>NC_081413.1:15572284-16772284 GCF_030272615.1 Cryptomeria japonica | reverse complement strand
TTCACTCAGGATCATTACCCATTTGGCTAGTCGCCCAATAAGCGTTGTTTTATTGAGAAGGTATTTCAATGGATCGATCCTTGCAACCAACTTAGTCTTATGAGTTAGCATGTAATGTCATAATTTCTGCGAAGCAAAGACCACAGTGAGACATGCACGCTCAATTGATGTGTAATTTAGCTCATATGCCACCAATATGCGAATGATATAGTATACTGCCTTTTCTTTGCCCTCAGCAACTTGTTGTGCTAAGAGTGCCCCTAGTGCTGTTGAAGTAGCTGATATGTATAGTAATAAAGGTTGATCTGGAACTGATGGCATCAAAACTGGCGGATTCAGAAGATAACCTTTGAGTATCTGGAAAGCTTGTTGACAGTTATCATCCCATTTGAATTTGACGTTTTTATGTAGCAAGTGTTGAAAAGGATTACACTTATCTGCAAGTTGTGCTATGAATCTTCATATGGATTGGAGGCTCCCTTGCAAAGATCAAAGCTAACTGATGTTTCATGGTGGTTGCATCTCTAGGATGGCCTTGACTTTTGTTGGATCGGCTTCAATTCCTCTTTTTGATACAATGAATCCTAGGAGCTTCCCGGAGGTTACTCCAAAGACACATTTCTTGGGGTTTAATCTTACTTTATACTTTTCCAAGTGATCAAAGATGATTGAAAGTATGTCCAAATGTGTATCTCTGTCTATTGATTTACCTAAGAGGTCGTCAACATAATCTTCCACAGTTACGTGCATGAGATCATGAAAGATAGTAGTCATGGCTCTTTGATATGTAGTGCCTGCATTTTTTAGCCCAAAGGGCATGACATTCCAACAGAAAGTTCCCCAAGGACAAGTGAATGTTGTTTTGTGCTGGTCTTCGGATGCAATTTTTATTTGATTGTAACTAGAGAATCCATCGATCAAGGATAACATCGCATGACCTGTTGTGAGATCGACAATCAAGTCAATATTTGGTAACAAAAAATCATCCTTAGGAGAAGCTTTGTTGATGTCTCTAAAATCTGTACATATTCTGATACTACGATCTGGTTTACTGGTAGGTACTAAGTTGGAAATCCATTCAGGATAATCAATTGGGCGTATGAATCTGACATCCAATAATTTCTCAAGTTCTACTTTGACTAGTAATGCCACTTGTGGATGCATCTTTCTTAATTTTTGTTTTACTGGTTTTGCCCCCAGTTTAACTGTCAAATGATGCATTACCAAATCCAGATCCAACCCAGGCATATCAGCGTATGACCATGCAAAGTTGATTTGTCGTTCCGTGAAGATACTTATGAATTTTGACCTTTCTGACTCTGTCAAAGATTGAGCTAGGAATATGTTGTGTGGAACTTCTTTTGTACCAATGTTTGTTTTGATAGTCTCTTCTACCAACATGGATGACTTTTCCTCATATGATGCTAGGAGAATGTCGAGCCTTCCATCTTCGGGTGCCTCAAAGAGGTTTTCACCCTCAGATACATCCTTTCTTTTTACTTTTTTGGGGTCAGACAGCACCACAGTGTGGTTTTCGCCATAAGACCCTTGGTTTGTTTTTATTTTTACATTTTTGCAACTAGAAGGCCCGACACCCTCACCAAAATATGCCATGCTATTGAGTTCTATAGCGTATCCTGCTTTATGGTCCCCAGGAGGAAGATCATCTCGTATGCCAAGATAGTCAATAAAAGCTTCATCATTTTGGAATGTGTTAAACTGTGTAGGTCCTTCATGGTCCCAGTCAATGAGTTGGTGGTGAATAAGGGGAAGGCCTTTGATGTCCTCAAAGTTAGTGGGCTTAAGAGTGAAGATGCAGTTATATTCAGGTATGTCGAGGTAGTTATCAAGGTCATCATTGGCACTCTCCTCACCAGTCTCGATCATGAACGAATCCAAATTATCATCACTAGTAGCGCATTCCGGGACAGGTTTTCTCATTCTATGTGATTTCAACCCAGGACCTAGAGGCAAAGACTATATGGGTTCCTCTGGGGTTGTTTCTTGACCAACTTTGAATTTCCTATTAAATTCCTCTTCTTTTGTTGGTTCACTTGGTTCTCTGAATGTCTCGGTGAGCTCATAGTCACTAGAGGATTTGTCTGAACCCCATTCCCATTCATTGAAGTATGTGGAATAGTGGTTTTCTTGTTGAATTTCGGTAGCTTTGATTTGTAATGCTTCTTTTGTCCTTTGAGTGTGGACCTTGGAAGTCACAAAACCAAGTCCCTTCGAGTGTTCCTTTTTGAATGTCAATTCAGGTTGTAAAGGTTCAATGATGCCTTCCTTTCTTAACCCAAGAGGGCTTTTGCCATCGTACCCAAATTTTTGTAGAATCTTGAACCCTTTGCCATACTTCTCACATGGTATACTGATGTGATCTTGTGTATCATTTTCAAGGTCTTTGTAAAGCATTTTGTATAGGTCTTCCTCTTCCAGTTCACCCCATTTTTGAAAGATAGTAGGGTCCCATTTGAGTATAATGATAGATACCTGCTTATTAGGATGTGGTCTTCCATATTCTTTTGGTGAACTCATGACTTGTTGTAAGTAAATGGTCTGATTCAAAGTGTATTCACCCATGCCCTTGTCCTGGAATTTTCCCTTAAGTTCACCTTGTTTTGATGTCGAAGGTTTTAATGACTCAGGATCAATGTATGCAGAAGAAGGAACAGCTTCGCGATTACTGGGAATGATGGTCTTAGTTTTTGGTCTCAAGTTATTGCAATATATGAATGGATTAGGATCTCCATTAACTGTTATTTCAACTCCATTGTGAGGAAACTTGATGCATTGGTGATATGTAGATGGGACCACCCTCATTTCATGAATCCAAGGACGTCCTAGCAATATGTTGTATGTGAGATCAAGATCTAGTACTTGACAAACCACATCCTTTGTAACTGGCCCAACTCTGAGAGGTAAGGTGACTGTGCCCTTGGATGAATGCTCTTCATCATCATATGCTTTGATGGTAATTTTGTTTGTAGAATTCACAACTTTGTCAGAATATCCCAATTGTTTAATGGTGCTCAATGTACAAATGTTTAGACCTGCTCCTCCATCTATCAGAACTCATTTGATTCTATGTTTGTGTATGAAGGCTTCAATGTGTAATGGTGCATTATGTGGCTAACTTACGGAGGTGTCATCAGCTTCTGTGAATATAAGAGAGTTTGGAATGGAAAGGTATCCCACCATGGCTTGAAATTGGTCTACGTTCAAATTAGTAGGAACGACAGTGTCTATCAAAATTTTGTCAAGAATGGCTTTATGTGCGGGGGATATGCGTAAGAGTTCAAGGATGGAGATAAGCGCAGGTGTCTTCCCTAACTATTCTACAAGGTCATATTCAGGCTTGGTTGATGAGGAAGCGGTGTTTTTAGCTGGAGCACCTTGCAAAGTGAATTTACCTCGACGGGTTATAACATGACATTCAGAGGTAGGTTCAGAAGAAGATCCAATTCCTTTCAGAACGATCTTGGGTCTCTAGGTAGAATTCTCAGGGGTTTTGTCCTTGATGATAATGGTAGAGACATAATTGTCCATCGAGATGTGATTAATAGTTGAATCATAGTTATAAGATGCTCTGCTATAGTTGGTCTGGTCATCTGTGGCTGCAGCTTTTCCCTTGTCATGTTTTGGGAATGGTTCCTTAAACATCTCATGTTCTTGATTGGATGAGTGTCCTTCAATCTCAATGTCACCCCTATCAATAAGATCTTGTATAATGTTCTTCAGTTGATGACAATTTCCTATTTTATGACCCTTGCTCTTATGGAATTCACAATACTCATCATCATTCCACCAATTTGGTTTGACCTTTGGCTCATATGGTGGAAAATCTGGAATTGTGATTACTTTGTTTGCCACTAGCTTCTTGAAAACTGACTCAAGTGGTTCTCCCAATGGGGTGTACTTCCTTCGTGATCTAGAAGTTGTTTGAGTATTCACTTGATTGTTTGTAAAGCTTGATCCCAAAAAAATGATTTTGGGTCGCACTGTATTGGCATCAACAACACCATCATTGACTGTGTTCTTGTTTTTATTCCAAAATCTCGGCTTATCTTTTCCTTTAAAGTCATCTTTGTTTTCCTTGAATATCTTAATGACTCCTTGTTCAATTAGGACCTTTTCTGTCACTAAGACTTTTTCAATGACGTCCTTGAAGGTGGACAAACAAGCTTTCCTTAGATCATAGCCAATGTCTTTGTTAACATTCTAGGTGAACATCTCTACCATTTGTTTTTGTGGAATTTCACAAGAGCATCTGCTAACTAGATTTCTCCATCTTTGTAAAAATGATGCAAAAGACTCTCCCTCTTTTTTCTTGGTGTTGCACAAGGTAGTGACTAATATGTCTGTCTCTATGTTGTATGAGAAATGCTGGATAAATGCCTCTCTAAGTCACCCCATGACTTAATTCTAGGTGGAAGTTGGGAGAACCATTCCATAGCTTGATCACCTAAGCTCTGTGGGAATAATCTAATCAAATATGTCTCTTCTGAAGCTACCTCAATGCAAGCTGTGAAAAATTGTCTTATGTGTGCCGTAGGATCCCCTTTTCCTCTATACTTATCAAACTTAGGTGTCACAAAGTGTGTAGGAAATGGAGGCATTGGAATGCTTTTGTCAAATGGATAAGGACATATGTCTCTCATTGTGTATGTTGGCTTCGGTGTATTTATGTCCTCCATTTTCTTTTGTAAGTCCCTGATTTGTTGCTCCAAATTGTTCTTCAGTGGAGACCGACTTCTTGGACCATACCCCATGCTTGAGGCACCAATTGGAGGAGAAGCATGTTGCATATATGGATGATATTGATCATACACATGTTCATATAGAGGAGGTCTATAATGATGCTACATATATGGACCACTTGGTATAGAGTCATGATGAGGAACGAAATATCTGTTTTGTCCATGTATACCATACTCTATAGGAATGTCACGAGTTTGTTCTAGTGTGTTGCCCTCAAATTTAATGCAGGGTTTCCTTGTGTCCAAATTTTGAGCATGCCTTTGAGTATCCAATTGCTTTGGTGGTTGATCCTTAGCATTGGTATGTGATTGAGCATATTTTTCTGCATAAGACTTCCATAATGGTCTGCGAAGGTGAGTATCATATGCTTGACCATGTGTGTATGGGACCTCTGGTTTTTGAAACAAAGATGATGGTGATTCAGGCACCATATGTGGTCATCTATTGCCTCCACTATTAGGCCTCCTTTGATCCATGTTGGAGTGATTTTGTTGCAAAGGTTGATTTTCCATTATTTGAGACATGTCAAAATCATGAGGTATCTTGGCTCCACTTTGTGCCATCACTTGTAGGAAGTATTGTCTATCCCTCCTCATTATTTCCTCAACCAATCGATTAAAATGAGGATTCATAATGGTGTCTTCCACTTTTGTTGAATGTACAGAAAATTTGTCCATATTGTCATTGTGTGTATCATTGTTGTTTGTAGTGTTCATGTGCTCAACATTTGGAATGTTTCTATAGGCATCCATGTCAGGTAATGTAGTATGATCATAATTGAAAAAGATATCATTGTCATACTCATAGGAACTCATGTTTGCAAACTCTTGAGCCTCTTTAGTTTTTCTCCTAGATTTTTGGGAATGGGTTTCAACCATGAACTAGGTATTGACCAAGATGTGTGAGACTAGATGAAAATGGAAAGAGTATAGAAGACCAAGAGTTGGATGGAATGTAAATGAATCTGAGGTGTACTTTCAATGTCCAAAGTGTAAGACCAAGTATGTATGTAGTAGAGTAGGTGTGGCTTCCAAAGAGATGATATCTTCTCTTGATGAGGTAAGTTGACCTTGACTCTAAGTAAGACCAAATGAGACCCAAAGGTGATAGACCTTGATGAGGGACCACTTGGCAAAATGTTGTTGTATGTAGTGTGTTGACAAAGTATGATGAGGACAAGCAAGTGACCTTTTGACTCAAGTTTAGACAAATGTGTATGTAATGTAAGGTGTAAAGCAATGATGGAATTTGTGAGACCCAAAGATAGGTTGAATGCTTGATGAAACCCTGGAGAAATAACCTAGGAAGCTCAACAATTCCGAAACTGACAGTTCTTGTTTGCTGAATTATGAAAGTTCTCAATCCTTAACAAAGACGTGTCTGTATACTTCACAGATGTGCTTAAATGACACAAACGCTATTATGACAAACACAGACGCATTTCTGAGATGTTATAAATGCGAAGTTGCTTAAAACACAGACACGTTTCTACCCTTCACAGACGCGGTTATATGACACAGACGCTATTATGTCAGACACAGACGCGTTTTTGCAAAAGTTGTGCAATTTTTTTCAATCTGTGAAGTTGCTTTGTTGTGACCAAATCTAAATGTTTGATTGTTTTTCATGACAAGAGGACACAGTGTTGATGAGGACTCAATGTTTGCAAGTTTTAGACTAAAAAATGACTCAAAGAAAGTGTGATATCTGATGTAAAATTGTTTTGCATACACTTGAAGACACAAAAGACACAATGTTTTGATGTTTGGTCTTGAATGTTTGATTGTTCAAAATAAGTCAAGCACAATTCTTATGGCTGGCCAAGACAATAGTTGTTGATCCCACATGGAGTTTCCCCTGAGGCTACGCTATTCAAAGCGGATACTTAGATGTTTGACCCCACTGGCTCCACCCTCGGCACTCACTTCTCGGGGCAGCCAAGCATTAGTCCCCATGAAAACTCCTCATGGCGAACTTTGTATCTCTACTAAGAACCATATGTGTGTGGGCTGCTACCAGAGGTCTGATCTCCTGCCTCAACAACTAGAAGGATTTTGGCTTTTAAAACAAAAAGGTGCTAGTAAGGGCATCTACTCATGTGGCCATACATGCGGCACTTTCAGCTCTGTAAATACAGAAGGCTCCCAGCCGGTAGGGGTTACGCCCTACAAATGATCAAATAAATTTGATCAAACGGGTTTATGGGGAGACATAGTGTCTGTATGAACTAATCAGCACACGTTATTTATAGTTTTCACCATGAATATAGTTATCTATAATGGTTTGGAAGAAGGTGGCTTTTCTTTTGCTACCACTTGGGTCGTTCTCTCCTTACTAGTAGTCCTAATGACCACACAGGGAGACAGGCCCTTTAAAGATTAAACAAAAAGAGCCTATTGCTCAAGACACAAAAGACAATGATTCAATTTTAGTGCACCAATTGAAGTGTTTGCTAGTCTATGAAAACAAGGCACACAATAAAAATCCAAAAACCCTTTCCAAGGACCTGCAACAAAGATTTATTAGTAGTTTGGATTGTTTGAAATAATCACCCCTTCCTGCAAGCACACAAGTTAGGTAAATTTTAGATCCAAAAGACTTTGTGAAAATAGAGGCCTTCAACAAAACAATTTTGCTTGAAGACAAGCTGCACCAATTTCGTTAGCTAGATCTAAAAATGTTAGCTCAAAATAAACCAGATCTAAAAAACCGAATGACTAAAAACTGAATCAATGAAAACCCCCAAAATGACATTAGCGCACACAGACGCGGTTACCATAAACACAAACATGGCTTCTGGACGCAGGCGCGCTTCTGTGACACATAGATGCGGCTCCGAAACGCAGACGCGCCTAAAAACCCCACAGACGCAAATAGGGAACACATACGCGATTTTCGAAATCTGCAAAAAAAAAATACTGTCGAGGGTGTGGATGCGATCCTAGATGTCGTAGACGCGATAGAAAACCAAAAATGCGATCCGAAAGTACGCAGACGCGAAAATACCAAAATATTGTCGAATGTCAGATCTGCAACTTCAAAACACAAAATCTGCAACAAAGATGTTAAATGCAAAAGGGACAAGAGTCCCACCGGGCGTGCCAAAATGTTTATGGTGAAAATGGAAACAATAATATTGAAAGACTAAATGAATTCAACCACAAAACCCTAGCCTAACAACAACAAAGATCCACCATAACATATGAAGATTACCTAAGATAATGCAAATCAAATGAAATCACAAAGATTATACCATCACATGTCCAATAGGGTTTTAATCTTCATTCTTCCTATCTCCATTGATCTTGCTTGATATATTTGCTCTCAGATTTTATGTGCACAAGAGCTCAACAAAGAACGGAAATGTGGTTGCAAGTAGGATTTCATATGAAAAGCGTAGTGTAGTCAAGTGCATAAATTGATTAGCCAGGGTTTGATAATGAAGGAAACATCTCCTTATATAGAAGACACTATAAGAAATGGAGGGATAAGATTGAGAGGTGTAAAAGAGGTCGGCTATGATTAGAGGGTAGGTAAAGAAAATAATAAAATAATGAAAGGGGTAGGTAGTGTAGGAATTAAGAGATGAATGACATGTGTCATAGGTAGAAAAGGTTAATGAATTAATTAAATAAATAAAGATTTATTTAATTAATAGAAGAATAAGGATCAATTAAATAAATAAGATATTTATTTAATTTAGAAAAAAGGATAATTTAAATAAATAAATGTATTTATTTAAATGAGAAATAAGGCTAGAAGAAGATAAATGAATTAATTAAATAAATAAAGATTTATTTAATTAACAGAAGAATTAGGCTTAGATAATTAAATAAATAAAATATTTATTTAATTAGACATGACAATTTTAGGTGTCTATAGTATTAACTTAGGTATCATCATGGTCATGCATGGTGGTAGTTATTCTCCATGGGAAAGGATGACTGTGGGGTTGTTCATGAGAAACTCTATCATAACTGGCATGAGAATGAGTGTATGTGTTTGGAATCTCAAGTTTTTGAAATAGGGATGAAGGTGACTCAAGCACGAGATACTTTTTCTTACCACCTCATCAGGCCTCCTTTGTCTTGTGTTAACTTGATTTTCTTGATTTGGATCATCCTCCATAATTTGTAACATATCAAAATCACGAGGTAATCTTGTTCCACTTTGTGCCATGACTTGTAGGAAATATTGTTCATCCCTCTTCATGACCTCTTGAACCAATTTATTAAAATGGGGATCCATGATAGCTTCCACAACTTTTGCAGAATCCACAGATGCATTGTCATTGTCATTATGATGCAAGTGCTAGGTTAGGTGAGTGCAATTCAGGACAAAACTATCACAATAGGCCACCAAGGAAACCCAAAACACCCTACCAACTAGACTTACACCTTAAATACACTCTTCAATTAATCATAAACAACATTCTGGACCCTAAGGATAACAATGACAAGATCTTAGGATCAAAAGTTGAAAATTGCTCAAGCCTACTCAAACCGACTGGACACCAAACTTGGCTTCAAGTTGGAATTTTGACAAAATAGTGAGAAGGGATCAAAAAAAAATGGTCAAGGTGGATTAAAATTCCAATACAAACATGCTCAAGGTGTGGTGACACAACAAACTGATCAATCCAACAAGGTTCCTTTGTAAAACCCCAAAATCCTTGTATACTCAAGGGGACTTATCAAAACAACTTTGCAAACTTGCAAATGACCAACAAAAAAAAAAAGGATATCCAAATACCCTTTATTGAGAAAGGTCTAAATCCAAAAGGAGGTGGTCTGGAAAACAAAGGAGACCTGCTGCCCTTCACAAATGCAAGTAGGCCTAATTAGGCTTAAGGAGATGGGTTTGTGAAGAAAGTGTATGAAATGTGATTGATCAGAAAGTTTCACCAATTGAAAAAGTGTTTTCCACACCAAAATTGACCAAATCTAGGAGTTTGTGCATTGGTTCAACCCCTATTTTGTTTTATCACCAATTTTGCATTTTGAAACTAGGTTGTCACATGAGAATGCCAACCTAAAAATCAAAGCAAACGCCAAAAAAACTTGCCAACCTACAAATTTCTTCCAGAATAATTGAGTACATATATAAACCTCTCATTCCACCAAGTTTTATAATTCTTGTACGGTGGCCATGAGAGGAAATGCAAAAATAGGTCAAAACCCTAGGTTTAGGAGGGTTTCAAAACTGTTTTTAGTAAAAATGCAATAACTTTCGAACCAGAGCACTTAGAGACCTCAAATAAAAATAAAAATAAAGGTAAGAGGCCCCTCAATCTGAATCCATAAGTTATAACCTCCTATTAGTCCGAAAATAATCCGTACAAGAGCAAAAACGTGACTGTTTGCAGGAAAACAAGGTTTTTTTATTGATTGCCAAATGAAAATTTACATCAACTCCTTCATCACCCACCTGAAAGGGCTTATGAAGGACTCCCCCATCATTTAAAACCAATTTTTTAACTAATTAGCCAATGGGGAAGGATATTTTCTTACAAACAAAAAGTTGTCAAGTGTTGTGATGACAACATTGACACTTTTTGACAATTTTTGCTCAAAAGCACTTAAAAGTGCAAACTAACTTTCTAAATCCTACCAGTGGTCATGAAGGACCAATTTATTGCCAAAAACAATAAAATAACTCAAAACTAAAGTTTTATGACCCTTTGACCATAGTTGACCAAGTGGCTCATAAATTGTCAAACCTGGGACTAGGCCTCACAAATGGATCAAAAACAAGACCAATGACTCCTAGCATGAAATAAACAATCCAAGACTCCTTAGGAGTCATAAAAAGGTAGGATAATCAATTTTTAAATTTTGTGCTCCTGCACCATACTCCCCATGAGTTTTTGAACTCAAGTTCCCACTTGAGTCAAGTTTATCAAGTGAAGATCCATGATTGTGGATCTGCTCTTTAGTCATCCATGTGACATCAATGGTGGGGAGTCCTTTCCACTTTACTAGGTACTGCAAATATGTCTTCTTCCTAGTTTGTTTTAGAATCTTAGAATCCAAGATCTTTTCCAACTCAACCGGCTTGATTTGAGGAAGGTTGGTGACATAGTCTTCTTGGTCATGAAAGATTTGATCATTAGAAGTACCTGCACCTTCAAAAGGACCTGCAACAATGTCAATACCTGCATCACCTTTATAAGAGGTCAGATCACAAATATTGAAAATCGGAGAAATTTGCAAAGTAGGAGGAAGAGAAATCTCATAGGCGTTGTCACCCATTTTGTTCAAAATGGTGCATGGCCCCACTTTCTTCATATGCAACTTGGAATATCTGCCCTTAGGAAATCTTTCCTTCCTAAGATATGCCCAAACTTTGTCTGCAATTCTGAAATGTACTTCCTTTCTCTTTTTATCAGCATGGGCTTTATACTTTTGAGTAGTATTTTGAAGGGTTTGTTTCACCTCTTCCTGCACTTTTGCTATCAAATCTGTAAGTTCCTCTCCTTGTGCACTGATTTTGAAATCAGATGGTAGGTCTACCAAGTCTAAGGGACCTCGAGGATGCATGCCAAACACTGTTTGAAAAGGAGTCTTCCCTGTTGACCGGTTTAGAGAGTCACTGAATGCAAACTCTGCTTGAGGGAGTACCATCTCCCAATTCTGATTGTATTGCTTTGTTAGGCATCTAAGTAGATTACCTAATGACCTATTCACCAATTCTGATTAGCCATCAGTTTGTGGGTGATATGCAGAACTATAGGTTAGATTTGTGCCCAATTTCTTGAACAAAGTTCTCCAAAAATGGCCTTGAAACTTCACATCTCTATCTGAGACAATTGTTTTTGGTAACCCATAAATTCTGACCACTTCTTTGAAGAAGAGATGGGCAATATGTGAAGCATCATTTGTGCTTTTACAAGGTACAAAATGTGCCATCTTGCTGAACCTGTCCACAATGACAAAAACACTATCATACCCTTGCTTACTCCTAGGCAATCCCATTACATCCATTAAGATTGATTCCCAAGGTCTAGAAGGTATTGGTAAGGGTTGATACAATCCTTGATTGGTTGACACACCTTTTGCTTGCTAACATATTGTACAAGTTTGAACAAACTTTTTGACATCATTTGCCATTTTAGGCCAAAAATAACTCCTTTTAACTAGATCTAGAGTTTTATCAATACCAAAGTGACCACTCATGCCACCACAATGTTTTTCCTTGATAATATTAGACCTCATTGAACATTTAGGAATACAAAGTTGAGATCCTTTAAATAATAAACCATCTTGAATGAGGAAATCTGAAAAATCAGTGTGATATTTACCCACAAGTTTAGAGCAAACCTCAAAAGCTTCACCAAAATTTGAATCACCTGCATAGAGAGTCTTCAAGGCATCAATACCAATGCTTTGAAGTTGGATTTCTTGAACCAAACCCACTCTTCTACTTAATGCATCAGCCACTTTGTTGGCTTGACCCTTTTTGTGCTTGATAGTGAAAGTATAGGCTTGAAGTTGCTCCATCCATTTGATGTGTTTAACACTTAGTTTCTCTTGTGAGTTTAGGTAGCTAAGAGCATGATTATCTATGAAAACCACAAACTCCTTTGGTAGAAGGTAGTGTCTCCATTTTTTCAATGCTTGAACCATCACATAGAGTTCAAGGTCATAAGTAGAATACTTCTTCCTGGCCTCATTGAGTTTTTCTGAAAAGAAAGCAATAGGTCTGTTTTCTTGGCTTAGGACAGCCCCTATAGCCAAGTTGCTAGCACCTGTTTCAACTGTAAACACTTTGCCAAAATCAGGCAAGGTTAGAATGGGATATTGTGCCACCCTATTCTTCAAATATTGAAAAGCCTCATTGGTTGCATTAGTCCATACAAACTTAGTTTTTCTACCACCTTTAATTGTATCCAACAATGGAGCACAAATATGACTGAAATTTTTAATAAACTTCCTATAAAAGGTGGCTAATCCATGAAAACTTCTCACATCACCTGGATTCTTTGGTTGAGGCCAACTTACAATGGCTTCTACCTTGCTTGGATCCATCTTTAGTCTGCCTTGAGAGATGACAAAGCCCAAAAATGTGAGCTCCTTCTGCATGAAGATACACTTCTTTAGATTGATGATTAGTTTGTGCTCATGAAGCTTCCTTATAACCTGCTCCAAATGGTTAATATGCTCTTCTAAAGTGCTGCTAAAAATCAGAATATCATCAAGATATATAACCACAAACTTACCATTGAAATCTTTGAAGATTTCATTCATCAACCTCATGAATGTGCTTGGAGCATTGCTCAAACCAAAAGGCATGACAAGCCATTCATACAAACCATCTGTTGTCTTGAATGCAGTCTTCCATTCATCTCCCGGTCTGATCCTTATTTGGTGATAACTAGATTTGAGATCAATTTTAGAGAAGTAGCAAGCATTACCAAGTTGATCCATTAGGTCCTCCATCCTTGGAATTGGGAACCTATATCTTATAGTGATCTTGTTTATAGCCCTGCTATCAATGCATAACCTCCATTTCCCATCTTTCTTGGGTGCTAATACTGCTGGTATGGCACAAGGGCTAAGACTCTTTTGAATGAGTCCCTTGTTCAACATCTCATGAACTTGTCTTGAGATCTTAGCATTCTGATTGGGTGTCATCTTGTATGGTGCCTTGTTGGGAAATGATGCACCAGGAATCATATCAATTTGATGGCAAACATCTCTCAAGGGTGGGAGGGTAGAGGGCAACTCACTTGTGTTGACTTCCTTGTACTTGTCAAGCAAACCTTTCACAACATTGGGAATAGGTGCTATAGGATTATATTCATCTTTGTCCTTGGGTTTCACAACCAAAACAAAACTCTCTTCTTGAGACTCTTTCAATGTTTTTACCATCTCTTTCTCACCAATTACTATGACTGTGGGTTCTTTCTCTGCCTTAGTGTCAGGAAATGGTTTCATGGTATAGGTGATTCTATCTTTTACAATGGTGTAGGTGTTCTTCTTACAACTATAAGTGGCATCCATGTCATATTGCCATGGCCTCCCTAGTAGAAGATGGCAAGCATCCATCTCTACAATATCACATAAATTTTTGTCCTTAAAATCACCTAAAGAGAACTCAACCATGGTTTGATCAGTCACAAGGGTTTGCTGCCCCTTAGTAAGCCAAGAAACATGATAAGGAAAAGGATGAGTAGATTTAGTTAGTCCAATTTTATCTACCATTTCTCTAGAAACCAAATTTTTAGTTGAACCGGAATCTATGAGTAGGTTACACACTTTACATTGGCACCTTATCCTTATCCTGAAGAGATTCTTCCTTTGGGGGGGTTCTTGGGTGTGGGGAACTTGTAGGAAGGCCTGCCTCATCATTAGGACCGTACCTTCTTCAACATCAAGTTCATGTCTCTCCTCTTGGACCACTTGAGTTCTTCTTTCACCTTGGTTGTTGTTGTTGTTTCCTCTTTCAGGGCACCTTCCAACATGGTGTCCTAACTGATTACAATTGAAGCATTTGAGGGGTTCATTTGATCTCCCTCTTCCTCTACCAAAAGGTCTTCTCCCTCTAGAGTTTCCTCTACCACCATAGTCACCTTGTTCTTTGTTTCCTTGGGGCTGCTCCCAAGATTTGCTGTCATTACTTAACTGCCCTTTACTCCAAAAATTGCTCTTGCCTTTGGAGTTTGGAGTTCTTGTTGAAATTGCTGCCTTTACCCTTGCTGCCTTGGTCTTTCCTCCTCTTCAACTTATCTTCCACTTTAAGTGCCAATTGGTAGCACTGTTGTACTGTGGTGGGGGTACATAAATTCAACTCATCTTGGATATTCATTTTCAAGCCATTCAAGTACCTGGCTAACCTTTCACTTTCCCTTTCCATGGTCTTGGACTTCAAACACAACTTTTAGAACTCCTCGGTGTATGTGCTGATGTCCATGTCCTTTTGCCTAAGATTTTGCCTCCTTCTATGAAGTTGAACTTCATAATCTGGAGGGATATAGGCCTCATGTATCTTGGCCTTCATGGTTTTCCAAGAGGTAATCAAACTCTTGTCCTCTTTCACCCTTTCTCCTTGAAGAAAGTTCCACCATGTCAAAGCTCCACCTTTCATCTTGGACTTCGCTATCTTGACCCTCTGACTTTCAGGGATCTCTTCACAATCAAAGAAACAATCTAGGGCATCAACCCATTCAGTGACCACATCAGGGTCCATCTTGCCATTGAAGGAAGGCAAGTCAAGCTTACTATCAGTGGTTCTCCTTGCCACTATCTTGAGGGAATTAACAAGGTACCTTTGGTCTGTAGGTACATCATCAGCATCATCCTACCACAAGGGTTCTTCCTCTTCTTCACCCCTCTCTCCAAGGTCTTCTCCTTGTCTCCTCTCATTAAGCTTCTGGTTAAGACTATTTACTTGATTGATTAGGGATTGCACCCTCTTTGCCAATTCCACATTTGTCATGTGGTGTGGGAGCCTTTCATTATTATTATCTCCATCTACATTATTCTCTGACATCTTTCACTCCTTAGGTTCAAAACCTAAGCTCTGATACCACTTGATGCAAGTGCTAGGTTAGGTGAGTGCAATTCAGGACAAAATTGTCACAATAGGCCACCAAGGAAACCCAAAACACCCTACCAACCAGACTTACACCTTAAATACACTCTTCAATTAATCATAAACAACATTCTAGACCCTAAGGATAAAATTGACAAGATCTTAGGATCAAAAGTTGAAAACTGCTCAAGCCTACTCAAATCGGCTGGACACCAAACTTGGCTTCAAGTTGGAATTTTGACAAAACAGTGAGTAGGGATCAAACAAAATGGTCAAGGTGGATTAAAATTCCCATAAAAACATGCTCAAGGTGTGGTGACACAACAAACTAATCAATCCAACAAGGTTCCTTTGTAAAACCCCAAAATCCTTGTATACTCAAGGGGACTTATCAAAACAACTTTGCAAACTTGCAAATGACCAACAAAAAAAAATAGATATCCAAATACCCTTTATCGAGAAAGGTATAAATCCAAAAGGAGGTGGTCTGGAAAACAAAGGAGACCTGCTGCCCTTCACAAATGCAAGTAGGCCTAATTAGGCTTAAGGAGATGGGTTTGTGAAGAAAGTGTATGAAATGTGATTGATCAGAAAGTTTCACCAATTGAAAAAGTGTTTTCCACATCCAAATTGACAAAATCCAGGAGTTTGTGCATTGGTTCAACCCCTATTTTGTTTTATCACCAATTTTGCATTTTGAAACTAGGTTGTCACATGAGGATGCCGGCCTAAAAATAAAAGCAAACGCTAAAAACATCTGTCAACCTGCAAATTTCTTCCAGAATCATTGATTACATATACAAACCTCTCATTCCACCAATTTTTAGAATTTTTGTATGGTGGCCATGAGAGGAAATGCAAAAATAGGTAAAACCCTAGGTTTATGAGGGTTTCAAAACTGTTTTTAGTAAAAATGCAATAACTTTCGAACCAGAGCACTTAGAGACCTCAAATCAAAAGAAAAAGAAAGGTAAGAGGCCCCTCAATCTGAATCCATAAGTTATAACCTCAGAGTAGTCCGAAAATAATCCATACAAGAGCAAAAATGTGACTGTTTGCAGGAAAACAAGGTTTTTTTATTGATTGCCAAATGAAAATTTACATCAACTCCTTCATCACCCACCTGAAAGGGATTATGAAGGCCTCCCCCATCAGTTAAAACCAATTTTTTAACTAATTAGCCAATGGGGAAGGATATTTTCTTACAAACAAAAAGTTGTCAAGTGTTGTGATGATAACATTGACACTTTTTGACAATTTTTGCTCAAAAGCACTTAAAAGTGCAAACTAACTTTCTAAATCCTACCAGTGGTCATGAAGGACCAATTTATTGCCAAAAAAATAAAATAACTCAAAACTAAAGTTTTATGACCCTTTGACCATAGTTGACCAAGTGGCTCATAAATTGCCAAACCTGGGACTAGGCCTCACAAATGGATCAAAAACAAGACCAATGACTCCTAGCATGAAATAAACAATCCAAGACTCCTTAGGAGTCATAAAAAGGTAGGATAATCAAGTTTTTAAAGTTTGTGCTCCTGCACCACATTATCATTTCCATTTTTATTGTCATTGTTGTCATTGTCTAGTATATGACTATGGTTTTCAAATGGATTGTAAAATTCATCTCCATCAAACTCACAAGTACTCATGTTTAAAGACCTTAAAGCTTCTCCGAATTCACTTCTAGACCTTTGTGAACGAGTTTCAACCATGAACTAAAGTCTTGACCAAAATGAAAGGTAGTATGAAAATTGAAAGACTATGGAAGACCAAGAGGTCTATGAAGTGTAGATGAATCTAGGGAAAACTTGCAATGTCCAAGAGTATAAGACCAAAGTAGGAGAGTAAGGTGTGGCTTCCAAAGAGATGATGGATCTCTTGATGAGGTAAGTTTACCTTGACTCAAGAAGACCAAATGAGACCCTGAGATGATGGATCTTGATGCGGGACTCACCTAGTGTTGTGTTTTAGTGTGTTTGTAAAGTTTGTTGAGGACAAGCAAAGTAACCTTTTGACTCAAATTTGGAAAATATGTATCAGCGCAATGCAAGTGAAGGAAAATGATTGACTGTGTATGACCAAGACAAGTTGAATGAAAAATGAAGCCCTATAAGAAGCAACCTTAGAAGCTCTTTAGATCTGAAAATTTAAGTCCTTATTGTTCTCAAGAGTTTTCTTGTAATCTCTCAGCTGTGAATGCAGACTCAGTTTTAACAAACCCAAACGTGATTTTGAAATTTGTAATTCTGTCCAATTGTGAAGTTGTTGAACGTGACCAAATCTCAATGTTTTGACTTTTAGTGGCAAGAAGACACAATAACAATGAAGACTCAATGTTTGAAGTTGTTTTGTCTTAAAGATCCAAAATGTTTCCAAATGTGAAGTATAACGTGAAATCTTTTTGCATACACTTGAAAAAATGACATACACAATGTTTCTTTGTTTTTATTGAAAATGTTTGAGTTTTTTGATCATGCAAGCACAAATCCTAGGGCTGGTGGGGACAATAGTTGTTGAATCTCACATGGGGGGTTACCTTGAGCTATGCAATTCAGAGCAGATACTTAGGTGTTTGACCCCACTGGCTCCACCCTCGACACTCACTTCTTTGGGGCAGCCAAGCACGAGTCCCCATGAAAACTCCTCGTGGTGAACTTTGTATCTCTACTAAGAACCATAAGAATGTGAGTCGCTTTAGAGATTCGACCTCCTGCACCAACAACTAGAAGGTTTTTGGCTTCTAACACAAAAGGTGTCTAGTAAGGGCATCTGTTCGAGTGGTCATACATGCGGCAATGTATGCTCTGTTAAGGAAGGCTCCCAGCCTATAGAGGTTGTGCTCTATAGGGTTTATGGGGAGATATGTCGTCGGTATGAACTAATCAACACCCGTTGCTTGCAACTTTCGTCACAAACACATTTATTTATAGTGGCTTGGAAGAGCTTGGCATTTGTTTGTTACCACTTGGATCGTTCCCTCTCACTTGGCCTTATGGGCTACTCTAGAGGTAGGCCCTTTAAAAGGAAACACAAAAGGAGCCTGTTGCTCAAGACACAAAAGACACTTGTTCATTTAAGAGAACCAATTGAAGTGTTTTGCTAGACTAAAGAAGACAAAGCAAGAAATTTTAAAATCAAATATTTTTCAAAGTTTCTGCACCAAGATTATTAGTAGTTTTGAAATAATACCCCTCCTTCGAGCACACAAGTTAGGTAAATTTTAGATCCAAAAGACTTTGTGAAATAGGGGCCTTCGACAAGACATTTTTTGATAGATTCAAAGACATGATTTTCCACTAGTTGTTTTGCATAATAAAAAATAGTGCACCTATAAAATTTCAAGACATTTCCAAAAATATAAGAAAATCCAAAAAAATTGCTAATTTGCTTCAAAAATAATTTTTTTATGAAAAATCATAGAAAATTCAGCATTGATCCAAAAAATCTTAATTTTGTACTGGAAACTCCTGATACCCTTCAAAACCTATATTAAAAAATTCCTACAAAAATTCCTATCAATTTGTGAGATATGATCAAAATATTGCAAAACCCTAATTTTTAGAGATCCGATTTTTCATGAATTATGTTGCATCAAAATTAAAATCACAAAAACTATACCCCCTGTATAATTCTGAGAACTTTCCAAAAATGTAATAAAATCCTAAAAATTCTCTAATTTGCTCTCAAAATTAAGTTTTTATGAAAATTAATAAAAAATTAATAGAAAATTCAAATTTGCTCGAAAAACTCTGAATTTTTATTGAGAACTTTTGATACTATTCTAGACTTTCGATACAAAATTGATGCAAAAATTCCAAGCCGTATATGAGATCTGATCAAAATAATGAAAAACCTTAATATTTAAAGATCTCATTTTTCATGAATTATTTTGCACCCAAATTTAAATCACAAAAATAAGACCCCCTGTAGAATTTTGAAAAATTTCCAAAAATATAAGAAAATCCAAAAAATTCGCTAATTTGCTTCAAATATTAAGTTTTTGTGAAAAATCATAATTCATAAAAAATTTAAATATGCTCCAAAAATTCTGAATTTCGGCTTGAACACTCCTGATACTGTCGAAAACATACAAAATAATTTGGTGCAAAATTTCCAAGTCGTTTGTGAGATCGGATCAAATCTCTCCAAGATCTTAATCTTGTGTCCAAAACCCTGGTTGCATAAGGTTATTCTCCAAATTGTTTTACAAAACAACAATATAAGGTTAGAAAACTCTATAAAAAAAATATAGATCTAACAAAAATCCATGTCCCACCGGGCGTGCCAAAATGTATATGGTGAAAAGTGATTATAAACTATTGTAAAACCATAAAGATTCAACCACAAACAATCTAAGTCCTACAATGAAACATTCACGAATACCAATAGAGATACCTAAGAACATGTAAATCAACAAAAATAAAGCAATATTACCATTCACATGTCTAGTAGGGTTTCAATCTCCATTGATCTTTCTTGATATATTTGCTCTCAGATTTTATGTGTGTACAAGAGCTCAACAAAGAACGAAAATATGGTTGATACCTTCTCTTAATTGCAAAAAGGCTTGATTGCATAATTAGTGTGCTCATTAGACAATTAGGGTTTTTTAATGAAAGAGAGTATCCTCTTCTATAGAAGATACTTTAGAAAATGAAGGGATAAGATTAAGAGGTGTAAAAATAAATGGTCGGTTAGGATTAAAGGGTAGGTAGAAGAAATAATAAAATGATAAAGGTGGTAGGTAAGTGAAGAATTAAGAGATGAATGACATGTGTCATGGGTAGAAAAAAATAATAAATTAATTAAATAAATAAAGATTTATTTAATTAATAGAAGAAGTGGGATCAATTAAATAAATAAAATATTTAATTATTTTAGGAAAATGACAATTTAAATAAATAAAAGTATTAATTTAAATGAGGAAAGACTTGGAAGAGGATTAATGAATTAGTTAAATAAATAAAGATTTATTTAATTAATAGAAGACTTAGGATAAAATAATTAAATAAATAAAAAATATTTATTTAATTAGACATGACAATTTTAGGTGTCTACACTCTCAAAGCAAGTATATGAAAGAAATGTTGATGAAGTTTGGTTTTGATTACTGTAAACTGGTTACTACTCCTTTAACTATTGGATGCAAGTCGAGTAAATATGAGTCTCCGAAAGTTGAACAGAAGAAGTACAGGTCGATGATTGGTGGATTGTTGTATTTGACTATGTTTATACCATATATCATGCAAGCAATTTGTTTAATAGCTAGATTTCAAGCTAATCTAAAGGTGACACATGAGCAAGATGTGAAAAGAATTTTCAAATATTTGAAAAGTACTATGGATTTTGGACTTTGGTACAAGAAATGTGGATAATTCATGTTGAAAACTTATGCTGATGTAGATTGGGCTAGAAGTGTTAATGACTAGAAGAGTGCTAATGGAGCTTTCTTTTTAGGAGACAAATTAGTTTCCTGGTTCAATAAAAAATAAGATTTAGTTTCCCTATCTACAGCTAAAGTAGAGTATATTACAGCGGCATCTTGTTGTACTTAGGTGATGTGGATGAGACAGACTCTTAAGGATATCAAGGTAACATTTGATGAAGCAAATCCTATTTGGTGTGACAATACAAGTGCAATAAACATTTTAAAAAATCTTCATATGCATTAAAAAACAAAGCATAATTCAAATATATATCATTTCCTAAGGGAGAAAGTTGTTGAGAAGGAAGTTAGATTGGAGTTCATTTCTACAAAGGAACATATTGCATATATTTTCACTAAGGCATTAGTGAAGAATTCATTTGAGTTTCTCCAAGAGAAGCTTGGGGTTATTTCCCCTCCTTCATGGTAGGTGCATTACAGGATGCATTTTTCTAGGGGGAGCTTTCATGCCTATTTCTTTTCCTAGATTAATGTCGTGGTTGCTCTCAGGGGGAGTAGTGGTGTGCAGTGATTTGCAGTAATATTGGAGCCTTTATCCTTGATGAAAAAGGGGGAGAGATTGTGCAGTTTGAGCAGTATTTTGAGTAATGTATTTTGCGGGAGAGTTTGAGAAGTGTGTTGAGTAGTTTAAGAGATTGAGCACTAAATTTGTGTGAGCTATTATGAGAGATATTGAGAAATATTATTTTGTAGCTTTGATTGTAGGTTGAGTTTTTGTTATATGTTGGCAAGTGTTGCCATCAATGGCAAATGATGAGATTGATTATAAGTTTGTGATTGTTACATTTGTTATTGATGTCAAACTTGGTGTGAACTGGCTTTGCTCTGGAATGTTTGTAGTGCAAAGTTATCTTGTTGTGTTATGGTGTAGTTGTTCTATTAGTTGTTCCAGAAGCGTTGCGGTCTAGAAAGTGTTATTGGTATTGATGTGTTGGTTATGTGTTGTTTATTAATTGTTTATGTGATGCAATAATGTATGTTTGGACTGGTTCACCCCCACTCTCAGTCCTACCTTAGGTTCGACACCCCCCGAGTAAGTGCAAGAAGTTGTGTCCACTTAATGTGGAAGTTTTAGACTTAGTAAAAAAGTGAAAATCAGACAAAGTTAATAGGAGACGAATTGGGATCTCATCTATGCTTGGGATCCCGAGCCAAAAAACAAATGGGATCCCGTGGGACCCAAGATCCCGAGCCTAGAACCCCAAATGGGATCCCATATTAAAATGAAACAAGATCCCATGTTAAAATGAAGCGGGATCCCGTGTTGAAATGAAATGGGATCCCATTTCATTTCAACATGGGATCCCATTTCGAATATATAATTTAAAAAAAAAATGAAGTGGGGTTCATTTTTGCCATACGGGATCCTGATTGGAGTGGAGCCCTCCCCAAAAAGTGCTAGAAAGCCGCCTGCAAGTCTTCCAGGTACGCCAAACACCCATTTTTTTTCAATAATTCATATTAAAAAATTTTTTTTAGTTAAAAAAAATAGATTTTTAGTTTTAATTTTTTTTTTTGTTTAAAAAAAAATAGATTTTTAGTTTAATAATTATTTTATTTATTAGAAAAGTATGTTTTTAGTTTAAAAATTTGCTTTTTAGTTTAAATATTAGTTAAATTTAGTTTGAAATTTATTTTTTTATGAATTGATTAGATTAGGATTTTTTTTTAAATGAAAAAATTTAATAAAAATGTTGAAAACCTTGAAATGAAACCAAAACCCAAAAAAAATCAAAACCAAAACATTTAATACAAGATCAAAACAAAAATCAAAATGAAAACCAAAACCAAAAAATTACAACAAAAACGAAACTAAAACATTGTTAAAATTTCCCAAAATGAAAATCAAAATATAGAAATTTAACTAAAACATAGAAAAACCAAAACCAAAACCTTTTTTTAAAATAAAATGAAAATGTTGAAAAACCAAAAATTATAGGATCACATACATGACCATTTGACCTATATGACCTAATATATGACCATATAGGAGCACAGTGGATCGTAAGGGGTCATGTGTAGTCCTAAGCAGTCACGCATGTGTTCTAACACATGTGCGACCACTTAGGAGCACATATGATACCATAGGATCACATCATGTCCTAAGGAGTCATATTTGGCCCTAAGGGGTCATGCATGTGTTTTTTAACATGTATGCATGTGACCCCTTAGGACCACATATGACTCTTTTTAATATCTAGTGTATACAACATAACCCCTATGACCACATAGAATCACATCACATCCTAAGGGGCCATATTTGGTCGTAAGGGGTCACACATGTGTTTTAACACATACGTGACCCCTTAGTCCACCACATATGACCCCTTTTAATATCCTAGTATCCCAAGGGATCATTGAATATGTGGTCCTAAAGGGTCATGTACACACGTGTTCTAACACATACGTTCAACCCCTTATGACCACATATGACCCCATAAGATTAGCCATAGTGTCCAAAGCGGTCATGTATGTGGTCCTAAGGGGTCACACATGCACATTCTAATGTACATGTGTGACCCCTTAGGACCACATACATGACCCCTTAGGACACTATGCATGATCGTATGGGGTCATACATGTACATGGTCCTAAGGGGTTGAACGCATGTGTACTGGGCCTTTAGGACCACACTGTGTTCTAAGGGGTCATATATGTGATCCTAAGGGGTCACACATGTGTTAGAACACATGCGTGACCCCTTAGGACCACATATGGGCCCTTTTAACATCTTAGTAGTTGGGGTATACATGTGTTATAACACATGTGTGACCCCTTAGGATCACCTATATGATGGTCCCTTAGAACACAATGTGGTCCTAAAGGCCCGTCACACATGCATGCATGAACTAACTCATGTGTTCAACCCCTTCTAGGACCATGTATATGTGTATGACCCCATATGATCACATAGTTGATCCTAAGGGGTCATATGTGGTCCTAAGGGGTCACACATGTACATTGTAGAACACATGCGCATATCCCCTTAAGCCATCTCCTACTTTCAAATGCATTCCCCTTTCAAGCCACATGTCCTACAATTTACTTTTATCCCCTTTCTTGCCACATGTCCCAATTAGGCCTACATACCCTTTTAAGCCATGTCCATATTATACCATGAGTTAGAACACGTGCATGTGTGTGACAGGTCTTTAGGACCACATTGTGTTCTAAGCTTGGGTCATATGTGGTCCTAAGGGGTCACACATGTACATTCTAGAACACATGTGTGTGTCCCCTTAAGCCATCTCCTATTTTCAAATTCATTCCCCTTTTAAGCCACATGTGTCCTATAATTTAGTTTGATCCATGTCCATATTATACCATGAGTCAGAATGTGTGCATGTGTGTGACGGGCCTTTACTAGGACCACATTGTGTTCTAAGGGGTCATATGTGGTCCTAAGGGATCACGCATGTGTTAGAACACATGTGTGACCCCTTCGGACCACATATGAGCCCTTTTAACATCCTAGTAGTTGGGGGTGGTCCTAAGGGATCACACATGTGTTAGAACACATGTGTGACCCCTTAGGACCACATATGAGCCCTTTAAACATCCTAGTAGTTGGGGTCCTAAGGGGTCACACATGTATACCCCAACTACTAGGATGTTAAAAGGGCTCATATGTGGTCCTAAGGGGTCACACATGTGTTCTAACACATGCATGACCCCTATGCGTGACCTCTTAGGACCACATATGAGCCCTTTTAACAGGTCACACATGTATACCCCAACTACTAGGATGTTAAAAGGGCTTATATGTGGTCCTAACGTGATGCCTTAGGACCACATATGACCCCTTAGAACACAATGTGGTCCTAAAGGCCCATCCTAGTATTTGTATTTACATTAAATATAAAAAAGTTTGAAACTAATTTTATTAAATGGTCAACAAAATAATTAAATGATTACCTTTTTGTACAAGGGCTGAAACACAATCATAATCATTTGATGCAAACAATTGATCATTATCTTCAATTGTGTTAATATGATCTTGTGCTTGAGTAGGAGTCAACGATCTTTGATTCCAATCTTCAACCCATTCAGTATTCTCACATACATCAGAATCACCTGAAATACAAAACTGACAAAAACATGCAAGTTCGCTTATCCATATAATCCATGTGCTTGCATTTGAACTCTTAAATGAATGCCATTTTGCTGATCTGCTAATTATCTCACAATCAAGTTTCCGCACAATGTTTTCCTCTTCAACTAACCAAGAGAATCGCTGACATAGCATGCTTAACAAATTCATCTTTTTTTGATGGTTTCACATAGATGCATATTTTTTTCATCACTTTTCTCATTTTCCACATTCTCATCAATTGCATCATAAGTTGACATTGAATTGCTAGTTTTTTTTGATAAAAAAATTCTTTCTATATTCTATTGGCATATGTTCTTATATGTCTCCAAGAAATCTTACCAGGAAGATTATCCAAAACATTTTTTTGATTTTTTATAAAAAAGTTTCCTTGATCTTCAATAATTGGAGGATTTTCATTTTCACCATCTTCAAAAAGATTTTCACTTTCAACATTCAAAGGAATTTCATCTTTACCAACATGAAGGTTTTCATTTTCATGGACAATTCTATCAATCTCAACATTGGTATATCCAGCTTCTACTAAATAATCAATATGAATATCACCTATAATCACATTATCCTTGTCTTCTGGAGAAGGATTTGAAGCTATACTTGGACAATTTGAAGATGTACCTGGATTTGAGTATTTAGTATTTGTAATATTCATCATAATTGTTTCATTCACATCAACATCATCCATAATTGCATCATCTACGTCCATCTTATCCCCCAAGGCATCATCTTGAATGTTTGTCTCTTCCATTGTTGTGGATCCAGAAGCATCAAGATTATTCATTTGTCGAATCCTCACTCTTCTATCTCTTTGACGATTGGCCTCCTCTCTTTCTGCTTGAATTTCCTCGACAGTCAATTCCCTCCTTTGTTTCTTCTTTTGATGTTGTTTAGACCCCATGACTAAAAAATTATGCAATAAATGCCACCTTAAAAAAATGGATCTAAAATTGCAACAAAAGAGCATCCAAAGGACAACTAAATCATAAAATATTAAGTAAAAACTTGCACATTTGAAGACACATTTTATCATTTTTAATATCTCTTATTTATAAAATTTCAAAGAAAAAAAATTAATGCAAAACAAAATGGGACCCCGTTTTCAACACAGGATCACATTTTAATTCAAAACAGGATCCCATTTTGTTTTTGCATTTTTAATTAATAGGCAAAATAGAACGGGATCCCATTTTGGATACAAGATCCCGTTGTAAAAAAAAAATTTGGGGCCCGCTTGTAGGTTCAGAATTTGGCTTGGAAAATGGTTCGGAAATCCGAACCTGAGGCTTGGAACTAGTTTGACTTGCAACTTGAAGGCCAAATCAAGCTTCATACAAAAAAATGACTTAAAAAATATATCTGAACACCTAATTTTCAGAAATTTTTTAAACAACAAAAACTATTTATAATACACACTGTCTAGATTCCAAATATATAATTTTTTAAAAGAATAGATCAATATTTTTAATTTTAAAATAATTTCTAGTAAAAGAGGTCCGTAAACTTGAAATAACAGGGTTTTTTAAAATTTTAATAACTTTTTTGTCTTTAATTTTTTTAATTTTTTTTATATGGCATCAAACTAGAGATGAATCTATACAGTTTAAAAAAAAATAAAAAAAATGTTAAGTTTAGGTCAAATTATGCTTGCCATACACGCGAATTTTTCAAAACAGTGATTATGCCCAGTTAAAAAATTACTATATATATATATATATATATATATATATATATATATATATATATATATATATATATATATATATATATATATATATATATATATATGGAAAAAAATTACAAAAAGATATCCTCAGCAGAGGTGAGTGAGTTACAGATATTTTACCAAAAGGATAAAGAAAAATACTTTCATTTAGGTCAAATTATGCTTGCCGTACACGGGCATGGTATGGTCCTAAGAAGTGACTTTTAAACTATAGGTTTTAGTAATGCCTATTCAAACTTCCTTTTTAAGATCTGGGTATTAAAATAAATTACATATTTGGAAAGTAGACTTCGAGCACTACATTTTCCATTACTGAATTTTTTGAAGAATCATTCTTTAAGTGCCTCAAATATTTAGGTCAAACGGGATGAAATTGAAAAAAAAGGGAAAAAACTTCCACTTTTTGGCCAAAAAGTGGACACAACTTCTTGCAAGCACCCCCCAACTTAAATTTCCTCATTCCTAAAATAAATTATAAATCCAATATTAGAGTCATATTTTTTCACTTCTCTTAAAATTTGAACCTTTTTTGTCAAGACAATGACAACTATTATCATCGTCCAACACTTTTTGGCTTGAACTTTGAGAGGATAATGTGACAACATTGACATTTCCATATCTATCCTTGAAATTGGGATATGCCCATTAAAGTCAGACAAAAAGTGGATTTACCTTGAGAACCATATATATTGTACATCACCCTTAATTCATTTCATCATCTACACGTTTCGTTTCAAGAGAAATTATTATGATTCAAGAGCATAACCAAGTTTAAGGAGCAACAAGCTACAACAAGGCATCTTCAATTATGTTTTCATGATGGATTTTGTGATGATTTATCATGATATTTCATCAATACAAGGAAAAATTATCCTAAGAACATTGTATCATCAAAAGGTATAATTTTTTCATGATATTAAATTTTTAATTCAAGCATTTCCTTTCAGATTTAGCCTCTTCCCTACAAGGGTAAGTTCACTTTTTCATCATAATTGTTGTAGGCTTAATTCCAACCAAGGGCTTGACTTAGGAATTCCCCTATGCAACCCAACACCATTTTACTCTCCTTTTGTGCATGTGCGGGCTCATAAATAGATTCCAAGATCATATTGAAGATACATGAGCACAATTTGGATAAAGATAGGGGCAATGAGACAAATTTTAGTGCAAAAGAGGTAGACATTGACAACTAGAACCTCTATTTACCTATACTAGGGTGCCTAGAACCATAGTCAAAGTATTTCCGCTTGAGGTTTGACTAGAAAGTATCTTAGAGGCTCTTGAGACCAACTAGATTCATATTTTGCACCTGGTCAAACTATTAGGACTAGGGCACCTATCTACAATGTCCTATCAATTTAAGCTTAGATTTTTGTCATAGGTTCTTGTCTGCATCCTCTTTTCACTTTTATACATGTTAGTTGATTTCCAGATCTGTATTTGTCTATATATGATATTTATTGTCAATTTTGCACTATTTAGCCTAGTTCTTTGCATCTATCTTATCCAATAATCAAACACAAAAGATAAAAATCAAACAATCAATCATGTGTCTAAATAT
Source organism: Cryptomeria japonica (assembly GCF_030272615.1). Taxonomy (NCBI): domain Eukaryota; kingdom Viridiplantae; phylum Streptophyta; class Pinopsida; order Cupressales; family Cupressaceae; genus Cryptomeria; species Cryptomeria japonica. The sequence continues at coordinate 16,744,149 of NC_081413.1, read as the reverse complement.
CTCAAGGGTTTGTAGTTTGACCAATTGATTGTTCTCCGATGCAATTGATTGGATTGGAATTGATTTCTAGTTGCATGTTTAGACTAGTGAATCCCTTTTCCACTATATTTCAATAACCATATAATATGAGAATAAAACTAGAACAAGAATGGTATGCATGTGATACTTTTTCTAATGACGCCTTCATCATATGTTATCATTATCTCCTTGATTATACCCTCCCTTGGGTCATGGCTTTGATGAGGGGGTTATCCTACATATAATTACACCAAGAAAATGGGTAGTAGGTCCATCATCTCCAACATATAGTGCATAAATTAATTGCTTAAGTTGGCCAATAATATGACAAAAATTTAAAAAGTGATGTGTGATTCTATAGTTCTAATATTAGTACATACTTTAATGATTAAAAAAGTTTACTTATTTCTTTTTCTATTGGTTTATTCTGCTAACAATCATTGCAAAATTCAATTTTCATTTTTTTTTGAAGGAAATTAACATTTTGAGTGTTTTTTGCATTTATTTTGGTCTATTGGTTGTGCTTACCATATTTATATCTGTAGACACCTAAAATTGTCCTGCTTAATTAAATAAATATTTTTATTTATTTAATTATTTTATCTCACTTCTTTTTTAAATTAAATGAATCTTTATTTATTTAATTAATTCATTAAGCCTTTTCTAGCCTTTTTCTAATTTAAATCAATATTTTTTATTTTTTTAAATTATCTTTCTCCTAAATTAAATAAATATTCCATTTATTTAATTGATCCCACTTCCTCTATTAATTAAATGAATCTTTATTTATTTAATTAATTCATTAACCTTTTCTTCTATGACACATGCCACTTATCTCTTAATTATTTTCTTACCTACTCTCTTCACTATTTTATTATTTCTTCTACCTACCCTTTCATCTTAGCCGACCACTTATCCTCTTTACCTTTTAATCTTATCCCTCCATCTCTTAAAGTGTCTTCTATATAAGAGGATGTTTCCTTCATTATCAACCCTAATCAATGCGTCTAATCAATCTTATGCAATCAAGTCTTCTTGTGATCAAGCTATCAACCACAATCCGATCTTTGTTGAGCTCTTGTGCACACATCAAATCTTAGAGCAAATATAATAAACAAAATCCATGGAGATAGGAGACAATGGAGATTGAAACCCTACTTGACATGTGAATGGTAATATTGTTTTATTTTGTTGATTTACATGATCTTAGGTATCTTCATTGGTGTATGATGAATGTTTGGTTGTAGAATTGGGGTTTTTATTTTAGTTGAATCTTTATGGTTTTACAATAGGTTTTCATCATCCTTTTTCATTGTATACGATATCAAATTTAATGAATTTTAATTTGTCATTTAAAAAAAAAATTGAAAATCTTCAAAGATAAATAAAATGCGTAAAACTTTAAAAAAATCTGCATAAATCTTTTCTTCTTGAATGCAACAAAGTTCATGAATCTTGAAAAATCTTAGCTTCTTCAGTGTGAACAAGTATCCAGTCAACACACAAATCTGCATAAATCTTTTCTTCTTGAATGCAACAAAGTTCATGAATCTTGAAAAATCTTAGCTTCTTTAGTGTGAACAAGTACCTAATCAACACACGCATTTGTTTCACCAATGTTAAATAAATGTGGACAATATCCCATTCAATGTATATTCAATAGGGGTAAGTAAAAATTAAGATCACGACTCTTATTTGAATATTTGAATTCTTAATTCATACATCTATTTCAATTAATTTGTTAAAAAGCAACATATTTAATATCAATTCACAACTTCCACATCTCCAAGCAAAATATGTGGGCACTGAGCATGTTGATCTTAATAGATTGTGAATTATCTATTTCCTTCATCTATTAATTTTATATTTTTTTTCTACTTTGAATGATGAGGAACAATGAAATATAATAAGTTAGGACTTAATATAACTGACATTTGGTATGAATCAATACTTAGTGTATAAGGCTTTGTATGCTCTAGGACATTCATAAATTCATAGTGCTTTTTCTATATACAATTGATGGAACGGGTCATTTACCATACAAGTAATATTTTTTATCATTGTGATTTTTTTAAAACTCCTAGGAGAGTTCTCAGTTCTACAATTGCTTTTGGTGACATCTTTCAAATATACAAAAGTTTATAAATCTCTTCTTAAGAAAAAGTAGAACAAGAAAATCTCAAAAAAAATCCAACAGTATCTTCAGAGGCACATGGGTTCTTCCCATCAAAGTTGCTTCTATTGGGTTATCATCTTTAATACACTTTCTTTTCAAAACAAAGTTGAACAGTTGCTGATGATATGTGTTTAAGGGCAGTTTTGTTGAGATTTGAAATTGGGAAAGACTTGCCAAGCTGTTATATTCAACTATTAAAAAATAAATAATATATGATTTTTTTTATAATGAGTATTGAATATATAAAAGTGATTAATTTCAATGTTTCTACTATTAAATCTTTAAATTTATCCAAATCATTATAATGTTGATAAGAATCTGATGCAATGCATCTTTTGTTAAAAAATTCAAATGTTTTTTTTAAAATAGAGAGCCTAATCTTCTAGTACTTATGTTGGTCATATCATCGAACATATTTAGATATGAATTGATATTGACTTATATATAAAATTAAGCTATTAACTTATGTATGAGATTAAGATATTGAACTAAATAGGAAAAAAACCTCTAAGATAGACATTAAATAATTAGTTAAACATTATATTGGAACAAGATCCTAGTATTTGTGAAGTTTAGTTGAGTTAGTCACTAATATATTATTATTGTTAGAAAAAATTATGTTCAATCATTTATTTTGTACACAAACATACTAAGGACAATAAGAGAAACACTTTCTATTATGATTGTAAAAGATCCATTTTTATCTTATATTTGATAGTTATTTATATATCAAAGTATTAATATTTAATAATATTAAAAAAATTAGAATAGATTAAAACTACAAAAGAACTCTTAAAAAAATATTAAACAACTCTTAGTAAATAAAATGAAATAAAATAACTCTTCAATAAATAAAACAACTCATAAACATAAGTAAATAAAAATAAAACAACTCTTAAGAAAAAAAAAAGAAAAAAAAAGTAAACAATGTAAATAAAATAATTTAATTTTGAAGTAAATAAATAGTTCTATTCTTTTTATAAATTAATTAATAAAAGATCTTTTATTTATTTATATAGCCTCATTTAGTTCCAAGAACCATAAAATTTGGAGATATTCCATATTGTCTCACAAGTTGATGAGAGGTCAAACATTAATATCTATACAACCCTTCTACATATTTATCAAAATGGTCACAACCTCTCATACTTCTAACCCTACCTATATTATTTGCATAATAGCATTTTAGCTTAGGACTACAAATAGGGGTTGAGGCAAATTACACAAACCTTCCCCCCACTACCTTAATACAATCATAGTTCCAATTAGTACAAACCACATTTTTGTTGAGGCACTCTTCTCCTTATTTTGACTTTCTTCTCCTTCAACTCACCACATTCAAAGAACGGGGGAATGACCTCCTCCTGAATGATGACCTATGGCAATTGCCTCAATAACGAACTATAATCATATTTACCTCTTCTTTATATCATGTAGGTGCTCTAAGGCACAAGTGAAATGAACCTCACCTTGTTTGATTTTGTTTCCAACATCATCATGAAGAAGAAATGAACTTGACATAGTGGAAGGAATGGCCACACATGACAAGATTGAGCAACATTGAAGGTATTCCACTACCCATAAGAGCATCTTGGATCCAACAACAATTTACCCATTGCCTCATAGATGTACCAACTCCACCACCCACTTTTGCAGTACAAGATCTCTAATTTCTTGATCAATGAACACCATAACTTCTGTTATCATCTTCTCCCTCAACACCTTCTTGTTTCTCAATTTTGGAGCATTTTCCATTTTTATTCCTTTCACAATTGCCAACCCTTCTCAAATTAGCATCTACAACAATAACCATGGAGAACTACTACCACAAAGCTCACCAACACATGCAAGAAAAAAAATTGTTTGAATACAACAATCGATTTAATAACCACGATGCATTGAATCCACACCTTCTAATAATTGCCACACACATTTTCCCCCTTACCAAATGTACTACTCATGACCATTTCATCCCATTATTTTATTTTACTCCAAAATTTTACTTACATTATTTATGAAATCATTAAATGTAATTTTATTTAGAATTAATTTATTTTTATATTAAAAATATTTATTATTTAGATAATTTTTTATTTTTAATTAATTTTATAATTATTGTTTTTAAATATATGTGAACTATGTTCTAGATTTTATATATATCATAGTCGTATAATAATAAAATACTTTCTAAATAAGATATAGAAAATAAATAAAAGATAAAGATACGCTTGCAACTCATCTCAGTATATATCTACATCTTACCTTTCCAATTTCCAACGAAAAAACCTCTGCAATGACATTTAAAAAATAGTTTAAAATGACGTTTTGATAATAATTTCCTGTTCAAACCCAGTGGGCTGCTGTCGTCAAACGTGGATATTCTTCCAACCGAGTGCAATCAGTGGGCGAAAACAATTTCAGTTAGGGGAATTCCTATAAAAAAGATTAACGATTGACCGCGGGACAACATACATAGCACCTTTTGTTTTGTTAGATTTATCCAAATGTTTTGCCACTTCATCTGCCCCTTCCGCAAAATAGAAGACCTTCAATTCTGCAGATGCCACGCCTTCAATTAGTACTCTACGGATATTGGCAGTAGCAGTTCTTTGGAGTATCATCGTTTAATTTGATTTGAAGATACGCTCAACTTATTTAAATCTTGAAGCCCAATCTATCATTGCAAAACCATAAACATGGTAAAGGATCATATGTCTCAATTGGGTTTGCCAGCAATGGAAATTTCAGTTGCATTTCCTCAGGCTACTCCAGCCTCCAAATTCCCTCCTTGTGGTGAGTTCAGCCACAGTTAGGCTATTTTTTTGTTCTCTAGAAATAACCCCAAATAATAGTTTTAGCTTCTGTAATATGTTTTATGAAATAGATCCAGTTTTTCTGTTTTATTTGTTTTCTTTTTAGGTTTGGATGATAACATGCTGAAGAGTGACTCAATCAATATATATGTCCCCATGCACAATACCTAAATGGATTCACAACTACTAAATCCAGTTTTTCTCCTCTTTCAGAAAAGTAATAATAATTATTTTTTGGTTTTTATTAAATTCTTTTGTTCAATAATATAAATTTTTTATAATAAAAAATGCTGAGTGACCCGATTGATACATATGTAATAATTCCTTTTGGCACATGATTTTGATTTCATACCCCAAATCACTCAACATATTCAAAATTTAGCATTACTCGATTCATGAAATTGAATTTTGTTAATCATTGAAAGGGTTTTTGAAGTGTTTACTGATTGGCCCCTAGAGTGATTTATGGGGGACAAGTAAATACAGCGGTGTAGGGAAAACGACTGATTTATTTTTTAAAGAACTATCCTAGGGCATACTTCTTTGCATCCTAGGAGTCGGATATTCGAGGTATTTATTCAAACTATATCAAATATGCTGTCCCTTTAAGCGGGGGAGACCTAAATTAGAACTGAACCTTGAACATGATGCCTGGTAAGCTTGGACCACATATTTGTGAATATGATCACACTTGAATATACCTTGTAGTCATAACAGCACGTTCTTATTTGATTCATGAAATTGAAATTTTTGATGTTTGAATTTGTTTTATTGAGGTATTTGAAATGTTTAATGATTAGTCCCTGGAGTCTCTGGCAGAGAATTATAGAATGAGTGTATGAGATAGATAAGAAGAAAATTATTCTTCATTCTGGAAAAAATTATGACCTAGGGTAGACTTATTTTCATCTTAGATGAGCTCTAAGGGGTGTCTATCCCATACTATGATATTACTATCAAGGTTCAACTGTGTAGTTTTTGAGTCAAACTCACTGACCCATGTTTCATGAGTAGTGGTTCACAAGAACCCATCTCTCATGAGAGTGAATGGCCCACTTAGCACTCATTGCATCTAGGTGATGCTCACAAGGGTGAAGCATTGGGCCTTCCAAGACCAAAATAACTTCCACAAGAGAGAAAATGGCAAGAATAGCTTGCATAATAAGAATGCATTGATTGAATAAGAAATATACAATGAGATGCCTTGTTTATGAAGGCAATGTGAGATGTAGTATCAACAACTAACATGACCCAAGCATTAAATGCCTAGGAAACTAAAAGTAAATGAGGTGAACATGGCCCCATTATAACTAACAAATGCGTATACTAACACATTCTAGAGTAACATGGTACTGCAATTGAAGTCCATTATTTACATGGATGAAATGCACGTAGCTATGTTAAAACAATGTCCCATACCACAATATATATTCACCTACTCCCCTCTAGTGGATTCCAATGTGTTCATGCCTCAAATATGTGTCTACACTACTAAAAAATAGTTTATGTACAAACACATGCTCTTATGCTATTTACATGGATGAAATGCACGTAGCTATGCTGAAACAATGCCTCGTGCCATGACGTACATTTGTTCACCCCCTTGCAATTTTAGAACCCTCAATCATGTATACCATCATATGCAACATCACAAAAATTAAAAGATGTCATTAACAATAGAATAAATACAATTACATGAGAGAACAAAGATTTTAATTTGGAGAATCCTAAACTTTAGGAAAAGTCTATACTTTATTCACGAAGGGAAATGCAAAGATGAAACTCTCTTCCTCATCATCTCTGCCTGTAGATGATGCTTTATTCTTGGAATCATGCTATGGAATGATGCTCTCTCACCTCAGTCTGCTCCTTAATTTTGGAAATGAATGTATTTAATATTTTGAAGGTGATCTTTGAGCTCCTAAACGTTTGATATTCCAAGTGCATGTTTCTCCTATGATGCCTTAATTCTTGGGCCCATTTTCACACCTCAGCTTTGCCCCACGCGATACAAAAGAAATAAATGGCTTATCAGGGCCTGTGGTTGTTTTTTTAATTTTTCGGAGAAATGAATGGGAAAACATGGGCCTTTCCGTGATTAAATAAATTAGTTTCTCCAATTTGAAGTTCATAATGTTTTGACTTTTGTTTAAGTTGCTAGTTTTGGTATGAATATGGGTATGCCAGCATTAGAATTTTTTTTCTTGGGTATGGCACGTCTGTGTTCTCTCTCTCTCTATATATATATAGAGAGAGAGAGAGAGCAGAGAGAGCAGAAACGTGCCAATTGATAGTTCAGAATTTCAATATTATGTCATATGCCATATAATATATATCATATATGTCTAGGGTCACAATTCAAATGAAAATCATTACAATTATGAAATTGAAATAAATACAATCAAAAATAATAGTTGTGTTCAATCTTTATCAATCGTCAAAAGGATCTAGATTAAGGTCATCATTTGGTTCAAGTTCAACATCATTTGAACCACAAGTAAAATGCATTGCCACTCACACTAGGTGCATCATGTGTAAGTGTCTCATCATCATCATCATCATCATCACTAGTGACTCTAGCAAGCTCTTGAACAGATGCATCTAAGCTGGTACACTTAGGGGCTACAATGCTTCATTGACCTTTCCTTGTAGTGTTCTTGTTTATGTGATAGAAGATGTGAATTGTAATGGATATAAACCAAGTCTTCTGTTTTTTTTTCAGCCAATTGGTTACACTTCACTGAGTGGATAAAGGTGTATGTACTCCAAGTCCATTTAGTAGAAGAACTTGCAACTTGTTGAAATTGGAGAGGACACCAACACAACTTAAATATAAAAAAATGCAAAATAAATTAAAGAATGGTAAATACTAAAGTCTACAATACAAATGTTAAAAATAAAAACTACTTGTGATGGAATCTTGATTGCAAGAGGCTGGAGGAACAAATAATCTTGCCCATGGAGGTACCACCATGTACAAGTATCTAGAGTGTATTGGTCTTGAAGAGCACAAATACTATGATCTCGTTCTTAGATGAACAAGCCAAACTCTTTCCATACATTACCTACCACATCTGGATCTGAGAAGAGTCTTTTGAATGCCTGCTTGTACCCATTAGCAACTTCACTATCTCTATATGGTGGAGTTCTCCTCGGCAAACAAAGCATCTATGAGCTATAGTATTTGGGAGATAATGCATATGCAAGGAGGTGCAATGGTGTGTTCATCTTGTTCCAACGATGATGAATGATATAGCAACTTCACTATCTCTATATGGTGGAGTTCTCCTTGGCAAACAAAGCATCTATGAGCTATAGTATTTGGGAGATAATGCATATGCAAGGAGGTGCAATGGTGTGTTCATCTTGTTCCAATGAGGATGAATGATAATTTCCACACTTAGGAAACATGTTTCTTTGGGTCATTGTCTTTTTGTGCTATCATGACCTTTATTTTTCTATCATGGAATCAATACCATCATAGATTTCTCTCGAACATGGTTGATCTATATCAACAAACCTGATCATAGGCTGGATGAAATTCAAGACCTATTCCACACGAGCCCACCAATCGTCATCATGATCAATGACTTTACCTTTTGAGTCCTCTCTAAATTTGATTGCTTCCAAATACTCCATTGGTTGCTATTAACCCCCAATTCCTCTCACACCTTCACAAGTCATCTAAAAACAACTATGAGATGCAAATTGGGTCTCAACAACCTAGGATCATGAAAAAAATATGTTAGTAACACATTGCAAAATATAATATATTTATTGAACATGTCTTAAATAAATTTTAATAAATAAATTAAATTTAGCTTCAACAATTTCAAAATCAAGAAAGTCTTGGAAATTCCTTGTGCCATATGGTGGTTTGTCACAAACATTTGGATCTCCTTGCCCTTTTGCTATACAACTTTCACTCACTCTATTTGAGTGTCAATTGCTTGCACTACCAAGTTAAGAGAAGTGTACGGTGCATGGTGTCCAAAAAATGTGTTCATATATTTCCTCAACCGAAGCACCTACAACCTCGCAATTTTTCAAATTGTTTGTAATGATTTGGACAACAATTTCAAGACCCACCATCTCTATGGACTTGGTGATGATTTCAGAAATGAATTCTGCATCTTTGATTTGCCACTCACAATCAATTGCCTTAAAAAACATTGCCTCCTTTGGTGAACATTGCAATAATATTTATTAAAGGATGGTTTTTGCAGTCTTTCCATCCATCAGAAACAATACACGCTCTTGTTTCAATTTAAGAATCCTTAATTGGTTTGAGTGATGTCTCTACAAAAAAAATTCTCTTGCCAATAAGGTGGTGCACACCATACCCAAAACCTATGAAACTAGAAGGTGCACTATTGATTGTCACCACCATTTCTTGCCAATATCTCACCAAGTTGAAAGGAAGATCATAGACATAAATGCAATGTGCAACTTTTCGTTTGCAATTTCTCTTGCTTCATTTTGAAATGCCTTGTCCAATGAGCCTCTTTTGCAAGGAGTTGGATCTGCTACTTGGATAGAGGGTGTCTCCAAGAAAGGATGTTGGGAGGTCATTATTGAATCTGTAGGTAAATTCATTGATTTTTTCTTTGCTAAAGGATGAGATCTTAGTTTTGCTCTTTCAGTCACAACATCAGCTTCTTGTTATCTAATTTATGCCATAATTTTTTTGTTCAACAATCCCTTCCCAGTTGGCCCTTCATATACTCTAATCCCTTTCAGACTTATGGAACAAAAGTGATTTTTCACTTGACCATATGAGCTTCTAAATTGGATTCCTTACAATTCCAAATGAATGCCCTACCTCTTAGAGGTTCAAGCGTCATAGTATATTTCCATAAGGGAGATGCCTTGTCATTTTTAAATTTTCTCTTTTCATCAATATGCATTGAACTTGAACTTTTGGCTATTCTTGCAAATTGATTTTGCTTTTATAAGAAATTTCAGAATTTTAAATTAAAAAAATAAAACAAAATAAATGCAACCCTACAATATGTACAAACTAACGAAAGTTCAATAATGAATACCAAAAAACAATATAACAAATAGTAAAACTTGTTTCTTTTTTTCTAAAAAAACTTTAAAAAAATCATCAAAAACTTGATTTTTTTTGTTAAAAGACTAAAGTTCTAGGTAAAATGCTATCTTAGATGATTAGATCTACTTTGTGCAAGTTATCTTTTCTCCTTTGACACTCTCTGACCGATCTCCTTTGGAAAAACCAGCTGCCCTTCAAAATGCATAAATGAGAAAGAAATGAGAGAAGAGAGAAAAATGATGTTTGATGTGAGTGAAATTGGGCATTTAGGGTTTTTGGCTCTTTTTGGATCCTTAAAAATGTAATTTTTTTCCCTTGTTTTTGGTGTTGAGTGCTGCTAGGAGGTGCACGGGAGAGCCTAGGAACACCTTGGATGCCCCAGGTTTCCTATGGGGACACACCGTGTACCCACAAGGAACTTGGGGCATCTGGGGAGCTCCCTAGGAATTCTCGGGTGCTCTTGCGCGTACGCAAACTAGAATGCTCCTGGAATGGGTATGGGACACGAATCAGAAGAACCTAACCGTGTGGTGTTTTGATATTGAATGGTCAAGGCAGATCCAAAAACATAACATTTCAGATTTTATTTTTTTTGCATTTGAGGTGGGGAGCTGGGGTTTCAAATGGATGACTTTTCACTTGAAACTTTCAGGTACTTTGGGTACTGTGTAAGGATTATGCATATCAAGTTTAAGCCCAACACAATATTGTATGAGCAAGATATAGTAAAAATGCAATCTCAATGCCTGGTCTGTTTCCCCACATATTTCAGGGATCAAAGGGTGATATTATAAGTTGAAAGAGACGATCACAATTTGTAAATGCATGGGACATTGAAAGAGAAATTTCAAATAAAACTCCATGGAAGGCAGGAGAAAACTGTCGAAATGAGGTAAAATGATACATCCAACTCACTAGGCAATGCGTACCCTACTGGATGACGGCAGGTGCAAGTCCTGGGTGAACTTGACAGAAAAAAAATAGCCATTAGTGGTGAAATCTAAGCTGATAGTCACCCTGCTAGTGGAATCAACTAATTGAAAAAATACTGAAAGGCTGACCTGAATCTTGTTGAGCATATTGATGACTGACTGAGGATGTCTGATGTGTTCTCTCAATATTCATTGTGAAATGTGACTTCACATGAAGATTTTATGGTTATCTTATGGATTCCTATTTTTCTGTTTATGATTCAGATCAATTTTCTGATCGGTTGATCTCTCTTCTTTACAGATTTTTACCTATTTTGGAGGTGCTGTTCTTGACCAGTTGTTGGTTGAGGGATGCTTGTATGTGTAATATGATGCCTGGATTAAAACGATTAACTGGAAAATAGGAGAAGAATATTTCGGAGTAATCTGGAGTATACTGTTAATTTTGTAACATCGGTCGTGCTATTTCATGCTTCCGATATATATTAATTTGATTACATATACTAATATGTTAAAGTGTAGTATATACATTAACAAATGATAAATAAAACCAAAGTTAACTTATCGCATTTGACCAACGGTTACACCGTTCATGGTATCAGGTGGTAAAGCGATTCTTAAACAAGTTGCACTCCTTCCGATCGGGTAAGTAAACAATGATTAGTTTATGTGCTGTGGTGAGAGGTACGTAGGGAAGAGATGTGTCTTCCCACGTGGGAAGAGATATCTCTTCACTACGTAACCCCTCATCCACTTATATAACATGCTTACATTGAGGAGGATGCACACACCGAAATTGATAAGTGTGGTGCATCTTTAAAATCACACTATAGCAGATAAAAATACAACTTTCAGATCATATCTCCATCTCTTCTATTTTGATCATAGAATTTTGAAAGAACTTAACATGCTATTAGAGCGAACTTAAGGAAGATGATATTAAAATTCTGTAACGATCTCATAGACTTTCACCAAGCTCTTACTAGATCACATTCCTATAAATCCTAATGGCAACCAGAGTTAGGTTTGAAGATAGATTAGATGGAGCATCAAATTTTGTATCTTGGAAATTCAGGATCATGCTTGTTTTGAAAGAAGATAAAATTGACTCCCATGTCAAAAGTGAAATTCCTGAACCCTCTGATGATACAGAGAAAATTCAGTGGAGCAAGGACAGTGAGAAGGCCCTTAAGATAATTGTGGATTCAGTGAGAGACCACATTGTGCCAGTTATTTCTAAATATGAGACAGCCTTTCAGATGTTCAAAGCACTAGCTGACATTTATGAAATCAACAACACTAGCAGGGCTCTCACCCCAAAGAATCAACTACACCATATAAAGATGAATAAAGGAGAAACAGTTACATCCTATTTCTTGAGGATCACTGAGCTTAGGGATCAACTATCCACTATTGGACATCTAGTAGACAACAAGGAACTTGCTATGATGGCCCTAAATGGACTTCCTACCTCATGGGAATCGTTCATTCAAAGAATCAGTGCTCGTTCTAAATTTCCTAAGTTTGATAGATTGAAAACCGATTGTATTCAATAGGAATCTCGGCTTGTCACAAGAGGAATAAAACAAAACAATGGTAATGAAGACATTCAAGTTCTAAACTCTAATTCCCACAATAAAGGAAAGAAGAAGAACTTTAAGAGAAAGAGGGACAACAACTCAAATGGGAAGAGGTCTTCAAAGAAGAAGAGAGACATTTCTGAAGTACAATGTTTCAGATGTGACCAATATGGGCACTATGCAATGAAGTTCCCAAACAGGATCAATCAACAAGCTTTAATGGCAGAAATTAAGAAAGGGAGTAATTCAGAGAAGCTAGTCTTCTACTTAGCCCTCTCTAGTCAAGTCACCTCCAGTTTAAACACATGGGTGATTTACAGCGGAGCATCTCGAAACATCGTTGGATTTCGTGAGCACCTAGATACACTTGTGGAAAATTCAAATGAAGAAGTGACAATTGGTGATGACTCAAATTATTTAGTTATGGGAATAGGAACTTTCAATATCAACCTAAAGTCAGGCATATCCCTACAGCTGACTGGAGTTCTATTTGTACCTGGTATATAGAGAAACCTTGTCTCAGTTTCTGCACTTGAAGATAAGGGTTACAGATTAACCTTTATGGAAGGAAAGGTACTTGCTTGGCCAAAGAACTCCACCATCAAGAAAGCCCACACCATTGGAGTAAGACAAGGGAGCCTCTACAGACTTTGCACCACTCCTCCTCTAGCCTTGATTCATGAGACTCTAGATTCAAATGAACTTTGGCACAAAAGTTTAGGACACCTTCATTTCCATGCCCTACCTAAGATAGAGAAGATGGTGATCGGCTTACCCAAGCTAAGTCAAAAATCTGAAGGAGCCTGCAAAGGGTGTGCCTTGGGAAAGAATACTAAAGGCTCTTTTAATTCTAGCAACAGTAAATCCAAAAATGTATTAGAATTAGTTCATTCTGATTTATGTGGACCCATGTTTGTACCCTCATTAGGGGGATTTTTATATTATGTAATATTTGTAGACGATTATTCTAGGAAGCCCTGGATATATTTTTTGAGGTACAAAGAGTCTGAAGAAATCCTTTATAAATTTAAGGAATTCAAAGCTCTTGCAGAAAATATGATAGGTAAGAAAATCATAACCTTAAGAACAGACAATGGGGGGGAATACACTTCTGATATGTTTAAAGATTATTATATAAATGCTGGGATTAAGAGGGAGTTAACTGTATCTTATAACCCACAACAAAATGGGGTAGCTGAAAGAAAGAATAGGACTATAGTAGAAGCTGCTAGGGCTATGTCGTTTGACCAAAATATAGAAACCTCATTTTGGGCTGAAGCATCTAGGACAGCTGTGTACATTCAAAATAGATGTCCTCATTCTCTTCTTGACAATAAAACCCCTCAAGAAGCCTTTACTGGTAACAAACCTGACATAAGTCATTTCCGTATCTTTGGGTGTCTAGTCTATATTCATGTCCCCAAAGAAAAGAGGTCAAAGTTAGAACCTTCTGGAAAGAAAGGAGTATTTTTTGGGTACAATGAAACCTCTAAAGCCTACAAAATATACATACCTGGTCAAAGACAAATTGAACTAAGCAGAGATGTCATCTTTGAGGAAGACATAGCATTTAGGAGGTCCAAAAGCTCTAATGAATTAGAACACCAAGATCCTCCTACAAGCTTGGATGAGGATTCCACCCCGAGATTCAAAGGGAGACCCCTGAAGATGCTGAGCATGAAGTTCAAGGCTTACCTTTAGACGAACATTATCCCGAAACTAGGAAGAGATCACTTTGGGCTAAAAAGATGCTTCAAGAAGCTGAAAATTATGCTGCTGCAAAGGGGACCTTCAGAGAAAGTAAGAGACCTAACCTATTTTCCAGTTATACTGCCTTGATGAGTGAGATCATTGATGCAGAACCTTCCTGTGTTGGAGATGCGCTCAAGCATCAAGTTTGGAAAGATGCTATGTTAGAAGAGTATTTGTCAATTTTGAAAAATGATGTCTGGGATATTGTGCCTAGGCCTATAGGCAAATTTGTGGTATCTTCTAAATGTCTCTTCAAAATCAAACATCAGCAGATGGTAGCATTGAGAAGCACAAAGCAAGGTTTGTTGCCAAAGGTTTCTCACAGAAAGAAGGTATTGACTATGAAGAGACATTTGCTCTTGTTGCCAGATACACTTCTGTCTGAGCAGTTTTGGCTATTGCAGCATCTAAAGGATGGAAAGTCCATCAAATGGATGTCAAGATTGCTTTTCTGAATGGTAAGATTGAAGAAGAAGTTTATTTGGAGCAACCTGAAGGTTTTGTGATTCATAAGGCTGAATCACATGTCTGCAGATTAAAGAAAGCTCTTTATGGACTGAAACAAGCCCCCAGAGCATGGTATGAAAGAATTGATCACTATCTCTTGGAATTAGGGTTTTCCAAGAATGAAGCAGATCCAAATCTCTACTACAAGGTAATCAATGGTGAATTATTAATTCTTATTCTTTATGTTGATGATCTACTAATCACAAGAGAGGATAATTGTATTTCTCGATGTAAGAAAGAATTAGCCTTTGAGTTTGATATGAAAGATTTAGGAATTCTTCACTACTTCCTTGGATTGGAAGTTTGGCAGTAGGCAGATGGTATAATCCTTAATCAAGGAAAATACACCATTGATACACTCAAGAGATTTAGAATGTTGGATTGTAGATCCATGACCACACCTATGGAGACAAATCTGCACAAGCTAAAGGAAACAGCTGCAGAATCAGAGTTTGCAGATCCTACACTCTACAGACAAATTATTGGATCTCTGATGTATTTGGTAAACACAAGACCTGATATATGTTATGCTGTTAATGCACTAAGTCAGTTCATGTGTGAACTCAGGGAAATACATCTTGTTGCTGCAAAGCATATTCTGAGATATCTTCGAGGAACTATTGGTTTTGGTTTGAAATATAAACATGTAGAACTTGACCTACATGGATTCACTGATTCTGATTGGGCTGGAAGCATAATTGACAGGAAAAGCACATCAGGATGTTGCTTCAGTTTAGGACCAGGAATGATCTCATGGATATGTAGAAAACAGTCTTTAGTTGCTCAGAGTTCTACAGAAGCTGAATACATTGTAGCCTCCATGGGAGCAAGAGAAGCTGTGTGGCTTCGGAAATTGCTTGTAGGACTGTTTGGTCAGCCCTTAAATCCTACTGTCATCTACTATGACAATCAGAGTTGCATCAAGTTTTCAATGAATCCAGTATTTCATGACAGGTCTAAACACATTGAGATTCCTTATCACTATGTTCGAGATATGGTGGAAAGGAATGTGATCCGACTGAATTATATTAGTACAGGTGATCAGATTGCAGACATTCTTACCAAGCCTCTCTCTAGGATCAAGATTGAACACTTTAGAGATAAACTTGGTATGGTTGAAAATGTTATTTAATTTTGAGATAGAGTCTCATTTATTCTGATATACTAATATATTTAAAGATGTTTAGTGTGTAAACTCTTTTATTTGTCATGTGTGTGACTCCATGACTGCATGGGCCTTTTGTGAACATTATTGAAGGGTGACGACTTTTCAATAATGAACACTTGTTTCAAATTGATATTTGAAGGTGATGATTTTACAATTATCAATTTAACTATCTTGATGGATATCATGTGACTTGATATCTGTGGACATGTCATGATAGTATATATATCTCTGAGACATTATGGTAGATATCTGCTGGTTGATATCATTAAATAAACCATAATTATGATAGAGATCTTCATGGTGAATATTATGAACATAATATTCGTGGACATGCCATGAAATCATTATCAGTATGGCAGGCATCATGTGACTTGATGCCAGTGCACATACCTTACTTGATAACTATGAGTTATGGTGAGCATAATGAGACTTGATATTCATTGTTGAACCATATCTCTGAATATCACTATGGTGTGATATCTCTTCTCTTCACAATCAATGGATGAATTGTGATGTTTTCTCTAAACATGAAATGTGCCCTCCCTAGTTAAGAGGGAGTGTTAATTTTGTAACATCGGTCGTGCTATTTCATGCTTCTGATATATATTAATTTGATAACATATACTAATATGTTAAACTGTAGTATATACGTTAACAAATGATAAATAAAACCAAAGTTAACTTATCGCATTTGACCAACGGTTACACCGTTCATGGTATCGGGTGGTAAAGCGATTCTCAAACAAGTCGCACTCCTTCCGATCGGGTAAGTAAACAATGATTAGTTTATGTGCTGTGGTGAGAGGTACGTAGGGAAGAGATGTGTCTTCCCACTTGGGAAGACATATCTCTTCACTACGTAACCCCTCATCCACTTATATAACATGCTTACATTGAGGAGGATGCACACACCGAAATTGATAAATGTGGTGCATCTTCAAAATCACACTATAGCAGATAAAAATACAACTTTCAGATCATATCTCAATCTCTTCTGTTTTGATCACAGAATTTTGAAAGAACTTAACATATAAACCACTAGGAGGAGAAAAGTGTTGAGCATGAGGGTATTTTTCAGGCTAATTTTGTTTGTGGGAAAGAATTGAAGAGCAATGGTTCAGAGAATATCCTTTTTATTGGATGGCATAGAAATTTGAAATATCAGAATATTAGATTTTCAGCTCTTGTTATGAGACCTTAAACTAACTCACTGATTTGTTTCTGATTGCGTTCAATCATAAATGTTATTTACATATTGCTAGCTGGATGAGATGTCATAAAATTTAATGCACATGGACATTGCATCACTCTTCATGGGAAAAACACAAGCATTTATTTATTTACCATTGTAAAATATTAGCTTAAATTTGGAATTCTATCTTTGTTTCGAATATTAGACACCTAACTACTCCTATTCCTTTTGTTGTCCTTTCTGTTTTGCAGTGTCTGATTATTATCAGTTAGATGATCTTTTAACTCTTGAAGAGAAGGCTATTCGTAAGAAAGTTAGGGAAGTTGTTGAAGCTGAAATTGCCCCTATAATTGCAAAGGTATGTTTTAGGAATTCACTTTCCCTTCTCAATAAATTCTCTCCCCTTTCTGATATTAGTGCCCATTTATATAACAATTTTGCGTGAGATGCCATGAAGCACTTACAAGGCCATGCTGGGAACTCACATTATTTTCAGGTGCAAGCATTCCAATTTCTAACTCAAAATTCTTGCAGACTTTATGTTATATGGTCATTTTACTTTGAGGAAACACTTACCTGTGTGGAATGTATGCTATGCATCTAACTATATCTATATCTTTCCAAGATAGCAAATAGCTCCAGAAAAATATTTGAGTCCAGGATTATATCATTTTTAGTTGAGATGAAAAAAAATTACTGAAGGAAGTGACTGTTAGTTCAAGCACTATTAGTAAGAATGTGTGGAATAATACTAAATTGTATATTCAATGAGGAAGAATAAGATTCACCTGCAATCTTTGTTAACCATATTATGATTCTTTATTTGTGGCAACAAATATAATTCCTTGCATTCAGATCAGTAGGATGGCAGTTAGACTGAAAAAAACCATCATCAGGTCTTGTTAGTTTCTATTATACCCTAAATGTTGTTTCTAGTTTCTGCTATTTAATAATCGATGTTACTGGAATAGCCAATAGGGACATTTGCTTTGTGTGACTCTTCAACAGTTTTGTGCATTTTTTCTATTTTTGGACTTTTAATTCCTAATGGTTTTAACTGATCATATGAAAATAATTTGCTTCCATACAATTCAACTCCAAGGATTTTTACTATAGTCAATTTACATTTCATTTATAAAATTGTCTTTGCTTCAGTAATGATTGCAGTTATAATTGATTTTGCCAATCCAATGGAAAAGTTTTTGTCCTGGAGTATGAAATGTCAAATTCTTCATCCAGAATTAACATCAATCCTGTCCACCAAATGATATTGGAAAGGGTGTCAGGAAATTTTTCTACAGCAGTTTTTTATTTTCAACAGAAGCTTGAACCCTCTGGAATATGAGAAAATGCATTTGAATTTCAGAAATTTTGAAAAATGTGTCAATTTTGTAATAATGTCCGCCTACAAGACAAATCATGCTCTCATTAGTACTGTAAATTGATTTCTTTATTTTCTGATTGAAGTAGTCTATTCGGCTCTATTGAAATCATTGGTAGTGGTCTTTGATCTTTGTTAGTTATTTGGGAAACATTCAATTGTTGCTTTGTCAGTTTTGTTAATAACTCTACTGTTTGTGATTATGAACACACTTATCATTTTTTACCATAGGTTTCTCATATAGTGACGGGCTTATAATGTCTTTTTATTGAAATATTAACATGAATATATAGCCCTAGTTTTTCTAAATCTCACATCTATAATTTTTTTAACAATTTATTATTTTTCTAGTATTGGGAGAGAGCGGAATTTCCATTTGAGATCGTGCCAAAGCTTGCAAATATTAAGGTGGCTGGAGGTACCATTAAGGTCAGAGAAATCTACATGTGGTTCTTTTGTTCCCTACAAACTGTTCACAGAAACTTCACATCTTTATGCCTGGAATGTCTTGCAGGGATATGGTTGCCCTGGTCTATCTGTTGTTGGTAGTGCTCTTGCCATGGCTGAGATTGCAAGAGTAGATGCCAGCTGTTCTACTTTTATAATGGTGCATACTTGCTTAGCAATGCTAACAATTTGTAAGCAGTTCTACACTTATGTTTTCTGTTTTGCTTTTCAAATTTTGTCTACCATGGACAATTTTCTACAAAAGATGGCTGTTTATGTTCTTTGAACGATTGAGTCTTACCTTCTTGGTTGAAATTTGATTTTAAACAGCAATGTGTGGAAGTGAGCATCAAAAGGAAAAATATTTACCTTCTTTGGCTCAACTTGATACCATATCTTGCTGGGTATGTTCTCCGTTCATTGAGACACGTTAATCCTTGTCCTTCTTGTTTGTCCCATTTGATGCAAACTGGAAAACAACCAATGTATAGTTCTTCTAGCATCGAATTTTGGGGTAGTGGTTCCGTTCCACCCATCTTTTATGTTAATATGTACACACTATTCATCTAAAAAAAAGTAACCTATATAATGCTTTCTCATTGTTACAGGCATTGACTGAACCAAACTATGGCAGTGATGCAAGCTCGTTGAGCACAACTGCAACTAAGGTCTATTTTTGTTATCCTTTCATGAGATGTTCATATGTTTAAAATGTGTTTCAGTTTATCCTTATATCATCAGCTGTTCACAAGAATGAAGCAGAAATCTTGTACTAGCTGCGATCTATTTCAATGATAAGGAAGGTTGAATTTATTAGTATCATTATTTGGTATGTTAATTTGAACAGGTAGAAGGTGGCTGGAAGTTGGATGGCCAAAAACGCTGGATAGGAAACAGTACTTTTGCAGATATACTAGTTGTTTTTGCTAGAAACACAAGTACAAATCAAATCAATGGGTAAGAAACCAAGTAAACCTGACGAAGATGATCTTGAATATAGTTGAACATAGCATTTATATGTATCAATTTCCATTATGATAAGAAAAATTGTGATTATGAATTTGATCTAAGTGTATTTGTAATGTAAGTGAATACACCTGATCTTAAGTTAGTAAAATACTGAAAAAAGAGATTGTGTTCCATTTAGTGGTACTTCTACAATGGGCCTATTTCTCTGATTACCTCATAGGTCTTGGTGGTCTTGGTGTTTTATCTCACTTGTACCCTGATCTTTCAGTTTTGGATCTGAAATTGTCTTTCTGCAAAAAAAATTGAAATGTATTATACCATTCTCATACATAGCTTTTGGTATTTTATTTTAACTAAATATCATTATGTAAATTTTTTGTCTATTACATTGCATGCAGATGAACAATTGTTATGTTCAGAGATGTTTCCAATGATATTGTGACTGTACTTCACTGTTTTAAACCAGTTTTAAGAACATTGTGGCCATATACTCTTTATTGCCACAGTTACTTTGACTGCACCTTTGCCTGCCCCTCTCATGAGCAATTTTTGTTAAGCTCTTTTTGATGGAGTCCAATGTTATTTCTGAGCAAGATTCTTCATGAGTTTTGACTTACAATATTGGGTTTTTGGTTTCATCCCTTTTTCTAATATTCTTACTTATGAAGTTGTTTGTGTCAGCATACTATTTTATGGATACCTGTCATTCCGTGTTAGTATTTTTGCATATTTTCAGAATTTTACTATACTTGTATCAGAATTTGGAGTTTTCATGTCAATCTCATTATTTATTAGATTCTTGTAATCTAACATTTTCTCGAGCATATTGGGCCTTTTCAACTCCACTTGAATCAATATGTCTAATTAGCTACTTATTCTGTGTGCACTTTTTATTCTCCTTTTTGTACTATTATTCTATATTTGATTTCTTTAATTTGAGAAACAGTGGTGTAACTTGCACTTACCTAGTGGCTAAACACTGGTGCTAGTACTGAGGTTATGGAAAAGGTTTCTTGCAGTATTAATAATCTATTCACAACATTTGTATATTGTAAGTTTCTCTTCTCCTGGAGTTTTATTATCTTTGGGCAGGTGGACCGTATGAAGCCTTCACGATTGAAATGCTTTCACCCACAAGTCTTTCCTGTCATAGATGCACCACAGTAGATCTTGGATTGTTGTAGTTGGGATATCAAATATGGATGTATTCAGAAAAACTTTGTTGCAGGGTTTATCCCCAAGGGTGCTGTATCTAGGTCTTTTTCGAACCCAGTTCGGATCCGGGTTCGGTTCCTCTATGGGTTCAAGCTGGGTGTGCCATTTTGTGCCCTGGTTCATCCTAGGTGAACCTGGGGCAAACTCAGGCAAACACAGATGCCTAGGTGCCAAAAACAAACAAAGTTTTGCAATTTTTAAACCTTTTTTGGTATTCAGTTTGACTTCAATGCCATAGGAACCCTAAAAGTGACCATTAAAACCATAGAGACGAGACTCACACAGACTTGCCCAAAATATAACATTTAAATATATATTGGCAGGATGTTTGAGAGTGGTTTCAGATCTTTAGGAGTTGTAATGCAAATTCTACATTTTAGAAGATATTATAAATTTTCAGACAGTCAAATTTCAGTAATTAGTAGGCTCCTATTAGCATTCTCTCACTCTCTCTATCTCACTCACTTTATCCTCTCTGAACTCTAGACCTATCTCTCTCCCTATCACTCTTCCTCTATCCCCTCTCTCGACCTCTCTCTATCTCACTCTCTCCTCTCCCCTCAAGATTTACACCTATCTTTCTACCCCTACTCTCTCACCCTCAACCTGGTTTTGGTGTTGCGTCTCCTTTCACACAAACAACATGACTTCAAGCAAGGGGAGACGAAGATGTGGAATATAGAGTCAGAGCATACTAATTTGGATGCTTCCACTTTTCAACATATTGCATTTGAGGACTCAAAAAGTAAGAACAGTATTAGTGCAAGTGCAAGTGCAAGTGGCACTGGCATTGCTTGTGCTTCATCTAATGTTCCTATATCATCTAATGTCAATGATGATGATGATGATGTTGATGATTAAAAGTTAAAAGTTAGAAGTTCCAATTGTTGAAACTTGAAACAATGACATTTGAACTCGATATTATTATTTTGATATTGATCTTGAAGTATATATGCTATGATTACATGTTTATGGTGGTTTTTTTGTTTATATGATGCTATGTGATATTGTAATCTCAATATCTCAATTCATGCTTCTAGGCTATATATGTATGTATGTATGTATGTATATTTTTTACATTGTTTTTGTACTAAGGAACCCAAAACCCATTTTCAAAATTTTGCTGAACCGGCAAACCGGGTCCTCGAACCCGAATCTGAACCCAAACCCAAACCGGCAACCCAGTTATTTACAAAATTACAGGGTGTTTATAAGTACTCTTAAATTAATAGCAACATTGCTTTTTGAAAAGATTATCTTATGAAATTATAAGAATCACAAAATGACTGCTACCATGCAGATACTGGGTAAAAAATTTAAAAATTGTTGTTGTCAATCATGTTTTAAATAGGATTATAAATGAGAAAGATAATATCCTGTACAATGGTAGCATTCTAGTAAAATTTCCTGAACTTAAGTTAAGATAATTTGAGGAAAACTTAAGCGAAAAGGAGGTTAATTGTAAACAGAATCCAATATGATAGATTCATTAGGAAGAGAGTATATTAATGCCCACAAACAACCAAATTTGGGTTAATGGGACTCGAAAGTACAACCATTAATTCTAGCAAGAGAGAGCTACAAGCTAAAAGCATTACAACAAAAGATATTAACAAACAGGGGTGAACCCAAAATGGATAAACACTAAACATGCTAGATATTCAGAAGTGAAAATTTTATGTATTACAAATATCACAAATAAACATCAGACAAAGATGCATCAACCAAGCAGATAAAGCTAATAGACAGCATGGCTGTATCCATTTCAGAATGCTGAGAAAATTTATTTTAGCGTTAAGAGATTTTTATTTCCCAATTTCTTAGCTTATGATATTAGTGATAACCATATGATTACCATATTGGCCTATATAAATCCACGATTGCATGTTTTATTAACTCGCTAAATGTTTTGTCTATCAATTACCATTTTATTTTTAGTTTGCTCACAGAAGATTCATTATTTTATCGTAGGTTCTTGTGGTGGAGTGTGGATTTTGTTCTATTTCTTGATTCTGATACCTTTATTGTATGGATAACAACTCCATGTTTTTTTTGCAAGATCTCTTTAATTGGTTCCAGAATACTGATATGTTAATAGATATTGAATTTTACAGGTTTATTGTTAAGAAAGGAACTCCTGGATTGAAAGTATCAAAGATAGAGAATAAAATTGGGTTGAGAATTGTTCAGAATGGGGATATTCTTATGAAGGGAGTTTTTGTTCCTGACGAGGATAGGTTGACAGGCATCAATTCTTTTCAAGATACAAACAAGGTATGCTAAGAGTTGCCTAATACATTAGGATTTCTCTGAAAATCTACTGGAAATCTTCATATAGAGATATGTTCTGTATGAATTTTTGAAGTAAACATCTCTTGTTAAACCATGGATCTATTTGAATTTTTCTGTTTCCTCTTATAAAATTCTTTGCTTAATTAAGAAGCACTGTTTTTATTCCTGCGTTTATGTGCCTCATTTTAAAAGAGTGAAATTCAATTTTCATTGTGTTGCAGGTTCTAGCTGTATCCCGTATAATGGTTGCATGGCAGCCCATAGGAATTGCAATGGGCGTGTATGATATGTGTCATAGGTATGATATAGAATTACTTTAATTCAGTATTGATTTTGCATCACACAAATTGCTGGGAACAATCCTTTGTATCTGTTTCACTGTGCAGGTATTTACAAGAGCGTAAGCAATTTGGAGCATCTTTGAGTTCTTTCCAACTAAACCAAGAAAAACTTGTTCGTATGCTGGGAAACATTCAGGCAATGGCCCTGATGGGGTGGCGTCTATGCAAGTTGTATGAAGGTGGGAAAATGACTCCAGGGCATGCCAGCTTAGCCAAGGTAATGCAAAATGTTGTAAACTCTCTATAAGCACAAATTAAGGTATAGTTTATGTTTTACTGTTTTGACAAATGGGTGACATATTGGATTTTTTAATAGGCATGGAACACCTTACGTGCAAGGGAAACAGTGTCATTAGGACGAGAATTGCTTGGTGGCAATGGAATCTTGGCCGATTTCTTAGTGGCTAAGGTATGAGTTGTACAGCAGTTAGTTAAAGTGTACACGTTCTTTTTTCACTTAATATCAATATGTATGGTTTGTGCAGGCATTTTGTGATTTGGAGCCTATATACTCATATGAAGGAACATATGATATCAATGCATTGGTAACAGGGCGTGAAGTTACTGGAACTGCAAGCTTTAAAGCACCACCTGTTAGCAGAGGAATAAGAGCAAAGCTATAATTTGGGTGGTTTCTTATATGATTTCCTTACTGTCATTGCTGAAAATATTCAAGTTTTTGAACTTTCATATATAAAGTTTGAAGGGCAATATAGCTTCACTAGAAAATTATGGCAGCAAAT
The DNA here is from genome assembly GCF_030272615.1 of Cryptomeria japonica. Lineage (NCBI taxonomy): Eukaryota > Viridiplantae > Streptophyta > Pinopsida > Cupressales > Cupressaceae > Cryptomeria > Cryptomeria japonica. The sequence continues at coordinate 16,719,567 of NC_081413.1, read as the reverse complement.
GCATTTTATGCATCATTTTAGAGAGTTTGTAATTGTACTTGGCCTCATATATTTCTACAACAGGTTCTGCTTAAATAAATTTTATGCCCTTGTCATTAGAATAATGTGTAATAAAATTCCCCAAAGAAGTTTATCTGTTAATAACTATTTTGTAAAATTATTCCAAAATATTGCAGTGGTTGTTACTCTAGAAACTGAACTTTTCTTTTTGTTTAACATAATAGTAAAAGCACAGAGATCTATAAATTTTGTGCTCCATAACGTAGAAGTCAAACAAAAATGGTTTCAAGATTTGAGTAGATTTTCTTGTTTTTGATGGGGACGATTTCCAAATTGGTTTGTTGGACCTTTTGAAGTGCATCATTCAAATACACATCGTGCTTAGTCTTGAAGTTTTCACAAAATATTGACAACGATGGTGATTTAAAAGCAACACAGTAACATGAAATCAAAGAAAGTGAGATTTATGCAGCTCTATTGACAGTGACACTAGAATCTTGTTATTTTTTTTATATTGATAATAGTTCACAAAATCATAAGTACAAAATGGGGGTTGCAAGTCTAGATGATAACAGAGATCATCACCAATAAAGAAGTCAAAACTATAGTCAAGTTTGTACTTATTAAGCTATCTATATCATTCTAATAAAAGAGTCATTTCTAATACCAAGGGCCTATAGTTTTGCTGTTGCAGTCAGCATGAACATTGTCTTCTGTTCCTAATGGAGGTCCAAGAAGCTTCGCATCAATGTCCTTTAATACTGACTTAACAGTAGGCTTCATCTTTTCCCTGGTCCGTTCTTGAGCCTCTGGTTTGGCGATCTTTCGTTCTTCACGATATTTGTTGAGCAACTCCAGTTCCTCCTTATTTAAGTTATTTTTCCCATGAGGGAATAAATGTGCAGACTTCACTTATGATTTGCAAACTATTGCTATTCCCTCGAGCAGGATCATGAAGCAATCCTTAGCTATCTCTATTACTGCTGACCTGAAACATGATAGTCAAGCAGGCAAGTTCACTATTGAACTTAGTAAAATGTCTTCTTTTGTTCTGAATTACCTCTTCAATCCTCTTCTTCTGTAAAAACCAAAAAATTCATTAGACAAAGTAAGCCAAAACCTATTCAAATCAGTATCAAAAACATCCACAGCCAGCAAGAATCTTATGCCAAGAAAAACCATTAGGATCCATCTAGTTAACAGGTTGACCTACAAATACCAGGTTGACCCACAAAGACAACAATGCCAGAGCATATTTACACCAGAAAAAGAGGTGTTCTTAGGTCTCAAGAAGAGAGCAGAAATCACAAGTTCCAACAGACAATCCATAATTTAACAAGGCATGACCAACAACTAACTTTTTCAAAATTAGGAGCCAACAAACACAAATCTTCTTGGGTTCAAAATTATTGTGCCACAGATGGTCAAATTATTTAGCCTATTTAGTTTTTGGCTAGGTTACTTGCCAAGTAGAGTTAAGCCAGTTATAAACCTCTCTCGAGTCAACCAGCATGCAATAGATTTTATTTACTGAGACAAGATTTAGTTTAGAGCCGTCCTACCACTTTAGTTTGCTTGTAGGATCTGTGTCTTTGATCGATTTCCTAGGTAACCAGTCCCCCAACCACTGCAAAGCATCGAGTATGTTTTCTCTGTGTCCTAGGCAATCCATACTTAAGTGTCAACTGATCCAGAGAGCCCATGGTACCATTAATCAATAAATCTTCCATGACTTTCACCCTAAGGGAATTCCATACCTTGGATGAAAACCCTTGAGAGAGGGCCAAAGATTTCCTATTTGAGGGGATGTTCGACCAAATGTATTTGTTAGCAATCACATAAGGAGTTGAAATGTCCATGGCCCTACCATTAGAAATTAAATGCCTAACTTGAGTCCATGCCTTCCATTTTGTGGTAAAGATGAGTGAGCCAAAAACTTTAACTTCAATTTGGCCAAACATTTTGTCATAGATATGTATGTCTTGTCACATTTTCCCCTTCTTTGGTGTAGATAATTCCAGATCAATCCTTATTAGAACTTTCCAAGGCTCGTCACCCTCAATTGCTTTAAAAATCCATTTAGAGGCAAGAGCAGCCCCTTGTAGTCTCAAGTCCTTCCGACCAAGCCCCCTCTATTTTTTGGCAAGCAACACCAAGTCCAATTGACATTGTGTTGCAAGTTTTTTCTTTATGACCTTTGGGGTGGATGGGAGGGTGAAGAAAAGCGGTTTGTCCATGAAGAGGAGTCTCCTTAGAGTTGTATTTAAGTCCCTTGGGTTGGTGCATGTCTACTTGGCATTGTGAGTTGTGCTTATGGACAAGTTGGAGCCCTAGTTGGAGATAGGCTTGTGTGAGTAGGTGTTTGAGGGTTTGGTGTGGTCTAGTTGTGGGAGAGTTACAAACTGACCTTGAGCAAGTTAAATGAACCTATTCTAATGTTTTCCAATGGTTCTACAAGGGTTGGAAGGCATGAGTTTGCTTTTGGGGTGTTGAAGCCATATGAGCACCTAGTTACCTTATTTGAATAGACGAGTTGGGTGAAAGATATCCCCTAGGTTGTGTGTGTTGGATGCTCTACATCAAAGTGGTATCAGAGCAAAGGGAGTAGATTCCTTGAAGGTGGAAGTTGAAGGTTGAGAGGAGAGTGAATACAAGATGCCTCCAAAGAGTGCCATTGTAAGAGAGGTTATTGAACTCCAAGAAAAGCATGCTCGGGAGTTGAGAGAATTGTAAGAAAGAATGGCTGCTAGAATAGAAGCCTTGGAAGCCAACCAAAGGAGGTGTGAGGTCACAGGGGATGTGAGTGAGCAAAGGAAGAAGGAGAAGCCCAAGGGGAGCAAGAGGAGCAAGTGAACCCTAAAGAAGAGAGGATGGCTAGGCTTTTGAAGGCAATCAAGAGTGAAAGTCATAAGACTGAGGTAGACTTACCCATGTATGGAGGGAAGTTAGATTGAGAAGAGCTCTTGGATTGGATAGGGGCTATGAACAATCATTTTGATTGTGAGGATGTACAAGAGGACCAAAAAGTGAAGATAGCAAAGTCAAAACTGAAGGGGCATGCATTGCTTTGGTGGGAGTTTGTGAAAACTAAGAGGAGAACGAGAGAGAAAACCAAGATAAATTGGGATAGAATGGTGGCAAAATTGAAAGGGAAATTCCTCCCTAGTGATTATAGTGTTCAATTGTTCAAGAGGTTGCAAAACCTTAAGCAAAAGGACCTAGATGTGCAAGCCTACACTGAACAGTTCTACAAATTGAGTATAAGGACAAAGCATGAAGAAGATGAAGATGAGACGGTGGCAAAGTATCTCAATGGTCTGAGATACAACATCCAAGATGAGTTGAGTCTCATTACACCAAGGATGGTGGAGGAATGCTATAAGTTGTTAATCAAGACCGAGGACAAGTTGAAGAGGAAGCAAGACAAGTCCATGAGAGGAAGAGGCAACAATCAGAGGGGTAGAGGATCCTTCACTACATCCAAACAGTCCCATGAAGACCAAGAAGATGGAAGTAAAGGCAAGGACCAAGTTGTTGATCAAAGAGGTGGATTCAAAGGTTCTAGGGGCAGATTTGGAGGAGGTAAAAGTTCTAGCACATTCACAGGCAGATGCTACAATTGCCAAGAGATTGGACACCCAACATTTAAGTGTCTTGAAAGGCAAGGATCCACATCAAGTGGTGGAGAAAGGATAAGTGAAAAGAGAGTGAAATTGGTACAAGAAGAAGAGGGTGAGAGTGTCAACTCTCCAACTAGATATGTTGATCATGAATTAGGGGAATCATTGATGGTGAAAAGAACTTTGTTGAAGACACCTAAGGAGCAAGACATCAGCCAAAGAAGAAGCCTATTCAAGAACACTTGTAAATGCAAAGGCAAGGTATGTAAGGTAGTGGTAGATTCAGGTAGCATCGATAACATAGTGTCTCAAGATATGGTAGACAAACTGAATTTGGAAGGAATCTCTCATGGCACACCTTATAAGGTATCTCGGTTAAATGATAATCAATCAATCATGGTAAATGAACAAGCATCTGTGGAGTTTCAGATTGGTGCATATAAGGATAGGGTTCTTTGTGACATTCTACCTATGGATTGTTGTCATCCTCTACCTGGAAGGCCATGGCCATGTGACAAACACATGTCAGATATAATGGGTTTAGAAACCATTGCCATCTTTGGTTCACACCTAGAGGTGTCAATTGGCACTTGCACTTGCACTCTTTCCATGTCATCTTTAGTCTTCACATTGTGGATTAGACCCTCTATACTTGCAACCTCTTTTGGTTTCCTGATTTTCTCCTCCACAAATAGACAAAACATTGCCCCAATGAACACTCCATCATCCAACCTTGTTGTCCTAGTATGCTCAAGCCTTGAGATGGCTATAACTTGGCTTGATTCCTTCTCAATCACCTTCACAAACTCCTTACTACCCAACATGATGACCTTTGCTGCTCTTTTTTGATCTTCTACAACCTCTTTCAATGGAAGTAGAGTAAAAGAGATTCCTTCATGTTCAATCTGACAAGTATTGGCCCGACATGAGTTTTCCCTTAGGGGGGGTGTATGGTGCAGGAGCACCTAGTTGGTCATGTGTTTCTATTTGGCCACCATGAGATATTTCAAGTTCCATGACATATTTAGATGGAATAAGTTCTTGAAAAACCATTCTTTATGTAATAAGGTCCATGCTACCATTTTGTTATGTTTGAATTTAATTTGTAGTTTTGTTGTCCCAATGTTGTCAAGAAATTGTCAAAATTGTTAATATTGGGTAAGTAGATACCAAGGTGTCAAGTGAAGGATTTCAACATGTGGGAGGGTCTATTGGACCTCCTTAATCCTATTTGTAATGGTCTAAGAGTCATGGTGATCTTAGTTTTGGTCTATGACTAGTTTTGATCAAAGTTGTCATTATTTACAAAAAGTTGTCAATGCATTATTGTTGCTAACTTTCAAAATTCAGTTATGAATGTTGGAGGGAAGGTAAAACCTATATATACATTTCATCGACCAAAGGGTCGGTTAGATGATGTAATGAAGCACAATCAATAAATTGTGAAGTTTTACCCTGCATTTTCATAATTTTTTAGGCGTAACAGTCTGTTTTATTGCATTTTTCATTAAGGAAATGTGATAATTTTATTTGGAAACCTATTGAAAATGTTATAGGGATGAATCCTCTATAATTCTCTTTTGGTTTCATTCATTTTCACTTTGTTTTGAGAGAGTTATTAAAGTTTTGGTGCAAACAATCACAAACCGTTGCTAGGGTAACCAGTGACCTAAAATAATGTATTTTTTGGTCATCCCATCATTAAAAACCCATGCCATTGGATGGGATGACCCTTTTAAATGTATATTTTTCTTTCCTTTTGATGCAGGGTTCCATGCACAAGTTGGCACATGCTAAGAGAGGCACAAAATTTGATTTTGTGTCTCAGATTGAAAATGGCAGCAAGTTGGTGATGTGTGGGTTGATATAAGGGCAAGATTGGGCTCCCATAGGTTGGTTGAAGGCTTGGAGAGGTGTGAGGGGTTAGTACATACCCTAATCAAGTATTTGTGGCCCTTGATTGGCTCACCATTTTTATGACTGTCCTAAAACTGAGTATGTTGTCCTAATGAACTAATGGACCGAGATTTTGAGAATATGATCCAATGGATAGGTTTGGTTAGTGTATGACACTTGGGGAAGGTGTGTGGGAGTCCTTAGTGACCTTTGAAGGTGTTAGGAAGCCCTAGAGAGAGGAAATGGCTTAGATTATTATGATTGTCCTAATTGCTTGTGACTGTCACAATGAGACAATGTTGCTACAATAGCTTTTCTCTATGACCTTCGGGGTGGATGGGAGGGTGAAGAAAAGTGGTTTTTCCATCAAGAGGAGTCTCCTTAGAGTTGTATTTATGTCCCTTGGGTTGGTGCATATCTACTTGGCATTGTGAGTTGTGCTTATGGACAAGATGGACCCCTAGTTGGAGATAGGCTTGTGTGAGTAGGTGTTTGAGGGTTTGGTGTGGTCTAGTTGTGGGAGAGTTCCAAACTAACCTTGAGCAAGTTAAATGAACCTATTCTAATGTTTTCCAATGGTTTTACAAGGGTTCTCTTTTGGGGTGTTGAAGCCATATGAGCACCTAGTAACCTTGTGAGGCTCTTGTAGCCTTGTGAAGAGTAATTACCTATTTGAATAGGCGAGTTGGGTGAAATATATCCCCTAGGTTGTGTGTATTGGATGCTTTGCATCAAGACAATAGGTCGGTTTTCCACTTTTGATGCTTCTTTTCAATTTTTTAAAAGAGCCATTACCACATGTCTTTTAGGGAGGGGGAGACAACATAAGGGATACCTAGGTAGCTCACCACTTTATGGGGATTAGATCACCACCAACCCTTTCTTTTGAACCAACTAGGAGCATTATGAGACCATCCAATTATAGTAAATTTATGAGGGGCAATCTTGGAGCCAAAAGTAGAGCAGAAGATTCCAATCTCTTATGAGTATTATCAAAGTTGTCTTTGAACAATTCAATAAACAACGTCATGCCATATCTAAATTGAGCATTTAGTAAGACCTCATGGTTAGGAAGCCTAATGCCCTTAAGAGGAGACAAAAGATTAGTTCTAAGCACATAAAGGAGGTCATCAATTGCAATAAAAAACAATGTACGAGCTATAGGACAACCCTGCCTGATAGATATCTAAAGCATAATGGGGTCAGTAAGCTCACCATTGACATCCACAACAATGAAAGAATCTCTTTAAAGAATAATAGTCCATCTATAGAACTTAGAGGGGAAATTAATTGCATGTAACATTTCCAACACAAACTGCCACTCTACCTTGTCATAGGCTTTTGCAAAGTCTAAAAGAACCTTTGCAACATTTTGATTATCCTGTTTTGCCCAATGCATCCCTTCCCAACTTGTGATAAGGTTGTCCAAAACATACCTACCCTTAATAAAGCCAGTCTGTGTGACCAAGATAACTTTTCCAAGAACCTTTGTTAGTCTCCTAACCAAGGTTTTTGTTAGTATTTTATAGGAGACACTCAATAGAGTGATTGGTCTCCACTTTTTTATGAGTTTTATCCCCCTCCTTGGAGATTAATTTAATGATACCTTTGTTAATGTTGTCACAAAGAATTGTACTAAAATGTAACATTATAAACCTCAAGAAGTTTTGAACCTATCCACTCAACATTTTCTTTGTAAAATTCTATAGTAAGTCCATCAGAACTAGGGGATTTGCTATTGGCTAGAGATTTGATGATAATGTCAATTCCTTGCAAGGAGAAATCTATATCCAACATGTTAGCATCCTCTATACTAACCTTTTTTGGAATCATTTTGAGGCAAAATTCTCTAGCCTCAATAGCCTTAATTTTTTGCTTTGAAGTAATTAACTGGCTGAAAAAGGAGAAAAAGGCTTTTTTCATGAAGTTGGGATCATTAGAGAGATTCCCATTATCTACAATTGGTCCAATTGCCTCCCTAATTTTCTTATGTCTTATAAGGTTAAAGAAATACTTAAGACTCTCTATCCCCTTGATGTAACCAATTCATCTTGGCACAAGTCTTTGGCCTTAGAATTTGTAATTTTGTAGTTTCCAAAGTAAAGACTTGGTTCTAATGAGGCTTGCCTCCAAGAGAATGTTAGGGGTGTTATCATGTAATTGTTACTCTAATCCAAGCAATTTTTTATGCAGAAGATATCAATCTTGTTTCTATCCATGACCTTTTCCTTTCCCACAATCTCAAAGAGCTTCCTCCAAACATTCACCAAAGAGTCCCATTTTTTAATTAGATTAAGATTAGGATTACGGGATTTAGTCAAACTAGTAACAATTTTTAAGCCTAAGACAATCTTATTCAGCTAGTAGGGAGGAGTTCACCTTTCACTAGGGGGTTTAGGGGGTGGAGTGGAATATATGAATTGTAGTGAAGCAATAATGGGAGATTGATTAGTCATGGAGGTGGGAATTACAGACACAAGATTATCATTATTTGAGCTTGAAAAGGAAAAATGGTTTTTATCGACATGAAACCTATCCAACCTACAATAAATCCTCTTATTCAAGGATTGGTTATTGCACCAGGTGAGCTAGATAAATTTTGAGGAGGCCTTGCTACTTTCTAGAAGATCTATTAGATTTAATTTCCTTTTCATTTTGGACTAGAAGTATAGCTCATCTCCCTTCCAAAGAGAGTCATTACCACCTTGCTTGTGAGATTTATCTTCTGGCATATTGATATCCCTAGTGCAGATCCAAGGGAGTTTAGGGAGGTATTATGTCATCCAAGTCCACAATTTAGACCTTTCCCTATTATCATTCGATGCATACAAGGAGCAAATCCCAATTGCCTCTAAACCAAAGGACAATGTAACCCAAACAATCCTATTACAAGGGGAGGATCCCCATTGAGAGATATTATTAGACCATTTGGGGTGGAAACAAATAGTTGTACCCCCTTTTCCTTTCTCATGGTTGGAGATAAATTTTTTAGCATTTTTCTAGATGAAGTTAAGCACAATATCAGCCTGAAATCCCACCATCTTAACTTCTTAGAGACATGGACAATCTAAAAAAGGTATATTATTATGAAAGGCTCTAACCACATACTTTTTATCAACCATCTCTAGACCCCTAACATTCCAGCTACAAATATTAAAATTCATTTATGGTTATGAGGGGGGGAGTGTCCTTTTGATTCTTATAGTCTATCAAAACATGATAGGAACTTATTTTCTTTCCTTTCTTTGTCACCTTCTTCTTTGAGTTTGAATCGGAGTTAGCAAGTCTATCCTTGTACTTTCTTTTTTAATTGCCCTGTTTTACAGAAGGAGTCTTCTGCAAGGGTAGAGGATTATAAGTTTTTGGCTAAGATACTGGATTCTCCTAGGGACCCCCAAAATTGGAGCCGGGTTCGCCCTTGGGTTTTCCTCAGGCACGACCCAAGTGGCTAGGTCTTCTGTGGTTCCAACAAATCTAGACCCACAGAGGACCCACCCACCTGGGTTGCACCTGGGCAGAACCTAGGATGAACCTGAGTGAAATCAAGAGAACCTAGGCCCGTGGGTGCCCCAAAACAGGGCATGCGGGTCAAAAAGTGTCCTTTTTTATTAAAAACATTTTTTAATTATTTATTTTGCTTTCAACCCTAATTTCACCCTTATTGCATATTTTTTACCTCTATCCACTCATTCATCTCATTTTATTTGCATCTTTCAATTTTTTTTTCTCTCCAAGAAGGTTTTGAAGCTGATTGCATTTTTCTTCAAAAGTGAAGGCTATGGAGGTGTGAAACATGCATCAGTTGTAGGAATCATTAGAGAAGGAAGATTTAGCCATCAAAGGTGAGTGAATCTAGATTTTTTTCAAGTTTTTTTAAATTTTTTTAAAGAGGTATTTATACTTTTTTACACTTTATATGCATAATATGGGGTTATAATGCTGATTTTTTTTCAAGTTTTTTCAATAAGGTTGAGTTTTCTATTTTTATTTTAGGTGCTTTATTCATATAATCATACACAATGACTCAGACTAGAAGTGCAAGTGCAAGTTCTAGTTCAATTACCTAGGCTTGAACACAACATAATCCCTTTAAAATTGATGTTGATTCATCACTTTGGCATTATACAACAATGATTAAGTAAATGTCCAGTGGTGGGAGTTTTCTTTGGCGGTGTAACCATTGTGGCATTGAGTATACTAGCTCATACTATCGAGTGAAAGGTCACCTTTGCTTCATCCTTGGACGTGGAATATAATTTTGTAAGGAGTCAGATGGCAAAGAGCTGCCAAAAGCTCTAGTTATGGAATATATTAGAGAATAAGAGGAAGTTGATAGGAGAAGCAACAAATCCAAGAATGATCATCCTCTTGCCAAAGCAAGCTCAAAGAGGCATTCTAGTAGTAGTGGCTCCACAAGCTGGGTTGACCCACATCCTTTCATGCCAATACCACCACCTTATGTACCAGAGAAAATTGTGATTACACAAAAAAGAGGCCCATTGGATAGTGCCTTCAAAAATGAAATGAGAGGTTGCAAATCAAAGCATTGGTCATTGCATTTATGGAAATGGGTTTCCTTTCAACATTGTTAGGTCACCTTACTTTCGAGACATGGTGCATACCCTTTGCAATACACCTCTTGATTATGTTTGTCCAAGGTATGAAAAGGTGTGGATGACCTTATTGACAAAAGAGAAAGCTTCCATAGAGACACAATGGAAATCCATCAAAGATATATGGCTGGAAATAGGTGTGTCCATTCTTTTTGATGAATGGAAAGATTGTACATATAGGCCATTGATCAATGTTATATCAATATTCCCTAAAGGGGCAATTTTTTTGAAAGTGGTGGATTGTGAGGGGCAAGTGAAAAATGCAAGTTTCGTTGAAAATATACTCATAGAATCTAGTGACATGGTGGGGCAATGTTGTCCAATTGGACAATGCTAAAAATTGTAGGGCAACTAGTTATATAGTGGAGGCTACATATGGTCACATCTTTTGGACACCATGTCCAGTTCACTCACTCAATTTAATTATGCAAAAGATTGGCACCCGAATCGATTGGGTGAAACAAGTGTACATGAAGGGTTAGGAGATTCAAATGTTTATGTTTGTGACTAATCATCATATGTCACAAGCCATTTTCAGGACCTTCTCCAAGTTGGAGTTGTTGAAGGTAATTTAATTTTTTAGTTTTTTTTAGTTTTTATTTTTTAAAATTGATATATGATGTGTATTTTTTATGTCATGTTAGGTTGCCAAAACACAATTTGCATCTCATGGGCTTGTCTTAAGATGACTTATGAAGATGCGAGAGCCTTGCGTTCTATGGTCATCAACACCTTGCCGAGTGTACTGAAGTAGTCCAACATAGAAAGAGCTAAAAAAGTAAGAGCATTGATCCTTGATGACAAATGGTGGGATAATGTGGGATATGTTTTGAATTTCATCAAGTCCATCATGAGCATGATTGGGTATGTTGATGCTAATCACCCATGTTTGGGTGAAATTTATGATGGCATGGATTGCATGGTGTAGAAAATGAGAGAATTAATACAGAAAAAGGAAAAGACCCAACATAAACATTTTTTGAAGTTGTGCAAAAAATTGTTGTTGACCATTGGAACAAGATGACCACCCCTTTACTTACATCTATTAGCATTTTCTTTGGTGCCAAAATTTTATAGTGCACAAATGCTTGCAACACTAAGGAGGGCACCGCCATATAGAGATGCAGAGGTTGCTACTAGCTATAGGGTTGCCTTTAAAAATATATATCAAGATGAGGAGACAAAAAATATTGTCTTGATGGAGTTTGGCCAATTTGTATTTACAAAATATCATGATGTTGTAGCTCTTCAAGCCAGATATGGGATGGATGTTGTCATGGTGATGAGTGGTGGTATGTACATGGTCAAGGCTCCATTTTCTTGCAACCTCTTACACTTAAAATTCTCTCCCAAGTATGTATCTTTTTATTTTTTATTTTATACTTTTCCAATTCCATTTGATGCTAACATATTAAATTTTTTTAATTTTTTAATTTATAAATTTCTAATTATGTTTTAACTTTTAACAGGTTCCAAGTTCTTCTTCAGCTGAGCGGAATTGGAGTACATACTCCTTCTTCCACTCAATCAAACTTAATCGTTTGGGTGCAAAGAAAGCAAAGGATTTGGTCTACATACACTCCAAACTTCATCTATCGTCACATAGAACCCTGAATATAATGCGGGTGCAACAAGGAATTGGGATCTAGCCCTTGAGAGTGCTGATTTAGATGCTACAATTGCACAACTTACCCAAGTCTCTATAGACGAGGTAACTATGGAATTTGAGGGAGACATAGCTAGTGGGAGTGGCATTCCAATGGATCGTGGTTCAAATGATGACCTTGGGTTTGGGCTTGATGCTTCAGATGAAGATGAATATGGAGATTAAATCCCATAAGCCATATGGCTTGTAATTTGAATTTTCATTGTGTCATGACATTTTGAGACTTGAAAGTTGAATATTATTATCATTTTTGCAAATTATGAATATGAAATTACATTTACGATATATGAATATTTATTGGCAATTATGGATTTATCATTATGTATGGGAAAGTTGCATTGTATGAATTGTATCATTGTAATAATGGTAGTGATAGTTTATATTTTATAATTTTGATATTTGAAAAGATGTGTGTGTGTGTGTGTGTGTGTGTGTGTGTGTGTGTGTGTGTGTGTGTGTGTGTGTGTGTGTGTGTGTGTGTGTGTGCGCGCGCGCATGTGTGTGTAATTTAAAAATGTATATATAGTTGTATGGTCATATCCATACTCGTATCCAAGGATTTTTTTGTTGTTGTTGTGTCGATTCCGCTATTCTATACCCAAATTAGTAACTTAGGCTTTTGGCCCATCACATAGGGAATTATAACATTCCATCGATATCTCTTTGTCATAGGCCCCATTGACTAGTTTGAGGTTAGAGTAGTTGGTTGGCCCATTTGTTACCATGCCACAGTCTAGTTGTCTCATAATCTGTCAAATCCTTTTAGCTTTTGCCTAGATAGAATCTAGGGCTAACTGTTGTGCATTATTATGTTTCTGTTGAGGGGTGGGGTGGGTTTATGCCCTGGTGAACCCATTTGGGTCTTCTTGGGATCATTTGAGGTTTGAGCATAGATGACCTCGAGATCCCCCTCAAATAGGGATTTTCTAGTGACAACATCATGTTTTCAGGGGTCCTTAAATCATCCTTATTCCCATTATCAAGAGAAGAATCCATGGTCGTGGGGGAAGAGCTAGCTTTCATTTTGTGTCTGAATAACATCCATAGATTGGGTAATCCTTGTTTCTCATTAGTGGGTTTATAGGACCCAAATAGTTTGGGCTTAATCTTAGGACAATCCTTCCTAAGATGATCATTCCTTTCACACAAAAAAGAAGCATTTAGTGAACCCAAAACTTCAATTTCACAAAAAATTATTTTTCTTTCATGTTGTAGAGACACCATGTTAGGGATCTCAGAATCCAATAGTAAGGATATTAAAACCATAACATTGAGGTGAGAGAGATTTACCCTCGATTCTTCAAGCTGCATCACATTGTCTAAGGTTTTCAATATATTAGGAATGAATTTCTAGATTTCAAGTGCTACATTTTCTATTTCAAGCCAATCAGGGGCTGACCTAGCCATGACTTCCTCCAAACTATTATTTGGAGACCAATGAACAGCCTTGAATAAGGATTCCTCAATATTCAAATTTTCTTTTTTAACAACCCTTTCTTGCATGCCATGATTCTTGATAAAAACAACAAATACTCTATTTTTGACCATTCTACAAAATGAAATATCAATGCCCATTTTCTTCATCCAAATAGAAGCAATTGAATCATCAAAGAATTTTCGAGAAGGTAACAAATTAAGATCAAGGTACCAAAAAAAATACAACAATATTGAAAGGTACCAAAAAAAATACAACAATATTGAAAGTGGCTATCGAGACAGATAAAACTCACTTTATACAAAAGATAAATATTCCGATGTACCTTTTTCTTTTTGTATAAAGTAAGTTTTACTGCCTGAATAACCATTGCATACAATGCAACTGAAGGTAGACAGGCATCGTCAGCCATGCCAGAAATTAGGGCATCCTTGAATGTCTGCTTCTACGAAGAAGATTTTCTAGTGCCAACATTCGCTTCATGAATGTTTGTATCTTGGGGTTCATTACCTTTATCGTTATCTTTCACCCCCTCATTAATTTCAACTCCATCTCCCATGACCCAATTGGCTCGGGAATGAAAAATGGTGGCAAAACTCGTACAAGGCTATTAAATGCAGGAAAGACAAGGTCTAAGATTTAATTAAAGTATCAACTATGAGGAGGGAACACAACCCCAAACCAGGGAGGGAAAAACAATTTATATTAAAATCCTACACTCAATCAATTATCAAGAATTCAATCAATCACTAGACCACAAAACACAAAGGATCAAACGAGCAGAAGACAAAGCCACCAAGAGAGAAGAAGAGGAACAAGAATCTTGTTATTGACAATAATGACATAACATATATACAATGCTGGCTTCCAGATACTTTGTTGCCCACTATTAAGGGATTGAGTTAAGTACGTACATTTTTTTAATTTACACATTGTACTATAATTCCATAGGCGATATTTTCATGACAGATTCAACCATATTAGCTATTTAAATAGATAAATTATAAGGGAAAGCTCAACATACTAATTCACGTTGAGTATGTTATGAAAAACATCAATACCATCTTTGTTCTGTTACCTACATATAGTTTAAGTTAACCGCCAACTTTGTCATATGTACTATAAACTGAAAATCATTGGTAACTAGGTTTATCATATCATAATAGGCTTCCATGTATATGCTCTGTAACTAAATTGGCGCATTTGTTAGTAGATGCACACTCATATGACTAAAGACTATCTTTTTGAAGCTGACACAAACGATTCATGACAAGATCTCTTAACTTACTAGTGTTTTCTAATTTCATTTTTCATAAAATAAATCTTGAAAGTCTATGAGAAATAAATGTAAGTGTTATAAAAAAGCCACTGGTTTATATATATCTATATCGTACTCTAGGTGATGGATCTAAATTTCAAAGGCTTACGTTGAATACAGGTGACCTTTAACCAAAGAAATGCTACTAAAAATATGGAGGATCAACTACTAAACTAGAATTTCAATAATAACATATGCGTAGTCTTTTTTTAGACTGTAGGAATCGGGTAGCCCCCTACAAACTGCAGTACAACTAATAAACCTTTTAACGTGACTGATGACGCTAGTATGACATGTCCTCTAGTACTATGTGGGCTGGGGTGAGATTGGACCTCGTGACCTCACGCTTTACCTCATGAAACTCTTGTCAATCAAGCCAGGTCTTTAGCCCAATGTATGCGTAGTCTAATTGTTAAATTCCCGAAGTCATTTTTTATAATGCAAGATGACATAAACATTAAATAGCAATTCACACTGTGCTACTTACTTTTCTTGATTAAAATTATATTAAACTATGTAAGAGAGGTATTAGAGAGCAAAATAGCCTTGCTACAACGACTTTTATTAGGGTGTGTTGTAACACATCTCAATATCTTTTCTTATTTAGAGGATTATTTTTGATATTGATAAACATGGGAAATGGCTTCAACCCATTACAAGAGGCCAATTGGAAAGAGAGTGGAGTCTCAAGAGAGACGAGACTACCAAGCATTGCAGACAAGAAACAAAACAACACACACTAGATAGAACAACACAAAAGAGAGACCAACCCAAGGATAACAAAGCACGAGAGCAAAAACTGCAACTATTGATTAAAAAAACTTGTCATTCATTGTTGATGAAGTTAATACAAACAATACCCCTTAGGACTTTTTTAATACATCTTTGCCTTTCACTTCCAGGTATTTGGCTCTTGTTTTGTTAGTAGGCCCTCCATGCAACTTAGTATCTTTGTTATTCAGGTCCATGTTGTTGAACATTATATTGTCATTAATGTCAAAGGTGCATGTTGAGGTGCTTGTGTTGTAGTTGATATCAAGGTATCTTAATTTTTTTACTTTTGTCACGCCATTGCAGAGCATTTGGAGTTATGAAGGAAAAAGTCAAGTATGTTTGATAGATCTCTTTATGTTATCATTATGTTCCTGTATGATTGTGTTGATGTTTTTGATGGATGCACAAGAGGATGGTAAGGTGTGCTAGCTGGAGGAAGCGTGTAAATGATATTTGGAACAAGTTGAGATTGTGTTAGATGATGCACAATGTGATCCCACTCCTAGAGTAACATGTTGGCATTTGGACCGGGCCTATTACATGTTTAGTTTAAGGCTTATTCTTGTGGCCAACTTGTGGATGTTGTAAATATGTTCTAGGACAATTATCTTTGTAAATATGTTCTAGGATATTGTGGATCTAGGTTTGTTCCAATTGTGTGTATTGGTAGATGTGACAAAAGCTATGCAAGCTATATACTCAATAAGTAGTAGAGATGAGTTGAGGAGTGTGAATCAAGCTGCAAATCCTATATACACTAAGAGGATGGTATGATGCAGATTAGATCATATAGAAGTTGAAGTTTGAGTTGTGAAGGTCCACATAATATGTCTTTTGTATCTCTTGTTTATGACTGGGTTGGTGACAAATTAACCGGGTCGGTGCTCAGTTTCTTGGATGAGGGGATTGGTGTCTCTATCTTGGGTTGTAATTCATGTGGCTTGGTGCCTACATAATATTCTAAGTTCTTTATTATATTTGTGAGGTTGGATTTGGGTAGTAGATCCAAAGAACTAATCTCACTATGGTTTTTCCTTTCTAGGTTTTCATGTATATCTGGTGTTATCATGTGTTGATGTGTGATTAAGTTTATCATTTGCATATTTGATTTAATATTAAAGATCTGGTAATAATCCTAATGGTAAATTGGACCTGAAGTTGATATTTTGCATATATTGATTACCCCCCTAGTATTTTTGTGTGTCAAGTATAGTTGTCATTCCTCTTATTAATATCAATAATAGTAACACCTTTAGGAATTTTCTTTTACTCTTTGGTCTTTATATTCTTCTCTTATAACTTAGCTCTAGTTCTACTAGTAGGTCCCTTAATGAGGAGGCGACAAACCAGAAGGAGGGTAATCTTGAACCAACCAACCTCTAAGGCTCACAGACTCAACCGGTAATCCTTGATTCCAAAGATCCGTATGCAACACCAAGTCAAGCAATGGCTCAATGACACCAAACAAAACCTTGGAAAATCCAAAGGCTCCTCTATGTCCACTTACAGACAACTAACACTTCTCAAGTTCTTGTGTGACTACACACACCCTTGTATACATGAGTGGGCTACTATTAGGCTTTAGGGTTTGAATGGCCCACTTGACCAATTCAACACAATGACCCTTGGAGGGGTGTTCTCACAACATCTTAACACAAATGGAACATGATTTCATGGTTTAGAGCCACTAGAACATCAATTTTGACTCACTTGTCTGTAAATGGAAACTGGTTGCTATTAGGCCTCCTTTTGAAGGAACCGGGTGATAACTTTTGACACCCTGAGTTTCTGGGAAAGAAAATTATATTTTCAGATACCCTTTTGGGATTTCTCAACAATCTATCAATTTCTAGTACCGGGTCAACTTGCAGATATCCCAATTGGTATTGTGCTACCATACCGAATAGGGCTATTAGACCTATTTGACTGAACACCTTTCACAAACAGGTTTGGTTCTCCTTATGGGTGACCATCACTGACCATGAAACATTATTTAAACCTCCAAAGTAATCTTCTACCACATTCAAACCCTTTTCCAGTGCTCTACCACTCAATTCTCACGCACTGCACTTATCAAATCGGTCTGTCACATAGAGATGCCAGGCCTAGGATTAGTTCTCCATCCTCTTCACCCTGTTGTATCCTCTTAATGAATTTTGGTACTGACATATGATACAGTGGTCTATCATCTCCTATAACGACAAAGTGTTTAGTTAAGGATTGATAGGCCAAAACCCATTATTGCAGCCAAACCCTAGGGGTTTAAGGTTTTTAGGCTACTTGGTAGAGATTTGCTTGTAGAATGGGGCACTGATAACTTCAAGACTTCATGCTGAAATAAAAACAAGGTAAAATGATCTATTTACAAGATCTATGCCATGAACATTCTTTCCAATCCACCTTCAGTATGCAATCAACAGAAATTAGACGGTGTTTTCGAGTTTCCAACAGTTCTTGATGCTTCAATTTCTTTCTTGATCAACCAACATACATTCTTTGGTGTTTGGGGCATTTAAAGGTATCTCCCAAATGACCACAACCTCTTCCAACTATTTTTCAAACCGAACTGAGCATTGGAGAATCACAACTTACAAAAAAGTACAAAATTGTCATGACAACAAATTGACAATATGACAACTTTTGCATAACTCAACCAACTTAAACTCTAGACCATCCCAGTCCCCCAAAATGATTACATTTGATTCTAAAACATAAAAAATGAGTCAAATAGACTTGTGGTCACTTGATCCCTCAATTTAGACCATTGTGACCCTTATTGACTCAATTTGTTCTACCAGACCCTAGATGAAAATTTGGCCCAAACATGGACAACTTGTCATACTCCGAGGACATTGAATTACAAAAAGGACCCATAGGGTCTTATTACATTCCTTTTAGACTAATATAAAATAATACTATTCTTGGTTCATGTCTTCATAGGTAGGTGCTCTTGCACCATACTCCCCGGGTGAAATTTGTCTCAAGTCCTCTTAGAGACCAACTGCTGTAAATCACCACCCTGCTTTGTGATATCTTCCTCCAACATCCAGGTAGCTTTTGAGTCAGGAAGGCCCTACCAGTTAACTAAGTTCTCAAAATAGGTCTTGTGCCTTGTTTTCCTGGCTTCTCTGCTATCCAAAATGCACTCCATCTTAGGTGGCTCCTTAGGTGGTAAGTGCTTTATCCATTCTTCACATTCTTGAACGAATTCATCTGCACATTCGCCTACAGTAGGACTCCTATACAATGTTAGATCAGACACATTAAATATAGGTGAAATAGAAATATCATCATGGAGTTCAATTTTGTAAGCATTAGGACCATATTTATCCAAAATTTTACAAGGTCCAATCTTTCTCATCATCAACTTGCTATGGCTTCCCTTGGGCAACCTATCCTTACTAAGATGAACCATGACCATGTTGCCCACTTGGTACTGCACATCTCTCCTTCTCTGATCCACTCTTGATTTAACGTTTTGACTATTATGTTGTAAGGTATCTCTAACTTGTTGGTGCACCTCTTTCATAGCCTCTACAAATTCATCAGCATGTCCACTCCTCTTGTCTAACCCCTGGACATCTCTCAATTCAAAAAATCCTCTTGGATGACTACCATACACAATCTCAAAAGGACTCAGACATGTGCTCCGGTTTGTTGAATCATTATAGGCATACTCTGCCTGAGGTATCACCACATCCCAACTACTGCCATGATACTTTGTCAAAGACCTAAGAAGATTTCCCAATGACCTATTCACAACCTCAGTTTGGCCATTGGTCTGAGGGTGATAGGCTGAGCTAAAAGACATATTTGTGCCCAACCTTTTCCACAAGGTTCTCCAAAAATGCCCTACAAACTTGTTGTCCCGGTCATATACAATACTCAAAGGCAACCCATGGATTCTAACAATCTCTCTGAAAAAAAACATCCAACATAGCTAGCATCATTTGTGGTTTTACAAGGAATAAAGTAAGCCATCTTACTGAGCCGGTCTACGACAACAAACACACTATGAACAAACCGGAAGGAGGGTAATCCAATCACAAATTCCATACTCAAACTTTCCTATGGTCTACTAGGTATAGGAAAAGGCTGGTACAACCCCCCATTGGTTGAAACCCCCTTTTCTCTTTGACACACAGTACAACTCTCTGCAAACTTTCTAATATTAGTGTGCATCTTTGGCCAAAAGTAAAATCTCCTAACTAGGTCCAAAGTCTTATTTAGCCCAAAGTGACCTCCTAAACCACCACTATGTTTCTCCTTTACAACATTATCCGTCATTGAAAACCTAGGGATACATAACTGACATCCCTTGAACAAAAGACCATCCTGCAAGGTGTAGTCAGAAAACTCTCCATGAAAAGCATTTGCAAACTCACAACATACCTTATAGATTTCCTTGCAATATTGGTCCTCTTCATACAATTCTTTTAGTGTTTTAACACCCACACTCTGCAACTACACTTCTTGCACTGTCAACACCCTCCTACTTAGAGCATCTACAACCTTATTGGCTACCCCTTTCTTGTGCTTGATGATGAAGGTGTATGCTTGAAGACTTTCAACCCATTTCATATGCCTGTGACTGAGTTTCTCCTGTCCATTCAAAAAAATAAGAGCATGATTGTCAGTATACACAATAAAATCCTTAGGAAGCAAGTAATGCCGCCACCTTTTTAGAGCTTGTACCATGGCATACAACTCTAAATCATATGAGGAATACTTCCTCTTTGCTTCATTTAGTTTTTCACTGAAAAAGGCCACCGGTCTCCCCGCTTGGCTCAATACTGCTCCTATAGCCAATCCACTTGCATCACATTCAATGGTGAAGACCTTGTTGAAATCAAACAATACTAGGATAGGGTACTTGGCAACTTTCTATTTTAAATACTCAAAACTCTTATATGCTTCTTTGGTCCACACAAACTTCACTTTACCACCACCCTTGATGGTTTCTAACATAGGTGCACAAATATCACTGTAATTCCTAATAAATTTCTTATAAAATATTGCCAAACCATGAAGACTTCTTACCTCTCCGACTGTCTTAGGTGTATGCCAGTTCAAAACAGTCTCTACCTTGGAAGAATCCATCTTCAAGTCACCCTTAGAGATGAAAAAACCTAAGTACACCAACTCCTACTTCATGAAGTCACACTTTTCTAAATTTATCATCAACTTCTTCTCCTGCAACCACTTCAAGACTACCTCCAAGTGTTTCAAGTGCTCCTCCTTGCTCTTACTGAACACCAATATGTCATCAAGGTAGACTACCACAAATTTCCCTATAAACTTCTGTAACACTTCATTCATTAGTCTCATAAAGGTACTAGGGGCATTTGAAAGACCAAAAGGCATCACAAGTCACTCATACAACCCTTCATTGGTTTTAAATGCAGTCTTCCATTCATCCCCTTCTCTTATCCTTATCTGATGGTACCCACACTTAAGGTCAATCTTGGAGAAATAGGTAGCTCCCCCTAAATAATCCATTAGGTTCTCTATCCTTGGAATAGGAAACCTATATCTAATGGTTATCCTATTGATAGCCCTAGAATTAGTACAAAGCCTCCATTTCCAATATTTCTTTGGGGATAAAACAATAGGTACTACACATGAGCTAAGGCTCTTTCTCACCAACCCTTTATATAGGAGTTCTTGAATTTGCCTAGCTATCTCTTCATTCTATTGTGGGGTCATTTTATATGTTGTTTTGCTAGGAAGTACTTCTTCCGGTATGATGTCAATCTGATGACTAATATCTCTGATAGGCGGCAGGGAGTTTGGTATATCTTTTGCAACCACTCCTTTGTACTAGTCTAGTAGCTCCCTGACCTCCTTAGGTCCTACCTCCCTCACACCCTTCTTCCTTTCTTCCTTGGGCTTCACAATCAAATTAAAACCTACTCTACCTTCCTCCTTTAGTGTAGCAAGGAACTCCTTTTCCCTTACCATCATCACACTAGATCCTACATGCTGTGGATCCCCTTCTACCAATGACTGTATTCTAAAAGTCACACCATCCTTTTGGAAATAGTAAGCATTCTTTTCTCCATCATGATGAGCCTTTCAGGCAAACTGTCATGGTCTGCCAAGCAAAAGATAGCAAGCATCCATTGGAAGGATGTCACACAAAATTTTATCCTTATACCCCCCAATACTGAACTCTACTCATGCTAGTTCATTGATGAGTATGTGTTTCCCTTTGTTCAACCAACTAACCCTATTTGGACAACTATGGGTTATTCTTTCCAAGTTCAACTTATTTACTGCTTCCAAAGATACAATGTTATCAGTAGACCCTGAATCTATGACAATTTTACAAACCTTACCTTGAATCTTGGAGTTGACTCTAAACAAAGACTTTCTTTGAGGTGGCTCAGTCTTCACTAGTTCTTTAAGTAGTGTCCTCTTGATCATCAGGTTCCCTCCCATCTTTCATGTAAAATTTACTTCAAAAGATGTCACACTCCTTGAATCTTCTTTAGTCAAAGTGGATCTCCTCTCAACATCATGAGAAGTTGAGGCCTTCTCTAGACACTTATAGGCCAGGTGCCCCATCTGATTGCAGTTATAGCATCTCATACTAGAGAACTTGGATCCTCTCCCTGATCCATTTGTCTCACCTCTTCCATTAGGTCTTCTCCCACGGTAGCCTCCTCTGCTACTTGAGTCCCCAACTTTCTCTCCTTGGTTAGCCTCACCATTAGATCTTTGGTTAGGACTTCTTCCTCCAAAACTACCTCTGCCTCTGACACTTCTCCCTCCTTTACCTCTATTACCCTGCTCACTTCTTCTTTTTAGTTTCTCTTCTGCCCTTAGGGCCAATTGAAAACACTTGTTCACTGTTTCTAGTGCCAAGATGTTGATCTCATTTTTGATGTTCATCCTTAGACCGTTCAAGTACTTGGCCACTTTCTCTGACTCCTCTTCTTGTCTCTTTGATCTGAGACTGAGTTTATGAAGCTCCTTCATATATGCATTCACATCAAGGTCTCTCTATCTGAGGTTCTACAATTTTCTATACATCTGTACTTCATAGTCAATGGGCATGAATTGTGCATTGACCTTAGCTTTCATCCTTTCACAGGAGTTTATCATACTTTTTCCCTCCTTAACTCTCTCCCCTTTTACATAGTTCTAACTTGTAAGAGAAGACCCCTTCAACCTTGCTTTTGCCAACTTAACTCTCTTATCTTCAGGGATTTCTTTGTACTCAAACTGACTGGTCAATGCCTCAATCCAGTCTATCACCTCTTTTGCTTCCATACTTCCACTATACATAGGCAACCCATCAATGGTGTCCCTATTGACCGACCTCAAGGAATCTACAAATGCCCTCTGATCTACAGGTATCTCCTCTACCTACTTAAAGGATTCCCCATCTTCTTTATCCTTAGTCTTTTTCAATTCTTCAAGCTTGGATTCAAGCATCTCTTCAATCAACTTCACCGCATCTTGTGACATACTCTTAGGAGGCATTCTGTTAGCCCCTATTTCAATCTCTTCCTTTTACATACACTAAGACCACACCACCCAAGTAATCTTCAAAATCCCACTCTGATACCAATATGATGAGGAGGCAACAGACCGAAAGGATGGTAATCTTGTACCAACCAACCTCTAAGGCTCACACACTCAACCGGTAATCCCTGATTCCAAATATTTGTACGCAACACCAGGTCAAGAAATGGTTCAATGAAACCAAACAATACCTTAGAAAACCCAAAGGCTTTTCTATGTCTACTTACAAACAACTAACACTTCTCAAGTTCTTGTGTGACTACACACACCCTTGTATACCTGAGTGGGCTACTACTAGGCTTTAGGGTTTGAATGGCCCATTTGACCAATTCAATACAACAATCCTTGGAGGGGTGTTCTCACAACATCTTAACACAAATGAAACAAAATTTCATGGTTTAGAGCCACCAGAACATCAATTTTGACTCACTTGCCTACAAATGAAAACCGGTTGCTATTATGCCTCCTTTTGAAGGAATCGGGTGATAACTTTTGACACCCAGAGGTTCTGGCAAACAAAATATATTTTCAGATACCCTTTTGGGAGTTATCAATAATATCTTAGTTTCTGGTACTGGGTCAACTTGCAAATATCCCAACCGGTATTGCACTACCAGACCTAATAGGGCTATTAGACCTATTTGACTGAACACCTTTCACAAACAGGTTTGGTTCTCCTTATGGGTGACCATCACCGACCATGAAATATTATGTAAACCTCCAAAGTACTCTTCTACCACATTCAAACCCTTTTTCCCATGTTCTACCACTCAATGCTCATGCACTACACTCATCAAACCGGTTTGTCACATAGAGATGCTAGACCTACAGTTAGTTCTCCATCCTCTTCACCCTGTTGTATCCTCTTAATGGCTTTTGGTACTGACATATGATATAGTGGCATAAGATCTCCTTTGATGACAAACTTTTTAGTTAAGGATTGATAGGCCAAAACCCATTATTGCAGTCAAACCCTAGGGGTTTGAGGTTTTTAGGTTGCCCGGTAGAGATTTGCTTGTAGAATGGGGCAACGATCACTTCAAGACTTCACGCTGAAATAAAAACAAAGGTAAAATGATCTAGTTACATGATCTGTGCCATGAACATTCTTGCCAATCCACCTTCAGTATGTAATCAACAAAAATTAGACGGTTTTTTTGAGTTTCCAACACTTCTCGATGCTTCAATTTCTTTCTTGATCAACCAACATACATACTTTGGTGTTTGGGGCCTTTAAAGGTATTTACCAAATGACCACAACCTCCTCCAACTATTTTTGAAACTGAACTAACCCTTGGAGAATCACAATTTACAAAAAAGTGCAAAATTGTCATGACAACAAATTGACAATATGACAACTTTTGCATAATTTAACCAACTTAAACTCTAGACCATCCTAGTCCCCCAAAATGATTACATTTGATTCCAAAACACCAAAAATGACTCAAATAGACTTGTGGTCACTTGATCCCTAAATTTAGACCATTGTGACCCTTATTGACTCAATTTGTTCTACCAGGCCCTAGATGACAATTTGACCCAAACATGGACAACTTGTCATACTCCTAGGACATTGAATTACAAAAATGACCCATAGGGTCTTATTACATTCCTTCTAGACTAATAGAAAATCATCTTATTCTTGGTTCATGTCTTCATAGGTAGGTGCTCCTGCACCATCTCTCCTGAATATTGATGTTGCTATTGTCCAAGCTTTTTTCTTGCATTTTATTTGACTCAAAATAAATAATAGACAAGGTGGTAGCACAATTCTAGTAGTTTCCCTATTGGATGCAATGAACTCAGCCATTTTTCCTTTTAAAATCTCATGATTTTTCTTTGTATCTCTAATTTCTTCCTCAAGAGATTGTATTATAGTGTCATGGTGAGTGAGACTTTCATGCAATTTACTAACCTTGTCTTCTAGAGTATTGCATGTTTTACATATAAAATGGTTTTTTCTAGTCTTTCTTTGGGTTGGGAAAGGATCAACAAGAGAGTTATTGGAAGGCTTTAAGGGACAACAAAGGAAGTCTCAAGAGGCACTATAGAATGGGAAGAATGGTTCAACTTGGGGGTTGGGACTAGAGTTGTCTAATCTAGATAGGGAGAAATAAAAGAGCCCCCCTAGGGGCAAGGATTTTTGGCACAAACCATTTTTGTTTTGATTGGTTTGGGGGATGATTATTTTAACCCTTAAAGAGGTGTTTCTTTTCTCTTCAATGTGGACAATGTTTTATGAGTGGGCCCCAGATAGTGGGGTAAGTGAGAGGCAAGTTCAAGGTACAAGCCAAGTGGAAATGGCAGAGGCAATAAATCAATCCTTGATGCTAGAGAAGTTGTTTTTTTATGAATAACCATTCCAAAAATAAAGTCCTTAAAAGAGGTGAAGGTCCAAAAGGTAAAATTCAATTTGATACCATGTGATTTAACATAGGTAAAAGGTAGGAATACAAACACTTGTACCTTCCCTCCAAAGTAATGTATCTTATTAGCACCTCAACAAGTGTCCTCTAACAACCCAAAAGATCTTCTTTGTTGAACTCGTTTTGCAACCTCTCCACCTTCTTTCTCCTCTTGAGAAATTTTATTATAACATTGTGTTTATATCGTTATTTTTTTAAGGTGTTTTCCCTCCATTTGTAGACCAATCCCATATCTATCAACTCCTCAAAAACATTGAAGGAGATTCCTCTTATGTAAATTGTGCCAACTTTCGAGGACTTGGAAAAGTTACAAGACAAAATAGAGGTGAGGTTACCTCTCCTTAGAATGTTGTTGAACACCCAACATTATTGAGAGGTGGGGTGAATCAATTCGAAACTTCAAAATAAATTATTAATAAAAAACATTAGCCTACTTAGAAATAACACATTAACCATCAACACATAAGTATCAACCATCAACACATGAACACCAGATTCACGTGGAAAACCCAAATAGGGAAAAACCACAGTAAGAATATAACCCACAATATGAATAACAATGTTGACAACGTTTCGGGCTTACTACCAAGGATCACCAACACCTAAAGGACTTGCAAAACTAAGGCGCACAACCTTAGGTAAGATACAAATAGGACTTGCTCAACTGAAGATCACCTCTACAGGACAAGATACAAATTATTGTAGAAGGACTCATTGTCAATTAGCAACTAATGATATAGATAAATTGAAATTGAGAAGGATTCTCCTAAACATGAAATTGTCCTTGAACAACTAGATCAAGTGACCGACGTCATGGAAAACAACTTTGTTAATCTTCATTGACACAACACATTGTCTTGCAAAATATATCACCTTCAAATCTCTTCTCAAATTGACTTTCGCACAATCACAAACTCAAATTTGCTTACAAATAATTCACATACACTTCTCACACTATTCACTTCCCATCCACACTACAATTCATCCATCTGCACATCTTAAATATGAGATAAAACATTGAAATCCTAATTAAGAGTTGACCAAAACAGAATAAGCAATATTACACAAAATAAGCCACTCAGACCTAAAATACTTCAATCGGTCCACTCTAGGAGAAAGAGGGAACCAACCAATATTATAATATATCCTTCCATGATTGATTAAATAATTTGCACATGCTAACACATACTCCAAAGTCGTTCCTAAACGTAATGTGTAGAAATAACAACTAGTCGACCACATAACCTCTTCTAATGCAAAATACTCAATGCGGATATCCACATGCCATGGTGAGACCCAAAACAACATCTCACCACATCTTCCAACACATATTCGAACCAAAATAATATGATCCACTAAAACTCAACACAATTAGCAACATATCCAGAGGGCAACAAAAGCTTTTCAAACTATCCTAAATACAGGATGACACAACCAACACCAAAAACATTAACTGCAACACAAAACATAATTTTGCAACAACCAAGAGAATATACAAACCAACATCCATACAAAAAAATAGGTTTTAAATCAATGACAATAATACAAGCTCATGCTACCAATAATCTCCAAAAAATGTCCCACACCTATGCATTACTATGGATATTGTCAGAGTTCAACAAATTGATACTTAACAACTCCCTCCCATTTTATCACTTAGGGGTAAAGTAATGTTGCCATCCCATTTTTGTTTATCTAAACATAAATTAGATCTTGTAGTTATAAATGAAGATGTCTTAGGGCAAGCGAGTCCCCAACCAATCTTTCCAGTCTTTCTCCAATATTTTAGACCAATCCCTTCATATGTCAACAATATGATAGGAGGCATTAAAATGATGGATCTTAATTATGTTTTTTTCTCTTCATATTTAATTTGGGATCTTATATTTAGAAAAATAGGAAGAATATTATCCCAAAGCTTAACCCCTTCTATTTAGATTTCAAGTTTGGCAAGGAGATCACTTGAGGAATTTCCTTCTCTCTATATATTAATGGCTTAAACATCTTCAGAATTCCTTAAGTTGACTTTGATATCCTCTATCATGTACCTATAGTTCTAATGGGGTTGGATTTAGATTTAATCATATCTATTATGTTTTTGGAGTCCTCTTATATGATGATTTTGCATATACCTTTTCTTTTGGCCATCATAATCCCTTGGAGAGCCATTGAGGCTTTAGCAAGATTATTGGTTTAACATCTAAGGTTATTCGAGAAAGTGTTTATGACTTGCCTGGCCTCTATAGTTCCTTATGCCAATTCCCTAGGGTTACCCTCTGCAAAGCCATCAAAATTAAGCATGTATTATCTGGGATATGGGGTAGGGAATGGGGAGGTGGGGCTCCATTTGGTGCTTTTCCTTTGTTCTATCTTTGTAAGAATTTATTTTTCTAATCACTTTTGAAGGCCCTAGTTCTCAACAATTTGTTCTTCCATATTATTAGTGTTTTAAATTGGTTTCTTAAAAATTATAATGTTGACATTTTCAACATCATTCTATATTTGTTTTATCAGTTTGTACATTCCAAGGTTTCTTTTGGTTCCTAAATGTTCTTTTTTTTTTCACTTTCCATAGTCTCCATCTCACATGAAGAATAAACTAAATTTATAGTTATTTGATTATAGGATGTTTGAAGGGAGATATCCAACTTTTAGTGGAATCTTGCATGTGTAAGGGCATTCAATCATGAGGCGCCTAATGTTTTCTTCATTTTGCTTGCATAAGATGCATCTATTAATTAGTTGGAAACCCCTTCCTTTTAGGTTGTCAATAATTAATATTTTCCTTTGGCAAACCATCCACCAAAATAAATTGATTTTGGGAATTATGTTTTTGATTGAATCATTGCTCCAATTGAATTCAAGGTTTTGTAAAGCATACATTAGTTGAAAATACATTTTTACTATGTAGTTCCATGTGGCATCAACTATCCAAATTAGACTATCATGTCTAAATATACTAGTGAAAATGCAGTTGTTGATGATATTGACCAATTCAAGTAATGATTTGATGGAAAAGCCAGCCAGATAACAAAAAAATTCAAAATGAAAGCTTAGGATCCAAGGATCTTCTGAAAACTTGACCTAGTTGAGTTTCCTAAATTTTCATTCGATACCCATCATTAGGGTTTGTTTTGATATAATTATTTTATTTTGAATGGAAGAACCAATGGGAAGTTGTTTCTTTTGAAGGAGTTGATATAATTCAAGATTATTCAGTTATTTTTCTTTTATAGTGTCAGTCCACTTGGTTATTGAATTTATCAATCTCCAACCATTTTTTCTATTTGATATTTGTTCATATATTTTTATTTTCCTAATTCCAAGCTAACATTTAGATTTTGGCGGTACAAATATTTTCCTATGCAACAATAAAGATTCTTTATTTTCCTGCATTACTAACCATAATAACCTTCTTTGATATTTGTTCAACTTTCTCTACAAACTTCCTCAGAATATTGAATAGAGATAGAAGGTACATAGAGGTTCTTTAGAGAGAGGCTTTTAATAATTGAATTTTTTTAACTTAAGTTCAAAAAAATCTTTTCTAAGATGCCAATTTATTTTTAATTCTCTCAATAAGGTTGTTTCAATTTATGGAATTTGTGATATTTTGCCAAGATCAAGAGCACAATGAAAAGTACAAAATAGAGAGACAAAATATAGGATAAGATAAATTGTATTCTCATCAATAGATAAATGATCAATAGTTCAATAGTTGTTGTTAACATACAATGAATATGAGCCTACTTATATAGCCAAGGCTATATGGATATGTGAGCACACAAACATGAAATTTGGCTCAATAAGAAACAAGGGTAGGTAGGGATAAGTAGGGGTAGGTAGGAGAAACAATAACATATTCCACATGAGGTGGATCACCCACTAAAGGTGGAATTATCACTCCACGAGTAGTAACAAGATCACACCATAAAAGGTGGAAATCTCCTACAACACACTATCCCAATGTGGCACAAACACCCAAGTGTCTCATACCCAAAATACTATTAAATGCATTATCCTAAGTAAACTTAAGTAAAGTGTAATTATATCCAACATGAATAAATAATTACACCAACACCCCCCCTTAAGTGCAACTTAGGGGAATGCACTTAAGTCTACAATGCAACTAAGAAAAGCAAGATGGGTCTCAGCCACTAGGCCATGTTAGGTACCCATGTACAAATGCAAATGCATGCAAACCAATACAATGAAATCTCTCATAAAGCGGGGTAAAGAGAGAAAAACAAAATGGGAAAAAACCCTCCCCCAAAAGAGAGATGAAAACTATACAAGAGAACTCTCATAGAAGTATGTGAAGGACAAAACCCCATGTGAGGAAAAATTCCCCCCATATGAGAAAAGAAGAGAAGCTAGGTATCCCCCCCTTAATGTAGAATTTGCACCAATGGTAGAAGCTCAAAGATGAATTAAGAAATTGCTCTATGAACGTCGAACAATGTTCCTCCCCTTAGGAAGAAAAAAAACAAAGGTTTATCCATGAAGTCTCCCCAATCATGAAGGGCAGATGTAGGAAAAAAACTCACGATGAAAGGAATCTCTAAAAACTGCTCAAGTGTCCCCGTGTCGATGCTGAAGGTTACCCCCTCCAAAGGTAGTGAATTGCTCCACACTACTGAAAAAGGCAGTCCAAGATATAGTGGAGATGAATGTAGAACAATATCCAAAGACTCACATGTCTCCTCTAAGGATAAAGAGACCTCCTACAACTATTGTATATAAGTATCCACAATCATGTCAAATTTGAAAGAATGATCATGTAGAGAATGAACAAGAGGGTCAGAGTGTTCCCTCACAACAATCAAAGAAGGATCATCTTCATCAAAGAGAAGATGAATATCATTAATGACGTCTCCCAAATCTACAATGTAGGATTCCACAAACAAACCTGCAATGTTTGTCAAGTAATCATCCCATGAAATTGAAGTTGGAAGACAAGGAATATCCTACTGCACTGAATCACAAGAAGGCAAAACTGTTGCACTATCTACATCATCAGGTGCAATAGGTGATATGATATCAATAGGAAGAGATGAAATACAAGGCTCAAGAACGGGGTCACATGTGAGGATCCCCAAGTTCAAGTACCCAAAGTTCTTTTCAAAATCTAAATTATATAAGAAGTGTGATAATCATATGTAGAATCACCATATGTGAAATCATCCTCATCAACAAAATCTGAAAAGGAGTATAACTGAGATGCATGATCAACCACCCCAGTCGCAATGATATCTCTAGTCTCCAAGTCTCTAATGAAAACCGACTTAGGTGTGAACTCCACAATTCTCTTTGTTGCCCCATGTGTGATTTGATAGATGGAAAGGAGATTGTTTGTCAAGTGGGGTACACACAACACATTATTGAAGGAGTTGTCCCCAATGACAATAGATCCTTTCCCAAGCACATCCTTTTATGTATGATTGCCCATCAAAATTTGTGGCATGGTGCAAGGCTCAAATGTAGGAAACATAGACCATGAAGATGCCATATGATGAGAAGGCTTTGAATCTAGAAGACATCTCCCTAAATCATGACTTCTAGTACAACACAAAGAGCTTGTCCTTTTCCTTTCCAAAAAGAGTGAGTCTTCCCACTTATAGAAGCCATGAATGCTTTCCCTTTCCCCTTTGAGTGTGAGGAAGTGGAAGTTGATGAATCCTGCTTCTTGTAGGAATTAGGCAAATCAATGTTGTGCTTTTTGAGGATATGTGTGAGCTCATCAATCTTCTTAGAATGGCAATGGTGTTCCTCATGACCAACCTTTTTACAGTAGGAACAAGTAGGTCTCTCCTTCTTTGGTGAATTGTCTTTCTTGGAAGAGGATGAATCTCCTTGGTGTGGAGAAGGTGGTGCTTTGTCCTTAGGCTTTGATTGCCATTTATTCTTGTTTGAGTTGTCCTTTCCTTGATTTCCTTTGTTCCCTTGATTTACCACTAATGCTTGAGACTTAGAAGTCTTAAGAATGCCCATGCTTATCAACTTAGTTTGTTCTATCATCAATATTTCGGCGAAAACATCAAATGTGGGCATTGTGTAGCTTGAACTCATTGTCATCCTATGGGTTTGGAAAATAGAAACAAATGTTGCATATTCTTGTGGAATATTGCCCATCAAATTGAAGATCAATTGAGTATCCTTCTTATCAATGTCACAATCTTTGAGTTGTGCCCTCAACTCTTTTGCCTTAGTGACATAATCTTTTATAGTATCAAATTTCTTGGGATCTAACATGGAGAGATCACTATCAATCTAATATCCCCTAATTTCATCAACTTGACCATACAAGTCTTGAAACTTTTGCCAAGCATCCTTAATTAAGGTACATTTCTCAATATGAAAGATGAGATCCTTTGATACATACTTTTTTAAGGTACCAATTGTCATGATATTTTTAGTGAGCCAATACAAGTGAGCAACAAGATCAACCTTAGGATCAATAGGAGCAACAATAGTTCCATCAATATAATGAGTTAGTCATTTTTCCATAAGTTTACTCCATGCATTAATTTTCCAAGTAGCATACTTATGAGGAGTTAAGAGAGGAAACTTAGAAGAATCCATAGAAGAAAAAAAGAAGGAACACAAGATCACAAAATCACAAGAGACGCCCCCCCAAATTCACTCAATCAAAGTACCCCCACCAAAATGATGATTTTGGCACTTTATATGTAGTGTGTGTACAATAGGCCACTTGCAAACAATGGTAAGGTGGACTTCTGATTTTGTTTTACAATTACCCCAATAGGCTAAGAACTACAATGCAAAAGACCATAAAGATAGATCTATGCAATACAAGTGCCAAATTGGCAAAAAAAGACCATATGCTAAAAGTGCAATTTCTACTTAAAATCACTACAAGTTGATAGAAAATTATGAAAGTAGACAAAAAAGTATGCACTTTCAAAAAAAATGGCACTTGAAAAGGAGTTCGTATGAGCCCAAATAGTCTCAGAAGTTGCAGAAACGGGAATTGGACAGGTACAGTCACCAAAAACAAAGATTTCTGAAATTTCTATCCATGAAAATCAGAAAATAATGCCACCATGAGAAAGTACACAAAACAATAGCCCATTTCAAAAAAAAATGCACAAAAAAAGGAGCAAAAATGAGCAAGATATGACCATTTCAAGTTGAACTGCATAATCAAAAATCTGAATGGAGAGGGGCCTACCAAATTTTCAAAAAAATGATGATGTCAGCAAACTACTGTGTTAAATTTGATGGTCGTATGGCAGTCACCAAAAACTTTGCCTCCCTACTTGTGTGGCGTCCGTACAGTACAGATTGCTGATGTGTATGAACCAGAATTTGACACGTGTTGTATGGATGGTACAAAATCTGATGTGTCAGATAATAGATCTGTTGATGTGGCAGTGATGAGGTGAACGACGTGTCAGGCTGACATGGCAGCCAACTGGGCTGTTGACTATGAAGTTGCTACGAATAAGATAATGCCACGTGTCTTTGGCTTCCGTTGAGTGTTCTCTATCGTGGTGACTTACTATTGATGTGTACTTGCATGACAGTACGTAACTACTGACTGGGTGCGGTGTGGACATGTCAGAGTGACATGTGGCACAGGGAGGGAGCAGTGGTTCGATTAATGCACAGATGCCACGTGGCACGAGATAGAGAAGACAGACGGTGAGCGGGTAGTATCGAGAATCATGAGAAGCGGAGCTACCGACGAAAGTTGCCGATGGAGTGATCGGTGGAGGAATTTGGGGTGATCGGAGAGGACAGGAGTTGTCAAGCGGGAATAGATAGGTCACCAATGAGAGACAAGTGGTCGGTCGGGAGGACGCGTAGGGCAGCAGAAAGGAGACCAGAAACCAGTGTGTGGGGGCTATCAGAAAATCCAGGCAGGGGCCGATCGAGTGGCGGCATTACGGTCCCTGCAAAACGTAAAATGCAGTTGCGGTACAGTGGCGGGGGGAAATAAACCCCCCGTAAATAATATATATATTTTATTTTATTTTTATTTTTAATTAAAAACTTTTTTACAATAATAAAAAAACTTCTGTGAATTTTAAATAATTGGAAATAAAATAAAAAATTCGCAGAATAAAAAAATAATTAAAAAAATAATAAATTAAATCGTACCGTATAGCTTAATAGGCTGATTTTTTCCTCCAAGCTCCGAAATTGACTTTCACCCAATATAGGTGAATTTATAGTCAAAATTCATGGAAACGACCACCAAGACGCGGTGGTGAGGTCGGATCTGGTCTAGGACATCTCCAAAAGATGTTGGTCCTTAGATCTGCCTCTAGACGTCCTTCAACAATGCCTCTCAAAGATGAATCAATAGCGCTCTAATGTCTTTGATACGATGTGATCTTTTGCCAAGATCAAGAGCTCAATGAAAAGTACAAAATAGAGAGACAAAATATAGGATAAGAATAAATTGTATTCTCATCAATAGATAAATGATCAATAGTTCAATAGCTGTTAACATATAATGACTATGAGTCTACTTATATAAGCAAGGCTATATGGATATGTGAGAACACAAACATGACATGTGGCTCAATAAGAAACAAGGGTAGGTAGGGATACGTAGGGGTAGGTAGGAGAAACAATAAAATATTCCACATGAAGTGGATCACCCACCGAAGGTGGAATTATCACTCCACAATAAGTGGATATGATAGAGTAGTAACAAGATCACACCATAAAAGGTGGAAATCTCCTACAACACACTATCCCAATGTGGCACAAACACCCAAGTGTCTCATACCCAAACTACTATGAAATGCATTATCCTAAGTAAACTTAAGTAAAGTGTAATTATATCCAGCTTGAATAAATAATTACACCAACAAAATTTTCTTGGGATAAAGACATAACTAAATAGGTTACCCAAAGTTGGATACTTAGTTTTATTGTAGGACACTTCTCAATCCATAACTAGATGTAGTGTAATAAATTGTAACCCCTTTACAATCTCATCATATCCTTCAGTATTATGGAGCAGCAAGTTGCCACAATCTTCATGCAAGCATATTTTTGTGATTGCTTCGTTTATGTCATGTCATGTTATTGCATCAACACTTGTGATCACATTTAAAGAGAATGGCATCATCAGTCATCATCAACTACAATAAGATTGAAGTATAATGTGGCATTCTACTTCAGATCTTTCCTTTCGATTTTTCAATTTCATTCAACAGTTAATTCCAACCCTAGGTTTGACCTAGGCAAACCCTATCAAATGGCACTATTTCCTCCATATGCGTAGATGATAAATTTAGGAGACATCAAGTATAGATTTAGGAAGAGTAAACAAATACACACATAAATAGCTTTTGCAAAAGTGAAAAAGGGAAGATAAGGTCGCCCAAGCACCATTGTCCAAAACTTTTCTAATGGAACTTCAAGGAAAGACTCAAAACAACATCATGATCTTGAAAATATATTTTTTGTCTACATCCAATGTCATGGACAAGAGCGCCCAAGCACCATTGTCTTGCATTTCAGATTCTAGATTTGAGACATAGGTTTCTCTTTGCTTATTATTTCTAGTTGTGTACTTTATGTCTACATATCTGATCTAAAACTATCTGTGCACGTTGAGTATTGTCATTTTCACATCTTTATCCCTATATCTTGCATTCAATACACATTATTTTCATAGTTCATTTTCAAATCAATCAACAAAGTGGAGTCCAATTTGCATTCAACTCTTTACATAGGTTTTGAGGTTGAATCTATTGATTACACTCCCCTTTAATGTTAATGTTGGTGGGTCTTCCTTGTTTACATAGCTAAAGTAGTGGATCCTCATTTTCACCACCATTACACATATACATATAATGATTATGGTTTCTGATATGTGAAATGTGAATTTGAATTTGTTGCATTGATTTTTGATGGAATTCATAGAGAAATGATGGCTATTAGGAGTGATCAAAGGATTATAAATTCAAATTGGTAATCTCTTATTATATAGTGGGACAAAATTTTGGAATGAAGACATGAAATTAAGATTGGTTGATGATTGCAAACTTCTATTGGCAGTCCATTGTTGGACATATATCTAAGATATGCAGTGTTAAAACTCCAATTATGTGACTTGCTTGAGGAATACTATGTACAAGCAAATCTCAAAAAACTTAGGTGTTAAGTCAAATAGGTTATTAGATGCAGTAATAAGGTTTTTAAGGCCTAAGAAGAGTTAGCTTGAGTTGGGAGTTCACCATAATTGAGGAGATTGGTAATTTCTCTCCTTATATGGATCCTTGGTAGAACCCCTCATCCTACATAGAACTATGCCAAGTAGAATTGCATTCGTGGAAATGATGTGGCAATTAAATAAATTTGATAAGAACCACTTAATAAATCATAAGAAAGGGCCCTTTCCACAACATGTTTTTTATAATTTTTTATCATGCCAAAAGAGGGGTTGGAGTTACTTTATCCAATCTTGCAAGAATACAAGATGACTCTAGATTCACCCAAAGACTATGACCTAGAGCACTTCATTGACAAGCCAAATTGAATGCCAAAAGATCCAACCTCTATCACAAGTTGGATATAATGGATAATGTTATAAATAATTATGTCATTGGTAAGAAGGTAAATACAATGAAAGGAAAATGGAGTATAATCATGAAGGAAAATAGAAAAGGAAAAAATACTATCAATATTGTCCATGAACATTTATTGAAATTAAGGATCCAATCCTTAAAATTCAAACTATATTAAATAATGCAATCACCCTTGCCTACAAGCCCTTTACCTCAAGAAGAAAACTAGAAGAAAGACCATTTGCACATGAAGAACAATAGTTTGAAAAGGAGATTGAGCAACCTATCCAACAAACTAAAGTACCAAAAGAATCAATTGCCTCCTTCAATGCCACTACAGAAGAAGCATGAAGTTTTTGCACATTTGGTAGATTATTCCATTAATTATCCTGAAACTATGGAGATTGGTGAGGTATGGTGGATGAAGAGGAAGAGAACAATATTTTTCCATCCCCTCCTAGAGTTCAAATTGACGATCTCCCAAAGATAGATTGAAAATAATCTTATATCAAGCGAAGAAGTAGTAAATGATATCAAAGCTAAGGCGTGTACTAAATTAATGTCAAATGAGCAATTTGTAAAATATAAAAGCTTCATGGATTTCATGATGAAAAATAAAATGGAACAATTTAGACAAGTAAACAATGGAAAAGGAGAGGCCACTCCACAAGAAATAGAAGAGGTCACAAAAAAGGTAATTGAAAATTTTGACTTTCAAGTTAATAATATTACTCTGAATAGAGAAAGGTGGAAGGATTGTGCAAGAAAGTGAAATTTTATTTTGTTGCCAAGATGGGATATTGCATCAATAATTTTTCCAGACACTATTAGAAGACAAGATGAGTATGAGGAAGCATTACTTTTGGAGAGAATGTAAATAGAACATATTTTGGTTTAGGGTTTAGCACCAAGTACAAAATTATACATATTGGTCATTGCCCCAAATATCATCAAGCCACAAGTGGCAAGTAACATAAAATATTTAATAGGTAATCTTATAGTTAGGAGGCTTGTTGTCAAAATAGATCCTTAGGAAAAATCTATGGTGGTTAGTACTACATTTGTATAGTGAGGCTACAACAAATAAACTTCAAGCATATTTTGACAAGTTGAAAAGGAACCACATCAAATTGCTTCAAGAATAAAATAAGGTTTAGTCTCTACTTCCACCTCCATACAGTATTGTTTCTCAACTTGGCACATATCAATTTAGCTCCATGGATATTTTTGTCTAGGATGGGGAAAATTTATCCTTGTGAATAAAGAAGCTAAAGGAGCAATTGAAAGTAGAAAAGGAGGATGACACTAAAAAGGTTTTTAATTTGGTTTATGACTTATTAGGTAATAGGTTCTCTTGTATCATACACACATTAGATGAAACTTGGGTGGTTAAAATAATCTAAAGAATCTTTATATCAAATATATGTTGAATCAACAAGGATTGAAGAAAACTCTAGGTTTTGTAGATCCCTAGAATGTTTGTTATAATGGAAATTTAAAAGTAGGCCAAATATGACCCTAATGTTCCTAAGTGTTGGCATCAAAGTTGTCATTGATGTCAACATGTGTGTGTACAAGGCTGATTTGGTGGAGTTTCAAAAGAGTGCCATTGATTCCATTGATGTGAACCAGACGGGTCATCTTGCAGGTTGTAGATTTAGTAGAAGAGTTGTTGAGATCAGGCTGATTGATGTCATATGTTGCAGAGAGACTTAGAGGATACCCACTGGATGAAGATCTAGTAGGCATGAAAAGTTGATTGATGTCAAAAATGGAGATGCTGCAATGGAAAAAGATGTAGAGATGATAAGTGCCATAAATGTCATGAGCAGCTTGAAGAAGAATGTGCAAGTGATAGCTCCACACTCACTGGAATGAAGAGACATACATGACATGATGGACAGGAAGAGAGATTCAAATGCATGAAGAGACATCAGGATGGAAAGTTCAATGATGCATCAATAATGAACATCCCAGAGGAAGATCAGATTAGTTGATATAGTGTCGTGCAGGTTAAATCAGTAAATCAGTATACATGGAGGTTGATAAAGGTGGGTAGAGGAAAAAGGGCATAAGTACTATTGCAGCATCATATAACACATCATGTTATATACACAAGGAGATACAAAAGGCAATGCAGTGGGAAAAGACATCAAGCAAACAAGTTTGAATCAGGAAAGTTGTAACTACAAATGTCAAAAACACCCAATTGAGTTGTCAATAATACGTAGGTTATCACTATCACTATGAACAAAGGGTTGTTGTGTACTATGATAGGAAGTATCAATAACACGATGGTTATGTGTCTGAAGGTGTCACTAACATGATGGTTATTTGATCAGGGTTGTCAATAAAATGAGTAGTTGGTTGTACTTGTCTCGTAGAAGAGGATGTCAATAACATGCAGGTTGTGTGATCCTTACTATCCCGCAACATGTGCGGTTGAAGGTGTATGACCATGCAAGACAACAATTATGTGGTGCACATAATGTTTTCTCTTATCCCACAGTATGTTGGATGAGGGTTGAATACCTTGCAAGATAACACTCATGTGAAAATAACAATGTTATTACCTTATCCCTTGTTGTCAAAATTGTTCAATGATGACCATCCGGGATAAGATAGTCAAAAGAGGTCAAAGTAGAGAGATGCTCCCCTCTTATCCTGTGATGTCAAAAGAAGCCAAAAAATGTCATGTGAGACAAGAAAAAGAGAAGGACACTAAGGAAGCCCTTATCCCACAAGGGTTTACAACAACAAGAAAAGTGTTACGGGATAAGAGTATAAAGGAAAAGAAAAGGTTTCCTTTTCCTGCGCATCTCCGCGAGGATAAGGAAAGGGTCATGGGACAAGAAGATGCTTGACAAGGGAAGACAAAGATTATCCCATGTAGGCTTATCCCACATGGATAAGAACATGAAGAATAGAAAAAAGCATACCACCATGCAACTTGATAGTCCACATAAGTGTCGGTCCCAAGTTTGACCCGACAATGTGGCATGTATGAAGCAAATCAAAGGACACCCGTCGAAAAGATGAAAGGGTATATTATCGACATAAATGAAGATTGTGATCGACTTTGCTGCCATGTCTGCAAGCCGATAGATTCAAAGGTCTATGTTGGTGATTGACCAGGTTTGACCAAGTGACTTGGACACTGAATAAGAAGATGTATGTATGTCGATAAGATGACGGACATTTGAGTTGTGATTTTAGAATAACTATGCCAATGCAAGTTCATGTTGGGTCATCAAAGTAGCTATTGAAGGTGGAATGATAAATTCCCACTATGTTGATAGACCAAACTATTTTGACATCTGTCTAATCGGAGTAACCTATGTCAATGAAGTTTGTCACCATGGAGTTTACATTTTAGATACTTGACTCATGTTGACGAAAGGGAACAAACGTATCACCAGCTCATCGGGATAAGTTGTGAATTCAAAGTAGATGCAAGATGTCATATCGATAGTTAAAGCTATACTGATAGAGCCTTGAGGAATTGTATCAGAATGAGTAAACTCGATATGTGCAACATGTCTGCATAACATGAAGGTTAGTCACAATATGGAGATCAATTGATCTGGGCAGCCCGATTTTCCACATGTGGGCCTTGACCGACCCTGACCATCTGATCTAGATGAAGAATATGAGGACATGTGGCTCCTTAGTAGACTGAACAAATAAGAT
The DNA here is from genome assembly GCF_030272615.1 of Cryptomeria japonica. Classification (NCBI taxonomy): domain Eukaryota; kingdom Viridiplantae; phylum Streptophyta; class Pinopsida; order Cupressales; family Cupressaceae; genus Cryptomeria; species Cryptomeria japonica. The sequence continues at coordinate 16,680,049 of NC_081413.1, read as the reverse complement.
ATGCAGAAGTTGGTGACAGTGGATTTCAATATGGTAGTTGTCGATCTTGTCTGGGTAGGTCGACAGAGGATGAAGAAGACATTATATGGCAAACCTATTGTAGTGTGTTGTGGGGATCGAGGTGATTGAAAAAGGTAGGATCAAATCTATTGGATGGATAAAGTTTGTTAAAAATAGAAAACCAGGTACAACTAAGAGTGTGTGAATAGAGGAGACGTGTTCAGTACAAGTAATCCAATCTAATATAGTGGAGATCATCGACAACTCAATACAAAGTCATTCAATGCAAGTGCTCAATCTAGAAAAGGGGAGATCAAATCTGAATACAAAGAATAGTCAAAAGATGGAGAGAATGAATTTATGGATGACGACTATCTATCTGAGTGGTGTACAAAGAATCTGATTAGTAAGAAAACACAATCTCTCAGAGGTCGAGGAGATTAGATTTTGAATCTATTCTTGGAGGGAAATCTTACAAATACATAGCTATCCGAATGAAGAGGCATTTGATGTGATTCGACAAGAGTAGTTGAGGCAGCTGATATGGGAGAGTTGTGTGAACAAGTGGAAAATTAGAAGACAAGGATGATGTGGCATGTGGAACCGCCATGATGACAATGATGATCAAGTCCTCCTGGATCAACGACTCATATTCAAAGTTGATCATGAGCACATGTTAGCTATTTGTGTGTTTGGGGACTCGGGTTACCAACTAGACTGACTGAATAAATGATATGCATGTGCGTAGTAAATTGTATAGACTATGTGGCATGACAACGTGGAAGAACAATGGTTGTCATGTATGTGATGAGTTATGATCCAACTGACCTCTTGGAGGTGGATGCTGAATACTAAAACATAGACTTGTCGACATAGTGTGAGATGATGAGAGTTGGATGAGTGTGTGCTACTGTGGGTAAGAAATGAAGCTCAAGAGAGAATAGAGAGTGATGAAGAGTGGTTGCAGAGTGAAAACATAGAGAGTAGAAAAGAGAGAAAGGAACAAAGACCAGTGAGTAAGAGATAGAGTGCAACATAGACAAGCGACCAAAGTGCAGAGAGCCAAGGCAGATAACCTGGTGTGTTATATACATTGTGAGAGAACATGAAAGTGTATAGAGCAGGGTAGAATAGAGAGTTGATAGTAGAGAAGAACAAATAGCAGAGAGAAGAGGACAAGAGCAGAGAGAAGGAAGATAAAGAGAAGAACAGTAAGGTATTGCAAAACCTCATTTGCAACAAGGCATATAATTTTTTTATGAAAACGATATTCATCTTCATCTCTAAGTGGGTTCTCAGAGTAGGGGTAGGTGCTCCTTTGAGTAGAAGCTCATAAACTCTAGGGGTTGGTTATCCTTTGGGTTGGTGCCCATAAAAGTTGTAACTAGTGATTTCATTGTGAGGTTGGATTGGAGCAGTAGACTCCAGCAACTATTCTCACGAAGGTTTTTCCCACATTCGGTTTTCCTCATACATCTAGTGTTATGTGATGTGCCTTTTATGTGTGTGTTGATCTATTTAATATCTTTGCTCATGGTCTTGTTATTAAAGTTATTGTTGCTTAGATCTTTAGAAGGTAAAATTTTTTATTGATTACCACTGATTCACCCCCCTCTCAGTGGTCCATTGTGTTTCTTTGATTGGTATCAGATCATAGGTTCTCTAGTTGAAAAGATTCCTCTAGCTTCGGTAGATTATGGTTTGTGAGCACAATGGTTAATTTTGAGTCAATCCCTACACCAGTGTTTGACGATTCAAAATATTTTATCTGGTCTTGTGGAATGGAAGTCTATTTGTCTACTTTAGGGTATGATTTCTGGATGTTTGTAGTAAATTATTACTCTTCTCCTACTAGTCATCCTACTGATCTTAAGCAAAAAGAATATATGACTGCAATGTTGAAGCCATGAAGGCTATACTCAATGGGTTTTCTGATGAAGTATCTTCAAAGGTGGATAGATGCAAATCTGCAAAAAGCATATGGGACAGACTGACGAAACTCTAGGGAGATGAACCTTGTACTGTTGAATCAAATTATGGAAGCAAGAAGAATAATAGAACAGATAGATGTATAGATGATAAAAGAAGATCATATAGTAGCTGCAATGAAGATGAAAAAAAAACTCTAACTTTCATAGCACAAGAGGTCCAAGGTGAGGAGCATACATCAAGAAATGATAGTAGAGCCTAATCTAGAAAGCAAGATGTATTCGACAGTGATGATGAAGAAGAAGATGAAGAAGAAGTTGAAGTTGAGGAAGACCTTGAAGGAGAATTAGTGAGTGCACTTGATGAACTTAACAAGGTAAGGAAAGAAAATAAAAAATATAAGGAGTCAGCCATAAGGAACTGGATCAGCTAAGAAAAATCCTTGAAGAATCTAATCTAAATATTGCTTCTATGACAGCTGAATTAGAAGAACTTAGAAAAGTAAAGATAGAATATGGATTATATAAAAATATTGTCACTGAACAACAAGACCAGCTGAATAAGTGTCTTCAAGAGTCAAAGCGAACTATTGCCAATTTGGAAGCACAAGTGGATAATGCTAATAGGATAAATGAAGGATCGAAATTAGGTTTTGATACCAAGAAGTGCAGGTGTAAAGAGTTGGAATCAGAAATGGAAACAAAAGGAAAGGAGTGTCAAAATATAAAGGATGAAATTGTAAAACTACCAATAGAGCTTGAGGAGTGTCAAGAAGAACTCAAGGTTATAATCAAGTATGGAGGCAATGCAGATGCTTTGGACAAGATGTTAAGGAAGCAAAAAATAAACAAAGATACTACTGGGCTAGGTTGTGATGCTGGTCAATGATGAATAATGATGAACAGTAAATACTCGACAGATACTGAGAGGGGGGGTGAATCAGTATAGACAAAAACTTCTTTAACAACATAAACTGCAAAGACTGCAGTAACTGGTAAATTGTATCACCGATCTAAGTCAGGGCACTACCGGTCAAACACAATGAGACTATGAAAGACATAAACTGGTAACACTTAGAACTTCACAAAACCTAATATCTCATTTCCACTTCACCCATATGCATAAACAAGTAATACATCAGAAATATAATGACCACTGGATCAACATGCTTTACTACTTAACAGAAAACACTAATCATCACATGAAAAATCATCACACATGACACACATATTTTTCACATGGAAACCCAATTGGGAAAAACCACGGTGGGGATGAATACCCACAAGTTGTTCTTGAACTCTTCTGAAGTCTGCTTTGTTAGGAGCCTAGTCCGGTTAAGGACTTTACAATAGGTTCTGCTAGGAACCGATCTTGCTAGGGATCACCCGGTTAAGGCATGGCTAAATACCTGGTTAGAGGTTAAAACCCTGTTAAAGGTTACCTTGTCAGAGGATTTAAAGAACTCAATGATTTTGAGTCACCCTGTTAAAGCTACCCAGTAAAGGGATTTTCCAACTGCTGAAATGGTTAGAAGTCAACAAGTAATACACTGATATGATAATAACACTCAATGCCAAGGCAAATCCACTTTAGTTCCTTTACATCTGCAATTACACTCTATAGATCTCTACTCACTGCACCGGTCTGGAAAGAATCAAGTATCTCTTCACTTGGATACACACATAACATTTGCCAACAACTTCAAATGATAATCATCATCGACCTTATAGACAACAATTAGGTCGGTAGCCAAAACCTAAAACCCTAAGCATCTAGGTTAACAATATAGTCGGTCCAATCCTGACCGTTCAATCATATTTCATAGGGTAAAACAATCTTGAATAAATCTCAAGACATTCTCCATCGTTCGTTCTTCACCGCTTTTGGAAGCTGATAACCCATCACATGCTCTCAACCATTTACTGAGACTTCGCACATTCCTGAGGTAGATAGAATCAATCTTCTTCATGCAAGATCCTCAAGGAAATTCTTCACGCGCACAAGGTTGGCGTGGCAACATGATCTGATCTTCATTTCAATGCTAAATCATGATAGGATGTCATCGGTCAAATCACACATACTTGAAATACATCAACCAGAAATCCTGAAGCCGAGACTACCAACTGGTAGTCATATCAAATGAAACCCCGATACAAACTTTGCATATACCGGTTCACATTCCAACATACCGGTTCACCTTTTCGCATATACCGGTTCACACCATCATACTGGTTCTCTTGCCAATTTGCTTTCTTCAATATACCGGTTCATACTTCAGCATATTGACATCAATGACAACATACAATATCATCATGTCATCCAACTCTGCACATATGCCAATAGTCAATGCTCTCCTAGTGGAGAGACTTCAAAGAAGGATATAAATTTTGTTTTTTCAAGTGAAAGTGGTCAAGAGAAAACCTTCAAAGTCAAATATTCTCCAAGGAAGAAGATTGATATGACCACTACAACTGAAATTTCAAATGCACTAGCTTCTACCACGAGAAAGAACAATGCTTATTCAAAAGGAAAAGGAAAATTGAATGGAGGTGGCTTCATCCAAAATAGGGACACAAGAAGAAAGTTTAGGAGACCTCCTACTAGAAGAAGACAAGAATATGTTGCTTCTCACAAGACTAATCAAGTTTGGAGACAAAAGGGGTCAAATGGAAGGACTATTACAAACTCTCAGCCCAAGGTCAACAACAGAAGAAAGAGAAATGGAGCATACCAGTCAGCAAGATTTCCACACACTTGGCAAAATAAAATTTGTAAGTTGCAAGCCCTCTTTCTCTAGTTATTGTTTTTCATGTAAAAGTTATGGCCATAGGGAAAGTGAATGTAGGAAAGGGTCTAGGAATGATCAAGGTGCATTTTCTAGAAATAAAAAATGCAGTTTGTCAAAGATGTATTGGATATGGACATAAAAGTTCAAGTTGTAGAAACATGCATGGATCTACTCCCATGTATGATAGGAAGAGTCCATTTGTTGCTCCAAGAAATGTAAATGTTGTATGTTACAATTGTAACAAAGTTGGTCATAAGAGTCATGAGTGTGGAAAGAAATACTTTCAGTCATATGGTAGCCCTTCTACTTTCTCTTCCAACAAAATTGCAAGGCATAACAATTATGGTCAGCATAGAAGAGTTGGCAAAACATATCAGAGATAAAGTTTTGAATTGAAAAAAATCAAAAGTATCGCAAGAAGGTCAAGAATTTATTTTGTTCCATCTTCAGTTGGTCACAATGACATGATTTGGAGAAGGAGAACAAATAAATTTGATAGATATCCCTCTACTCCTCCATTTAGGAAGAACACAATGTGCTACTACTATTACAATTTTGTCCATACTGCAAGGCGTTGTAGATAGAGGGTTGTCAAGCAAAGGACAATTATAAATTCTGCTCAAAATGTTGCATCTAAGAAAAGAAGGGATCTTCGAAATGTATGGAAAAGAAACAAGAAGATATGGCCATGGGATCATTGTGCACTCCATACACAGGTCACATCTCCTCAAGATTAAGGAGATGTGGGGTTTTAGGGGGAGTTGCATGTAGATAATATTTTTCACCCCAAAAATTCTGAAATGAACAAAGTTGGTTCAAAGGACAGGATGTTGCAGGTATAAGGAGGACCATGTTTAACAAGAAGACATGGAGGAAGAAGATGAGATGGTGGATTTTATAGTTTATGATGATGAAGTGGAGGCAAATGATTTATGAAGAGGAGAAAATGTAAATGGAATTGAGGACATTAAGTGATAGAGAGGACCTTGATGAGGAGAGTGATTATTTTTATGTATAAAAATTGATTTATAGTTTGGAGAAAATATTTGCTTGCCTGCTAAGAATGGTTGAGTTGAAATAATATATGCCTTAGTGGTGATTAGGTGATGAAGAAATATATACCTAGTTGGCATATAGTTACAGTTTATTGTGATATGGCATTTGGTTGTAGTTTCACGTCTACATATGTGAGGTTGATTACTACTGCAAGAGCCTACAAATGGTTCACACTACAAAATGGTTGCAGAACATTTTAGCAAGATTGAAGATGGAAGATATCAGATAAGATGAAGTTGCAAGATGTTTCAACATGGGGGTTGCAGGTCTCACGGGGAGACAAGTGATTTTTATAAGTAGTATTGGCTCTGCTTCTTATATTGTAATAATGGTTCATCCAGCTATAGCAAGGAACATTCTCATGTGTCAAAAGGGGGAGAGTTATGAGAAGTGTTATACAACACAATAAAGTTGGTATTAGGTGAATTCTTACTAGCAACTAGGCCCCTTTGCCATTATTGTCAAATGGGGAGAGTGAAAGTATGTGTTGACATCAATGCCAAAGGGGGATATTTTTGGCATTAAAATTGTCATCGATGTCAACATGTGTGTGTGTGTGTGTGTGCAAGGCCGATTTGTTGGAGTTGTAGAAGAGTTCCATTGGTGCCATTCATGTTAACCAAACATGTCATCTTGCTGGCTAGAGATTTAGTAGAAGAGTTGCTGAGATTAGGCTGATTAATGTCATAAGTTGCAGAGAGACTTACAGGATACCCACTGGATGAATATGTAGTAGGTATGCAAAGTTGATTGATGTCAACAATGGAGATGTTGCAATGGAAAAAGATGTAGATATGATAGGTACCATAAATGCCATGAGAAACTTGAAGAAGAATGTGCAAGTGATAGCTCCACACTCACTCGAATGCAGAGACATGCAGGACATCCACTAGATGGAGAGGTAGAGAGATGCAAAGGCATGAAGAGACATCAAGATGACAAGTTCAGTGATGCATCAATGATAAACATCCCAGAGGAAGATCAGAGTAGTTGATATAGCATTGTGTAGGTTAAATCAGTATATCAGTATACATGGAGGTTGATAAAGGTGGATAGAGGACCAAGGGCATAAGTACTACTGCAACATCATATAACACACCATGTTATACGCACAAGGAGATCCAGAAGGAAAGCCTGGAATTTTCTAAGAGGAAAAGTAATTGGATGAAAAAGACAAAGGGCAATGCAGTGGTGAAGGCATCAAGCAAACCAGTTTGAGTTAGGAAAGGTGTAACTGCAGTGTCAATAACACGTGACTGAGTTGTCAATAATACGTAGGTTATCGCTATCACTATGACCAAAGGGTTCTTGTGTACTATGATAGGAAGTGTCAATAACACGATGGTTATGTGTCTACAAGTGTCACTAACATGATGGTTATCTAATCACGGTTGTCAATAACACGACTGGTTGGTCGTACTGGTCTCGCGACAGAGGATGTCAATAATGTGCAGGTTATGTGATCCTTGCTATCCAGTAACATGTGCGATTCAAGGTGTATGACCCTGTGGGATAACAATTATGTGGTGCACATAATTTTTCCTCTTATCTCGCAGTATGTTGGATGAGGGTTGAATACCCTGCAGGATAACACTCAAGTGAAAAGAATAGTGTTATTACCTTATCCTGCATTGTCAAAAGTGTTCAATGATGATCATTTGGGATAAGATAGTCAAAAGAGGTCAAAGTGGAGAGATGTTCCCCTCTTATCCCGCGATGTCAAAAGTAGCCAACAAACATCGTGCGGGACAAGAAAAATAAAAGGAAACTAAGGAAACCCTTATCCCGTGAGGGTTTACAACAACAAGAAAAGTGTTGTGGGATAAGAGTATAAAGGAAAAGCGAAGGTTCCCTTATCCCGCGTGTATCCGCGAGGATAAGGAAAGGGTTGCGAGACAAGAAAATGCTTGTCAAGGGAAGACAAGGCTTATCCCGCATAGGCTTATCCTGCATGGATAAGAACAAGAATAATAGAATACAACATACCACCATACAACCCAATAGTCCACATAAGCATTGACCAAGTTTGACCTGACAATGTGGCATGTACGAAGAAAGTCAAAGGACACCTGTTGAAAAGATGAAAGGGTATTTTGCTGACAGAAATGAAGATTGTGATTGACTTTGTTGTCATGTTTGCAAGCCAACAGACTTAGAGGTCTATGTTGGTGGTTGACCAGGTTTGACCAAGTTACTTGGACACTGAATAAAAATATGTATGAATGCCGATAAGCTGAAGGACATTTGAGTTGTGATTTCATAATAACTATGCTGATGCAAGTTCACGTTGGGTCATCAAAGTAGCTATTAAAGGTGAAATGATAAATTCCCACTATGCTGATAGACCAAACTATTCTGACATCTGTCTAATTAGATTAACCTATGCCAATAAAGTTTGTCACCATGGACTTTTCATTTCAAAGTAACTCATGCTGACGAAAGGGAACAAAGGTATCACAAGGTCATCGGGATAAGTTATGAAGGTAGAGTAGATGCGAGATGTCATCCCAACAGTTAAAGCTATACCAATAGAGCCTTGAGGAATTGTATCAGAATGAGTAAACCCAGTACATGCAACATGTCTGCATAACATAAAGTTTAGTCACAACATGGAGATCAACTGATCTGGGCAGCCTGATTGTCCACATGGGACTTGACTGACCCTAACCATCTGATTTGGAAAAAGAATATGAGGACATGTGGCTCCTTAGTAGACATAACAAATCAAATATGCAAAAGTCGGTGACAATGGATTTCAATATGGTAGTTATTGATCTTGTCTAGGTAGGTCGATAGAGGATGAAGAAGACATTCATGGAAAACATATTCTAGTGTGTTGTTGGGCTTGAGGTGATTGACAGAGGTAGGATTAGATTTGCTAAATAGATCCAGGTACAACGAACAGTGTGTGAATAGAGGGGATGTATTCAGTACAGGTAATCCAATCTGATACAGTGGAGATCATCAACAACTCAATATAGAGTCATTCAATGCAAGTGTTGAATCCAAAAAAGGGGAGACTAAATTTGAATACAGAGGACAGTCAAAAGACGGGGAGAATGCATTTATGGATGACGAATATCTATCTGAGTGGTGTATAGAGAATCTGATAAGTAAGAAAACATAATCTCTCAGAGGTCGAGGAGATTAGATTTTGAATCTATTCTTGGAGGGAAATCTTGTAGATACAGAGCTAACTGAATGGAGAGGTTTTTGATGTGATTCGACAGGAGTAGTTGAGGCAGCTAAGATGGGAGAGTTGTATGGACAAGTGGAAAAGTAGAACACACAAATGATGTGGCCCATGGAACCGCCATGATGATCAAGTCCTCATGGATCAAAGAATCAGATTCAAAGTTGATCATGAACATGGGTTAGCTATTTGTGTATCTGGGGACTCGGATTGCCAATTGGACTGACTGAAAGAATGATCTGCATGTGTGTAGGAAATTGTATAGAATATGTGGCATGACAACGTGGAAGAATAATGGTTGTCATGTATGTGATGAGTTATGATCGAACTGACCTCTTAGAGGTGGATGATGAATACTAAAACATAGACTTGTCAGCATAGTGTGAGGTGATGAGAGTCAGATGAGTGTGTGTTATTGTGGGTAAGAAAAGAAGCTCAAGAGATAATAGAGAGTGATGTAGAGTGGTTGTAGAGTGAAAATGTAGAGAGTAGAAAAGAGAGAAAGGAATAGAGACCAATGAGTAAGAGATAGAGTGCAACATAGACAAACGACTAGAGTGGAGAAATCCAAGGCATATAACCTAGTGTGTTATATACACTACAAGAGAACAAGTGTATAGAGAAGGGAAGAAAAAAGAGTTGAGATTAGAGAAGAATAGAAAGCGAAGAGTAGAGGACAAGAGTAGAGAGAAGGAAGATAAAGAGAAGAACAGTAAGGTGTTGCAAAACCTCATTCGCAACAAGGTATATAATATGTATTTAAAAATTATATTAATTGTAATCTCAGAGTGGTGCTCAAAGTAGGGGTAGGTGATCCTTTGAGTAGAAGCTCATAAATTATAGCGGTTGGTGCCCTAAACTTCAGGGGTTGGTGCTCCTTTGGGTTGGTGCCCATAAAAGTTGTAACTAGTGATTTCATTGTGAGGCTGGACTGGAGTAGTAGACTCCAACACCTATTCTCATCGAGGTTTTTCCCACATTGGTTTTTCCTCGTACATCTGGTGTTATGTGATGTGCCTTTTATGTGCGTGTATTGATCTGTTTAATATCTGTTCTCATGGTTTTGTGATTAAAGTTATTGTTGCTTAGATATTTAGAAGGTAAAAGTTTTTATTGATTACCACTTAGTCACCCCCCTCTCAGTGGTCCATTGTGTTCATTCACTAAGGAACATATAGGTACTAATGAAGTGATTGGATTGCTAGGGGACATATCTTTGTACCAATCAAAGCTAGTGAAAAGCACTCAATTATACCGAGAGTCGAGTAAATTAGTATAACAATAAAATTTTATTTTTGAAAACTTTAATTAACTACAATTAAAAAATACAAAACTTAATCAATCTCAACAACAACACACATGCAATATAGCTAGAAGATAAATGATAGCACCAATTTGGGAATAATAGTGCTATTAGTGGGAACAATAATGCTAAAGTATGAATTTGTGAAGGCGCTAAAGCGAGAACAAAAGCACAAGAGCGTGACATGTGTGTCAATTAAAACATTCAAAAAGTTAGTAGTTTTGAAAATGGTTGCTCTTGGATTCACATCGGGTTCACCAAATGATGCTCTGCAAAAAGGATTACAAAATATGGCTTGATGGCAACACACACAAGAACACAAGAAGCAAATGTTAGTGTTAGCAACCAAAGATTATTCTAAATAGGCATATCAAGAGAGATATTGAGCATGAAATAAAAAGCATACAAACATAGAATAAATAAACTATGCTCTTTCAAATGCTAACTAAGATGCTCATAGTTGCTCCTCCCTTGTTCCTCTCCTCTCCAAGTTCCACATGAGTGTAGCTCTCAGTTTTGTACTGCTATGGAAGTCTTGTGGAGATTCAAAATTGTGATATGATTGTGAAAGTATGAAAATGTGAACAAGCTAAAAATGAAACTATTATCTAACCTAGTGTTAATTTTAGTCCAAAAGAGTAAATGTAAATGCTTATGCTAAATGCTCTCTAAATTTCACTATAAGTTAAATGCATACAAGTTTTCAAGATCTGGATTATGAAGAAATGAGCTCTATTTATAGGTAAAATGGAGCAATGGATGGTTGAGATTAAGTAATCTCAACAAGGGCCAGGATTGAAGGGCTTAAGATCCATGTGAGGACTTTCAACCCAATCCCAGGATGACAAATGTCAATAAGACATGGGTTGAGAGAAGAGGGAATAAGCATTAAATGCTTGACATGACTGGAGGGTTAACTTGGGAGGTAAGGTTAATGTTGAGTTGAAAGAATAAAGGCATTATCCAATAAATAAACTCTTGTGCAAGAGTTGGTGAGGATAACCATGGTCAAAGCAATAAATGCTTGAAGAGACCCATGGGTTAAATGAGCGTTGAGTTAGAGGTAAAGTTTCTAACCATGGGAGCAAGTGGATTTAATCATAAATGGTTATGTAAGAGCCATTAACGGTCATGTAAGAGCCATTAGTGGTTTGGAAGACTTTAGGGGTTAGCTTGTTGAACACATAAATCATTAAATGTTTTTCAAAGACTTTGGAGGCTTTAAGAAGTGACTCCAAGTTGCTTAGGAATGTGACAATAATTATGGGATGGATTAGGCTAATTAGGAATGGTTAGAAAGTGGTTAGAAGAGTCTAGAAGGGGATTTATGATTGTAAGTGGGTTTGATGGGTAAGGGAAAATAGGATTTAAATTAAAATAAAATTAATTTATTTCAATTTGTGGTTGCAACTTGCATTTGTAGGAGAATGCAAGTGGGGGGGAGTTAAATGATTTAAATAAATGTTTTATTTATTTATTTAAAAGAGGAAAGGGGACTAAATTAAATAAATAGGATTTATTCATTTAATTGATTGTGAATTTGGTTTAATGAATGAATTAAAATAAATTGAATAATTTAATTAATTAATAGGAGAATGGTTGAAGATGAATTAATTAAATATTAATTTAATTAACTGTTGGCTAGTGGGTTTATTAATCAAATAAATAGTAAATATTCATTTAATTAAATGGACATATTTATGTGACTACAATTGCCCCTCTTTGAGACGGTGCGGTTTATCATGTCATTTCAAAGAAAGAAAAATAGGTGTGAAAAAATATGCCCCATAAATGTTAATTTAATGGGTGGTATGCCCCCTCGAGAGATGGGCCGAAAATTTTGAAAAATCGGGCGATCTCTCGAAAAAGAACGAGAATTGGTGGGGAGGTAGAAGAGAAGAAAATAGCAATAATGGTGAAAGAATAGAAGAAATCAGAGATAAAATAGAGAAATGCGAGGTGCTAGAATTTCATGGGGACCACAACGGTGAGCGGAGTAAAATTAGGGTTAGGGTGAAGGGTATATATGGGAGTGAAGGGGTAAAAATGAGGTCATTTGCATCCATCTCCACAACGATTCAGAGCTTTGATAGTGACTTCTTTGAAAGAGTGAGCAATAGTCAGGATGTTAGTACCTATAGCAGATCATCGGTTAGAGGGAGTCCATCGATTCCAAAGGCCAGATGACTATGGACCAATGGTACACAAATTTGAATTTTTGTTTTTCATGCATTTTTTATGTCTTTTTTCAAGCGTCCAAGTTGAGTCAAGACAATAGCGCTAAAACTGTGTTTTAGCATTGTTGTCACTAAAACTAGCGCTTTTGTGCCACTATAGCGCTATTTCATAGTGGTTTTAGCGTGATTGCAAGGTTTAGCTCAGTCGAGTAGTTTTTTTCGCGCTAATGTAGTTTTAGCGCGATCGAGTCCTTCTTGTAGCACTATTGCCCAGAAATAACATTGTTATGCAGTGGTTTTAGCGCTATTGGTTTTGTAGTACTAATGTGTAGTTGTTTTAGTGCGATTGTTAGCAGAATAGCGCTATTGTCTGAAAAACAGATGCCCCAGTATTAGAAAAATAATCTCCTGATGCTGGTGATGGATGGATGGATAGGTTAGTTTTTTTGAACCATAACAGCCTTGTTGAGACTTAGGTCATTATGATAAATATTTGTTGTGTTCTAGGTGTGCCATGATTGCTTACTTGTTGAGACCTAAAGATACTAGATCAGAGTATATGTTGATAGTCTAAGTTTAAACTTAAGAAAGTTTGAAACAAAACAACTGATGGTGATGGTTGATGTGTGTGTGTAGGAGTATCTTCCCATCTTACAAATGCGGGAGAGGCATCCAGCTACACAACAGATGAGAGATCGGTTAACGGAGGTCGGCCTTGATTGCATTGCAGCGACAAGCCTGTATGATGTGATGTATATGCCAGTGACGAATCACAGCTTGATGAAAGCATTGGCGAAGCGGTGGCATAGCGAGACTTGCACGTTCCACTTGGCTATGGGTAAGATGACCACGACACTGGAGGATGTGTGGCGGATCTTACACATCCCTATCTGAGGGGATCTTGTGACATATGACCGAGCATGGGGGACAACAGCAGTGCAACGGATTTTTGATGAGGATATGTTTATTCGCCATGGCTCGATAGTGTGGGAGGATATAGTTGCATTATATGAGCCACTTCCAACTGTACTATCAGGGATTGTTGGGGGATTTCTATGCCTTGATCGACGATCACATGGACTGGCCGTGGGTTGGGGCTAGGTTATAGAGAAAATGGTGACTGAGGGGACCCACTTTGCATGGGGACCATGCATTCTGTCATATTTATATCAGGATCTGCATGAGGTGGTGTACCGAGAGATGCACTCGTTGGGAGTTGGGATCACTCTACTACATATTTGGGCATGGGAGCACCTACCTATGAAATGACCTATTAGTCTAAGATTTAGGGCAGTGGATCATCCCTATGTGTATATGTATGGAGGGATGATGAGACAGCCCCACCTGGGGAAATTAGAGTGGTGGTGATGGGCATTAAATGATCTAGATATAGTGATTTCAAGGCCCTATATTGAGTGTGAGCCTTGGGATGATGATGGAGAGGCCTTGCCTTATGTATCTATGACACTGTACTTGATTGGTAGGAAATCCTACAATGTGGAGAGACAGTTACCTGGAAGAGTGATGAGGCAATTCAGTCAGAGGCAGGGATTGTCGAGTAGATCAGGAGAGTATGCACAGTGAGAGGGAGATTGAGTGAGAAGTTGCTCAATAATTCTAAATCAGTTTAATCAATCAAGAGGGTCCAAAGGATATTCTTTTTCTTTTTGTTCAATTAGTGTTTGCAATATGAATTTTCAACACCCACACCTCTTCTCAACCAACCACCCTAATATGTTGTTACACTTCCTTACTCAAGCTTATTTCCTAAATGTTACTCAAATCCTCCACCATAGGTCCACACCCCAAGATGATGTCTTAGCTGTCAAAATTGATTGAGTTAGACCCATTGTGTGTATTTCAACTATCCTTCAAGAGTTTGGGAGGTTCTAACATCATTGAGGCAATTGGGTTCAACTTTTTTTGTTAAAACGGGGCTAAAAGGCTACTAGCCCGCTGAGGCCTAATTGGAGTGATTTTTTCTTGTATAGTGCAACGATGGCCATAAAAACCATGGAACTTGACTTGGAAGGTGTCAAAAAGGTCTAACCTCAAGGATTTTTATGGTTTTAGCCCCTGAGAAGATGGTATAATGACTATCCACATTTTTAGGTAAGAAAGTAAGGTTTTGAGAGGGTTTTCTCATGAAACAAAAGAAGTCACTTCTAAACCAAAAAAAAAGCCTCCAAAATCTTATAGAACCTCTACCACATCATCTAGAACCATCCTCCAACTCTTCCCTGCATGACATTATATCAAACATTTGCTATACAAACCATAAGATAACTGTTATGTGCACTGTCACTGCCAATTCACTATTTTTTCTGCACTTTGAAAGGTTAGAACTTCATGGAAACTTCACCAATGCATGTATGAACCTCCCAAAAACATTGTTACCACTTTTCACAAGATTCCAAAGGCATGGACATGTTCATAAAGAAAATTTGGATTCAAAAAAACATTAAATTCCCAAAACAGGGAGCTCGCTGCCAGCTACAACTCAACACATTTGCAAGGTAAAGAAAACATTGTTTGGAGCTCCAAATGCCTCTAAAAATCCAAGAAGACTAGTGCAGACCTCTGCCTTAAGTTTTCTCACTCAAATTGGCCTTTGAGCACAAACAAGTTTTCTCTTTGTTCACATTTGCTGGCCAAATCCATCTCCAACTTGCCTAGCATATGCTCAAAATCACTTCTTTTGTACAACCCTGACCAAAATATGAAATATTTACACTATAAATATGCAACACAACTTGTCTAAGTCCACCCATGGGAGCCCAAACCTAGATTTAGACAATTTGATGCATTTTGGAGTCCAAAACCCTTGATAGGGCAGTCAAGGAGCAAAATGAAAACAATTTTATAGAACCAACTTTCAAATGCACAACCTGCAAACCAATTACATAAAGAGAATTGAATATACAATAAATCCACTTTCCAAAAGGTACAGTACGGAAAAGAGAAGCCCCACTACAGACTGCTATCCAAATGGAGTTCAAAACATGAGAAAAGTTAGAAAAATGCTTGCTCTTTCAATTGATTACGATAGAAAGTACAAAAGCCAACCCTATACAAAGAAGAGGGAGGCATATAAATAGTTTTGGAAGGTAGTTATTAATTCATGTATGGACATAAGGCATTTTTGTCTTTTTTTTACAAAAAGTGTCCAAAATGACAACTTTTACAAGTAGGAATGACAACTTTTGTTGCTCCAAATGGCAATTTGAGCAACCTAACTCAACCAACCTTCCAAAATCACCTAGGAATGATTAAAAACACTTTCTAAACATGTTTCAATTCTTTCCAAATCATGGCTAAGCCTATAAGGCAATTTTCCACTTTTTAGCTTTATTTGACCTAGGAGCACAAAAGTGATAACTCAAACCTTAGGAAAACAAAAATTGATCTCTCAAGCACAAAATAAGATCAAAAATATATGAAATGACTCAAAACAACCTATTACAACATTTCAAAACTAACAAGACACTTAAGCATGAAAAATAACAAAAATGGAGAGTATAAGCAAAACTAGGTGCTCCTGCACCATACTCACGCAAAGACAAAGAAGTCATGTGACTCTGTGAGGTAGAAAAGAAGAAGGAATTATAGAATTAGAGAACTCAGACTCAGTTACCCAAGTGGCTTCTGAAAGTGGTTTATCTTTCCACTTGATGAGATGCTCCATGTACACTTGATGGCGAGTCCTCTTGCAAACTCTTGAATCCAACACTTGTGCAACTTGAGGAATATATGGAGGAGAAAAAGATAGGTCTGAAAGTGACTTGTGAACATCTGAAAATATATCATCCTCCTTAGGAAGCTGACCTTTGAATGCCACCAAATCTGAAACATTGAAAATAGGAGACAAAGAAAGATCAGTAGGCAAATCAATTTTATATACATTAGAACCATACTTAGCCAATATCTTGCAAGGACCTATCTAACTCATTTGGAGCTTGTTGGGAACTCCCTTTTGCAATCTATACTTTTTCAAATGTACCATCACAAATTCCCCAACTGAAAATTAAACATCCCTCTTTTATGCATCCACACTAGGTTTCACTTTCTGTGAGGTATCTTGAAGAGTCTTTCGCACTTGCTCATGAACTTCCTTCATTGATTGAGCCATGTCATCTATTGTACCACTCTTTTGCTGCAAGTTACCAAGATCCCTTAACTCCATGACACCCCTTGGGTGCATACCATAAACAATTTCAAAGGGACTCTTACCAGTTGACATGTTAACATTATCATTATATGCAAATTATGCCTGATGGATGAGCTGATCCCAACTTTGGCCATATTCCTTTGTTAAAACACCTTAAGAGGTTTCCAAGAGTCCTATTGACCACCTTAGTTTGACCATCAGTCTGTGGGTGATAAGATGAACCAAAAGAAATATTAGTACCCAATCTATTCCAAAATGTCTTCCAAACATGGCGAAGAAACTTAACATCTCGATTAGAAACAATGCTAGAAGGTAAACCATGGATTCTAATCACTTCCTTGAAAAAAAAATAGGCTATATGACTAGCATCATGTGTAGTTTTGCAAGGAACAAAGTGTGCCATTTTACTAAATCTATCCACAATCACAAAAATGCTATCAAAACCAGCGTTAGTCTTAAGTAAGCCTACCACAAAATCCATGCTAACACATTCCCAAGGCCTTGTAGGAATTGGAAGAGGCTAATAAAGACCAACATTAGAAGTAGTACCTTTTGCCTTCTGACAAACCATACATTGCTCCACATACCTTCTGACATCTTGCTACATTTTAGGCCAATAATAGAAACGTTGCACCAACTCCAATGTTTTGTTGAGACCAAAATGTCCACTCAAACACCCATTGTACTTTTCTTGAATCAGATTCTCCCTCATTGAGCTTTTAGGAACACACAGCTGCCCACCTTTAAACAACAAACCATTTTGCAAAGTATAATCAACATATTTACTATGAAAAGAATTATCAAATACTTGGCAAACCTTATAGATGGCTGTAAAATCTTCATCATCAGGATACATTCCTTTGAAGCACTTTATGCCAATACTCTGAACTTGTACTTCCTACACTATTAGAAGCCTTCTACTCAAAGCATCTGCAACTTTATTGCATTATCTTTTCTTGTGCTTAAGAGTAAAAGTGTATGATTGTAAGTACTCAACCCATTTAACATGCCTATGATTTAACTTATCTTGTGAATTCAAGAAACTCAAAGCCTGATTATCCGTATAAACAACAAACTTCTTTGGAAGCAAATAATGTCTCCACTTTCTAAGTGCTTGAACTAAAGCATAGAGTTCCAAACCATAGGAAGAGTACTTCTTCTTAGCATCATTCAATTTTTCACTAAAGAAAGCTACAGGTCTATTATCCTGACTCAACACTGCACCTATTGTAATATTACTAGTATCACATTCAATAGTAAATAACTTGTCAAAACTAGGAAGTATAAGCACTGGTTGAGAAACAACCTTGGTTTTCAAAATTTCAAACCCCTTATTTTTTGCATTTGTCCACTGAAACTTTACCTTAACTCCACCTTTTATAGTATCAAGCATTGGTGCACAAATTTCACTAAACCCTCTGATGAACTTCTTGTAGAACTGTGCTAAGCCATGAAAACTTTGGACATCACTTGCTGATTCGGGTGTAGGCCAATTTGTGATGGCTTCAACCTTGGTTTTATCCATTTTCAAATCTCCACCTAAGATCACAAAGCCAAGATAAACCAATTCCTGTTTCATAAAATCACACTTTTCCATATTGATTGTCAGTTGTTCATCATATAATTTGTTCAAAACAATTTCAAGATGCTTCAAATTCTCTTCTTTAGTTTTACTGAATATTAGAATGTCATCTAAGTACACCACTACAAATTTACCAATGAAATCATGCAACACTTCATTCATGAGTCTCATCAATGTACTTGGTGCATTAGAAAGACCAAATGGCATAACTAGCCACTCATAAAGACCCTCATTTGTTTTGAAGGTTGTTTTCCATTCATCACCTTCTTTTATCATGATCTGGTGATAACCATTCTTGAGGTCAATTTTTGTGAAGTACTTTGCACCTCCCAAACAATCCATCAAATCCTCAATCCCTGGAATAAGAAATCTATACCTGATAGTGATTCTATTAATGACTCTTGAATCTGTGCATAATCTCCATGTGCCTCCTTTATTGGGTGCTAAAACTACAGGTACTGCACAAGGACTTATACTCTTTCTTATCAAATTTTGATCTAGGAGTTCTTTCACTTGTCTTGCCACTTCTTTGTTCTGCTCAGGTGTCATCTTATAGGCTGCTTTGTTTGGTAAAGAGACTCCTAGTATGAATTTTATTTGATGGCTAATGCCTCTAGGATGTGGTAAGGTTGCAGGTGTTCCATCCCTTATAATTTTTTTAAAGTTATCAAGTATTTGTTGCACTTCTTGTGGTATTTCAACCTTCTTCTCCTTCTTTTCTTCATTGGGTGTCACTATGAGTGCAAATCCCACTCCTTTATCCTCTTCAAGTGTGTTAATAAACTCTTTCTCATTCACTATTAAAACATTCTGATTCTTTGACCTCCTACCCTCTTTCTCTTCATTTATAGACTGAATTTTGTATGTAACACCATCCTCTGAAATGAGTAGGAGTTGTTTTCACCATTGTGTATGGCTTTCCTGTCAAATTGCCAAGGTCTATCAAGAAGTATATGGTGAGCATCCATTGGAAGAATATCACATAAGAACTTATCTTGATACCCTCTGTCATGTCCCCACCATGGACTCTAGACCAAAACAACAAACCAATGTGATATCACCATCAAATTCCGATCCACACAATCATTCTAAGATTTATTCCCATAAGCATTACCTACGGAGATCATTCAAATTTGGGAAGTCTCCTATGGAGACAAATTTGTAAGTAAGATTCTAACGACAAAAGGAGATAAGGTCATCTTATAGCAAGGGTTCCTAATGATCATTACATGAGCTATATAATCTGCAACGAATAGCGAAGACAATCAAAGATAGCTGACGATTGGATGAAGCAATCCTTATAAGCACTTAACCCACCACTGTAGAAGAACATTTGAAACTATTAAGTGGCATTACAGAAGTCAACAAGAGTAGTTCTATAAGGCAGCAATATTAATGTGAACATTACAGAAGGAGCTTATCCTAAGAACATCAATTAAGAGAATGATGCATGAATGTGGCATACAATTAAGAGATAATAATTAAGTCTACATGCATTACAAACCCGTAACTAATCACATATTAGCTAGTGATAAGATGCAATTGAAATAGATACTAGGTGGATACACACGCTGGCAATTGGGTGATCTTCTCTCCATGTAAGTATTCAATGGGGAAGCCACACCGATATTAGAACCCTTGAGATCCAAAGTTCATCTTATTTCCAATCATTGTTCAGTAAAGCTGCTAATAAAGTAATTAGAGTTATCAATGCTTAAGGAAATAACGCTTGACACCAATAGATAATGGAAACCACTCTCATTGCTAAAGCACCGATGATGATATTAAGTGATAATTAAGATAGACAACAATTTTTTTATTTAAACTAATTTCACAATGAAGCGACACTTGATTAAGATAAGAAACAACTATTAGTATGATTAACCAATTGTCAAGGAGGTGAGATTTTCTTAAGGGGAGGTATAAGACATGTCTCTTAAGGAAACCCCTTCATGATGTAAATATATATTTGCAATATTTTTATCCACAAAAGGGGAGGAGGGAGAGTAACCAAGTCCTCTCTCAACCCACACATCAAATTATTAAAAGAGACAGAAAAATAAAAAGAGAGAAAGAGGAAGTCTGATAATTATCGAAGGAGATAAAATACAGGTTGCAAGTCAAACTTCCTAACATACCAAGTCTGAACTGAATATGATATAAGAAGGGAAATATATGAAGGAGATAGGAACTACAAATGCGTAGGCAGAGGCAATATAAAAGGGAGAAGATAGCAGAGACGCCGCAGGTATGTATATCTGTGTGGATATGTGTGCCACACAAACACATATAAATATACTTGTAGTTTTGGATAGTTATGTCATTATTATTATAATGTTTAGGTTACAAAATTATGTCATGATTATTATAATATGTATGTTACAGAATTATGTCATCATTATTACAATATTGTATGTTACAGAATTTTACTATAATGTTGTATGTCACAAGATTATAATTTAAGTAATAAGGATAATATGAATTATAATTCAAATGATATTGATAATATGAATGGTTATGAAATGTTGTATATCAATAAATGGTAATAATATGATTATATGATGGAGGCTATTGGGAGGAAATCCCCATAGTCTAATTCAGGGATTATGATAATCCCTGATAGGCACTATATAATGAATATCTATATGCATATATGTATGGCTTGGTTGAAAAAGTTCATCCAAGAAGAGACACATCTGGCCAGTCCTCTCTGGTAGACTTGGATGATGAGATGCATCATCCAAGGCAAGGAATTGATCAGATATGATGGTCTTCCTTGGTATGGCTTGGGTGTAAGAAATTACATCCAAGACAAGAATTGAATTAACCTTCAATTTCCTAGATGGCTTGGGTGTAAGAAGTTACATCCAAGAAAGGAATCAAATTAACCTTCAATTTCTTGGATGGCTTGGGTGTAAGAAGTTACATCCAAGATAGGAATCGAATTAACCTTCGATTTCCTGGATGGCTTCGGTGTAAGAAGTTACATCCAAGACAGGAATCAAATTAACCTTTGTTTTCCTAGATGGCTTGGGTGTAAGAAGTTACATCCAAGACAGGAATTGAATTAACCTTTGATTTCCTAGATGGCTTGGAACCAAGATGTGTTCCAAGAAGGCGAGCTTCATAGCCGCCTAAGGACATATCTTCGTATGACATTCATATCCTTTTTATTAGATAATAATTATGATTAGTCTTAATTAAGTAATTTAAGTTAAATTACAACTTAGATTAGTTATATATATATATATATATATATTTGGGCATTCTAACAATCTATTTTGCAGGACAATGATCTCTAACTAGTAGGGACATTACACCCTCCTATAGTGAATTCTACCCATGTTTTTTCATTGACAAGAACATGTTGCTCTCTATTCAACCATGTGACTCTATAAGGATGTGTGTGAGGAATTCTTTCTAGCTTGATTTTACTCACTGCTTCTTCTGAAACTATGTTATCTGTGGCTCCTAAATCAATGACCACCTTGCATACCTTTCCCATAATTTTGCACTTAATTCTAAACAATGACCTTCTTTGAATAGTTTCCTCCTTGATTGGCTCATTTATCAAGACTCTTCTCATCATCAAAATTTCCCCATCTTCTGATGTTAAGCTTCATGAGCTTTGCTACTTGCTGCATTTTCTTGCACATAATGCACTTTTCTTTCACCTCCTTGTGATGAAGTAGGTTTCTCTGGACATCTGTAGGCAGGGTGCCCCAACTTCTGACAGTGTAGAAGTAGGACCCTCTTCCTAGTCCACTAGATCTACCTCTACCTGGGTTGCTAGATCTCCTTCCTCTATAGTTGCTCTTGCTATGTGAATCCCCACTTTTCTCAATAAGTTTGGATTCTCCTTGGGACCTTTCATCTCCTCTTCCACCAAAAATTCCTCTATGGCCTCTACCATCTCTTCCCCTACCTCTTCCTCTGTTGTTTTGTTCTTGTTTTCTCTTATTCTTGTCTTCCACTTTTAGTGCTAGTTGATAACACTTGTGAACTGTTTGTGGACATAACAAACTCATCTCTTCTTGTATGTTCCATCTCAATCAATTCAAATACCTTGCTACTCTTATACTCTCATCCTCTACTACCTTGGATCTTATGCATAGTTTTTGAAACTCCTCAGTGTAGCTACTGACATCTAAGTCTTTTTGTCTCAAGTTTTGTCTTTTCCTATGTAGTTGGATTTCATAGTCTTCAGGAAGATAGGTTTCTCTAATTTTGGTTACCATTGCTTTCCAAGTGGATATTGGTTTCTTATCCTCTTTCATCCTTTCCTCTTGGATGAACTTCCACCAAGTTAAGGCTGCCCCTCTCAACCTTGATTTTTCTACTTTAACCTTTTGTGCTTCATTTATTCCATCACATTCAAAATGGTTTTCCAGGCCTTCAATCCATTCTATAAGAGCATCAAGATCCATCTTTCCACTGAAAAGTGTCACTCCCTCTAAGGTTTTACCACTCATAGCTCTCAAAGCCTTCAAGAATGGTTCTTTCTCAAGGATAGGGTCAGGTATGGGACCCTCATCTTCTATTTACACCATTTTTCCCTTATCTCCTACCTTATCATTAACTTCTTCAGTCCTAACTTCTACTTCAACTAGTCTCATTGCTAGCTGCTCCAACCTCTCTCTGAGTGCTCTATTTTCTTCTTCTTGGTCTTCGACCTTCTTTGCTAACTCAGCATTAGTCACCATGTTTTCTTCTAAGGATTCTATTAATCCTAAGTCAATTTGTTTTCCATTTTCACCTGAATCTTTATCAAGCTCTGATACCACTATGATAGGGAGATTGAGTGAGAAGTTTCTCAATAAGTCCAAATTGGTTTAATCAATAAAGAGGATCCAAATGATATTCTTTTTCTTTTGTGTTCAATTATTTTTTGCAATATCAATTTTCAACACCCACACCTCTTCTCAACCAACCACCCTAATATGTTGTTAACTGTCAAAATTGATTGAATTAGACCCATTGTGTGTATTTAAACTATCCTTCAATATTTTGGGAGGTTCTAACATCATTGAGGCAATCAGGTTCAACTTTTTTTGTTAAAACAGGGCTAAAAGGCTACTAGCTCGTGGAGGCCTAATTGGAGTGATTTTTGTTTGTATAGTGCAACGATGGCCATAGAAACCATGGAACCTGACTTGGAAGGTGTCAACAAGGTCTAAGCTCAAGGATTTTTATGGTTTTATCCCCTGAGAAGATGGTATAATGACTATCCACATTTTTAGGCAAGAAACTAGGGTTTTGAGAGTGTTTTGCTCATGAAACAAAAGAAGTCACTTCTAAACTACAAACCAAGCCTCCAAAATCTTATATAACCTCTGCCACATCATTTGGAACCATTCTCCAACTCTTCCCTGCATGACATTATATCAAACATTTGCTATACAAACCATAAGATGATTGTTATGTGCACTGTTACTACTAATTCACTATTTTTTCAGCACTTTGAAAGGTTAGAACTTCATGGAAACTTCACCAATGCATGTATCAACATCCCAAAAACATTTTTATCACTTTTCACAAGATGCCAAAGGCATGGACATGTTCATAAAGCAATTTTGGATTCAAAAAAACATTAAATTCCCAAAACAGGGAGCTCGCTGCCAGCTACAACTCAACACATTTGCAAGGTAAAGAAAACATTGTTTGGAGCTCCAAATGCCTCTAAAACTCCAAGAATACTAGTGCATACCTCTTCCTTAAGTTTTCTCACTCAAATAGACCTTTGAGCACAAACAAGTTTGCTCTTTGTTCATATTTGCTAGTCAAATCCATCTCCAACTTGTCTAGCATATGCTCAAAAGCACTTCTTTTGCACAACCCTGACCAAAATATGAAATATTTACACTGTACATATGCAAAAAAACTTGTCTAAGTCCACCCATGGGACCCCAAACCTGGATTTAGACAAGTTGATGCCTTTTGGAATCCAAAACCCTTGACAAGGCAATCAAGGAGCAAAATGAAAACAATTTTATAGAACCAACTTCCAAATGCACAACCTACAAACCAATTACATAAAGAGAATTGAATATACAATAAATCCACTTTCCAAAAGGTACAGTATGGAAAAGAGAAGCCCCAGTATGGACTGCTATCCAAATGGAGTTCAAAACATGAGAAAAGTTAGAAAAATGCTTTCTCTTTCGATTGATTACAATAGAAAGTACAAAAGAAAACCCTATACCAAGAAGAGGGAGGCATATAAATAGTGTTGGAAGGTAGTTATCAAGTCCTATATGGACATAAGGCATTTTTGTCTTCTTTTTACAAAAAGTGTCGAAAATGACAACTTTTACAAGCAAGAATGATAACTTTTGTTGCTCCAAATGGCAATTTGAGCAACCTAACTCAACCAGCCTTCCACAATCACCTAGGAATGATTAAAAACACTTTTGAAACATGTTTCAATTCTTTCCAAAGCATGGCTAAGCCTATAAGGCAAGTTTCCACTTTTTAGCCTTATTTGGCCTAGGAGCACAAAACTGATAACTCAAACCTTAGGAAAACAAAACTTGATCTCTCAAGCAAAAAATGAGATCAAACATATATGAAATGAATCAAAACAACCTATGAAAACATTTCAAAACTAACAAGACACTTAAGCATGAAAAATAACAAAAATGGAGAGTATAAGCAAAACTAGGTGCTCCTGCACCACACAGGCGGTACGGAAGAGATTCCAGTGGGGGCCAGTGTTACCGTATGATCAGGTTTTAGCAGAGTTTTGAACTTTACATGCGAGACCATGGTAGATGAGGTCAGGGATTGTAGATGCAGGGGTGATAGAGGAGTACACACAATACATTACTGCACATCCTATTCCACGTATATCGGATCCGGCAAAGCCGATTTGAGCTTTTGAGGATGATAGGAGATAGAGACGACAGAGGAGAGGAGGTCAAGGATTATAGTAGATGGATGAGGTAGAGGTGACAGAGGAGGAGGTGGTGAAGGAGGATGATTTGGAGGAGGAGGTGGAGGTGGTGGTGGTGGTGGATTTGGAGGTGGTGGTGGTGGTGGATTTGGAGGTGGGGGTGGATCTGGAGGTGGTGGAGGAGGATGGTTACAACAAAGAGGGAGAGGCAGGCAGTCGTTATGACTGTCCCAAGGGCCTTTGATGCATGGAGGAGTTAGATTAGGTGGCAAGGATATGGGGGAGGGAGAGGCACCTATGGATACAGGAGAGGGAGTTACTGGTGGAGGAGAGGGAGCTATAGGTGGAGGAGAGTATCCGATGGGGATGGGAGATGCGCGAGAGCATATGCTAGTATATATGAAGACTCGACTTACAACAGCCGAGGCATGGGTGGAGGAGATGGAGGCAAAGGTTGCAGCTAGAGATGTTTAGTTGTTTGCAAGGGAGTCAAATTTGATTGTAGTGCTACGGGAGAGAGATGATGCGGTGGAGAGATTGATGCAGCTGCAAGAGAGAGTACAAGTTGGGGCAGGAGCATAGGGTCCTACTGGGGAGGTGATGAGGGAGATACACCGAGATCAGATGGAGATAGAGTATTGGCGGTTTTATATGAGCAGGTGGTGCCATCCAGTCAGCGAGCACTGAGCTATTCACAGATGTGGCGGGCGAGATCAGAGCAGTCTTAGAGGATGCAAAGTAGTAGTGGTGTTATGGGTCCTCCACAGTGAGATAGTGTGGGTGGTGCAGGGGGTAGTGATGGAGAAGGCGGTGATAGGGGTGCAACATCTGGCCAGAGTTCCATTTGAGAGAGATTTATGTATTTTATTACATTGTCATTTTGGAGTGTGACTTGGATGGCTCTTGGTAGCCGATATTTTTGACATCATTGTACTTTGATACACGTATGTTTTGTGAGATAATATATGATGTGATATATGAGGAGATCCCATATTTTTGTGATGATTTATGCATTTTGATTATTTTTATGGGTTTATGCAGGATGATGATTTATGATTTATGCTTTAGATGGATGGTTTTACTTCCTAGATGTATATGATGATGAGATGATTTCTATATGCATGTTTATGATGATTTTATGAGGTCTATATGAATGTTTATGAATGTGATGCTAACATGTGGATGCATGTTAATATACGTATGATTCATTGTTGTAATGATTTATGTATGCAATGCCATGATGATGTATGCAAAATGAAATGAGGCTAACTATGAGATAGATAGCACTTTGTGTGTATGTTGATAAAATGATGATATGCAGCTGTGTTTGATATGCTGAAATGCAACGAATGAATGGTGTATGCAAATGTGTATAGATGATTAAAAATGAATGTAAAATGGATAGACAAATGTAAAGTACAAAAGTTTATGTGATGATTTCTAAATGAATGCACTTGTAAAATGAAGAAACACATGTTGAGATAAATGCTTATTTTTATGATTCTAAATGACTTAAAATATGACCAAGTGAAATGATAATGCAATGATAATGAAACTAAGGGGGTAATGAATAACTGCACCTTAATGCAATTAAAAGGGTAATGAATGCATCTAAATGAATCCTAAATGAAATCTTTTTAAGATGAAATGAATGAGTATAAGAATATACTGGATGGATAGATGAATGCACTTAACTAATGGATAGAGAAATAAATGCATGTAACTAAAGGAATCTAGATGAATGTACTATAAACAAATTTTAATGATGATGAATGGTTGTGAATGATTTTAATGATGCGAATCTAAGTACATGATAATGAAGCCAACTAAATGATATTAAATGCACTTTAATGAATATTGAAAATGAATGTAATGAACCTACATGTAAGTAAATGATAATGAACTAGATGCATTTAAATGCAACTAAATGTAATTAAATGATGATGCCATGGGTTCATGATAGATGAATGCAAGTTGGTAAGAAATTGTATGATGCATTGATGATGTATCAGAGAACTTTGTCGTGATTGTATCCAAGACCAAATTATATTAAATAACTTCTCATATTTAACTTGTTCACACTTGCATAAAAAACCATAAATATGAATAATAAATGATCAAATGGATGGATGATATGCAACAGAATGCAATATAAACAGATGAGATGGAATGACGATCCATAGTGCTTTTATTTTTCATCATTGAGAAATGGTAGTATATATATATATATCAATCTTGGATGAGGCAGTAGGAACCAAGTTTGGAGCATTGTACATATAATAAAGCAGCATAGACAAAGAATATGGACCCTCCATAATGGTTCATGCTCATATGGTTGAGGTATACATTGTAGTCAGCAAGCCATAGTGATCCATGACTGTATTTTGCATATGATCACGTAGCTTAGTGAACTTCCCACGTAGACACCATTAGTACATGCCTCAAAACTTCATTGGAATAATTCACAGAAGATACACAAACAATTCTTAGGAACCATCCTGGCTACTCTAATCACTTGTGGATATCCTGGAGTAGCGTAGGAACCTGGTATGAATAAATAAATAACTAACAAACCGACCAAGTACTTGATAGCTTAAATGGAATTTTCTTGTCAAAGAAAAAATGTTATCTTGCCTTTGTTTTGGTCAGGAAGGATGCATCCATGTTAAGACAGTTGTGTGTCGATGTTGATTGTTTGGTTGATTTGATAAGTGGTTATCGTTTGAGTAACTCAAAATGTTTGCTTGGTGTCTGCTTGCGATTGTGTATGTATAAAGGTTTTTATACGTTACCATGTTTTTGGTAGATTTTTGATGTTGTATGATATTTTTAAATTTTTTTGAGTGTTTTTCAAATGTTTTTGGAATTTATGAGATAGTTTTTCGAATGTTTTTGGATTTTGTGAGACAGTTTTTCGAATGTTTTTGGATTTTGTGAGATAGTTTTGAATGAAGAACTCAATGAATTACAAGTAATGTAGAATCCACTTCCATCAATAGGTTTAAGAGCATTGCCCTCAGTTTAGACATGCCTATGAAAAAGTGGAATGCAAGACGCATGAAGTACTATTCTTGATTGCAGATCAATAAAAAGTCATGGTTTGAATGATGGATGAGTGGATGCAAGGAAACTTGTAGAGATGGTATCTCAACCTCAATAGGAAGGATGGATTTCACGCCATAGACCAGTGAGTAGGGAGTTGCGCCTGTAGGGGTTTGAATGCTAGTTCGATACGCCCAGAGTGTTGGATTTAATTGAACGTGTCGATCATGATCGACATCATTGACTATATTCTTGAGGATTCTCAATATGTTCTTGTTTGATGCTTCGGCTTGACCATTGCCTTGTGGATAATAGGGACTGGAAAAGCGGTTTTGGATGTGAAATTTCTCACAGAGCTCATGGACATCCTAATTTTTGAAAGGAAGATCATTATCTGTGATGATGGACATGGGTACACCATACCAGCAGATGATGTAATTAAGGATGAATGAGGCGATTTGCTTGCCTATGACTTGGGTAATTGGAACAACTTCGATCCACTTTGTGAAGTATTCGGTGGCGGTAATAATAAATTTATGGCCGTTTGATGAAGATGGATGAATTTTACACACAAGTTCAAGTCCCCATTGACAAAAGAGCCATGGTGTTGTGATTGGTTGCAATTCTTGTACTGGTGCATGTATCAGGTCTCCATGAACTTGGCATTTCTTGCATTTTCTGACAAAATAGTAGGAGTATTTTTCCATGGATGGCCAATAGTATCTAGCGCGCATGATCGTCTTTGCTAAGGAAGGACCACTTGAGTGAGTCCCACAAATTCCTTCATGTACCTATTCCAAGGTCTTTTTTGTTTCATCCTATTCTAGACATCAAAGGAGAATACCATCAAGACTGCATCGATATAGGGTTTCAACGATTATGGTGTATTGAGCGGTTTGGCGAATGAAAGTTTTGTGTTGGTTATTCGATTGGTTAGGAGGGAGTGTGTGATCGTAGAGGTAGGTGTAGAACTCACCATACCATGGGGATTCAGAACCGACAAGGTGACATATCATCTCGGATTCAAGGATATCATAAGCAAGAATTCAAAGTTGTTCTACCATGAAATCGTAGCATGTGGAATTATGTGGAAGATCTAGGAGAGATGCAATGGTAGCCATAGCGTTAGCAACTTGATTCTGATCTCTAGGTATCTGCTCAAAGGTGATGGTAGTAAATGATGCTTTGAAACTGTCCACCATTTTCTTGTATGGCATGAGTTTATCATCCTTGGTCTAATATTCATTCGTGACTTGTCAGATGACTAGTTGGGAGTCATCATATATTTGTAGCTCTTTCAGTTTCCATTGTATGGCTAGTCTGAGTCCTGTGATTAAGGCCTCATATTCTGCTATGTTGTTTGTACATGGAAAAGTTAGCATGTAAGACTTCAATATGTTGTCACCTTGAGGTGTGATAAACAGAATGTCTGCCCCTGAGCCATGCCTAGTATATGAACCGTCAAAGTAGAGTTTCCATGGTTGTGTTGATGTGATCATGAAGATCTCTTCATCTGGGAAATTGGAAACAAGAGGATGATCACCTGTGAGGGGTGCATCGGCCAATTGATCTGCAATAACTTGTCCCTTGATAGCCTTACGGTCCACATACTCAATGTCAAATTCACTCAGAATCATCACCCATTTGGCCAAGCGACCTATCAATGTTGCTTTGTTGAGTAAGTATTTTAGTGGATCGATCTTTGCAATAAGTTGTACTTTATGTGTTAACATGTAGTGCCTCAGTTTAGTGTCTGCCAAGATTACTGCTAGGAAAGCTCACTCAATAGGTGTGTAATTGAGTTCATAGCCGACCAATGTGCGAGAGATATAGTATACAACACACTCTTTCCCTTATGCATTATGTTGTGCCAGTAGTACTCCCAATGTTGTATTAGTTGCTGAAATATAGAGCAATAGAGGTCGACTTGGATCTAGTGGGATCAACAATGGTGCATTCATGAGATAGTATTTAAGCATCTGGAATGCTTGCTGGCATCTGGAATCCCATTAAAAGCAAATGTTTTTGTGTAACAAGTGTGTAAAGGGGTGAAACTTATCTGCCAATTATGCAATGAATCTTCAGATGGATTGTAGTTGCCCTTGTAATGTCCTTAGCTGATTGATGTTCCTAGGTGGTGGCATGTCCATAATTGCTTTTACTTTTGCAGGATCGACCTCAATGCCTTTTCTTGAGAGAATGTATCCTAGAAGCTTCCTTGAGGTTACTCCAAAGACACATTTATTTGGGTTGAGTCGAACATGATATTGTTCTAGTCTGTCAAAGATTTTATCTAATATTGCAAGATGACCTTATCTTGTTAATGATTTTGCCAATAAGTCATCGACATAATCTTCCATTATGGTATGCATCATATCATGAAAGATGGTGGTCATTTCTCTTTGATAGGTCGCTCCTGCATCTTTTAGACCAAAAGGCATCATGTTCCAATAGTATGTTCCCCATGGACATGTGAAGGCACTCTTATGTTGATCCTCTAGAGCGATCTTTATCTGGTTGTACCCTAAAAATCCATCCATAAGAGAAAGCATGGCATGTCATTTTGTTAGGTCCATGATCATGTCAATTTTTGGGAGTGGGAAGTCATTATTAGGACATGCCTTATTTAGATCTTTGAAGTTAGTACATATACGATGCCCCCATTTGGTTTGCTGATAGGTACAATATTGGATATCCAATCTGCATAATCAATTGGTCTAATAAAACCAACCTCTAGGAGTTTCTTAAGTTTTGCTTTGATTAGTACCGCAATCTGAGGGTGCATCTTGTGAAGCTTTTGTTTGACAAGATTAGCTCCTTCTGCTATGGTGAGGTGATGCATGACCAAATCAGGATTGAGACTAGGCATGTTGGCATATGATCATGCAAAGTTGATTTGACGCTTCTGGAAGAATTCTACAAACTTAGGTTTTTCCTCTGGAGTCAAAAGAGATGCCAGATGTATGTGGTGAGGATTCTCAGGGGTTCCCACATTGAATTCTTTTGTCTCCTTGATGAGGATTGTTGATCGTTCCTGATTTGTACTAGAAGGGAGGATGTTAAACCTTTCATCCTCAGGTACCTCAAAGAGGTTTTCACCATTTGATACGCTCTTTCTTTTTACTTTTTTGGGATCAAACAGTGTCACAGTGTGGTTTTCATTGGAAGATCCATGTTTTATTGTTATATTTTTGCAGCTGAAAGGTTTGGCATCTGCCCCAAAGTATGTTGCGCTATTAAGTTCAATCATGAATCCAGCTTTGTGATCCCCGCTTAGTATGTTATCCCATAGTTCCAAAAAGTCAATGATCGCCTCATCATTTTGGAAATGGTCAAGGCATGGGGGATTAGGTTGGTTCCATTCGATGAGTTTGAGATTGATAATGGGCATTACCTCATTGATTAGGTTAAGTTCATAAGATGTGTCAGTGAGGGTTAAGACATTATGGTGAAGGTCATTGATGGTACTATCCCTATCAGAATTAGGCATAGGATGTGACGTGGGGTCTGTGGAAGGTGTTTCTAGTTCAAGAACCCAAGAGGATTTAATATGTGCTTCTTTGTAAATAGGGTTTTCTTTGCAAGGTGGAGGTGCAGATGTGTCATCCTAATCTGAAGTATAGAGATGTACGGAATCAAATTCCCACTCATGTGAGTCAGTCTCTGAGTCACTATCCAACATAAGATTACTATACCAAACCAGGATATCCTTTGTGTTAAACATTGTAGGTGTGATCTATTGATATACCTTTGGAGATGGGATGGTTGGTACTACGGGGAGGATTATTGGGATCAGTGAATCTGATATTGGGAGTATCGGCGTTGTTGAATCTGTTGCTTCTGATGGAATTGTCGGTGTTGTCAATACTATTGGGGGTTCTAATACTGCTAATGGCATTGTTGATGTGGTTGCTGCTATTGATGGAGTGGTTATTATGATTGGTGGTATGATTGGTGTTGTGGATGATATTGTTGGGATTCTTAGCCTCATTGGGGCAGTTGGTGTATTTCTTGGTGCTACCGATATAATCAAGGGTGGCCTCTTTAGAGTATTCGGATGATATAGAGGTATGTTGGGTTTCCCTTTGAATCTAAGCTTAGGAAGAGTCTCCTTTTGAAAGCCTAATCCAGTATTATATTTAGGCTTTAATTCAGGCTGCAATGGCTCATGTCATCCTTGCTTGCAAGGTCCCAAAGTACTCTGACCATCATAGCCCATTGTTTGCATAATGGTAAGGCCTTTGCCATATTAATCTATGGGAAGATTAGCTTGTGGGATTTGTGTGGTGATAGGGTCTTTATAGATCCATTCTGCTAAGTCCTCATCTCTAGTCTCCTCTTCCTGACTCTTTCCAAGGATAAAAGGCACCAAATTGCATGATGTCTTGACCAGTGGTGCTTGAAGTAACCTTTGAGGTTTACCATGAGTTATAGGGGAAGTGGGTAGTTGTCCAACACAAAAGAGTTGGCTTAGATTGTACTCTCCAGGACCTTCCTCTGCCATTTTCTTCTCTTGCTTTGGTATAGTGGTGTTTGAATTGGAAAGAGAGTCTAGACTTACATATGATGTGGACTAGATAGCTTCTTTGTTGTTGGGAATGGTAATCTCTGGCTGATGATTGATATTGTCACAATATGTAAATGGATTTGCATCACCCAGGATTGTAATTTCTACACCGTTATGAGGGAACTTGATACAATGGTGATAGGTAGATGGAATGGCTTGCATGGCGTGTATCGAAGGTCTTCCTAACAACAAATTATATGACAGAGGAAGGTCTAGAACTTGAGATATGATGTGCTTCACCACTATGCCCACTCGGATTGGTAACACAACTGCTCCTTTTGATGAACGCTTTGCATCATCATAGGCTTTTATGGTTATCTTTTTGTGGGGATCCACTGATTTAATTGCATATCCCAATGTTGTGACCAATTGTAATGTATAGATATTTAGGCCTGCTCCATTGTCAATCAAGACTCGCTTGATCCTATGTTGGTTGATAAATCCTTCAATATGGAGTGATGCGTTATGAGGTTGTTGGAAGGATGTATTATCACTTTCAAAGAAAGTGAGACATGGTGATGACCTCAGACTACCAACCATAGCTTGAAATTGATCTGTATTTAGATTGGCAGGGACTGACGCTTCTTGGAGAGCTTGATCCAAGATTATTTTATGAGATGGGGATAGGCACAAAATCTCTAAGATGGATATAAGTACGGGTGTCTTATCTAATTATTCCACAAGGTTATACTACTTTGGGATGGAGGTGGTGCCTTGTGGAGCTTCTTTAATGGTGATCTTGCTACGACGTGTAACAACATTGCAAGTAGGGCTTAAATCTTTGATGGTAATGGTTGCAATTTATTCATCAACATCATATAGGTGATTCACAGTGTAATTATAGGCAGCTCGTGTATAATCAGTTGTATCTATGTTTCATCCTGAAGTGGAAGGACCCCTTTGCTCTGGTGATGGAAGTGGATTCTTAAACATAAGATGATCATTATTTGTGGTTTTTGGTTTGTGTCCTTCAATTTCAATCTCTCCTCGGTCAATAAGATCCTAAACAAGATCTTTCAATCTATGACAATTACTTGTTTTATGCCCTTTCCCTTGACGGAATTCGCAATGTTCATTATCCCTCCACCATGGAGGTTTGACCTGAGGTTTGTAATTAGATGTCTTTGGTAAGGTCACTACATTTGAGGAGACCAATTGACATAACACTGTTTCAATAGGTTCCCCTAAGGGAGTGTATGTACGTTTTGGTTTATAATTTTGTTGTCATTGTCTCGGTTCCTCTTGCGGTACATTGCGTCCTTGATTTGGCGGGGGGGGAACCGTGTTGTTCTTAGAAGGGGGGTTTTCCCCCGCAAATCAAACCACATGTTGTGCACTCTTGATTGTCCTTGCATCTACAACCCCTTCATTGACGATGTTTTTGTTTTTATTCCATAACTTAGGTTTATCACTGTTGAAGCGCGGGCGAGGGGCATCTTTTGGTTCATTGTATATCTTGATAAGCCCCTTCTTGATGAGGGCCCGTTCACATTTTAATCCCTGAGTGATCATGTCATTAAAAGACTCTGTGCCTTTCATGTCTAGATGGAACTCCATTTCTTCATTCAAGTTGCAAATAAATATTTCCACTAGCTCTCATTCAGGTAACTGAAGAGAACGTCTGCTAGACATTTGTCGCCATCATTGTAGGAAAGCTAAAAATAGCTCCCCTGGTTTTTGCTTGGTGTTACACAGATTTTCCATGGTGACATCACATTCTATGTTGTGTGAATAATGTGCAATGAATTTTTGGACCAATTCTTCAAATGTCCTAATGTCGTCTGTTAGTCGGGAAAACCATTGTGTGGTTGTCCCTCGCAAACTCTAAGAAAAGAGGCGCATTAGATATGTGTCTTCATATGCCACTTCTAGGAAAGTGGAGTGAAATTCCCTGACATGATCTTGAGGGTCTCCTTTTCCCTAATACTTTTCAAACTTAGGTGTTTCAAACCCTTGTGGAAAAGGTGCCATATGTAGATTCCTATTGAAGGGATAGGGACATATATCATTAAGTGAAAACAGGGTAGTTTTCACACCACTTTGGAGTTGTTGGGCTAGATTCTCGACTTGTTGCCTCAACATGTCAATGTCATTAGGAGGAGGAGGAGGTGGGTGATTTCCTTGATGAAGGTCATATCTAAAGTTATCTCGACCTCTTCCACCCTCATTACGACTATGGTGTTCTGATGCTTGTCGTAATTGTGCAATATCAAAATCAGAGGGTAGTTTGGCTCCCTCTTGGGAAAGTCTTAAAAAGTGAGCATCAACATTGTTCCTGAGGATTTCATAGAAAATTTGATTGAAGAGGGGGTTGTGTTGTGCCATTTCTATTGCTTCAGGAGTGGGAGTACTAGAATTTTCATCATTTTTGTTTCCTCCAAGGGCTTCTTGGAGTTCATTGAGATTTTCCTCCTCTTCCTCTTCGATTTCTAGATGTCTAATCCTTGATCTGGTTTGAGCCATTTTGTTTGAAAGTTGTTGTTGAAGTTTGGTGAAAATGATTATGAGTTGGTGATGGAATGAGAGATAAATTTTTGGTGAAGTGTTTTGCATATGGATCTCTAGCACTAAAGGTTTGATGTTTACCAAAGTCCTTATATGAATTGCTTGTTGTGTGTGTTGACAATGTTTGATATGATAAGGTATAGAGAGGTCTGAGATGTGTTACAGACCAAGCTATCTAGTAATGAGAGGATGCACTCGTAGACTAGTTTTAACCTGCGTAGAAATGCCTCTTAGGATGAGTTTGTCCTAGATGTAGAGACTCTAAAAAGTGATGTGTTGTTTTTTATTCAAGCAATATCTAAAAAGAACTTAAGACAAGACCTCTTTATGTTTCAAGAGTTGGAATGGATTGATGATGTATGAATGTAAGAATGGATGGAATGTTTAAACTTCAATAAAAACTCTATGTTGCATATGGTACAAATTCTTCCTCTTCTCTTTCGGGGGTTGCTGGTTTTTCCTGAGCTATGTTATATGTGATGCAAATGTCTAGAAAGAAGGCAGGATTGATTTTGCCTCCCTTGTTTTTATGATAACTGAAAGCTCTATATTGAGTAAAATCTATGCGGTTCAAAGACTCTTGATCAACCTCATTGGATTTTCATTGAAGATATAGACGCATGTTATGTAAGAAGGCTCTATGTGAGACAAAGATTTGTCTATTGAGATAGAAAAAATTCCTTCTTTTGATGAAAGCCTTTGAGCTTAATGGTCTTTTCTTCAAATTGATATGTTGATGAAGATTCTTCCTTCTCAAAATGTGAAGGATGGTCATATAGTTTGATACTTTGTTTTGATTTTTTCCAAATGTTGGTGTTGAAAGTTTGTGTTGGATGAATACTTGTTTTTGAATTGGTTTTGATTTTCTTTGACAAGAAAACATAGCAAGCACACAAACACACTAATGTAGTCTCAAAAGGCACAAATAGGTGTGGGTCTAAATCAACCCAATCTTTGAACTCTATGATCTTTTTTCCAAATGTTGTTGTGTATGTTTTTCCAAAATCCTGAAGTCGGCTCAATTTATCACTGGTCTGACACAAAATAAAGACACTTCAAACACATTTTATCCCTAAGGTCAAATGGCCAGTTGCGATAATTTCAGCCCACATCTTGATATTTCTTCAACTTTGGTACACATACCTTATGAATCCCATTGTAGCAGGTAAGGATGTGATATACTAAGTCTTGCATGAGCATAACAAATAGATGATCCCTGTGATGGGGGAGTCACCACTTTTATTGACCTGCAAGTAGCCTTTCAAAAAGCTATGTTTCTACTCAAGGAAATATGTATGGTGAGTATCTTGGGAGAAAAACCATCTATGCTCTTGTACTGAATTTATCACAAATATTCTCAATCAATAAAATGGGTGGGTTTCTAAATAAAAAGGTGTCTAGTAATTTTCGGTGTTTTTGGACATAAGTTCATTCTGCAGTGACTCACTTAAGAGCCTTCTAACTTGTGGTGGGGCCCATTTGTCCTTTCGGCAAGTTACACTGTAGGAACAACTATACCCAAGGCTACAGCTTTCGCTCACACCTGATTTCTATAGCAGCTCAAAGGATTTACCGCGCGAGGTCATTCCCAAGAGTGATGTGTCTCTTGGCAGGCCTCTCTTAAAAAGAAAAATTTCAGTGTTACTAACACTTTTCTCTTACACCTAGGACCACAAAAGCCAAGGGAGAGGATAGTTTGTGTTAGAAGTAGGACCACTCGACAAACTTTGCACAAGTGTGCCAATCACCAAAAACACTTGTTCTTTTTAACTGATTTTCATTGCAATGTGATCTAACTATTTGAAGATGTTGCTCCAACAATCATGGTGTTCTTTTTAACTTCAAAGGCAAAATATTTTTGTAATCTAGGAATTGGAAATCCTAGTCAACTGAATTAAGAGCATGTTTTGCTTGAAGTAAATCAATTTGAGAATAACTTTGGCAAATTGCGGATTCTTTTTAACTTGCAAAAAATGAAGTGTTGATTGTGAATTTTAGTTTGATGCAAGAAATAAAATTTTGCCTTGTTGATTTTAAGCACCAAAAGAATTTTGTGTGTTTGTTTTTGTGATTCTTTTTAACTTTGAACAAGTGTGATTCTTTTTTAAAGCTCCAAACGAAAGATGTGGTTCTTTTTAAAACCCCAAATGAAAGTGTAGTTGATTTTAACCCAAAAGGAAAATGAAATTATTTTATCCTAACTTGAAAGACAAAGTTAGCAATATGAACAAATTTACTTCCTAAGCTAAAATTGCTAAAAATCCTATTGTAGGGGTTAGTCAAAACCTGCACAAAAGATAATTAGTTAGAAAAATCCGCATGTTTTGGTGGGCTTCTACAAGCCTAAAAATTTTGGTTTTCAGTTACAAGGAATTTTCTTACAACTCTCTATTACAATAGCACTACTCTGTGTGAAAACAAAAGCATTATTTAACATGAAAGCGCAACAATATAGACAATAGCGCTAAAAGAAAAGTGAGTGCCCTGAATAAAGAGACAATAGTGCTAAAAGAGCTGTTGCCAAACAAAGTTAACTCTGTCAAACAATGAGTCAAAAGTGCTAATACTAGAACGATAGCACTATTTTAGGGTCAATAGCGCTAGAAGATAAATGATAGCGTTACTTTGGGAACAATAGCGCTAAAGTATGAATTTGTGAAGGCACTAAACCAAGAACAAAAGTGCAAGAGCGCGACCTGTGTGTCAATTAAAACATTCAAAAATTTAGTTGTTTTCAAAATGGTTGCTCTTGGATTCACCTTAGGTTCACCAAATGATGCTCTGCAAAAAGAATTAGAAAATTTGGCTTGATGGCAACACACACAAGAACACAAGAAGCAAACGTTAGTGCTAGCAACCAAAGATTATTCTAAACAGGCATATCAAGAGAGATATTGAGCATGAAATAAAAAGCATACAAACATAGAATAAATAAACTATGCTCTTCCAAATGCTAACTAAGATGCTCATATTTGCTCCTCCCTTGTTCCTCTCCTCTCCAAGTTCCACATGAGTGTAGCTCTCAGTTGTGCAATGCTATGGAAGTCTTATGGAGATTCAAGATTGTGATATGATTGTGAAAGTATGAAATTTGAACAAGCTAAAAATGAAACTATTATCTAATCTAGTGTTAATTTTAGTCCAAAAGAGTAAATGTAAATGCTTATGCTAAATGCTCTCTAAATTTCACTATAGGTTAAATGCATACAAGTTTTCAGGATCTGGATTATGAACAAATGAGCTCTATTTATGGGTAAAATGGAGCAATGGATGGTTGACGTTGAGTAATCTCAACAAGGGCCAAGATTGAAGGGCTTAAGATCCATGTGAGGACTTTCAACCCAATCCCTAGATGACAAATGTCAACAAGAGATGGGTTGAGAGGAGAGGGAATAAGCATTAAATGCTTGACATGACTGAATGGTTAACTTGGGAGGTAAGGTTAATGTTGATTTGAAAGAATAAAGACATTATCCAATCAATAATGTCTTTACCCAATGGATAAAATCTTGTGCAAGAGTTAGTGAGAATAACCATGGTCAAAGCAATAAATGCTTGAAGAGACCCATGGGTTAAATGAGGGTTGAGTTAGAGGTAAAGTCTCTAACCATGGGAGCAAGTGGATTTAACCATAAATGGTTATGTACGAACCATTAGTGGTCATGTACGAGCCATTAGTGGTTTGGAAGACTTTAGGGGTTAGCTTGTTGAACACATAAAGCATTAAATGTTTTTCAAAGACTTTGGAGGCTTTGAGAAGTGACTCCAAGTTGCTTAGGAATGTGACAATAATTATGGGATGGATTAGGCTAATTAGGAATGGTTAGAAAGTGGTTAGAAGAGTCTAGAAGGGGATTTAGGATTGCAAGTGGGTTTGGTGGGTGAGGAAAAATAGGATTTAAATTAAAATAAAATTAATT
Organism: Cryptomeria japonica; assembly: GCF_030272615.1. Lineage (NCBI taxonomy): Eukaryota > Viridiplantae > Streptophyta > Pinopsida > Cupressales > Cupressaceae > Cryptomeria > Cryptomeria japonica. The sequence goes on along the minus strand of NC_081413.1, from coordinate 16,640,927 downwards.
AATTTCAACTTGTGGTTTCAACTTGCATTTGTAGGAGACTGCAAGTAGGGGGGAGTTAAATCATTTAAATAAATCTTTTATTTATTTATTTAAAAGAGGAAAGGGGATTAAATTAAATAAATAGGATTTATTCATTTAATTGATTGTGAATTTGGTTTAATGAATTAATTAAAATAAATTGAATAATTTATTTAATTAATAGGAGAATGGTTGAAGATGAATTAATGAAATGTTAATTTAATTAACTGTTGGCTAGTGGGTTTATTAATCAAATAAATAGTAAATATTCATTTAATTAAATTGACAGATTTATGTGACTACAGTTTATATAAAACCTTCTTACAAATTTTGTAGGCACTAACTAATGGTAGACACCAATCTCCTCTTGAAGATTCATAGGCATCGATTGACTAGAGACATCAATCCCCACGAGTACCAATCTCTTCTTTTGGGAAGCACCAAATTCTAAATTAGTAAGTTCCACCTTCACGATGTTGTTTTTTAATAGTGATGGACATTCGATTTGTCTTCACAAAATCTTTATTCTCTTAAATTCAAATCACAAATTTGCTAAAAAAAAAATGTCATAAGTCTCCTTCAGATCAGCTTATTATTATGATTTAGATTTGCTAAAATATGCTTCATAATTCTACTAAAAAATACTTATAATTCTACCTCAAATCTACATCACATCTGCTCATAAAACCTTCACAAATTTGTCTTAAATTACTTTGAAAATATACTATAAATTTGTCTTAAAGGTCTACTCAAATATGGTTAAAGGTATGCTATTATATGCTCCAAATATCTTCTCTAATATGCTTCAAGGATTTTCTCATAAACTCCCTTTAGATCTGCTCATAAAACTCTTTTATATCTACTCTTAAAATTATATTTATATATATATATATATATATATATATATCTGTGTGTGTGTGAATAGGAAAGATATTTGTTAGTTACTTACCTCTACCTCTCATACAAACCTCTACATATACCATACAAATATGTCCCTTTCATTCAAGAGAGACAACTCTCTAAGGTGAGGCAAATTTCTCTTAGAGAGGTCAACCTAAATTAAGGTAGATTTAAATATTTAAATCCTCAATAGGTCAGCCATAAAATGATATTCATTTTCCTTTAATCCAATGCTACTTCTATGGGGTTGGTCTCAAACAATATAAAATTAAATTGTTTATAAATTTATTTAAATTTTCAAGGTGGTTGTTGAAGTAGATGCAAGTGGCCACGATTTTAAATAATCCTAAATATAAGTTGGTCACAATTTGTAGTTAGGAATGTTTTATGAAGTTGGCCAGATATTGTGCAAATTATTTTATAGTTAGAGTCCATTATTTGCTACTCTTTTGATGATCTTAACTAGGTTATTTATGGTCTTTAGCGTAGATGAAATGCTTCAACCACACAATCATTATTTCCTTTGATATCAATTACAACAATCTTGAACAACTAATTTATTGTTGACATCAATGATAAATTTGTCCATGTCCCTTTGGCATCAATGACATTATTTCCAACAATTAGAGCTACAATTGAAAAAAATTGTAATCATTTGAAACATTGCAAGAGGGAATAATGTCTAAGATTCTAGATAATGATAGAAATATCAAATCTTTTAATATGTGGAAATGTGAATTTGGTACCATTGTACCTTCTTTATGTTGAGTCATTAGTGGTAGTGAAGATCTTGATTCTATTTAGTTAAATAATAGTATGGATGGACTAATAAATTTGGAATCAAGCCTAGATAATTTCAACAAGGAAGCAAAAGCAATTATGGAAGCAAAATATAATGCTCACATCAATAAGATTGTAAAAGTGATTGACTTTCAATGGCCAACAAAGGAGTTGTATGGGTCATGGCTTGAATATTGTCACATCAATGATGAATAGATATCAAATAATGATTTCAATTAGTCATCAAGTTGCTACATCAACATCCTAATTGTAGCAAAGTCCATTTGTCAATAGCAATTTCAGGCACATCAACATTTTGGAGCATCATTGGATAATCTAGTTTCAATTTTATTTTCAACAACTGATTCAAGTTTAAATGCAAATTTTCAAATTCTTCAACCACCTTTTGGTTCCAATGGTTCGACTAAATATCATTTTGTAATAGGTTTGTGTACTCGTTCTATTCCAATAGAAATATAATTGTCAAATGTAACATGTGACACATATAACTTGGATCATTATCCTATGTTCTCTATTTTTTATTTAAGGGGATATGAGCCAACTTGTAAATGATTTTTGGAAATGTACTTTTGTGCAAGCTTTAGTCTATAATTATCAAGCATTCCATAGCATATAGAGGAAGACGGTTTGTAAATGAAATTTTCTGTAATAGAGAAGTTCATTTTAATTGAATATAATTGTCTTCAGTTTATAATACAAAAATTTCTTTTGAATACAATAATCCAAGGTTATTGAGTTCTCCATTGAATCTTTGTGTATTGAGTATTTTGTTGATCTTATGTGTTTAAGTAATGGAGTATTGCTTTCATGGAATATTGAGAATGTTGTATTACATAGGGAATTCGTGTGATTTTATGACAAATTTGCAAATCAGTATCACGCAATAACAATTTGAAATTAAATTCATAATATGTTTTTGATAAATAAAGCAATGATAACAAGGGCACTGACCCTTTACAAAGCTAAATGGATAACTAAAAAAAACGGACCAAACAAGGGTGAAAACCCCAAACAAACAAAGTTAGACAGGGCAAACAAACCCACTGTCAAACCATCAACAAACCAACCCAACTCAAGAGTGGGGAGAATCAACACCTTGACAAAGGGGGGGCTGGGGAAGGGGGGTAGATTTTCCTTTCCGCCTACGACAAACAACTATCCAGGCAACACTATCATTAGGAATATTCAAAGACAAATCAGGCGGGGGAGACCCTGCAGATACACTGTCAAACTGCTACAACAATACACCAGCAGCCTGATGCTGTAGAAACATAGCAGACTACTATTGAAGAAGAACAAAATTGCCAGGAGAAGAGAGAAGCTGAGGATCAGGAGCAACGGATGTAGGAGCCAAGGGGACGGAAGAGTCTACAATAGTAGTAACCTCAGCAAAGGCATCATCGGCATTAAGGGGCACCTCATCTCGAGAGGATTCAACCAAGATAGAGTTAGAAGCATTAATTGTCAAGTGATCTTCAATGGCATCCTTCCACCAAGTAGCAGTGCCTCTGCAGTGGGAGAGAGAGCAAGTTGAAGCTAAGTGTCCCGTAGAGGAGAATCGTCGACAGCGAAAGGGGAGGCCCTCATAATATGTTAATTAACAAATGAAATTAAAAAATATGTTTAAAAAATCAATTTTGATAATAATGTTTTAAATTTAGTTTCTCAATGGAACAATGGAAAATAGTAGTATGTTATATTTATTAATTCATAAATGGAACTTTTAAAAATGTATTTGCATATCAGGATCTGATAGAAATACAAAATATTATCACAATCATTTGGATTTAGGAACATAATTCATGAAGTATAGTAATAAGTATAAATACCTAGTAACTACTATATTGTTTTCATGTGTTAGTTCATCTCCTCACTTTGACCATCAAATTGAGAGTTGTCTTGATTTTGATTTTCAATATCTTCATTCTAAATACATCTACTTAACTGCATCTCAAGAATACCAGTAAATGTATTATTCATTGTATTACTATCAACTGTGTCACTATTACCATGGTTTGAAATATTGCACAACTGCCATAGTTCACATATGGACCTCCAAATTGTGAGTGCCCTTTCAAAAAGAAAACTCTAGATATCACACCTAGTTGTATATATTCTCAAACAATTTTTCAAATTATTTTCTAGTTTGTTTGTTTTATCTTTGATTTCAATAACCTTAATGCAATGAAAACTCTCGCATCCTCCACCAATCTCAATATAATGGTTTGACATAAATAAGTATTTTGATATTGAACATTGCAATATTTTGCTTTGAGTTAAGGTTACCCAAATCTTTTTTTTCATCCCTCTTAGAAGGGACTCTCCATGATCTTACAATGTTCCCTCATTATTGCCAAATGGCTTACTTGCTCTATAAACTTGGATTTTATTTATTTTCTTATATTTGTTGCCTATTTAATCATGAACTTATGAAAAATAATTGATTAGCATCCTTAACCTCCTATGAAAATCAATTGCTTCATAGTTGGTCCAATAGTTAGGACACACAATAGACATGGCTTCTAGTAGTTCTCAAAAGAGTCATTCTACTATCTCCAAGGAAACAAATTTTGCAACTCTTTAAAGTAGTACTCACATAGTTATAAATTTTATTAAAATCTTCTATTTTAAGAGTAACTTCTCTCACTTTAATAGAGCGTCTAACCTTGGTAAAGTTGTGCATTGGTATCTTAAATCCATGTACAAAGACACATAACTCCCCACTTGCATTAAACTATAAAAAATAATGTAATTGTTCACATATATCATCAACTACCAACTACTGAATTTTGGACTTATAAATTGTCACTTGGAATGTCCCCATTTTTATGCTATCTTGTTATGTAAACATTGGCCAGTTTTAAGGGTTTTTCATAATTTCCCAATTTTGCTAGGAGAGTTCCAATATTCTTGGTGATCTCCATTGTTAGATTTTGTGGGTTTTGATAGTAGTTGTTGTTTATACTAAGTGCTTGCATGACACCAATATTTTTGGGTTTGTTCTCTTTGGTCCTTAGAGAATACTATTATTTATAGTAAGTACTTGAATGACACCAATCTTTCTAGGTTTTTTTTAGTTTTGTTCTCTTTGATCCTCAGAGAACATTTCTTTTTATAGTATGAGCTCGTGTCGACATCAATTATCATCTATCAACTTTGGTTGGATTTGTGATGTTCAATTCTCCATATCTGGTACCTTGGCGAGTTTCCATAAGTTGATAGGAATTATTTTAATATTTTCAAATAAATTATTCAAAAGCAACTTTAAGTGTCAAAAATGTTTTAAAAATAAAATAAATCACTTTTTGGAGTTATAAGGCTTATTAAATTTATAGTGATTTTTAAATGGAGTTTTTGAAAAGTTCCCAAAAAAGCTTATAAAAACAAGGATTGAAGATTATTATTTCTTTGATTGAAAATCCTTGTAATTCTCAAATATAACTTGGTTCTTCTTAGCTTATGGAGGACTAAAACCCTCTTGGGAAGGTCTATCTCAATGGTGAAGGATTCTTCCCTAGCTAGTATTTGGCGAAATCATCTATTTTTTGCATTTGCATTACAATGGTTCAAGTTCAAAATTTGTTAAGTCTTTGATAAAGATAAATTTGCTAAGTTTAAAAATATCTTGATGAAACTTTGAAGGAATTGGGTACCTTACCAACTGAAGGTATTCTATTGGTTATCTATCCAACTCTTGGTGAGTGATTAATATTCTCTTTTCTTGGTTGATTTGTGTGAGGATTTTACTACGCGATAAAGGGGATTGTGAAGACATGGATTTTTGTTCACTATGATGGTCGATGGGATTGAAAGATAATAGTAGTTGCTTTCATATCTACTATATGGGATTGTATCTTGGTGTGTGAACCTTGGTTGGTGTAGCTCCTTAACTTGAAATGGACACCATAAAAGTTTGAAAATTTTATGTATGACCTGTGAAGTTAATAAAAGTCGCCTCTTGCTTCAAACATTCACTTGGAGTCTTAGATGCCACTTCTTTTGTTGTTTTGTTGGGTGGCTTTGAGCATTATGAAGATTCGTGTATCTTGTTTGGTATTTAGGCTAAGCCATCCTACCTTGACATGAGATATTTTACAAATTGAAGGGCATAACAATTAATTGGTTGATTTTAATTTCTTTTGTTTGTAAGGTGTGTTGATTAAGGAGGCGATTTAGAGATCTGTTATTGCCAAAGTTAGTGTTTCAATGTGTGGAAGTGTTGGGATTAAGGTGTCTCAACCTTTAAAAACCCTAACATTGGTAATTGCATTTATTTGTTATGTTTATTTATTATTTTAATTTATTAATTTCCTATGAATGTCTAGTCATCTAGTGGGACCCATAGGTTTTGTGGCATCCTACTTGGCGATGACTATATGACACATATGTTGCACATATGGAGGTAGGCATTCCACTTTAACGATCTTGAAAAGTGCCATGATATGACAACCTATGACAAATTCTATGACAAAATGGATAAGTGGTGGGGGATACCTTTTTCATGGAGAAAGTGGGTGCTCAAGTTAGGTTATGACAAGTTTTAAGAGAATATGCTAATAATGGTCAATTATGACAAATTCTCTTACAACTATAAGTGTTGTAAGTTATGAGAGTTGTAACATGCGTAAGAGCATTTGTAATACTCAAAATAGTAAATTTTGGGTGCCCAACTTAGGAGGTTTGAATGGGGAGTCATTTGCATATGTACATGTCTCATTTGCATGCTTTTAATGGCTGAAAAATAGGGCCAAATATTTTGCACAACCCCATCTTTTTGGTTCATCTAGAATCCTTCTTCTTTGTTGTATTTCTCTATATAAGGTAACCTTGGAGAGTATTAGTAACATTAAAATTTTATAAGTGAAGGGTTCTTTTATCGAAATCGATTCAAAGTGTTGTTCGATTGATTGTTGGAGACTCTTGTTCAAGAACCGATGTACTACTATTGTAACTATTGTTTAAGTAATATAAAGTACTGTAGCATCCTAAAATTGCGACACTTGCAATTTTGACTGCATTTGGGTCTTCACGATGGTGACACAACACTAAACCTGAATGGAGACCCCAAAACTTGTTTATGACATCAAAAACTGCATTTTTCAGCACCCTGGCCTGATCCTCCTTGCACCCTGCTATCCCTGGAGGTGGGACCATGGCGCCCAGCGCCTTGGTCCCCCAGGACTAGGGCGCTGGCCCTATTTTGGGCCCGGTCTCTTATGGGGCTTCTGGTCTTTAAGTTTGCAAATTGGAAAATAAGGTTGCTAAGTCGGCCCAAGGTCGGAAAAATCAGTCTTTCAACCCTAATTGGCAAGTATATAAACTACATTTCCTCTCCCATTTGGAGAAGGGGGGACATATGTGTACAAGAGGCGGAAGTGCTAGGCAAACATTCAAACATTCAAGCATTCAAGCATTCCTTCATTCTAAGTCTCCATTCAAGGCTAAGTGTTGCATTCAAGACAAGGATTCAACCATTGAAGAGGAGATCACATACAACATACAACAACATTTACACCTTCGCATGTAAGAATACAAACATTCTTACAACAAGGTATCAATACTTTATTACATTACAAACATTTACATTTACAGCATTCTCATTTCTTGGTTAATTCCAAAACCGGGGTTTGACCTAAAGGCAAACCCCTAATCCCTAACTCCCCAATCGTCCTCTCTTTTCTGTGTGTAGGTTGCAGGTACGCGGCTGTAATTGAAGATCTGGAATCCTTGTGCAGACGAACAGATCCCCCTTCATTTTGCGGATTTTTCGGAGGACCGTGTGCACGCCGGGTGCCATCGTCCTGTCAACTTTCACTTAAATTTGCAGGACAACGTCGTCTCGACATTTTACTGCTAATTCCAGGTCCGCAGCTTCATCCCATATTCCTATCTCTGTTTATAAGCGAATCTTTCTCACTTTACATGCATTCCTAGCTCAATCCTTCTATCTACATTCTTTACAAAAGAGGGTAGCCTTGTTGTCTTAACCCTTGAAACTCATTTAGAATCCAATCTTGCATTGTGAGGGATTGGATCTTGTGGGTTTCAACCCCTCTTTTGAATGTAAAGTCTCTCCTAAGTGAAAACCATCAATCCTAGTGACCTCCTTTCTCCTTGGAGTGGGGGGAACACCTAGGGTTCGATTTTCCGCTTTACATTTTGGTGAACCTGACGTGAACATCCTAATTCTGATTATTCATGGTTAGATATGAAAAATTTGCTTCTGTAATTACATTTCCATGTTTGATCTTTTGCAAATTTTAGAGGTTAATTGCATAAAAACCCTAAATTTCCTTTTTGGTAATTGAGTTTGTGAAATGTTTAATTGTTAATGCTTGTTTCAGATCTACCCTTCTACTGCAAATTGTCAATTCATATTTGTGCTTTAATTCTAAAAATTAAGTGGTTAAGTGTCAAAACCCTAATTTTTAAAACCCTCTTGATTCAACCTTTGATCGATAATTTCACTGATCAAAACATCTCCAAATCGGCTGTAACTTTGGATTCCGCAACAAAATCATAATATCTTTCATCCCTGAAAATTTGGAAAAAAGTTGCGAGGACCGTGTGCACCCCGAGCGCCATCGTCCTTGACATTTTTTCTGAAATTTCGGGAGCTAGATCTTCCTGTATTTTTCTGCTAAAATCCAGAATCTTCGTTGATTTCATCAATCCTAACACTTTCAAAATTAAAGTCAAAGTTGGTCTAGTAATTGCTTGGATTAAGGCTTCTAATCATTCAAAAATTGTTGAAATTGAAATTTTGTGTCAAAATTGGTTTCTTACTATCCTAAATCTGAAAAGTGTGTTGGCATTCATTCAAAATTTCAGTGCTTTATTCAAATTTTTGCAATTTGTGACTTTCGAAGTTAAGTGTTTAATTGCACCAACTTTGATTTCCGCTTTGAAAATTGAATTTTGTGTGAAATTGAGTCAACTTTTAAATTTTAAAACTTGCATTGCTTTTGGTATTCCCTCTAAAATCATAAAATTCAAAATTTCAATTTCCCTCTCTTTTCCAAAATTCAAATTTTGCATTTTTCAACAATCTTGGTAGGGTTCAATTCTGAGATTGCAACTTTAATTTGGCCTATCTACAGATCGTAAAATCACTCAATTTTTTCAGATTAGCTTTAAAATCATCATAACTTTCATCTCTGAAAATTTTGAAAAAAGTTGCGAGGACCGTGTGCACTCCGTTCGCCATGGTCCCTGACATTTTTTCTGAAATTTCGGGAGATTGTCGTGATTGCATTTAACAGCTTAAATCTAGGAGATTGGCTGATTTTATTGAAATTTGCTACTTCTAAAATTCCAAATCTTCTCTCTCTCTCTAATGCATGAGTTTTACAACAATAAGCCTACTTACACTATTCCCGTTAGACGAAGCCTTAGAATTAAGTCTTTCCAAGGTTTAATTACCGAGGAGATGGAATCTAATTTGAATGGCCTCTTTAACGAGGACACGGGTAATTCCTCTAATCCTCTTAATGATGAAGAAGCTCTCCATGAGGTTTCTGAAGAACAACTTTCGAAATTGGATAACCAATTTGACGATTTTCAGCAATGGATGTCTCATGAGTATCCTGATAGTCAAGCTTTTTCATTAATTGAGGGTCTAAAACGTATGGTTCAAAGTGATAAGAATGGAATTGATATCTTGCATGGTATGGCACACATCGTGGATTCGAATGTGATGCCTATGAAGAGTTGTGCTGAAACTTTAGGTTATACACAACCTCCTACTCAAGTCAATCATTCTATTCCTTTAACAACTTCTATTGCTAGTGTACCTACTTTTACATCAAACATAATGACTACTGCAACACAAAACATTCCACCTATGATCACCAGTCATGGGGGCAATCCTTCCTCTTCAATCAACCCTCTTCCTTCATTCAATCTGACTTCTTCATTCATTCCTTCAATGAGTGTCCCTATTACATCTCCACAAATGAACATGACGCAAGGGGGCAATTCATTCAACCATTCCATTCCTCCTTGTAGTGTTCCTTGTTTCCAATCATCTCCTATGACTAACCATCATAGTGTCCCGCCACCTTACTCTCAATCAATACCTTCTTTCAATAACATAATACCTCCATCACAATCTAACATGTCTAATATGAATTCTTCGACTGAAGCGACCATTAACAATCTTGCACAAACTGTCTCTTCTTTACAGCAACAAATTGCTTCTATGAATCAATCTAAGTTTAGTGTGCCCACATTTGATGTTGCGAGCCCACTTTCTCTTGACATTGTTCGAGCTATCCCTCCTAAGCATGTTGAAATCCCACAGCTGGAGCTTTATAATGGTAAAGGTGATCCTCTAACACATGTTAAGACCTTTCAAACAATATGTACTGATTTTGCTCATGACCAAAGGTTGCTTGCAAAACTGTTTACTAGAACATTAAGAGATAAGGCCCTACAATGGTATTGCTCGTTGCCTTCCTATTCTATTACTTCTTTCCAACAACTTGCAAATGCTTTTATTCAACAATTTCAAAACAATATAGGTCCTAAAGTTACTTTGATTGATTTAATGCATTGTAAACAAGGTGTTAAAGGAAAAAGTGACTGATTTCATTGGTAGATATAAGCATTTGTGTGCTCAAATTTCTTTTCCAGTACCTAACAATGATATTCAAAGAATATTTATTTCTAATTTACAAAAAGATATTAGAGAAAAACTTCTGTTTTCTGAGTTTACTTCTTTCCAACAGTTGTGTGCAACTCTTCACAATTATCAACTGACTGTGAGTCAAATGGAACAAGCGAATCCTATGGCTCCGGGTGATAAGGGTGATAGTAGTCAACAACCATTTGGGAAGTTTAAACCGAATAGAGGGTTCGTTAATGAAAACATCATCAACAACAATGTGAATGCAGCATCAGGTGTGCCTCCTATTTCTAAGTTTTTCAAGAAAGAAAGAAAGTTTACTCCTTTGAATGAATCATTGCATAGTATTATGAATAAGTTATTGGAACAAAATGTGCTTACTCTCCCCCCTGTAAAGCAAATAGATCCTGCAAAGATTAATTCACCCTATTTTGATAACAAATCTTTTTGTCAATTTCATCATCAACCTGGGCATGATACTGAAAAATGTTTTGCTTTAAAGGGTAAAATTCAAGATTTGATTGATAATAATACTATCTCTGTTTCAGGAGTGAATGATAAAGGCAACACATCTGTAGCTCCTCCTAACCAAAATCTTAAGATTTTTACTAATCCATTACCTTCTCATACCTCTAATGTGATTGAGACTAATGATTCCTCTTTCTCACCTGATGGTCTTGTGTCTATGACTCTGAATGTGTTTAACTTTGTAGAGCAGTAGAAAATCCCTAAAGAACCTTCCATCACATTTGATTCCAGTGAAACTATCAGGGCACCTGATGGTCCTTTATATATAGTTGCAAAAGTCAAGAATACACCTTGCCGAGGAGTGCTTATTGACCCTTCTTGCATGGTTAATGTTATTACTGAAGAATTTCTTTTTACTTTGCAATTAAATCAAGTGATCTATGACAAAACAAATGTGGTTGTGAAATTATTTGATGCATTTTCTTCTCCTACAATTGGTTCTATTACATTACCTATTGAGGTCCATAACAAATCCCTTAAGGTGAACTTTGCTATTATTCCATCATCCGAACAATTTCATGTGAAGCTAGGCTATCCTTGGCTATCTTCCATGAAAGCTATTGCTTCTCCTATTCACAAATGTTTGAAATTTCCCCATAATGGTGAAGTTGTTACTGTCAATCATAGTCTCTTTAAACCAGCTGAAAGAGCTTCTAGCGTTCCTATTGATTATTTTTGGTCTAAACAATTCCAATCTCTTCCACCGTGAAGTGATCATCTTTTCAAATCTTATCAAAAGTGGAAAAAAGATATGATCCTATCTCTAAGTGAACCTCGAACACCCATACTTGATATTCCTATCGTTCTTGAGAAGGAAGTTCTTCCTTTGAAAGATAAAACTAATGTCTTTCCTCAAGAAGATTCCCAACCCATTCCTATGGATGTGACTATGTCTATGTCTGATAAACTTTCTAACAGTAGACCTATACCTCCTCGTCATGATGGACTTGGTCTCCTTCCTAAACCAAATATTCCCCCTTTATATGGAGCAGTTCATCCTCCTTCCTTTTTTAGAGAGAAGAGACCTTCCTCTTCTCCTATTATCCAACCTAAGAAACCACAACCTAAACACCCAAGTGATAAGGATGAGAACATTCCTCCTCCTCAATCTCCTCAACTTCCTACTAAGACTAGATGAAATCGTTCTGCGCATGAACACCAATGAAAGCGTCGTCTTAGAGCTCAGGCAGTTGCTTCTCAAACTTTGCAATCTCCAAAAACACCTTCAGCTAGTATTATTCCATTTTCTCCTCAACCGAAAATTGAGCCAAAATCTCCTAAACATAAGATGCATGATGGTTTTGATCCTGTGCGAGTTAAAGATCCTATTTTTATAAATCTTGATGATGATATAGATGAAAATGTTACTCCTCTTGCTTCTGATAGTGAATATGAATTTGTTGATATTGATAACCATTTATCTAACGAATTTTCTAAAGCACTTATCCTAGCTCCTAGACAAGAACAACGTGGCTTGGAACATGAACATAGCCCTTGTTTGGATCTTGTGATAGCTCCATCTGTTGTGTTGGATGTTCCTCCTCTAGCGTGTTTCCTGCCTTCCCGAAATATTGATCAGCAAGATCGGGGGGTGGATGATGTGCTAGACTAGTTCATTAGCATAGCAGATTCTCTCCTCCTCTCTTTTGTTACTTCTTCTATGTGTTATTCTCATTCTTCTATTTGTTGTCCTTAGTGTTGTCTACTTGAGGACGATGCAAAGCATTGAGATCTCTTTTGGTCTCTCTCATGTTGACTCAAAAGACACATGTGTTCCCTTCTTCTAGGTGACCTTCCTTGATTGGGGAATGAAGAACAATTATGCATACATACATATGATATAGATGAATTATCATATAGCATACTGACCCCGAGGAAAGCGAAGTCACCTTGTGATTTGTGTTTTGTGTCTATTATCCTTGGGTTTATCTCACACTTGGGGGCTAAATCCTTGCGATAACGTGCTCCTTTCTCTTCTCATTTCTTATGTGTATCACTACCTTAAATCAATCACCCCCGTTGAGGTGTGTGCGATCGCTTTAACATAGGGGGCATACACTCCGTCCATATCTCTTCAAGATACTTGAAAACTTCTTGGTGAACTTAGCTTTGCCTTGAAAATTTTTGGTATTTTTCTTGCATGACTCATAGTGAGGGAACCTTACTACTGATAGTCATGGTCCTCCCTCGTGATCTTCCCTTTTACTTTGTCAATCGAAGTCGTAATATCCTTAGTCCACTGGGGGCTTGGTGTATCTCGCCTCCTTAACATGGTGAAAGTCTTTCAATGTTGTTTCCGTGTACATTACCGGAAGTATGGGCGTATGCTTATACTCCCGCTAAAGTGGGGGCTAAATGTAGCATCCTAAAATTGCGACACTTGCAATTTTGACTGCATTTGGGTCTTCACGATGGCGACACAACACTAAACCTAAATGGAGACCCTAAAACTTGTTTATGACATCAAAAACTACATTTTTCAGCACCCTGGCCTGATCCTCCTTGCACCCTACTGTCCCTAGAGGTGGGACCATGGCGCCCAGCGCCTTGGTCCCTGGCCCTATTTTGGGCCCGGTCTCTTATGGGGCTTCAAGTCTTTAAGTTTGCAAATTGGAAAATAAGGTTGCTAAGTCAGCCCAAGGTCGGAAAAATCAGTCTTTCAACCCTAATTGGCAAGTATATAAACTACATTTCCTCTCCCATTTGGAGAAGGGGGGACATATGTGTACAAGAGGCGGAAGCGCTAGGCAAACATTCAAACATTCAAGCATTCAAGCATTCCTTCATTCTAAGTCTCCATTCAAGGCTAAGTGTTGCATTCAAGATAAGGATTCAACCATTGAAGAGGAGATCACATACAACATACAACAACATTTACACCTTCGCATGTAAGAATACAAACATTCTTACAACAAGGTATCAGTACTTTATTACATTACAAACATTTACATTTACAACATTCTCATTTCTTGGTTAATTCCAAAACCGGGGTTTGACCTAAAGGCAAACCCCTAATCCCTAACCCCCCAATCGTCCTCTCTTTTCTGTGTGTAGGTTGCAGGTACGCGGCTGTAATTGAAGATCTGGAATCCCTGTGCAGAGACGAACAGATCCCCCTTCGTTTCGCGGATTTTTCGGAGGACCGTGTGCACGCCGGGCGCCATCGTCTCGTCAACTTTCGCTCAAATTTGCAGGACAGTGTCGTCTCGACATTTTACTGCTAATTCCAAGTCCGCAACTTCATCCCATATTCCTATCTCTGTTTATAAGCAAATCTTTCTCACTTTACATGCATTCCTAGCTCAATCCTTCTATCTACATTCTTTACAAAAGAGGGTAGCCTTGCTGTCTTAACCCTTGAAACTCATTTAGAATCCAATCTTGCATTGTGAGGGATTGGATCTTGTGGGTTTCAACCCCTCTTTTGAATGTAAAGTCTCTCCTAAGTGAAAATCGTCAATCCTAGTGACCTCCTTTCTCCTTGGAGTGAGGGGAACACCTAGGGTTCGATTTTCCGCTTTACAAGTACTTTTCTTTTAGAGTGTGGTTTTTTTCTCATAGAAGGGTTCTCCCCATGATATATCATGTGTTATATGGTATAATATTTATGCATGTCTATTATCTCTTTGTGAATGTGTTTCTATTTATGTCATAGTTAAGATTTGTAAGAAAATTTACACTATCTCGCCCACTAGATTAGTGTTAGGAATCATTTTTCACACCTTAGCTTCCTTTCAGTTAGTATTAGAGCCTAGCCACTTTTTGTTCCATCATTGGGTAGCATTTTTTACACTGATATTATTTTAAGTGGGAGCTTTTGCAGAGTATTTTCAAAATCTTGTTGCAGGAAAAATATGGCAAGCACATCCGCAAAGGTTGATGTGGACAAGTTTAATGGAAACAACTTCAAACTGTGGAAGTTGAAAATGGAATATATTCTCATGGATAGAGATATATGGGGCAATATTTGGAATAAAACCTCATACTAGAGCTCACGATGTTTGGAATATGATGGATCAAAAAGATAAGGGCCTCATAAGGCTCTATTTAATAGACCTTGTTCTATTTAATGTCTATGAAGAGAAGATTGCAAAAGAACTTTGGAAGAAGCTTGGAGATGTTTTTTAGTCTAATTATTTGGTAAACAAGTTTTTCCCGAGAAAGAAGATGTATTCCATAAAGAAGGAAGATGGAGAATCTGTTACTGATCATCTCCATAAATTCAACATGATTATTGCTCAGTTAAATTATGTTGGTGACAAGTTCAAGGAGGAAGATTGTTACATGCTTCTATTATGTTCTTTGCCTGATTCTTGGGGCCACCTTGTTATGGCTATTAGGAGTAAAATGACCACATTCAAGATGGATGAGGTGGTATCATCATTTCTTTTTAAAGAAATGAAAAGGAAGACTTCTGAGAAAACTAAGGAGGCTCTTGCAATTTGTGGTAGACGAAAAGAGAAAGGAAAGAAGAAGGACAAGAAAGATGTAAGAGGCAGATCCAAATCCTATGGGAGATCTAAGTCTTTGAGGAAGTCCAAAGCAAAATGTTGTAATTATGGAAAAATCGATCACATCCGTAAAGATTGTAAGGAGGAGAAAAACAAGAAGAAGAGACCCCTTGATTTAGAATTAGACAAATCTACTCAGGATCATGGTGAAGCATTTGTTGCATCCTTGGCAACGCATGCATCAGAATATGTGTGGTTGATAGATTTGGGTGCATCTTTTCACATGACCTCACATCGACATTGGTTTTCAAAGTATGAAGATTATGATGGTGGGAAGGTGTATCTCAGTGATGACTCGCATTTGAAGCTTGTGGGTCATGGAAGAATCAAGATTAGATTCCCTGATGGTAAAGTGAAGGGGATTGATGGTGTTATGCACATCTTAGGTTTTGCATGAAATCTACTTTTTGTAAGTTGAGTGATATGGGTGTGCAAATTATTTTCTCACAAGGTGGATGCAAGATGACTAGAGGCTCTATGGTACTTGCTATGATTATTCCTATGGGCACCTTATATAAGCTAGATTCATGCATTGTTTAGTGCAATAGTGCTTCTACGGAGTCTAAGAAGAGGGCTCTAGATTTTTCATCCTTACCTCATATTGAGTTGTGAAGAGGACTATTGCTTATACATCTAATGGTCATGTTTTTTTGGGTACCTAAGGGCACCATTTCTTTGGAGATAAAACTCCTAGAAGTGAAGACAATGTTATGACACAAAGAATAGGTCACATTGGTGAGATGGTTCTTAGAACCCAAAAAAATAAATGCCTTGTGGAGGAGCTTGATGATTGTAATCTTGAGTTAAAATTCTGAAAACACTTCATTTAATGTAAACAAAACCATGTTCAATTTTATTCTAGTTCTTACATTTTCTACGTTGTTGGACTTGATACATTCTAATGTTTTTGGTCCTATTAAGGTTCCTTTGATTTTAAAATCTATGTATGTTGTATTATTTGTTGATGACTATAGTAGAAGGACATTTTTTTACTTTCTCATAAGTAAATTTGAAGTGTTATGTCAGTGTAAGGATTTTAAGGCTCTCGTTGAGAATCATACTTGTAGAAATATTAAGTGCTTGAAGACTAACAATGCTAGTGAGTTTTGCTCAACATATTTTGATAAATTTTGTAAGGACCATGAGATTGAGAGGCATAAGACAACTCCATACATCCATCAAAAGAATGGAGTTGTCGAGAGGATGAATAGGACATTGATGGAGAGGGATAGGAGTATGCTTAGTGGTGTTGGCATCAAACAAAAATTTTGGGCTAAAGTTGTAGCCACTACATGTTATCTAGTAAATAGATCTCTTACATCAACACTTGTTGATAAGACACCTATGGAGGTGTGTTCAAGAAAGAAGCCCTCAATGAGACATCTTAGAGTATATGGTTGTGAATTTGATGCTCATGTCTCAAGTGAAGAAAGATCGAAGTTGGAGAACAAGTTTGTTAAGTGTATCTTTATATTCTATGGTGTTGATGTAAAATGGTACAAGCTCTAGGATCCAATGATAGAGAAGGTTCTCTATAGTAGAAGTGTTATTTTTCAGAGAGAAAATCTTTCATTGTTAAGCTACAGCCAAATAAATAGGAGAAACAGAATAAGGAGGTAGTTCATGTTCCTTCTACCCTTGAGAAAGAAGAACTATGAGCTTCTGGTAGACCTAATGATGAGGAGATCTCAAGAAAATTTGAAAGTTCTAAAGAAGATGAAGAACCTCAACCTCAATCTTTAAGGAGGTCTACTGGTGATAGGTGGCAACTTGAAAGATATGGTTATTCACCAAGATGATTTGGATATTCATTGTTAGATTCTAGTTGTATTTTTGCTTTGATTGCTAACATTAATGAGTCTAGGGCAGTTTGAGAGTATATGGTATGAATGATACAAATTCCTTGATGGAAGTTGTAGACATATAAAAATGACCATATTCCTAAATGAATATTTTATGTTCATTTCTCTATTTAATTAAATCCAATTTAATTGAATAACACATATTCCTCTATTTAATTAAGTAAATTACTCAATTTATTTAAAGTAAATTCACTATACCTCTTTTACCATTTAATGAAATAAATCATTTTATTCAATTAAATCCTTTCTATCCATTTTTAATTAAATTCAAATTTAATTAAATAGTTATCCTAAATTGAATAAATTTAATTTATTTAATTTCCCCAATTGCAACCAAATTGAAAGAAATTCATTTTGTTTAATTAAATCCTATTATCCCTCCATTCACTTGCAAAATCCTACACCTCCCACTTGCCTCCTAAACCCTATTTCTAACCCCTTCTAGATTCTTCTAATCGCTTCCAATTAGCCTAACCCATCTCCTAAACTTTGTCAATCCCTAAGCAAGGGGAGGTCACTTCTCAAACCCTCAAAGTCTTTGAAAACCCTTAAAGGCTTCAACCACTTAACTTTGAAAGTCTTCCTAACCATTAATAGTTAACTCAACTCTCTAGCATGGTTAAAGAATTTCCCTAAACTCAACCTCCATGTAACCCAAGGGTCTCATCAAGCATTTATTACTTTGACCATGGTTATCCTTAATCTTTTGCACAAGAGTTTATCCTTTGGGTAAAACCTTTATCCAATGGGTAATCCTAACTTAACCTTAACCTTAACCCCTAGGGTAACCATGAGGTCTTCTCAAGCATTTAATGCTTCCTACCTCTCTTCTCAACCCAGTCTTATGTTGACATTTGTCACTATTTCATTGGTACAAATTGCAAACATGGATTCCCAACTTTCAAACTTGACCCTTGATTAAACCTTTTAATCCTGGCCATCCATTGCCCTATTTTTGCTATAAATAGAGCTCTCATTTCTCCATTTTCATATCCAAGTCTTTAGCATCACACTTATACTAAAATCCATCCAAGCTTTAATATATCATTTTATGCTCATCATTTAGCCTCTCTTTTCAATAGGAATTAATCTAAATATGCATGTTTAGAGTATTTTCCTTATCATTTAGCTATCTCATAGACTAATATAGCATGCTAGGATAGTCTTGTTACTAACCTTGTCATCTTATAACTAGTTTATTGCATTTATAGGATCATATATTGCTTAGGATACATTTCATCTTAAAATCAACCAAAGCATCCCTCGTTCTTGCATTTGTCATCCTTAAACCATTTTGCTCAATGATCTGAGAGCAAAAACATTGGTTTGAGGGACCTTGTGAGATAGAGAACCATGGAACCAACCTTGGGAAGCTAAGCCAATACTTCATGACTCCATAGCTTGCACCAAGAAGTCCTATGGGTGTGTGAGCAAGGCTCCCTAGAGCTCCATTTTCCACATATTGAGTTCTATTGACCTACTTTTCCCGCATACATATCTAGCGCCCACCGTGGGGCCCGACCCCATATATCAAATCAGTTTTTAAATTTAACCTCTTTTACAGGTATGCGGGAAACAGGAATCAGCGTGTGGGAAACATTCTATAACGCTTTCGGTTAACAGTATAGTGCATCAAGCTTACTATTTAGCGCGTGCAATCTATCATATAGCGCGTGAAGCCTTTAAATTAACGCATCATCCCCCTAATATTTTCCTATAGGTCTCGGCGCGGGAGAAAAACAGCGTGGTGCATCCGAAAACTAGTTTAGCTCTTTTGGAAAATAGCTTAGCGCATCGGGTCTGTTTGATAGCGCATCCCACCCATTCTGTAGCGCGTACAGTTTGTCCTGTAGCACAACACCGATAGAAAATAAAATAAAATAAAATTGTAACCAAACTTAAAAGTTAGACTTGTAGAAGTCCACCAAATCCAAAATCTTGCTAACTATTTTGAGTTGATGTTTTGCAGGATTTCTAACATCTTATTGTAGGGATGAGCTTAGTTATTTTTAAAGTTATACATAGTTTAGATTTTTACTAACTTAGTTAAGTTAGTTAAAATTTTAAAAAAAATTTAACTCTTGCTAAATAAAATCGAACTCACCTTATTTGGGCTGTAAAACGAACCACAACAAATAATTTTTCTTGCTTTTCTAGGAGAGAAAATCTCAATTTGGATTATAAAAAGAACCAAAAAATCTTTCTTTTTGCAAAGATAGCTTTAAAAAGAACTTCACCATCCTTTGGTGCATAAAAGGATTCACTTCATTTTTGCAAAGTAAAAGAATCACACTTGTCCTGTTTTGTTCAAAATAAAGAGGGAAGTTCTTCCCCTTTTCCGATTTTCTTTTGTTGACCACATCGAAGTTTTGCTTTGTTGACCAGGTTCTTTTGCTAGATTAGATAATCATTGCTTTGAGGAAATAAAAGGAACACCATGCTTGTTGGAGCAACATCTCCAAGTAGAAATTAGCAAATCATTGTCTTGAAAGCTAAAAAGAACTTTGTTTGCCTTGTCTTGAAAGTGGAAGGTATATGCTCTCCCCTTAACTGGGTGACCAAAAAACCAAACCACTCTTACGCTTTTAGTATTTCAAGCAATAAATCCTTTAGCAGGCTTGCCTTCCTGAGGAGTTGAACTCAACTCTTAAAGCCATTTATGGCTGGTGTGAAGGGAACGACCTAAGTGGGAAATGGCTTTGACGCCAAGTGTTCCAACCCACTATAATCAAAAGTGGAAAGTGATGAAAGTCCTTTTCAACGGTTGCGCACAGTGATTAGCCTTCCCCTAGTATCCTTGAGATACGTAAAGCCTTTGTTCTAAAGGTTGGGAAGCCTCCTGAGGGAGTTTATCACTGACGGCCGAACAGGAAGCCTAATTACAAACCATAGAAATAGAAATTTTGAGTTGAGTCAGTAACCAGACATTTGTAATATCATAGTGCAAGGGTGGGGAAGAATCTGCCCCCAAGATTGCTCATCATATATCTCCCAAGATAACTACTCAATTGTGAAGCAATTCACTTTGAGTTAATTTATGGCAAAAGGCAAAAAAATGGGTGCCCTCTAGGGGGTGACACAGTTGTTTGAGTTGACGGAGTATCAAGACTAGTGGGCTATGATATTACTTATGACCTTTGAATAAAGAGTCTTCTTGAAGTGTATTATTTGTATCCAAACCTGTTAAAACATTAGGGATTTGAAGACATCCTCGCAGAACATACACTTTTTGTTAGATTACGCAAAATGGTTGTCTCTTTGGTGCTATGTTTGCATTTATTACTTCAGAAAATTATCCATCAAAACTGAAAAACTCATAACAAAAATCCAAAAATTACAAAAAACCAACCAAAGGAAAATATCAGGACAGTCTAGCACATAAGAGCAACCTCTTAGCGCGTGTGGTACTTTTTTTAGCTCATCAGAACATCAAGTTAGCACATCCAGTTTAAACAGTAGCGTTCTACCAAAATTTCAAAACAGCATTAAACAATTAGCGCGTCCGAAAAACAACCTAGCGCATTGAAGCATCAGCTTAGCACGTAGGAGTCAAACAATATCGCGTAAGGTTTAACAGTTAGCACGTAGCAGGCCCATATTAGCGCATAACTTTTTGAGCAAAATAGAAAACTAGATAAACAGTCTAAAATAGTTAGCACGTAGTCGGGGGCAGCTTAGCACGTGTGGTCTTTTCCTTAGCGCATTGAAAACTTTCTGTAGCGCATCCCATCTCTGTTTTAGCACATGACCAAACCCAGAAAAATAGTGGGCAAAACAGTGGAAAATTTAGAAAATTTAGAAAACATTTTTGAGAGCATCCTTTCATCAGCTTCATCTTCATCAAACTAGAGTATCAAAACAAAGCATTAAAAACTGTTCCTTAAGCAAATTTTGTGTCAAACAAAAGTTGTCCAGAATCCAAAACTGATCGCACGATAAACATATCTATCCTATCAAAATCGGGAAACATCATCGCAAGTGATGAATAGGTCCTTTATTATCTCACGGATTATATCTCAAAACACTTGTTCAAAATCTCAAGTTGTCAAATCAAGTTTCCATATCGGGAGACCTTGTCCATATCATTTGACACACTTTGTCGTGAAGGGGCATCTAAACCTTCACTTTGATAAAGTAAAACTTAAGTTTTCAAAACAAGATCAACTAAATCCAAAACAAATCAAAGGAAACCATTAAATCACTTATGCATGACTAATCCCCATATTCTGAGAAGAAAGAATATTTATCGTAACATCACATTGAAGAAACAACAACCAAGTTTTTCCAAATTTGTCAAAAGAAACAAATTTTTATACATCAATCGTCAACTCTTCAAATCTCATCGAACATTCCTTCATCACGTCAAACTTTATATCCAGAACAAATCCAACGAATTTGACAAAGAGCCTTTGAAGACTAGGGCATATTGTCAAAAATCTGCATTCAGTCAAATCATAAACCGTGGAGGAAAGATCAATCCAGCATTCTTTCCCGACGAGTGCATCACTTACAACACACCCCGATTTGAACCACTGACCCTAGAACAACATATCGAAAAGGATTTTGTCCCCTTTGTCACAGAAAGATTCTACTAAAATGCCTATTACTCACTCTCAACAAAACAAACAAAGCGAGGCACAAGCAGAATCTAGTATGAATCGAAGGTTATCAAATCCTTTTGAAGGTCCACATCTAGAGGATACTGAAATTTCTGAAGAACTTCTTTAGGAATGCCAAGAAAGTGCTTCATTCCAAAAACTTGTGGAAAGACTCATGGAAAATCACAAAGAAAAATACTTGCTCATTCTCACAAGCAAAGGGGTTAAACTCCCTGAAGACTTTGACACATATGTGTTTAGACCGAGATCTCAACATTACGAATATCAAGAACGACAACGAGAAGGGGAAGCACGTGACCCTAAACAAGATATTCCTGAACAAAACATACCAGAACAACATACACCAGGACAAAACATTCCTGAGCAACACATCCCCGAGCAAAACATACCGTTCCATACACCATTTCAACCCAGGATTAATGCAAGGGAAGAACTCTTCCCTCGACAAAACAATGCGCCTTTGGTTGCCCTTACTCAACAAATGCAAATGTTACAAAGACAAATGCAAGACATGCAACAAGGGACGATAGTACAGTACTCATTAAACAAAATTTGTCCTTATCCCTTTGACAGAAGATTGCACATGATCCCTTTTCCCCCAAACTCAGACGTGCCTAAATTTGATAAGTACGATGGGAAAAGCAATCCCCGTGATCACATCAGAGAATTTTGTACCATGAGTCTTGAATTTGCTCATGATGACACTTATCTAATGAGGTTATTCCCAAGAAGTTTGGGAGGACAAACAATGGAATGGTTATCCAAAATCACACCTCCTGTTAGATCATTTGATGAACTGGTCAACAAATTCATAACACAATATTCCTATAACATTCAACATGCTATAACCATGCTAGACGTCTGCAACACCAAACAGAAAAACAATGAAACATTCATGATATTCCTTCAACGTTGGCGACGTATGGTTTCACAATATCCTCGAGATATTCCTAAAAAGGAGAAAATGGAAATTTTTATCGACAACTTGAATGGTGAGACGAGTTACAGGCTCAAAATCCAATGCATATCATCTTTCGCTAAACTGATTGAAAACGGCATTCAAGTAGAAGAAGCATGTGTCAAAAAGGGAACACTCAAATTCTTCAAAGAAGGAACAAGTTCAACAAACTACAATAACCAAAACAACAACTTAGACAAATCTAGATTCTGGACTCGAAACAAAAATGAAGGCGGTAATGAATCATCTGATCCAAAATCTAAACAGCCAATGCTCGCATTATCAGGAAATCCTCAAGCTGCAAAAAATCCTAAAGGTGTTAACCCATACGCTAACACATACGCACCGAATACCAATCAAGGTCAACCCAATACAAACAACACCAACGATACTCAAAACAAAACCACCGATCGAGGACCTAATAACAATTCACGAAACGACACCAACAATTTCCAAAAACGTGTCTTCACACCACTGGGACAATCACTAGAGTTAGCATTTAGAGAACTCCTAGCAAACAAGATTATCTCTTTACCTGCAATCAGCAACTATGAACCCCAAATCAAACCACCTTGGTGGAATGACTCACACTTTTGTGATTTTCATTGCAACAAAGGTCATCGAATGAATGATTGTATGAGATTGAAAAACATTGTTCAGGATATGATTGATCCAGGTGATTTAATGGTGGATGGTCTCAAAACAAATGGTGACCACGAAGCCTTTAAAAATCCTCTTCCAAACTACAACAAAGATGGAGCTTCAACCTCGAATGATACACGTGCGGCTCGTATCAATCACATCTAAAATAACACCATCAATCACATATCAGCTAAAGACAATCATTTAAACGTCATCACAATCCGAGACCAGCATAATCATGAATCTGTCAATGTCACAACTAGAGCTCAAAAATATGTCTTGAAGGGCCACACAACAACGACAACCACTACACCAAAAATCCAATATGATTTAGTCATCCAACTACGCAAAACTCCTGCTCAAATATCTATACTAGAATTGCTGAAACTGTCACCAAAACACAAAGATATATTGGAACAAGCGTTGTTGGAAACCAATGTACCTCAAGATCTGGATGCTGACAAATTCCAAGACATGGTCGCTCATATGATAGGGCCTCATAATCTCACCTTCTCAGAGCATGATAATACTTCCTTAAGTCATCCGCATAACACTCCTCTCCATATTGAAGTCATCGTCTATAAACACCGAGTAAAAAGAGTATTGATAGATGGAGGAGCTGAACTTAATATATGTACCTTCAAACTTATCCGTGCATTAGGCTTCTCTGAGGAGTCTATTGATCCACGTAAAAAGATTACCATAAAGGCATATGATGATGAGGAAAGATCATCTAAAGGAACCGTGATGTTACCCATTCAAGTTGGACCAATGCAAAGGGATACTATGTGTCAGGTCTTAGACATAGACCTCACGTACAATATTTTATTAAGTCGACCCTGGATACATGAAATGCAAGCAGTGCCTTCTATGTAGTACCCCTTCTCGTTTGAACTCTTTAGATTCATACTTTATTATTGTTTGTTTTCAGTGGATGCATTACCATGATGTGTTATTCAGATTTTTATGACATTATTTCATGCATTATCTGGAGATGAGATGTATAGTTTATTTACAGTGTTTGCAGTATTTGTGATTTATGGCATTTTATGGATTATTGCTATGTACTGACATTTTACTTTATCTATGCAATGTGTAATTATATGTTGTGTGTTTGCGAGTGTATTGGATGCAAGGGGACGATTTTCCTTCACTCATTTTGGTGAGACAGGGAACGTCGTGATTCTCCTTCATCGGTGTGTATGCCATGTTTTCTATACTATATATATATGCATGTGTGGTTCAGTGATGCAGGATATTGCAGGTACAAGTACCGGGTAGGTATGGGGTATCATCTCCACCTGGCTTCACAGGTCTGAGCATGCCTTATATTTTTCGATGGAAGTGGAGGAGATAGTAGTTGACCCTATTTTTACTCAGTTACACTCGTATGAGTGTCGTAAGTTGGTCGTCTTGTCAGTTAGTTCGGTCTTCGTATTTTGTCATTTTATCTTTTACGGGTAATTGCTTGAGATTTGTTTAGTTTGAGTGTTTTAGTGGATTTATTTAATTAATTAATTAAGTTTATGGAATTATCTCATAGTTGTATTGTTTATGCATAGAGATTATAAATTTGGTTAATTAAAAGAAATTATTAAATTAAGTTGCAAGCTGCATGATATTAGAAATATATTTTTATTTAAATGGAAAAAAATAATTAGATTAATTATATTTATTGTTTCCTAGAATTATAAATAAATAAATAAAAGAATAAAAGAATAAATAAATAAAAGAATAAAAGAATAAATAAATAAAAGAATAAATGAGTAAATGAATAAAAGAATTAATTAGAATTTAAGTATTGCTTTAATTCTTTATTTAGAAAATTAATTAATTTGCATGAGAAAAGAAAAGAAAGAATAATGATTTTTAATTATTGCATGTTAGCTTATCTTTTGTTATAAAATTAGAAAATAAAATAAAATTACTTTTATTCTAAATTTAGGTTTTTGAGAAAAAAGCTATTGAACCTAGAATTTTAGTTTAAATAGGGGTTAGGTCTTTATTTTAGTTACACGGGAATAGGTCAAGAATTTTAGGTGAAGAAAGTTATTGGAAGTTTATTGAAAGGATTAGGGCTTTTCTACAGATTTCTTCCAGGAAAGCTATACCAGGTTGGATGATTTCTTAGTTGTGTGTTTTTTTTAAAAAAAATATTTCTATTTTTCTCTGCTTGATGTGTGTGTAAAATAATTGTCAAATCCAAAACCCTCTTCTGGTGAATTCGAGTTTTGTTTTGAAATCCATGCCTGATGTGTATTTCTAATTTATGGGAAGTATGTAATTTTGAGAAAATTAAGAGAAATTATTATAGAAAATTTGTCAGATTTTAGGATGCATGGAAATTTGCAAGATTTGTGAGAAAGCATATTTACCTGAGAAATGGTTTTAATTACCTTAAGAAAATAAAATTTATTTGGGTTAATTAAATTTTAAAATATATATATGTGTGTGTGTGTGTGTGTGTGTGTGTGTGTGTGTGTGAAGAAGGATTAAATTTTGTGAAAATGGAATTATTGGAAAAAAAAAAAAAATTATTATTACTGTTAAAATTTTATTAAAATGAAATTATTGAAAAAGTATTGTTTTTATTGTTCTGTTAAAAATATATATAATATATATATATATATTAAAAAAATAAATAAATTAAAAAAAAAATGATACCTACGGTAGCATCCGCTACTGGCGGTAGTACACAGTACTACCTATGGTAGCATCCGCTACCGGCGGTAGTACACAGTACTACCAACGGTAGCAGTGCTACCGGCGGTAGCACTAGCTACCAACGGTAGCTTAGGCTACCGTGATAAGGGCCTTTACAAATTTTTTAAGTGGTTTTAAATTTTTTTTTAAATTAATTTCTAAACCCTGTGCATACTGCGGTATGACTGTTTCAGGTTTCGTACCCAGGGGTTAGATAAATTAAATTTATTATGTGTTTTATTATATATGTATATTCATATATGTGTTTATATATATATATATATATATATATATATATATATATATATATATATATATTAGATATGTTTTTCTTTTGGTAGTTATTATAATATTTTAAATATTATTTAATTACAGTTTGGAATGTTAATTTCTATGAATATGTTGAAAATACATTAGGAGAATTATTTGTATTTTAAATCTTTTTAGACAAATGACAAAGTGGATGTTTTTGGTATTAAATAGTTGTAAATTCTTGTTATCTGGAAATTCGTAAATTGCATGTTATTTATGCTTTTGGTTGTTTTTAAGGAAAGATTGCCTGTAATAAGATCTTGCATATATTGTGTTTTCAATCAAGCTTAAATTCCATTGGTATTTTGGTTAAATTGTCATTGTGTCCTATGTTATTATTTTCTCCTAGACCAGGTGTTGTTGTAACCTATTTGATATGAGCCATTGTGTGTTTTTGTCCAAATGGTCAATCTTGGGTTGGTATTTGTGTATCCTTCACCTGTGCTTGTCAGGATTGTTTATGGTTGCCTGTTTCACCATAGAGTTCTCGTAGAGAGAAACATTTCCTGTTAGTGTCCTAGGAGAGAGAGTGGCTTTTGAGCGGGGGTCATGCCCGAAGTGGATGACAGGATAACCCGTCGAAAGTTAGTTAAAAAGTGATAACCTAATAATTGATTAAGGGTGGGTAGATTAAATATTAATTAAGATAAATGTGCCTCGTGCATAGGTGAGTTCTTGTACAGGGCTCATGATATTATGAGAAGGCCTGGAATGGCAAACTTACCACCTTGTCTTCACGAAAGGATTGGTAGGGTCCGCATGAGACTTAGTTAGAACTGGAGGCTCGAGAGAGGCTACCAAGAGAAATCCAAGTATGGGGGCCAGGACCTATGGAGGCTGTACCATGGTAACCATCAAGCTATGTGATGACACTCTCTTCTTAGAGTCACTAGTGTTTTGTGAGTTGTGTTACATGGATGGTTGCAGAGTCTTGTAGTCCTTTTGTACTTGTCTTACTTTGCTTGCTTGAGGGTTTTCTACTATCTCCTAGCACGGTGGGGTGGTTCCATTTCGGGATCACATGGTCGGGTGGTAGTGCCACTTCCCATCGGATGTTTTGGATTGTATCTTCAGGCGAAGAAAGGCTTTGTTGGTGTTTCTTGGATCGTGGTTTATGTACCAGCTTTTGTTCGAGATCATTGTTCAGTTGAGACCTTGTAGTCATTGTATCAGACTTTTATGTAACCTTAATATTGTATCTTTGTAACTAGTGGTATTATTGGAAGCCATGTATTTATGGATATTGTAATATTATTGTGTTAGTGAAATGAATGTTATTGTTTTGATCTTATGTTTAAATGATTTATGGAAATTGGATACATTGGAATACTTTTATATCTTTGTTTTGGGATGTATGTATAGTTTTAAACTTAAGTTTTCAATTTATCTTATTGAATGGATTAACTGTGGTGTTAATATAATCTATGAAATTAATCTTCGTTGGTTACCCTTAGGAAAACTTATGATAGACTTTCGATGTGTTGTTAAACGTGCAATGATTATAGTTAGTACACTTAGTCTTTAACAACAAAAAAAATTATTTCACCCTTTAGTTGCTTAGTTGTGTTATTTTCCTTTAGGGTTCCTGGCAGGGCATTACATTCTACATATCACCAGTGTGTCAAATTTCCCTATAACAGACAAGAGGTCTCTATATCAGCTGATCACAATCCATTTCAACATTGTAATGCAATGGGGGCAGCCCAGGATAGTTTGGTTCCCCATAATAGGGAAAAACATAATTCTTCAACATCAGATCTACAGAAGGCAAAGTTTGAATCATTGCCTGGAGATTTCAAGAAGAAAATGCAAATCAGAGAACAAGGCATGGGAGAATACTCTTTGGAACCCATGTGTTTGGCCAACTTACCAACATCACCCAGATCTCATGGATTGCCCACAACATCAACACATCAGATAACTCAGCCCATCACCAAATTTGATGGTACCTTCATCCAACTCGGCACTCTAGCACATGAATCAGAGGAAAAGGACATCCTTAGCTGGTTATACAAAGATGAGGAAGAAGATAACAGAGCAGCTGCTCTGAAAATAGTTCTACCAACACACCTATATGGAAAGGGCTACTTAATCATGCAACAAATAGGATATGATGGTAAAGGACCTATTGGAAAATGCAAAGAAGGAGTCACTGAACCAATAGACCTTCCTTCGCAGCTTAGTAAAGACAAAATAGGATTGGGCTGTAAACTCACTTTCCTACTGAGAAAGATACCCTGCATAACTCCAAAACCTCAATGGAAAGAAAAGAAGAAGTACAAAAGAAGAATCCTGGCAGGAAGCACTATTTGACTTAGCAGCAACAATCCGCAAGGACCATGAACGTAAAGAACAAAAGCAACATCAGGCGAAACTTCGCAATCACAAGAAGGCCATATCTGCAGCAGTAGCTCATATTCAAATGCCAATGTCTAAAAAACTAGAATTACCTCCTGATATCATTATTCCTCTCCAAGGAGGAACAGTATATGAACAAATACAAAAGGTAGAAGCAGGATCCGACACAGAATCAGCAAAGACTATCAAACTGGTATCAATTAATCAAAGACCTCTTTTCACCATACAACATACCTGTTTACAACATTGAAAAAATCTGGGATAATACCTCTGAGACTGGTTCCAATGAATATGAGTGGGGTAGTTGCTCAAACACTACTGGAGATACCACTGACAATACTAGCTCCATATCCCTTTCTCAAGAAGAACATAACGCAGAAGATGGACTACCTGAATTTGGACCACAGAATATCTATGACGCCAAGGAAAGCGAACATAAACATTATGAACCAGTCTATATAGAGGATGATACCATCAAAGACCTCGACGGAATCCTGAACTTCTTTAACACCTGAACCAATCACGATGAAACCTCTATCTTGGCACTTATAGTAGCAGAACATGACCCACCAAACGATTCCTTACCACTTATCTTTCCTGAACTCATTGACTGGGATGAACCCAAAATGCATGATATACCAATTTTCCTAGACGATGAATCTATCATCCACTACCTATGTACTGTTAACCCGGAAACAGACTCTACCAGTAAACACGATAACGATGTCTGCAAACCAAGGAGTGCCAAGTCTCTCAGTCGCAAAAATGAACCAAATAAAAGATCTGATGCTAAAAACCAATCAATGGCAGCTCTAGATCACAAAAAAGTAAAAATAAAGGACGCATCTGAGGGTGAAAACCTTTTTAAGGCTCCTAAGGATGGGAGACTTGACACTCTTCCTGAATACTTTCATGAACGATCACCCATATTGATTGAGCCCACTCAATCAATCAACATTGGTACTACAGAAGAAGCCAAACACATACACCTAGAAGAATCTCTGACAGAGGAAGAAAGATCAGCATTTATCATCTTTTTTAAAGAAAAGCAAATTAACTTTGCTTGGTCATACGCAGATATGCCCAGAACTGATCCACACTTAATCATGCATCACTTGTCCATCTCTCCAGGAGTTAAGCCAGTCAAGCAAAAACTACAAAAGATGAATCCACAGGTGGCACTCATGGTCAAGGCTAAACTGAAGAAACTATTAGATGTCGGATTCATTCGACCCATCGACTATGCAGAATGGATTTCCAACATAGTACCAGTATCCAAACTAGACGACAGTATTAAAATCTGCACTAATTTTAGAGATGTCAACAAAGCCTGTCCAAAGGACGACTTTCCTCTACCCAGTATCGACATAATTGTAGACCTCACAGTGGGCCATGCAATGCTCTCACTAATGGACAGTTTTTCAGGCTATAATCAAATAAAAATAGCCCCAGAGGATCAAGATAAAACAACATTTACCTGTCCTTGGGGAACGTACTGTTGGAATGTTATGCCTTTTGGCTTAAAGAATGCAGGAGCTACTTATCAATGAGCAATGACAACAATCTTCCATGACATGATGCATACCTTCATGGAAGACTATGTGGATGATTTACTAGCTAAATCCTTCACCAAAGTAGAACACCTTGGCATCCTAACAAAGATCTTTGATCAATTGGAGAAATTCCAAGTCAGGCTCAACCCTAAGAAGTGTGTCTTTGGGGTTACATCAGGCAATTTACTCAGCTACATAGTCTCAGCTAAAGGTATTGAAGTGGATCCAACAAAGGTACAAGCCATTATGGAGATGCCACCACCAAAGAATATCAGTCAGCTCATATCTCTACAAGGAAGAATCCAATCAATCAGGCGATTCATCGCTCAACTAGCTGATAAAAGTCTACCATTCAATCATTTGCTCCATAAGAATGTACCTTTCAGATGGGAAGCCAAGTGTGCAGAATCTTTTTATCAAATCAAACAGTATTTGATGAACCCACTAGTTCTAGTACCACCAATAGTAGGAAAGCCCCTTATTCTATACATTTCAATAATAGATATATCACTGGGGGCACTATTGGCACAAGAACATCAATAAGGAAAGGAACGAGCCATATACTACATCAACAGGACATTGAATGGATATGAACTCAACTATACATTCATTGAGAAGGCTTGTCTAATAGTAGTCTTCGCTTCTCAAAAGTTCTGACATTATATGCTAGCACACACAATTAAGCTAGTGGCAAAAATTGATCATCTCAAATACCTACTCAACAAGGTAGCTCTTACAGGCTGATTGGCTAAATGGGTCATGATTCTCAGTGAATTTGATATCCACTACATAGAACAAAGAGCTATCAAAGGACAAGCAATTCCAAACCAACTAGCTGAAGCACCGCTACCCAGAAAACAAACTATGGAGATTGAATTTCCAGATAGAGACGTTCTTGCTATTTCTACCAAGCAATGGAGCCTATACTTTGACGGATCCTACACACAACATGGTTCAGGTGCTGGCATTCTCTTCATCACTCCTAAAGGACACACTATACCAAGATCATATCGGCTTATGTTTCCATGCACAAATAATGTGGCTAAATATGAGGCATTGGTTATAGGCATCAAAATGGCCGTAGAATGGAAAATCACAGAGTTAAAGGTCTACAGAGATTCGCAACTAGTTGTCGATAAAATCAATGACGACTGTTAGACAAAGGATGACAAGCTACTACCCTACAAAGGGATGATGGATGATTTCAAACAGTATTTTGTACACATCACCTTTGAGCAAATATCAAGGTTAAACAACAAAGCAGCCAATGCAATGGCTACTATCGCTTCATTACTATAGATTCTAGAGCAACAGAGTCGTTATGAGTTTCTGGTAGAGCAACTGTTCTCCCCAGCCTATGACCACTCTGAATCCCATGTTGTCTATGCATTAACTGGTTCGGATTCCCCTTTGTATGGACCGATATATGATTATCTAAAGAACAACATCCTACCCATTGACTTGTCTCGAAACCAAAAGCGTAACTTTATCCGACAAGCCGCCCGTTATACTCTTACTGCTGATACTTTGTACCATCGAGGTCTAGATGGTACTCTTCTTCGTTGCCTTGATCGTAATGAATCGGATTCCGCTTTACACGAGCTTCACGGAGGTATTTGTGGCACACATTCAAGTGGGACTACTCTTGCTAAAAAGCTTCTAAGAATGGGATATTACTGGCCGACAGTGGAAAAAGATTCTTACCACTTCGCCAAGAAGTGTCCTAAATGCCAGATCCATGGCAATCTGATACATGCACCAGCACAGGAACTATAGCCGTTTACAACATCCTGGCGCTTTTGTCAGTGGGGACTCGACTTGGTCAACAAAATTCATCCTTCATCTTCACATGGACACAAATTCATTATAACTGCAACAGAATACTTTACCAAATGGATAGAAGCAATCCCCATGACCACAGTAACTGGAAAACAAATTGCCTCTTTTATCCTAAACTATCTGATCTGTAGATATGGTATTCCAAGTTCCATCATCACCAATAATGGACGATCGTTCAAAAACCAAGATGTTCGAGAACTATGTGAACAATTCAAAATACAACATCGGTTCTCTACACCATATTACCCACAAGGAAATGGTTAGGCAGAAGCATCCAACAAGACAATACTAAAAATCCTAAAGAAAACAGTGAATGATGCAGGCAAAGATTGGCATATCCAACTCAATCCAGCACTTTGGCCATACAGAACTAGCATCTGTACACCTACAGGAGCAACACCTTTCTCCTTGGTCTATGGATCAAAAGCTATTTTACCACTAGAGGTAGAAATTCCATCTCTCAAAGTCACTCTAAAAGGCTTAATCTCAAATGAAGAGTATCGAGTCAACCGACTACAAGAACTGGAACTATTAGATGAAAGACGTCAGCATGCTTACACTCATCTCAAAGCATATCAACAATGCATGTGCAGAAGCTACAATCACAAGGTCATTCCTAGAAACTTCAAAGTTGGTGATCTAGTCCTCAAAGAAAATCCAAGAAATCAGCAAAATTGGGAAAAGAAAGGGAAATTTGAACCAAACTGGTTAGGTCCCTATGTCATCATATCAATCTATGGATCAGGTGCTTATCAACTTACAACTTCAGAAGGAGATGTGCTCGACGAACCAACTAACAGCATTCATCTGAAGAAATACTACACTTGAGTAGTCTAATGCATGGAAAAGGTCAAAAACAATCAAAAAAATCAAAAAATCAAGGAAAAGCAAATAAAAAGGTACAATAAAAGCAACTGGTGCAAACCTGGCAATAGGCGCTATTGTGAAAGGACAACTCCTTTATCTATATCCATATCTCCACAGCCAAAAACTATCGGCCATCGCCTGACACTTAGCAAATATCCATTCAGGACATACTTAGCGTAGTCACTATCCTGATTTATCAATCTATCCTTTTACCACATTTTACCATGGCTTGGTAATCACTAAACATATCCACATCGAGAGTTACACTTAGCTAGGGGCAATAATCATCAAAACTTGCAGCATGTTCAAACCATCAAGACTATTTGCAAAACTCAAAACACCACATCCAACAACCAAAAACTTACTCAATCACGGAGCAAAACATTGAATCACTAAAACAAGAATTACAAAAACAATAAAATGGATGATTTTCTGAAGTACCAAATGTTACATTTTGCATAAAGTTTTGACTATTTTTGCATTTGAAAATTTTAAATTATTGGATTCTCTAAATTTTCTCAACAAAGCTTCCAAGCTAGAGATCATCGGGAAACTCCAATACTTTCTTAGTCTTCTGTCTATGAGGCGATCATTTGTACTGTGTAAATACTTGTCTCGAGACATGATACAACGAATATTACTGAAGACATGATTCCACTTTACGCATACAAATGGTTTAATTTTGTCTGTTTATATGCAATCCACACTCTGGTCGTCCTGGTTCAATTATACCTTGACACTTGTGCTATCTTGCAAAATCAAAAATCATGTAAATTTTTCTCAGGTCATCATGGTGCAATTATACCATTATGCTTGTATAAATTTTCAACATATCCAAAAATCAATCCATGCTCAGTGATGATACATATATCGAAAGCAAATAAACATGTGGTTATATCGGATGACAAAGGCAGAATGAGGATGCTCCAAAAACAATTAGTTGCATATCATTTTACAATTAGTTACATACCGTTTTACAATTAGTTGCATATCATTTTACAATTAGTTGCATATCATTTTACAAGTAGTTGCATATCATTTTACAATTAGTTGCATATCAAATCATACATCTTATTTTCAAGATACATCTCACGCCTCATTTACATCATACATTTACATCACGCATCATATCATCTATCTAAAGCATTGCATCATCATAAAGTAAAGTAAAAGAATATAGAACATGCATCCATAACACATCACATGATCAAAGACAATGGTGTCATATACATATATATATATATATATATATATATATATATATATATATATATATATATATATATATATATATATATATATATATATATATATATATATATATATATATTGTAGTCACATAAATCTGTCCACTTAATTAAATGAATATTTAGTATTTATTTGATTATTTAACCATCAATTAATAATTAATTAAATTAATATTTAATTAATTCATCTTAACCCTATTCTCCTATTAATTAAATAAATTATTCAATTTATTTGATTTAATTCACTTAACCAAATTCAGACCATTAATTAAATAAATAAATCATATTTATTTAATTAAATATTCTCTCACATTTAAATAAATTAATATTTATTTAAATCCCCCAAAATCCCACCTCTCACATTTAAATAAATAAATCATTTATTTAAAATCACCTTTATCCTCCACCCACTTGCATTTTCCTACAAATACAAGTTGCACAATTATTTTAAATAAATAATTTATTTAAATCACCTTTATCCTCTACCCACTTGTATTTTCCTACAAAGGCAAGTTGCACAACTATTTTAAATAAATTATTTATTTAAAATCCTATTTATCCTCACCCACTTGAAACCTTTAATGGTTTCCCTTAAAGTATTCAAACTTGATGGCTTTAAAATTCTTCAAACTTGATGGCTTCCTTCTATAGTCTTCTTAAGCCTTTAATGGTTTTCCTTAAAGTCTTCAAGCCTTTAATGTTTTCCCTCAAAGTCTTCAAGCATTTTAATGCTTTATCTTCATTTTTCTCATTTAAATAAATTAATATTTATTTGAATATTTATCCAAATGCAAATTACACCATTTAATTGAAATAAATGATTTTATTTTAATTGAAAATACCAAAATTTCTCCCATTTGCATTTTCCTACAAAATCCACTTGCATGCCTAAACCCTTTCTAGAATTTTCTAATCACTTCTAAATAACCTAACCCCTTCTCTAAACTTTGTCACATTCCTAAGCAAAAGGGAAGTCACTTCTCAAACCCTCAAAGTCTTTGATAACCATTAAAGGCTTTCAACCTTCAACCACTAAATGGCTCAAAGTCTTTGATAACCATTGAAGGCTTTCAACCTTCAACCACTTAATCCCCAAAGTCTCCAATAACCATTAATGGTTACCTCAAACCCTCCCACATGGTTAAAACATTTGTTGTGACTCAACCTCTACCCAACCCAAAGGTCTCATCAGGCCATTAATGCTTTGACCATGATTATCTCTTAAACATTTGCACAAAGGTTTATCCTTGGATTAACTCTTAATCCAATGGGTAATCTTAATTTGGACTTGACCCTTAGCCTCTAGATAACCATGAGGTCTTCTCGGGCCTTTAATGCCTCCAACCTCTTCTCTCAACCCAATCCTATGTTGACACTTGTCACCATTTTATTGGTGCCAATTGTGCACATGGATCCCCAACTTTCAAACTTGGCCCTTGATTAAACCATTCAATCTTAACCCTTCATTTCCCCATTTCTTCTATAAATAGAACCCTTCTCCTCAAGCAAAGAGAAGCATTAGAGTATTGTTGTTATACTGGCATTAGCATAGAGCTTTCTCATAGCATCACTATCTACACTTGCATAGCATTTGCTTATCATATTCAACTATCTTGAATCTCCATATGGCATCCATGGCTAGTGCTAAAAGCTAAGAGTTACACTCATTTGGGACTTGGAGAGGAGAGGAACAAGGGAGGAGCAACTATGCGCATCTTGATTAGCCATTTTATTCTATGTTTATATGCTTTCTATTTCATGCTTAATATCTCTCTTGATATGCCTGTTTAGGATAATCTTTTGTTGCTAACACTAATGTTTGTTTCTTGTGCTCTTGTGTGTGTTGCCATCAAACAGATTTTCTAATCCTTTTTGCAGAGCATCATATATATATCAAAACTGATCAAAATGTACAAAATATGTCATGTCTCGGCCAAATACAATAGAGACAACGTCTCTCAAGAATGACTATCTCCTGAGGGGGATGGTCTCGTTGCTGATGTCCCAGCTCCTGGATCTCCAGGAGGATCCTGTCTCGAAGGCCCCGTCAGGCCTCTACTCTCTGACTGCGACCTAGTCCCTCGAGATCGACTCGATCTCGACTGCGTAAAGCTCTGCACTCTGCGCTCCCTAGGCACCGCATCCCCATAGTGGCATCGATAGTACTCCGCCTCCTTGACTCTCAAGGACAGCTCTCTCATGATATCTCTCAAAGGGCCACCTACTGCCGCTCTCTGCAAGTTCCCTGCCAGCTCCTCCGCTCGACCCCACCACTCTATCTCAGTATCGCGCTCTAGGGTCAGCTGGGTAATCTGACGCTGCTGCGTCAATAGCTGTGCCTGCAGCTGTTGTACTATCAACTGTAGGGTCCTAATTTGGGCATCCTCCACATGTGTCGGGATCCGGACCCGTAGGGGCACCTGTGAAGGGGTACCCCCCGTCCCCCTACCTATCCTCGGTGCTAGTGGAGGTAACTCATCAATCCTCCTCCTCTATGCTGGTCGTCTCCACTCATCATTCCCTCCCACCACTACTATCACCTCTCCCACTCTCCCCTCCTCCCCTGATCCAATCGCCAAACCTCCTCTCCCTCTATCCATCATAGCTCGTCGAACTGCTCTCTCCACCCGCACTCCCCTATCACCCCCATCTCTACCTTTGTCTCCTCTCCTCCCTCGATATCCTCTCCCTCGTCATCCTCCTCCACCTCCTCCATCATCTCCCTCATCCCCATCTCCCCCTACCTCATCCTCGTGATCATCAAAAGCAGGTCGTATCTCCTTAGGATCTGATAGCCTAGCCATGGCACGAGCTGTGAACAAACCAACAAACTCATGTGTCATCCCGACATCTAGTATCTCAGGAGCGTAGTCCCATACCTAACCCACTAAGCTAACAAACTCCTCTACAACCGCTCCACTATCAATAGTCGGACCCCAATCCGGTGCATCCTGCCTCCGACGCGCATACAAATAGGTCCCCTGTGGTATCCCCTACTGCCGACCATACTACCGCAAAACTTTGCCAACCAGAAATCTCTTGATCACAAAGGGCGTCCACCCTATCAAAAACTGACTCATAAAAACATATGGCATCTTCAGCCCATCCTCGGCCCATACCTCACAATCTGTATACGGTCGCCAGACGACCATATCGATGGCATCCAATACTCTCCTCCAGTGCTCAAGTTTTCCCAGCTTCCGCTGGACAACTAACCCCCTGTATCCATATGCATATGCCCACCCAACAGGCCTGTCTCTATCCACTAGTGGCCTAGCTGTTGGAATATGCTCCCAACACCATACCTATAGTAGTGTCACGCCAGCTGACAAACTACCGTAACCCAGGTATACCACCTCATGTAAGTCC
The DNA here is from genome assembly GCF_030272615.1 of Cryptomeria japonica. NCBI lineage: Eukaryota > Viridiplantae > Streptophyta > Pinopsida > Cupressales > Cupressaceae > Cryptomeria > Cryptomeria japonica. The sequence goes on along the minus strand of NC_081413.1, from coordinate 16,603,214 downwards.
CTATACAAATGGGCTAGCATGGCTGATCCCCATGCGAACCTGCGGCCCTGTGTCACCATCTCCTCTAGCACCAATCCCCAAACTACAGAAAATCCCTTCGACCTACAGTCAGGACATAAGAATCCACCTATAAAACCTGCTAGTACTGATGGAAGAGGCGCATAGTCCAAATCCAAGAACTCCTGCCAAGGGATCTCATATCCACAAACTGTCTCATCATGAAATATGTGACGCAGTGCCTCTGTCTCGCCCTCCTTTGTCTGCTCATAAGGCAATAATGCATCTACTATGGGAATCTGCAATATCCTATAACAATCCTCAGGAGTCACCGTCATCTCACCTGTGGCAAAGTGGAAGGTGTTCGTATCACTATGCCATCTCTCTGCGAGCGCTGTAAGTAAAACCCGGTTCACAGTGAACTGAGGCATATCCAATAAAGATGGCAGGCCACATCTCTCAATAATATCTAAGTCAGCCTGTACCAACCGTGGTATCAATGCCCATGGTCTGGGGAACTGCTCGCGCGACTGAACCACTCCCAATCGCTCTTGTCAAAAAGCAAAACAAGTCCAATATTAGTTTCCTCATCAAAACAAAGATATCAAAATCAAAATCACATCAAAAACTTGAAACATTTTGCAAATCTAATCAAGTTCCACATCATATCATTCCATATCAACTTGTAACACAACTCAAGTTTTCAAAAACCATATCAAACTTGTAAAACAACTTAAGTCTCCACATCACATAAACTTGTAAAACAATTCAAGTTTCCCACCCATATCAACTTGTAAAACAACTCAAGTTTCCAACCCATATCAACTTGTGACACAATTCAAGTTCCACAATCATATTAGCTTGTAACACAATTCAAGCTCCACACATATTAACTTGAAACAATGCAAATCAAATCGAGTTTAGATCACAAACACATTAATATCTATATAAATAACTTGAAAATTCGCAAATCAAACCAAGTTATATCAGTACTCATATTGGACAAACTATCAAAAACATGACAGCCGACAAAGCAAATGGCAAAAATCCACCTCTCCAGGCAAAACTGACCTTATCCTATGTAATTTTCTACATTCACAAATCATCCTATCTTGTAAAACCTACTGCATGCGCTAATTAAATTTGGCTACACGCTAAACCCTATCCATGCGCTACCCTGTTTTCTCCACGCGCTATCCTATCTACCCTATGCACTAGACTAACTCTACGCGCTACCCTTTCTTCTCCATGCACCAACTAATTTACCCTAAACGCTAAACCCAATCCATGCGCTAACCTATCATGCGTCTGCGCTACCTATTTAACCTTATGCGCTAGGTCTAACCTACGTGCTACTTACCCCCGCCCATGCGACCCCCTGTGCACCCTATGCACTAGGTTTACCCGATGTGCTACCCTTTTAACCCTAAGCGCTACCTTGTGTCCCTCATGTGCTAATATAAGGCTACGCGCTACCCTTTTTTATCCATGCGCTACCCTAAACGTTTTTGGACGCTACCTTAAATTGCAACCCTAAGCGCTACGGAATTTTTCGTATGCACTAACCTAAGACCCCTATGCGCCAAAACGTGAAAACCGCATTTCAAAATTCAAAAACTAACCAAAAACGACCAAATTAAAAATCAAAAAAGGGTCAAAAAGGTTGACTTACCGGTGGTCCATACACGGCAGGCCTTCGATGCCTCTGAACGCGCTCAAATCAATGCGTAGAATATGGAATAGGCATTTTGTCTTCTCTCCAAAAGTCTCTTTCTCCAAGGTCAACAAGCACAAATGAGACAAAACAATGCACTTTTCCCCTTTTATAGGGTAAAATAAAATTAGGGTTAGGGAAATAAGCATGTAATCCGCTCGTGGTCTCCCTGGTGCAGGAGCACCTAACACAAAGGCATAAAAAGATTCTATAAGAGGATAAAAATCAATTCATAAGTATTCAATTACATTTTCATTTGTAATGTCATTTTGAGTCAATATGAATCAATATGTAAGGCTAAAAGAGCCCATTGTAATGAGTTGTCCAAGTTGTCCTAATAAGGTTTTGAATTAGTCATTTGGTAAAATTTGTATAAAATATCCTTGGAGGGATGAAATGGTGACAAAAATACATTATTATTCCATCCTAATATGTTTTGAAGGTTATTTTGAAGGTTTAAAGTCATTTGAGTCAAAAGTTGTAAAAGTTGTAAAATGCAACTTTTCAAAAGTTGTAAAAAGATCAAAATAGGAAGTTGTATGGTCATAAGAGGAAGTTGGGTAGTTGCAACTTCCATGTGAAGATTAAAAGGCTATAAAACCTCTATAATGGTCGTTCATAAGTGGATGTAAAAGTTGGAGAAGGAATTGGAAAGCATTGGAAACATTTTGGTATCATATTTTCATTGTTTTCAATCTCTTGTTTTGTGATCTTGGAAGTTTTTCTCTTGTTTCCAGGCCTGGTACGGCCATGTACAGCCTAGAAACAAGTGTATTTCTATAATGATAGTGTATTATATTGAATAATGTTTCCATTTCTTTTGGTTTGAGTTTATTTCATTCAATTTTGAGAAAGTTATGAATGTTTTGGTGAAAACCGTTTGGAACTACCCAAAACCCTGATTCACGGTGACCAGTTTTGGAAAAATAATCATAACTTTTTATTTAACCGTTGGATCTTTCTATAATTTGGAGAAAAGTTTTATAAATACCATTTCTATAATCTGACCGGAGAGATTGTCTGGGGGATTTATATTTTAATAGTTATTAATGACTGTTCATGACTGTAATTTCATGACCAGAATAGAGTAAATTTCACAGTTTGGACAAATTCTTGGTTTTCATTTGCAAGAAATGAATAGATGAAGGGTTTAAATCATTCAATTTTAATGCATGATATATGGATAAGATTTGATAATGTTTATTTGGTTGATGTTTTCATGATGCTCTGCATCAAATTGGTATCAGAGCTCAGCAAAAAGTCTGGGCTGAGCAAGTGATTAGTATTTTGGTTTGCTAATGGTTGTGGTTGCAGATGTATATCCACTAGTTGCAAGTAGGCAGACATGAAGGTCTGTCATGGGGCCATAGGAGATGGTCCAAGGGGCCTGAGAAGGAGGTCCAGTGGGTTGCCAAAAGACCTGGGGAGAGAGGCAAGGAAAGGACTCCTGGGTGAGGCAAAGTAGTTGGTGAGTTTGGTGCAGCATTGAGGGTGGACTTATGTTTGGAGCAACATCTTGATGAGCAGCCAGTATGAACTCCATTGATGGGAGTTTTGATTGAAGTAGAAAACAAAACAAAACAAAAATGCAGTAAAGGCATCAAGAGAATCCAAAGAGGCAAAGATTAATGAAGACAAAGGTGAAGATCTCACTCAAAATTTTCTTGCAAGTTATTTTCATCCATGTTTCCAAGGGACTTGGAAACTTTTCAAATTTGGGAGTATGGTGCAGGAGCACCTAACACAAAGGAATAAAAAGATTCTATAAGAGGATAAAAATCAATTCATAAGTATTCAATTACATTTTCATTTGTAATGTCATTTTGAGTCAATATGAATCAATATGTAAGGCTAAAAGAGCCCATTGTAATGAGTTGTCCAAGTTGTCCTAATAAGGTTTTGAATTAGTCATTTGGTAAAATTTGTATAAAATATCCTTGGAGGGATAAAATGGTGACAAAAATACATTATTATTCCATCCTAATATGTTTTGAAGGTTATTTTGAAATTTTAAAGTCATTTGAGTCAAAAGTTGTAAAAGTTGTAAAATGCAACTTTTCAAAAGTTGTAAAAAGATCAAAATAAGAAGTTGTATGGTCATAAGAGGAAGTTGGGTAGTTGCAACTTCCATGTGAAGATTAAAAGGCTATAAAACCTCTATAATGGTCGTTCATAAGTGGATGTAAAAGTTGGAGAAGGAATTGGAAAGCATTGGAAACATTTTGGTATCATATTTTCATTGTTTTCAATCTCTTGTTTTGTGATCTTGGAAGTTTTTCTCTTGTTTCCAGGCCTGGTACGACCATGTACAGCCTGGAAACAAGTGTATTTCTATAATGATAGTGTATTATATTTAATAATGTTTCCATTTCTTTTGGTTTGAGTTTATTTCATTCAGTTTTGAGAAAGTTATGAATGTTTTGGTGAAAACCGTTTGGAACTACCCAAAACCCTGATTCACGGTGACCAGTTTTGGAACAATCATCATAACTTTTGATTTAACCGTTGGATATTTCTATAATTTGGAGAAATTTTTTATAACTACCATTTCTAGAATCTGACTAGAGAGATTGTCTAGGTGATTTATATTTTAAGATTTATTAATGACTGTTCATGACTGTAATTTCATGACCAGAATAGAGTAAATTTCACAGTTTGGACAAATTCTTGGTTTTCATTTGCAAGAAATGAATAGATGAAGGGTTTAAATCATTCAAGTTTAATGCATGATATATGGAGAAGATTTGATAATGGTTATTTGTTTGATGTTTTCATGATGCTCTGCATCACTCCCTCATACCCTCGCACAAATCAATTATCGGGAGATGAATCAATTTGAGCATTCCACCTAGCCAAAATTTTGCACAGCAAACACAATTATCAAATCAAATCAAATTTTCCAAAATTTTGATTCAACTCCCGAGGGGGCATTATCAACATCGTTTATCAAATCTGGGGCATCACACATCAAATCTAGGGCACGACATGAAAATCTGAAAACAACATTGATCATAATCAAATTTTGACGACACATCATTTTCTTTGAAATAACATGTGCACACACGTCACTTCAAAGAGGGGAAAAATGTAGACGTATAAAAATGACCATATTCCTAAATGAATATTTTATGTTCATTTCTCTATTTAATTAAATCCAATTTAATTGAATAACCCACATTCCTCTATTTAATTAAGTAAATTACTCAATTTATTTAAATTAAATTCACTATACCTCTTTTACCATTTAATGGAATAAATTATTTTATTCAATTAAATCCCTTCTATCCATTTTTAATTAAATTCAAATTTAATTAAATAGTTATCCTAAATTGAATAAATCTAATTTATTTAATTTCCCCAATTGCAACCAAATTGAAAGAAATTCATTTTGTTCAATTAAATCCTATTATCCCTCCATCCACTTGCAAAATCCTACACCTCCCACTAGCCTCCTAAACCCTATTTCTAACCCCTTCTAGATTCTTCTAATCGCTTCCAATTACCCTAACCCATCTCCTAAACTTTGTCACATCCCTAAGCAAGGGGAGGTCACTTCTCAAACCCTCAAAGTCTTTGAAAACCCTTAAAGGCTTCAACCACTTAACTTTGAAAGTCTTCCTAACCATTAATGGTTAACTCAACTCTCTAGCATGGTTAAAGAATTCCCTAAACTCAACCTCCATGTAACCCAAGGGTCTCATCAAGCATTTATTGCTTTGACCATGGTTATCATTAATCTTTTGCACAAGAGTTTATCCTTTGGGTAAAACCTTTATCCAATGGGTAATCCTAACTTAACCTTAACCCTTAACCCCTAGGGTAACCATGAGGTCTTCTCAAGCATTTAATACTTCCTACCTCTCTTCTCAACCAAGTCTTATGTTGACATTTGTCACCATTTCATTGGTGCAAATTGCAAACATGGATTCCAAACTTTCAAACTTGACCCTTGATTAAACCTTTTAATCCTGGCCATCCATTGCCCTATTTTTGCTATAAATAGAGCTCTCATTTCTCCATTTTCATATCCAAGTCTTTAGCATCACACTTATACTAAAATCCATCCAAGCTTTAATATATCATTTTATGCTCATCATTTAGCCTCTCTTTTCAATAGGAATTAATCTAAATATGCATGTTTAGAGTATTTTCCTTATCATTTAGCTATCTCATAGACTAATATAGCATGCTAGGATAGTCTTGTTACTAACCTTGTCATCTTATAGCTAGTTTATTGCATTTATAGGATCATATATAGCTTAGGATACATTTCATCTTAAAATCAACCAAAGCATCCCTCGTTCTTGCATTTGTCATCCCTAAACCATTTTGCTCAATGATCTGAGAGAAAAAACATTGGTTTGAGGGACCTTGTGAGATAGAGAACCATGGAACCAACCTTGGGAAGCTAAGCCAATACTTCATGACTCCATAACTTGCACCAAGAAGTCCTGTGGGTGTGTGAGCAAGGCTCCATAGAGCTCTGTTTTCTACATATTGAGTTCTATCGACCTGCTTTTCCCGCATACAAAAGCCATAAATGATGAGCTGACATCTTTGAAGAAGAAGAAGAATTGGGACCTAGTACCCTTTCTTGAAGGACGTAATCCTATGGGATGCAAATAGGTGTTGAAAAAAAGTTGGGTCCCAGTGGTAGTGTTGAGAAGCATAATGCCTAGTTTAGTCACAAAGGGGTATCCCCAAGTTAAGGGAATAGATCATGGTGATATTTTTTCTCTCGTTACAAACCTGACATCCATTTAGTTCTTGTTATCACTTGCTACAGTTCATAATTGGGAAATCAAGCAAATGAATGTGAAGACAACATCCTTCATGGTGATTTGAAGGAAGAGATTTATATGTCACAGCCAGAGCATTTCATGGTGAAAGGTAAAGAAAATCTAGTTTACAACTTGAAAAAGTCTTTGTATGGTATGAAACAATCTCCTAGGATATGGTACCATAAGTTTGACACCTATGTGTTGAGTTTGGGGTTTCAAAGATCTAAATTTGATTATTGTGTTTACTTCAAAATTAATAATGGTTGCATTATCATTATTGCATTTTATGTGGATGATATGTTATTGTTTGGAAATGGATATTTGATTTCTGACTTGAAGTATCAGTTGTCATCACAATTTTAAATGAAAGATTTAGGTGTAGTTAGGTACATTTTGGGAATGGAGATGAGAATAAACAAAGCTAACAAAAAGCTTTGGTTAAGGTAGAGTAAGTATGTGAATTCAGTGTTGGAAAGATTCAACATGATATCTTGTAAATGTAGGATAGTTCCTGTTGCATTGGAAATGAAGTTATTTGTGAAGGAATGTCCAAAATCTCCTTCTGAGTTGATATATGCTTAATCCTATATGGGTGCATTGAGATGCAATTTAGAGAGTGTTCAGATACTTGAGGGGTACTTCTGAGTATTCCTTGTGCTATCATGGTTATCCTACTAACCTAAATATTCTATGAGTATCCGTGGATATGTAGATTTAGATTGGGCAAGTGACAATGACAACAAAAGAACCACCATTGGCTATGGCTTCACCATGAATGGTGGTGCTATTAGTTAAATGAGTATGCGACAACCTGTAGTTGGTTTGTCCACAACAAACGCAGAGTACATGAAAGCTAATCATGTTTGTAAGAAATTCATTTGGATTAGATAATTGTATTCAGATATTAGATTTGGTGCGGGATTAATTACTATTTGTTGTGACAATTAGAGTGTTATTTGCTTAGCGAAGAAACCGATTTTCCATGCCAAAACAAAGTATATTGATGTTCAATTTAATTTTGTTTGAGATGTGGTAGAGGATGAGAAGGGGAAAATGGAGAAGGTTGACATTTTGATGAATGTTGTGAATGCATTGACAAAACCCGTGAGCACGGAGAAGTTTAGATGGTGTTTAAATTCTATGGGCCTCTAGGCCCCTTGAAGTTGATCTACGGGTTATTTGAAAGGTCTCTAACAAGTGGGAGAATTTTGGGATTAAGGTGTCTCAATCTTTGTAAATCCTAACATTGGTTATTTCATTTATTTGCTATATTTATTTATTGCTTTAATTTATTAATTTCCTACAAATGTATAGTCATCTAGTGAGACCCACAGACTTTGTGGCATCCTACTTGGCAATGACTATATGACACATATGTTGCACATATGGGGTTAGGCATCCCAATTTAAGGATCCTATTAAGTGGCATGATATGACAACCTATGATAGATCCTATGACAAAATGGACAAGTGGGATGAGATACCATTTGCATGGAGAAGGTGGGTGCCCAAGTTGGGTTATGACAAGTTGTAACAGAATATGCTAATAATAGTCAATTATGACGGATTCTCTTACATCTGTAAGTGTTGTAAGCTATGACAATTGTAAGATGTGTAAGAGCATATGTCCTACCTACCTCAAAATAGTAAATTTTGGGTGCCCAACTTAGGAGATTTTAATGGGGAGTCATTTGGAGACATACATGTGTCATTTGCAAGCTTTTTGATGGTTGAAAAATAGGGCCAAATGTTTTGCATGACCCCATCTTATTGCTTCATCTATAAGCTTCCTTGTTATATTTGTATATATAAGGTAGCCTTGAAGAGTATTAGTAACGTTAATGTTTTGCAGGTGAAGCGTTATGCTACCAAAATTGATACAGAGTGTTATTAGATTGATTGTTGGAGACTCATCTTGAAGAAGAAGTTTACTGCTATTGTATTGTAACTATTATTTCAATAATACAAAGTACTGTGCTTTTGGTCTGTGGGGTTTTTCTCCTGAAAGATTTTTCGCCACGATATATCATGTGCTATATGGTATAATATTTATGCATGTTTATTATCTCCTTGTGAATTTGTTTCTATTTCTATAATAGTTAATATTTGTAAGAAAAAATGCACTATCTCCCCCACTAGATTAGTTTTAGGAAGCATTTTCCACACCTTAGCTTCCTTTCAAGAAGATCATCTTGCTAGGCATGGTTACTTCCTTTCACCTGGACATGTGACTCCTTATTGGGCATGAGGTCTTTCTTGTTTGTCGTGGACTTACATTGCCATGGTGTGAAGATTTCTCCCTTTGGCATGTATATTTTTAAGGCTCAAACTTGTATGTGGCAGAAATTTGATCATTGTAGTTGTATATGTTTTTTCTATCGTAACAACATATCCAAATCATTATTTGTACTTTAGACTTACCTTGGAAGGTAAGTAATATGTGCTTATGGTTTGTTTGTTTTTGTCGGTTAATGGTGTTTTTACTAATAATATCAAAATTATATTTCTAGCTTATCAAAAAGCATTGTTTATGCCATACATATGAAGTTTATCGCAGAAATATTATCTAGGACCCCATCCTCTGACATACTGACCAAAATGTCGACTACCTCCCATCCACTACATGTTATTAGTATGTTTGTAGAATTGCACGATTACAATACAAAAGATTCATCACAATATGGAATAAACAAAATAGAGACAGTCTAGTTTACTCTGCAACTATAATTTCATTGTGTTTCTCATTTGCATCTAGGCCTCCATCCTATGGCTCCTTAGGCTCATCAATGTCATCATTATCTTCTGGCGAGAATCCAATCCACAGAGTTCGTCGTTTCATCTTCTTCTTTGAACCTCTCAGGCGACCATGTTTCCGTAGCTCCACCTAATCTTGAAGATTTCATCTCATTCAGTCCCCATTTCTCCGATTCTTGTCTAAGCTCCTATCGCTCCCATGCCAACAAATACTCTTTGACCCGGTGCATTCCAATTTGCACAGAGGCACGACGGACCTCCTTATTATAGTTTGCACTCCATAAAAGATATGGGCGCATAAGAGGTCAAAATTCATTGTCATGGAGCCAAGACCCATTGGAACATACAAAGCTCGCTCCATCCTGCATCATCCTCAGGAAGTTGTCCAGTCCTCCGCACCACTCCTCACAAATACACCCGCAGACAATCCATTATACCTTCTCCTTGTCTTCAAGCTTGAAACACCAAGCTGTGAACAGGGCTGGCTTAAACAGCACACACTAAGCTTTGACTGCTTAGGTGTGCTGTGGGCCCCTAATGGTCAATCCCGTCCATTTCCGTTTGGAATACCATCACCGTTAACTTTCCATGACTGTTGTGGGCCCCATAAACCCATCTGGTTCGCCTTAACCTGACCCCATTAATCCCGCCCAGACTTTAATTTTTCAAACTGTTTTCTCCCGCCCCAAAGTTTTCCTCGTAGCAAATAGGTTTCTGAAGTGAGCAGCTCCCATTTTCACGCAGCCTGTGCCAAAATGGGAGCTTTTGAACCGGGAAGGGACATCCATCATAACTGTGGATATGTTCTGAAAGATATGCGTGCAAAATGTGGCAGCATAGAATTACGTGATTGCAGGATATGCAGAAAATGTGTCCCTGCCTGTGCCAAAATGAGAGCTTTGGAAAGAACTATTTAATCTCTGCATCCATGCCAGTTTCATAGAAGGCATGCTCTACTAAGTTATTAGCAGCTCAACACATCGTTTCACAAGGAGGAATGTATTTAATCAAATCATAACTAACGTATTACATGTGTTTTTATTTTTTTGTGAGATTTCCTTTACAATGCAAGCCTGGAAGCTTTCGTGACTACAAATCTTCAGCTGCTTTGTGTGTTGTTTTGGGCTACGAGAAGATGGACATGAGAAGTGGTGGGTGCATGGTGGGTTATCACAAGGTATAAATAGGGTGGAAGGATGCTCTGAATCTGTTATTTGTTGAGGCTGGGAATAATTGTTGTGGAGGAAACACATATGGAAAAATGTGGTTCACAGGTTGAGTAATAAGAATAAATGCAAAAGGAAAAAGAGGCCAGTGATTTCAATATGATCTGCTCAATTATGAGATCTAAGAGAAGATGGATTTTGCCTAAATCTAGAGAAGCCTGATTAGGTCTTTATCAATTCCAGCTATTTTGCTGGTAAATCTATATTTACAAGGAAAGTTAAGTTAGAATTTCATTTTGTGAAGTAATTTGGTTTGGTTTGTTCATTCTTTATTCTTTTGTAAATAAGCGATAAATAATAAAGTTTCATAACAGTTTGGACTATCATTTTGTTTACTCTTTGAAGATTCATAGAATTGAGATTAAAAAAAAAAAAAAAAACTAAATTTCTATTGTTTTTGTGGGAAAGGAGTATTTTAAAAGTTGTTTATATATCGAAGGTTTATATTTCAATTTGGTTAAGCATAAATGGAAAGAATGATGAAATGTTTTTTAATTACATCATTTATCAATGTTCAACCTTCAAAAGTATGATATAAGACATGAGACTAGGACCATGTTAAGGTGACTTTGATGGAAAAAGATACCCCTCAATAAATTAACTCACTCAATGAAATATAACAATAGACTCATGTTCCTTATATATATTCTCACATTTATTTTTATGCAGTAAATGATTGTGATACATTCTCACTTTTTTTTTTATCAGCTGTATATATTATCATTATATAATATAATAATTATTTTGTAATAAGGGATGAAAATATAGATAATTTTTTAGTCTTTTTTTTCCACTTGAGATAAAAGTAAGAGATGAATTAATTAGTTAATTAAATAATATTTATTCAATTAATGACTCGGATAGAGTAAAGTCAAATGTAGTTAAGTATGGACAAATCTACGTGTTTGCATTTTACCCTCTTTGATATGGTATCGTGACTATAAGAAGCCACATTGTATTACATAAAAATAAAACATAATGGGTACAAAGATATGAGGACTAGTGGCATGATGCCTCTATCACTAGAAGTATGAGGATGGGTCACAAGGAGGGAGTTTGGTATGTCCTCTTGAGAGGATACAAAGGCTTGAAGAACACATTTGCTCTCAAAATGATGGATAGGTTAGAACATGGAAGAATAAAAGGATAGAAAGAGTTATGGATAATGGAGAGATGGATAAAGAGGAAGGATGAATGATTATGGTTATGTTTTAGTGGTGTCAACAACCTGAATTTGATATTGTACTTAACATTATGCACCAAGGTATAAGAAACTAGGGTGATGATGTTCCGAGTATGTGATCAAAAGGTCAATATCCAACATATGCTTTATGATACCATGATGCCCTTGTTGCAATATAGATCAAAGAACATGATAGATTCAAATAATAAAAATACACACAATCAACAAGCAAGCGTGTACAACAAACCAAATATAAAGTAGGATTTTGCCCATAATAAATCTTAGAATTGATTGAGTGATTGATAGATTGATGATGATGAGGATATAAATGTTAATAATAAGAAGAATGCATATCCTATGACTATGTTGTTAAAAATAAGAACAACATAAAGATTGGGAATGATTCATTGGTGTATCCCTATGATGATAATTAGATTGAAGTGGATTAATGGATTGCCAGTTAGCTTGGGATCGAGGTCATTGGATGCTTTTGGATGATGCACTAGTTGCATGATGAACAACATAAATTAAGATTGATTGCATTAGTATGGAGGGGTTTTGGGATATTTGGATTGGAGGGATAGAGAGATGATAAATGGATTGAATGACATGGGATTACATGGAGGATTAGGTATAATAAAATATAGTGGATTGGATGATTAGGGTAATGGAATGGATGCGAATCAATAACAAAGAGAGCCAAGGCTTGGGAAAAGGATGAAAGAATCCAAAGGGGTTTCTTAGGTCGGAGATGGAGGATTTAATGGATGGACGGTGATAGGATATAGGAGGATAGTAGATGGAGGATAGGAGGATGGAGCTCTAGGGACTATGTTGCAAACAATAAGATACCCCACACTAGATGTAGTGCAATTAAGGTTTGAAAATGGTAAAGGATTCATGAGATGGGAGGATGATGTACAAGAGGAGTGGATGCTAGAGGAAGTAAGGTTTGTATTTTCTATAGTATGTGTGGATATTTTACCCCTAGCATTATCAATATGAAAGGTGGAAAAGGAGGGAGATATGACAAAGGATATTGGATGAATGATATTGGAGGATATGGATAAGATGTGGAAGGTAGGATAGTGTAGATGAAGCTTTCCCCGAGTGTAAAGTTCAAGAGGATGGATGAGTATACATGATCCATGTTTGTTAGGATTTATTCATGGTACTCGCTTAAGGTGCCAAAAGAATAAGTTTTTGTCATTAGATGAATTACTATTTTTCTTTACCTTTTCTTTTTCTCTTTTGAGATTTTTAAAATGGTATGGATGGAGGGTGAGGATAAGGATGTGAGATAGATGATAGGTGGATGGGGAAGATAGTAGATGATTGATAGAGAGATGGAGGAGGGACTTGACAATTTAGTTCCTATTGATGTTGGTGTTAGCACAACCAACTCTAAGTAAACAAAATATCACTTAATCTCTTGAAAAGGAAGAGATCATATTTTGAAGTTCTTTTATAGTCAAATTTTCATCGCGTTTGGTACCTAAGTGGTCTATGTGATCAATTCAATAAGGGGCCTTTTTTGATGAATTAAAATCCAAATTTGTATAACTTAGATCCAATTTTAGATTCAATCAATTTAGAGGTCCTAGAAGTAAAGATCCATTTAATGGTGCATCTCATTCAAACCAATTTTATTTCAAATCAATGACCTTTCTTCATGCATACCATATAATTTAGGTAGATATAAATATTGAACTTGCTCTTGGTAATTTAAAGCTATTTAAATAGATTAATTTAAAGAAAATACAAAAGGATAGGGTAACAAAATTCACAAACAATAGACAAAAATAGATTTCACTCCATTTATTAGATTTGAAAGATTAAGAAAAACTATTAATCTAATGCCTTGATGATCACCAATCACACAATCATACACACCATAAATACATGAACCAAAGAAAATTTAGAACATAATATTTCTCAAGTTGCATCAAATCAAATCACCAAAGTCATGCAATATTTTGAGATGATACTCTATGTCAACACAATATCAAATTGTTTATTTTACTAGTTTTCTCAATTTAGACAGACAAAATAAAATATAGGTCATCACCATGATTAGAATACCTTTGAAAAAGTAGGTGTAATCCTTTGATAAAATTATAGCAAAATTTTACAAAATCTAGTACAACATTCGCCTTGAAATTTTTTATTTTTATTTTTTGTTTTGGTGTTGAAAATGGTTTATAATCCCTCAAAAAAGAATTGAAAAATATATAAATAAGATCACAACCCTCCTTGATTTTGTGGATAGATAAAAATCTTCAACTAAAACTACAACTTAAGCGACTCAAAAAATAAACTAATACTTACTAGCAATTACAAGGTGGTTGAATAGCATTCCAATACCACCTTCTACATATCATCATTTGGCTGATTTTTTGCATGAATTTAAATAAATAAGGAATACATTAAATAAAAATTAAATGCCTAAATCAACCACAAGTTCTAGAAAAATATCAAAAAAAAAATTGATAACTTTATTCAAGTTGCTTATATCTGGTCTCATGATATTGTAGCTTGATTCTCTAAGAGATATTAGGTTTTTCCCTCTTTTCCTGTAACTCATCAAAATTAGTCAACTCCTCTTGAAATTTTTGAATGGACATTTTATCTTGCACCAACTTATCTATCAAAATGTGGCATAATTTCAACAACTTTTCAAAAGGTAACCTGGGTCTAGGGGGTGGGGGTGGGGTCATACATGACTCAAGTGGCAACATGATCCTAGCTTACATGGTTGACCGTGGGGTTCAAACCTCAAGCTTTGTGGAGGTGGCAGTTGTTTATCATGAAATATTAATCTTTAAAGATAGAGGAAAGCAGAGGAAATGATTACTCTGAGCTAGGAAATGGTGATGAAGAATTCGATCTCTCTACATGCAATCTAGGAGGAGATAGAACCTAGGAAGGCGAAGAGAAAGAAATATATGGAGTCTCCTTCTGTGACATCGAACCCCCTCACCTTTGTTGTCAAGGTTGTCTCAGATTTCATTACATTGCCCCTTGGGAAAGATTATAATAAATAGCTATCTTTTTATGAGAAAGTTAAAGTTTTATACCATGAATGACTAGATGATAATGCCCCGACTCAATAGACCATTCCTTCGTCTCTTTGGTGGGTGGTTGGTTGTTTGGTCTATTTTTGTCCCTCCATATAGTGGTTGTCCTAGTTGTCTACTGGTTTTTTGTATTTTTTGGTCTTACTCATAGTTTTTTGGTTGGCTGTGCACTCTTCATGCAGCTCAAGTAGGTGCTCTCAAGTGTTTATGTGAAAGGTTTGGGCCTATCCTACTTTAATTAATAAGAACTTATCTATGCTCTTAAGTAACTAGCTTGTGCAAATGGTCATCAAACTCCTCCATTATCTTAATAAGTGACTCTTCTAATTAACATATTACCAATAATGTACCTAAATAATCTAATATGAATGCTTCGATCTTACTCATTTCTAGTTAACTCAACTATTTTTGTTGATGAGTTCATCTTTACATTGATATTGTTGAGCATTCATGTTGGAGATGACGCCCCTCATATTTGGCCTCACCAGTCACAATCATTTATCCTTTTTTAAAAGTATAGATTTTCTAATTGAAAGACTCATTCAAATGATATAATAATGAAGCTTCATATAACAACATCATATCACAACAGAAATCAAGCTTATGGTTAATCTTTAGATAGGGTGAGATTGGCTTAGGTAAATAAATATTTAGACTTAATTACCTAAGGTAGAATATAGAAAAGGATGATTAATTGGATAAGATGCCAAAAATAGAATCAAATAATAATTCAATAATATTTAATTTGTTTTAGAAAGAAAAGAACATAATTAATCAAATACAAATGATTAGTTATAAAGGAAAGACACATGATGAGTTGAAAGATGTGTAAATTTTAGTTGTCTAAATACACTTTTGTAAATTGTAAAGGAAATACTTAATTCTTAGAAAATATTCTTATGGCACAAAATATGGAGACACACTTACAACATTATATACCAAGTGATGGTGCAAAAAAGAACTCAAACCATTAATTCAATCCAATCATCTCACAAAAAGTTTTAGTAACACATACTAACCATTATAAAAGTGTGATAAAAAATATTAAAAATTTGAATAAGACTATTAGAACTATAATAACTTTCTTATTAGCGTTCTTTTGATTCAACATTTACTTGTAGCAATTCTATATTGTGTTACATATTCTTGACCATAATTGATTTTGATCTATTCATCTTTTTTTCCTTTTCTAACTTGTTGAGAAGGTATTAAATAAATTTTGGTATTATTCGTTCTCTTATTGTCTTGATATCTTTTGAATTATCACCTTTTTGTTTTGTTGAAAGTGCCTCCTATGGGATGAATGAAGCTCTTTGTGTTCATTTACTTGTACATTTTTCTATGTATTATTGTATTTATGCCACATAAATGTTGAGTTTATATGGTATTAGAAGTTTAAGAAATCATGCAAGTTTGTTTATTGTCAAATATAGTTGAATAATGAAATTCAATAATTTAGTGAAAATAAATTGAATGTAAATAATATGATGATTTTGATAAAGTTTATTGTATTTTTGTCCAGTATTCTTTGAGCACAACTAAATCTACATATGGAATTCTTGTCTTGCCTTATGCTTGACTATCTTCACGCCATGAATTAATTTATAGATGAAGCCAAATTCATATGAAATATTTTTATTAATAAGGAAAAACATGAAAGCTTGACACTTTTTACCACATTGCCTACCTATTTAGAAAAGAAAAACAATAGAGAAATATTATAAATTTTGATTCAAAAACTTGTAAGTGACTAACTAAGCCAATACATAATTAATATGTAATGTTATTTTAGTTGTTCATAAACAAGAAAAATATTGGCTCAATTCTAAGAATTTAGCACAATTTATTATAATGGGTAAAATAAACTTTAAACTTCAAATAATTTTCTTAAATTTGTTTTATATTTTACAAATATTTGTCTACTAAAAAAATCTCTTAATTTGTAATATTTTTAAAAATCACCATTTTTAAAATGTTTGAATTAATTTAGATTTTTAAATAAATATAAAAAAAAAATTCTAGAAAATAAAGCCTTTTTTTTCATTGCATTTTCTGCATTTTATTTTTCAGCTTGCAATTTATAATAATTATTGATTCTAATGAAAGCTTCCAGACTAGCATTGCAAAGCAATTCTCACAAACAAAATAAATATATGTATACACCGTTCTTAGCTATGGTTTGATTAAATACATGCATATATCCTCTTTGTGAAACGATGTGCTATGAGCTGCTAATAACATAGTAGAGCATGCACATGGAAGTAGAGATCAAATAATTCTTTCCAAAGCTCTCATTTTGGCACAGGCAGGGACACATTTTCTGCAAATCCTGCAATCACGACATTCTACGCTACCACATTTTGCGCGCATGTCTTTCAGAGCATATCCAACAGTTATAATGGACGTCCTTTCCTGGTTCGAAAGCTCCCATCTTGGCACAGGCTGCGTGAAAATGAGAGCTGCTCAGTTTAGAAACCTATTTGCTGCGGTTGGAAAACTTTGAGGCGGGAGAAAACAGTCTGAAAAATTAAACTTTGGGGCGGGAGAAAACAGTTTGAAAAATTGAACTTTGGGCGGGATTAATGGGGTTCGGTTAAGGCGAACCAGCTGGGTTTGAGGGGCCCACAACAGCCCTGGAAAGTTAACGGTGATTGTATTCCGAATGGAAATGGACGGGAATGACCAATAGGGGCCCACAGCACACCTAAGCAGTCAAAGCTTAGTGTGTGTTGTTTAAGGCTAGCCCTGTGAACATGGATGCAATGTCAGCATTGGTGCGGTATTTGAATTGAGCCCACAGATATTCCTCCCAAGAACGATCTTGGCTCGGGTGATGAAATCTTTCTCTTCAAAACAGAACACATTCGTCAACCTTTCATTTGTGATTTGTCCCCAAAATGCCACCTTTGGTCTCGCAGCTTATAGAGAAAAATTTGGTTCCATTCCAGTCGTGGGCAAGGATGTTTGTATTAGAAAGAGAGTTGCAAGTATGCTTTGATGGAAATGTTACCTTCTTGCACCGCGACTTCTCTCCTTAAAACATTGGCTTGTGATACAAGCAAAAACACCCTTCCCCATATCATCAACTTGGGTGTGGATTCATTAATACAAATGGCCTTTCGAATTAGCAGTGCTCGGTGGATATGACACTGTTTCAATTCACACGTGAAAGGTACATTGAGGCGTCATTTGCTTGCTCGACATGAATCCTCATTTGTTAATTCCAACTCACCCAAGAGATTTGATGGAGATTACATTCCTTCGCGTGTCCATATCAGACTGTCGACATCCTAACAAGCCTTAAAGGCTTGTATTTGTTCGCTTGTTTCCAGATCATCTTTGTTTTATTGCTAGACTATGCCACCCAATGCGATTATCGAGGCCACCTTCAAATCACACTTAGATATTACCATTGGGATGGTAGGTATCTAGTGTTAACTCACCAACCTGAAGTTCAAAAGCTTGGTTGGCACACAAATCAGCTTCCTTGTTACCTTCACGCAACACATGAGACACTTTGTAGCTGTGAAACGAATTGAGATGATTTTTAATGCATTTGATATCTCTATCAATTTTCCAGTTATGAGCTTCAACCCTAATAATTTGACCGTGTTATAATTTGAGAGTCTCCTTCCAGGTGCAGTCTATCCATACCTATCTTTTTAGTCAAATGAATCGCCAAAAGAGTTGCCTTTGCCTCAGCTTCATTATTAGTCTTCAGGACTAATCGCTGCTTGCACCTAACGATGATTATTCGATTACTATCTTTGGCCACACATCCAACACTGGAAGGTCTTGGGTTTCCATGTGTTGCACCATCAAAGTTTATTTTTATCCAACCTGGTTCTGGAGGGTTCCATTGAGAAGACCTTTCCAGTGGTTTACAAGGGTTAACCCTTTGAGACCCATTAACGGGTATATGTACTTATGTTATTACAAAACTTTATTAGACTTGAATATAAATGAAACATTTTCATTCAAATGTTTGTAACTTTTATTTATTCTTCAATTATTGTATGTGTTTCTAAGTACAGAAATGTGCTTGATTAAAAATAAAAAAAATCATGGTACTCTTGCAATATAAAGCAATACAAGCAAATGGTTTGACAAAAAAATTGAGAATTGAAAAGTGAAAGTTTGGGCAAGATTCCATAGGGGATCTTACGCTACTCTAATAGATATAAATTATTGAGCGTTGTGTCTATCATTCTATGTAGTTTACTATATTCTAAAATGTGCAGTCCTTTCTTAGGTTTTTTTTTCACATACATGTTTGTTTCATCCAACATGGAGAGAACACCAGATAAAGTGGAGTGTCGTCATATCACTTAACCTATGTAAAAGGTGAGGAGCTTTGTCTACTATGGGACAATGTTTGTACATTACTCCAATCAATGATTGATAATTTGAAGAACTTGTTGCATTGGTCCATACAAGGAGATCCATCTAGTATCAACATTCTTAAGAAGCTTGTTTTATGTAGTTATTCCCTTAGCAAAATATTGAAACTCTGCAAACCATTTGGGACTTTAAAAGAAGTATGAGTAGAGATAAAACTTTATGCAAAGAATGTTCCTATTACCTTGCATTATTAAAGCTCTATTAAGTCCCGCACTGTTAGAAGTTAGGATTTGATGATACCAATCATTATAAACAAAATATAAAATTAATGAAATAAGAATAATACAAACATAGATTAAATACATTACACAAGATATACATGTGGAAAACTCTTTTGGGTAAAAAGACCCCGTAAAGAATCACTTTATTAAAATACTTAGCAAATAGTCTATTAAATATAGACTAAACCTAGGGACACTTCTTACTTCCACATGGCCAATAATACCTTCTCTGCATAGTAAACCTCCTTAAATATATAGGATGAAGGGTGGCAACATTAGCCACACCTTTTCAATAACTCCCATTCATAAATAATTAATAATCTAATAGTTATTAGATAATAATTATTTAAAATGGGATATATGCTTAATAAAGAATATAATATATAAAGTTTTAAACCTTATATTAGAACAATATGTAAATGTTATAAGGGTGTAACCCCTAATAACATTATGTTCTAACATACATACCCAACCTTTTGGCATTAATGAAATCATCCATACCTAAATTTTAAAAGATTTACACACTGAACAATTTTTGCCTTGTGTGCTTCTGCCATAATATTTCCAAATTGAGCTTCAATTGAATATCCATGTTCAACAAGCTTTGTCTTTCTTTGCATATGTTCATCATACTTGACAGCATGCTTAACATGAAGCATTATTCCTTTGTTTTCAATCTTATCACTAATTGTTCTTTTCGTCTATGATTTGTTTTCCATAAACTTTATCGATATGTTTTTCTATAGTGTCCAATTTTAATTGCAACTTCTTGCCTTTTTATATTTCCAACTACACATCTTACACTTGCATTTTGTTGGAGGTTCATATTTGTTTGCATTCTCCACAAGTGCAATGAATAGGTGTTTTGACATCCAATCAATCTGAAAATTCCTTTTCATATCCCACATGGGTCCAATTTTTTCTATTTTGCTTTTCTTTTCCCCTTCTTTGCAGTAACTTCATATATGACATTTTCATCCAAATCAATTAACTCATTTCGGTTACCTTGTTTATCCATTGGAACAAAATCTACAATATTGTCATCTTAGTCAATTAATTCATTGTGATCATCCTCTAAGGTATTGTCTTCTTCATTAATATTTGATGCAAGTGTTGATGTTGTAGCTCCATCTAATAGATTACAAACATTGTCAAAGTACGACATTATAGTTCTACATTTTGTTGAACTTTCTGTAAAGCGGAAAATCGAACCCTAGGTGTTCCCCCACTCCAAGGAAAGAGAAAGGGGGTCACTAGGATTGACGGTTTTCACTTAGGAGAGACTTTACATTCAAAAGAGGGGTTGAAACTCACAAGATCCAATCCCACACAATGCAAGATTGAATTCTAAATGAGTTTCAAGGGTTGAGACAGCAAGGATACCCTCTTTTGTAAAGAATGTAGATAGAAGGATTGAACTAGGAGTGTATGTAAAAGTAAGAAAGATTCGCTTGTAGATGGAGATAGGGACACGGGATGAAGCTACGGACCTGAAATTAGCAGCAAAATGTTGAGACGATGTTGTCCTGCAAGTTTGAGCGAAAGTTGATGGGACGATGGCGCCCGGAGTGCACACGGTCCTCCGAAAAATCCGCGAAACGAACGGGGATCTGTTCGTCTCTGTACAAGGATTCCTGATCTTCAATTACAGCCGCGTACCTGCAACCTACACACAGAAAAGAGAGGACGATTGGGGGGTTACGGATTAGGGGTTTGCCTTCAGGTCAAACCCCAGTTTTGGAATTAACCAAGAAATGAGAATGCTGTAAATGTAAATGTTTGTAATGTAATCCAGTACTGATACCTTGTTGTAAGAATGTTTGTATTCTTACATGCGAAGGTGTAATGATGTTGTATGTTGTATGTTGTAGGTGGTCTCCTCTTCAATGGTTGAATCCTTGTCTTGAATGCAACACCTAGCCTTGAATGGAGACTTAGAATGCTCAATTGCTTGAAGGAATGCTTGAATGCTTGAATGTTTGAATGTTTGCCTATCGCTTCTGCCTCTTGCACACATATTTTTCGCACCCCCCCCAAATGGGAGGGGAAATGTAGTTTATATACTTTTCAATTAGGGTTAGGAGACTGATTTTTCCGACCTTAGGCCGACATAGGAGCATTATTTTCCAAATTGCAAACTTGAAGACCCGATGCCCAACAAGAGACCGGGCCCAAAATAGGGCCAGGGACCAGGGTACTGGGCGCCATGGTCCTGAGGGACCAAGGCGCTAGGCGCCATGGTCCCACCTCCCGGGACAGCACGGTGCAAGGAGGATCAGGCCAAGGTGCAGAAAGATGCAATTTTTGATGTCGTAAACAGGTTTCGGGGTCTCCATTCAGGTTCAATGTTGCACCGCCATCGTGAAGACCCAAATGCAGTCGAAATTGCAAGTGTCGCAATTTTACGATGCTACATTTAGCCCCCACTTTAGCGGGAGTATAAGCGTACGCCCATACTTCCGGTAAAGTACAAGGAAACAACATTGAAAGACTTTCACCACGTCAAGGAGGCAAGATACACCAAGCCCCTAGTGGACTAAGGATCTTACGACTTCGATTGACAAAGTAAAAGGGAAGATCACGAGGGAGAACCATGACTGTCAGTAGTAAGGTTCCCTCACTATGAGTCATGCAAGAAAAATACCAAAAATTTTCAAGGCAAAGATAAGTTCGCCAAGAAATTTTCAAGTATCTTGGAGAGATATGAACGGAGTGTATGCCCCCTACGTTAAAGCGATCGCACATGCCTCATCGGGGGTGATTGCTTTAAGGTAGTGATACACATAAGAAATGAGAAGGGAAAGGAGCATGTTATCACAAAGATTTAGCCCCCAAGTGTGAGATAAACCCAAGGATAATAGACACAAAACACAAAGCACGAGGTGACTTCGCTTTCCTTGGGGTCAGCATGCTGTATGATAATTCATGTATATCATATGTATGTATGCATAATTGTTCTTCATTCCCCAATCAAGGAAGGTCACCTAGAAGAAGGGAACACATGTGTCTTTTGAGTCAACATGAGAGAGACCAAAAGAGATCTCAATGCTTTGCATCGTCCTCAAGTAGACAACACTAAGGACAACAAATAGAAGAATGGGAATAACACATAGAAGAAGTAACAAAAGAGATCAAGAGAGGAGGAGAGAATCTGCTATGCTAATGAACTAGTCTAGCATGTCATCCACCCCCCGATCTTGCTGATCAATATTTCGGGAAGGCGGGAAACACGCTAGAGGAGGAACATCCAACACAGCAGATGGAGCTATCACAAGATCCAAACAAGGGCTATGTTCATGTTCCAAGCCACGTTGTTCTTGTCTAGGAGCTAGGATAAGTGCTTTAGAAAATTCGTTAGATAAATGGTTATCAATATCAACATATTCATATTCACTATCAGAAGAAAGAGGAGTAACATTTTCATCATGAATAACATTTTCATCTATATCATCATCAAGATTTATAAAAATAGGATCTTTAACTCGCACAGGATCAAAACCATCATGCATCTTATGTTTAGGAGGTTTTGACTCAATTTTTGGCTGAGGAGAAAATGGAATAATGCTAGCTGAAGGTGTTTTTGGGGATTGCAAAGTTTGAGAAGCAGCTGCACGAGCTCTAAGATGACGCTTTCGTCGGCGTTCACGCGCAGAACGATTTCGTCTAGTCTTAGTAGGAAGTTGAGAAGATTGAAGAGGAGGAATGTTCTCATCCTTATCACTTGGGTGTTTAGGTTGAATAATAGGAGAAGAGGAAGGTCTCTTCTCTCTATAAGAGGAAGGAGGAGGAACTGCTCCATATAAAGGAGGAATATCTGGTTTAGGAAGGAGACCAAGTCCATCATGACGAGGAGGTATAGGTCTACCTTTAGAAAGTTTATTAGACATAGGCATAGTCACATCTATAGGGATGGGTTGGGAATCTTCGTGAGGAAAGACATTAGTTTTATCTTTCAAAGGAAGAACTTCCTTCTCAAGAATGATAGGAATATCAAGTTTGGGTATTCTAGGTTCACTTAGAGATAGGATCATATCTTTTTTCCACTTTTGATAAGATTTGAAAAGATGATCACTTCGCGGTGGAAGAGATTGAAATTGTTTAGGCCAAAAATAATCAATAGGAACGCTAGAAGTTCTTTCAGCTAGTTTAAAGAGACTATGATTGATAGTAACAACTTCACCATTATGGGGAAATTTCAAACACTTGTGAATAGGAGAAGCAATAGCTTTCATGGAAGATAGTCAAGGATAGCCTAGCTTCACCCGAAATTGTTCGGATGATGGAATAATAGCAAAGCTCACATCAAGGGATTTGTTATGGACCTCAATAGGTAATGTAATAGAACCAATTGCAGGAGAAGAAAATGCATCAAATAATTTCACAACCACATTTGTTTTGTCATAGATCACTTGATTCAATTGCAAAGTAAAAAGAAATTCTTCAGTAATGACATTAACCATACAAGAAGGATCAATAAGCACTCCACGGCAAGGTGTATTCTTGACTTTTGCAACTGTATATAAAGGACCATCAGGTCCCCTGATAGTTTCACTAGAATCAAATGTGATGGAAGGTTCTTTAGGGATTTTCTGTTGCTCCACAAAGTTAATCACATTCGGAGTCATAGACACAAGACCATCAGCTGAGAAAGAGGAATCATTAGTCTCAATCACATTAGAGGTATGAGAAGGTAATGGATCAGTAAAAATCTTAAGATTTTGGTTAGGAAGAGCTATAGATGTGTTGCCTTTATTATTCACACCTGAAACAGAGATAGTATTATTATCAATCAAATCTTGAATTTTACCTTTTAAAGAAAAACATTTTTCAGTATCATGCCCAGGTTGACGATGAAATTGACAAAAAGATTTGTTATCAAAATAGGGTGAATTAATCTTTGCAGGATCTATTTGCTTTATAGGAGGGAGAGTAAGCACATTTTGTTCCAATAACTTATTCATAATACTATGCAATGATTCATTCAAAGGAGTAAACTCTCTTTCTTTCTTGAAAAACTTAGAAATAGGAGGCACACCTGATGCTGCATTCACATTGTTGTTGGTGATGTTTTCATTGAACTTAATGAACCCTTTGTTCAGTTTAAACTTCCCAAATGGTTGTTGACTACTATCACCCTTATCACTCGGAGCCATAGGATTTGCTTGTTCCATTTGACTCACAGTCAGTTGATAATTGTGAAGAGTTGCACACAACTGTTGGAAAGAAGTAAACTCAGAAAACATAAGTTTTTTTCTAATATCTTTTTGTAAATTAGAAATAAAGATTCTTTGAATATCATTGTCAGGTACTGGAAAAGAAATTTGAGCACACAAATGCTTATATCTACCAATGAAATCAGTCACTTTTTCTTTAACACCTTGTTTACAATGCATTAAATCAATCAAAGTAACTTTAGGACTTATATTGTTTTGAAATTGTTGAATAAAAGCATTTGCAAGTTGTTGGAAAGAAGTAATAGAATAGGAAGGCAACGAGCAATACCATTGTAGAGCCTTATCTCTTAATGTTCTAGTAAACAGTTTTGCAAGCAACCTTTGGTCATGAGCAAAATCAGTACATGTTGTTTGAAAGGTCTTAACATGTGTTGGAGGATCACCTTTACCATTATAAAGCTCCAACTGCGGGATTTCAACATGCTTAGGGGGGATAGCTCGAACAATGTCTAGAGAAAGTGGGCTCGCAACATCAAATGTGGGCACACTAAACTTAGATTGATTCATAGAGGCAATTTGTTGTTGTAAAGAAGAGATAGTTTGTGCAAGATTGTTAATGGTCGCTTCAGTCGAAGACTTCATATTAGACATGTTAAATTGTGATGGAGGTATTATGTTATTGAAAGAAGGTATTGAGTGAGAGTAAGGTGGCGGGACACTATGATAGTTAGTCATAGGAGATGATTGGAAAGAAGGAACACTACAAGGAGGAATGGAATGGTTAAATGAATTGCCCCCTTGCGTCATGTTCATTTGTGGAGATGTAATAGGGACACTCATTGAAGGAATGAATGAGGAAGTCGGATTGAATGAAGGAAGAGGGTTGATTGAAGAAGAAGGATTGCCCCCATGACTGGTGATCATAGGTGGAATGTTTTGTATTGAAGTAGTCATTATGTTTGATGTAAAAGTAGGTATACTAGCAATAGAAGTTGTCAAAGGGGTAGAACGATTGACTTGAGTAGGAGGTTGTGTATAACCTAAAGTTTCGGCACAACTCTTCATAGGCATCACATTCGAATCCAAGATGTGTGCAATACTATGCAAAACATCAATTCCATTCTTATCACTTTGAACCATACGTTTTAGACCCTCAATTAATGAAAGAGCTTGACTATCGGGATATTCTTGAGACATCCATTGCTGAAAATCGTCAAATTGGTTATCCAATTTCGAAAGTTGTTCTACAGAAACCTCATGGAGAGCTTCTTCATCATTAAGAGGATTAGAGGAATTTCCCATGTCCTCGTTAGAAAGGCCATTCAAATTAGGTTCCATCTCCTCGGTAATTAAACCTTGGAAAGACTTAATTCTAAGGCTTCGTCTAACGGGAATAGTGTAAGTAGGGCTTATTGTTGTAAAACTCATGCACAACTTCCAAGAAAGGTAGGCACAATTGAAAATTAGGGCCAAGGGGGTAGCACTTAATTTTAATTGAGATCTTGAATTTTGAATTTATTTTCGAATTTAGAGGTAGCAAATTTCAATAAAATCAGCCAATCTCCTAGATTTAAGCTGTTAAATGCAATCCTGACAATCTCCCGAAGTTTCAGAAAAAATGTCGGGGACCGTGGCGAACGGAGTGCACACGGTCCTCGCAACTTTTTTCGAAATTTTCAGGGATGAAAGTTATAATGATTTTAAAGCTAATCTGAAAAAATTGAGTGATTTTACGATCTGTAGATAGGCCAAATTAAAGTTGCAATCTCAAAATTGAACCCTACCAAGATTGTTGAAAAATGCAAAATTTGAATCTTGAAAAAGAGAGGGAAACTGAAATTTTGAATTTTAAGATTTTAGAGGGAATACTAAAAGCAATGCAAGCTTTGAAATTTTAAAGTTGACTCAATTTCATGCAAAATTCAAATTTGAAAGCAGAAATCAAAGTTGTTGCAATTAAACACTTAATTTCAAAAGTCACAAACTGCAAGAATTTGAATAAAGCACTAAAATTTCGAATGAATGCCAACACACTTTTCAGATTTAGGACTGTAAGAAACACAATTTTAACACAAAATTTCAATTTCAACAATTTTTGAATGATTATAAGCCTTAATCCAAGCAATCACTAGACCAACTTTGACTTTAATTTTGAAAGGGTTAGAATCGATGAAATCAGCCAAGATTCTAGATTTTAGCAGAAAAATACAGTAAGATCTAGCTCCCGAAATTTCAGAAAAAATGTCGGGGACGATGGCGCTCGGGGTGCACACGGTCCTCGCAACTTTTTTCAAAATTTTCAGGGATGAGAGATATTATGATTTTGTTGCGGAATCCAAAGTTACAGCCGATTTGGAGGTGTTTTGATCAGTGAAATCATCGGTCAAAGGTTGAATCAAGAGGGTTTTAAAAATTAGGGTTTTGACACTTAACCACTTAATTTTCAAAATTAAAGCACAAATATGAATTGACAGTTTGCAATAGAAGGGTAGATCTGAAACAAGCATTAACAATTAAACATTTCACAAGCTCCATTATTAAAAAGAAAATTTAGGGTTTTTATGCAATTAACCTCTAAAATTTGCAAAAGATCAAACATTTAAATGTAATTAAGGAAGCAAAAAAAAATTCAGATCTAACCATGAATAATCAGAATTAGGATGTTCACGTCGGGTTCACCAAAATGTAAAGCGGAAAATGGAACCCTAGGTGTTCCCCCACTCCATGGAGAGAGAAAGGGGGTCACTAGGATTGACGGTTTTCACTTAGGAGAGACTTTACATTCAAAAGAGGGGTTGAAACTCACAAGATCCAATCCCACACAATGCAAGATTGAATTCTAAATGAGTTTCAAGGGTTGAGACAGCAAGGATAACATCTTTTGTAAAGAATGTAGATAGAAGGATTGAACTAGGAGTGTATGTAAAAGTAAGAAAGATTCGCTTGTAGACGGAGATAGGGACACGGGATGAAGCTACGGACCTGAAATTAGCAGTAAAATGTCGAGACGATGTTGTCCTGCAAGTTTGAGCAAAATTTGACGGGACGATGGCGCCCGGAGTGCACACGGTCCTCCGAAAAATCCGCAAAACGAAGGGGGATCTGTTCGTCTCTGTACAAGGATTCCAGATCTTCAATTACAGCCACATACCTGCAACCTACACACAGAAAAGAGAGGACGACTGGGGGGTTACGGATTAGGGGTTTGCCTTCAGGTCAAACCCCGGTTTTGGAATTAACCAAGAAATGAGAATGCTGTAAATGTAAATGTTTGTAATGTAATCCAGTACTGATACCTTGTTGTAAGAATGTTTGTATTCTTACATGCGAAGGTGTAATGATGTTGTATGTTGTATGTTGTAGGTGGTCTCCTCTTCAATGGTTGAATCCTTGTCTTGAATGCAACACCTAGCCTTGAATGGAGACTTAGAATGCTCAATTGCTTGAAGGAATGCTTGAATGCTTGAATGTTTGAATGTTTGCCTATCGCTTCCGCCTCTTGCACACATATATTTTTTGCACCCCCCAAATGGGAGGGGAAATGTAGTTTATATACTTGTCAATTAGGGTTAGGAGACTGATTTTTCCGACCTTAGGCCGACCTAGGAGCATTATTTTCCAAATTGCAAACTTGAAGACCCGATGCCCAACAAGAGACCGGGCCCAAAATAGGGCCAGGGACCAGGGCGCTGGGCGCCATGGTCCTGAGGGACCAGGGCGCTGGGCGCCATGGTCCTGAGGGACCAGGGCGCTGGGCGCCATGGTCCTGAGGGACCAAGGCGCTAGGCGCCATGGTCCTGAAGGACCAGGGCGTTGGGCGCCATGGTCCCACCTCCCGGGACAACAGGGTGCAAGGAGGATCAGGCCAAGGTGTAGAAAGATGCAGTTTTTGATGTCGTAAACAGGTTTCGGGGTCTCCATTCAGGTTCAACGTTGCGCCGCCATCGTGAAGACCCAAATGCAGTCGAAATTGCAAGTGTCGCAATTTTACGATGCTACACTTTCGTCACCCCTTTCAAGAGCCTTATTACTGCTCGACATCTCATGAAATAAAAAACTTTAAAAAAATATTTTTTTTTGTTTAAGAATGAATCATAGTGATAGAGTGTAGATCTCTAATTCCTTGGGCCCTAGATGTCTCCCTACGCAATATCATTTGTAAGCATAAGAATGGTAGATAGATAAATAAGCTTATAACACTATAAAGAAATGATCACTTACCTATAGGTTTTCACTAGCTCGCTAATACTACAATGCTTGTAGTTCTAACTTGCCTATAGTCTTAATCAAGAGCTCATAACCAAATAAAATGTGTAAATAAATCAGAGTTCCAATTATATTTATATCAATCCATATTTGGCAAATTTAACAGAGTTTTTAAATAGTATAGTAAAAACTTGGTGAATCTCAAATGATTATAAAACAAAACATATACATGTTGGGTGAATCAAACCTTGACAAAACACCTATGTTCTAATTTTCAAGGCAATTATTAACCTACAATTAACATGGAGTTATAATAGTATTGGCAAAATGAGACCTCCTACACAATTATTTTTTTATGTTATTGGCAAAATGAGTTCTCCAATGCAGTGAACTTTTAATGTTTTTGGTGAAATTGAGTCCTCATACATAATAAAAATTTAATGGGATTGGGAAACATGTGGTTGAATCAATACATGCATTCAAAATTCCAAGCAAAAATATAATTTAAACTTTGGAAACATGTAGTTATTAGCAAAAATATTAATTGCATATGCCACACAAAATAAATTTATGACAAATTAAAATGCATTTGATTGATAATTAATAAAACACGAGTGATTTGGCCACCCTAATGGTTCCAATGTATTCACCAATTTTGAATTGAAGAAGATTCACCCCTAAAAAGATCCATGCTAAGAAACAAATTGGGTCATCTCCAAAATCTAAGGGTTTTCATTCTTTAATACAATAATTGAACACAAGTGCTCAAGTTTTGAGTGATAGGTAAACCTAACAAAAGATATGATCCAAAGCGATAAAGTTGTCCACCTTGTATAGAGGTTGAATGGCTAGCATGAGCCCACATGTGTTAAGACTTTTTTGAAAGTTTCCCACCATTTTACATTCAAAATTGAGCCCATTAATGACAGCCCTATTCGACCATGGTAATCGTTGCAATACTTTGTTCAAATGTAAGGGATGTAGGAGGCATGCTAGAAAACTAAAAATTGCATACCAAAAGGATGCAAATGAAAGCAAGACCAAGAAATTAAGAGTTGGGATATTGCTAAAAAATATATATCCATTTGATATGTTGTATTATGTTCTCCAAATGCCTAAGGTCTAAAGTGTACAAAATATGATGAAAGGATGCCAAGGTGCAAATGGATGCAAAGGTCTAAGGTTCCAAATAAGTAGAGCAACAAAATAGCAAGAATTCAGCTTTGTTCATACCTAATGCATGGAGTAGCAATGATTAGGCTTCAAAGATACCCAATGTAGGAGGAAGAAAGGCATCAGATTCAAAGATAACCAATGCTAAAGGGAGCTGGGATCAAAAAAAGATAATACTCAGACATAGGATGAAGGAAAGGATCAAAGTTTTGGCATATAAAATAATAGCAAAGCTTAGGAATTGTTGATACCTAATGCAAGGAAGTGAGGATTGGGCTTTTGGCATATTGGCACTAGAGGTGAATGAAAGGGAGACATGATAGTATGAGAAAGCATTAAATCCTGCCCAAGTTTGGAAAG
The DNA here is from genome assembly GCF_030272615.1 of Cryptomeria japonica. Classification (NCBI taxonomy): domain Eukaryota; kingdom Viridiplantae; phylum Streptophyta; class Pinopsida; order Cupressales; family Cupressaceae; genus Cryptomeria; species Cryptomeria japonica. The sequence continues at coordinate 16,572,948 of NC_081413.1, read as the reverse complement.
TGACTAGGACAGCCTCATACTTGAGATTAGGTATAGTACCAAGAAACCTAAAATGGGTGAAAACTCTAGAAGAGTGAGATTTTCCCTTCTCTAATCACTATTTTCTTGCTAGTTTTACTCCCTACAAGAGGCCATCATGAACATCTTGTATATTGTTTTAATACCCATGACTCCCTAGCTTTAATCTTGCAAAATTAATTTATTGTTCTACATTTAAAAGATAAAAGATAAAATATAGCCATACTTGCTATACCAAGTAGAAAATGTGTTGAAAATATTCTTGACATCTTAGCTTATGAATTGTTTAGTGTACAAATTAATAAAGGGAGATAAGCAAATGAACCAGAAAGCAACCTTAAATGACTTTGGGAAACCCAAGGTAGGTGAAAGCTATAGAAAAGTGGGACTTTCCGTTCTCTTAATCACCATCTTCTTGATGTTTTTACTCCCTACAAGAGGTCATCATAGGCATCTTACATAATCTCTTAGCGCATCACACTTCAGCACATCAAAGACCACTTAACTGTAGCAAACAAGCATAATTGCAGACACAATAAATGAAAAGGAACCCCAAAACATGTTTTCAAGGGTCTCTTATAAATAATAAGGTGCACTTGCACCTAACAAGACCCTCAAATGCTTTAGATCTCAAAAAGTTGAACACCTACATACTTTTGTTGCAGTGCGGCTTAACTATTTTCTATCATATGTAGCAAGTTCTACTACTTTACATATGCCTACTTGTCTCTATGACAAGTTCAACTATAAACATACTCGATACAGTTAGTCATTTTTAAAAGTAATCAAGTCCCAATTATTTTTAAAAGTAATCAAGTCCCAATTATTAAACAAGTTTTTCACGCTCCAATTATTTTCGCAGCCCTTTATTTGTTTTTTTGGCTCTTTATCGAGGTAACAAATTACTTAGTACAATATCAGCAAATCATTGGTAACAAATCATGTAGTGTCCCGACTAGTTAGAGACTATTGTCCTGCAAAACAGATTGTTAGAAACAGCGAATATATATATATATATATATATATATATATATATATATATATATATATATATATATATATATATATATATATATATATATATATATATATATATATATATATATATAAAACTGATCTAACTTGCAATTTAACTTTAAAATTCTTAATTAACATAATCACAATTCTCGTCAAATAAAAACGATATGAATGCCATACGAAGATATGTCCTTAGGCGGTCGTGAAGCTCGCCTTCTTGGAACCCATCTTGGTTCCAAGCCATCCAGGAAATCGAGGGTGAATTCTTACATCCAAGTCATCCAAGAAAGAGGAAATCAAAGGTTAATTCGATTCTTGTCTTGGGTGTAATTTCTTACACCCAAGCCATCCAAGGAATCGAAGGTTAATTCGATTCTTGTCTTCCAAGCCATCCAAGAAATCGAAGGTTAATTTGATTCCTGTCTTGGATGTAATTTCTTACACCCAAGCCATCCAAGGAAGACCATATGTCAATTCCTTGCCTTAGATGATGCATCTCATCATCCAAGTCCTCAGAGGGGACCGGCTAGATCCGTCTCTTCTTGGATGAACTTAGTCAACCAAGTCATATATATGCATATAGATATTCAATATATATACTGCCCTAGGGATTATCATAATCCCTCCCTTAAACTAAGTGAGTTTCCTCACTATAGCCTCCAACATGTAATTACATTTATAATACATTTTTGCATTTGATTATTATTTTTCATTCCATAATCCATATTTACATATTCTTGATTTAACATGTATTCCCTAACATATATTTATAAAAATGTTCATTAACCAATATTCATATTTATTTATTACGTATATTCCTAACTATTCATTAATATGTATTCATTAACATATATTTTCACATATCCATTAACATATGTTTACACATATTCCTAAAAACCATATATATATATATATATATATATATATATATATATATATATATATATATATATATATATATATATATATATATATATATATATATTTATTAACATATATATTAAATTATTCATTCATTAATATATATTTTAAAATATTAATTACTTATATTTATTAACATATACATTAAATAAGCATTAATTATATTCATTAACGTATATAATAAAATGTTCATTATTTATATTTATTAACATATATCATGAAGTATTCATTCATTACTTACCTGACCTCTTCCTCTTTCCACGCAACAATCCTCTTATCCTCCCACTGACTTTTTCCTTTATTTCCTTTCTTCAAGTATTCTGCCTTAACGTAGTTCTCTCCTCTAATCCATGCAACCCTATATGTGTCGAAAGCAAAGGCACCACTGGGGCAGATTCAAATATGGATGTAAGTAAATCCCTATCGTGTTGGACAAAGTGTGGACGTGGACTGAGGCAGCCATCCCCCCGTGATGTCTATCTTCCCCAAGCCTTCCCTTTATTCTCCTCCACGTCCTTAGTGGGGATTCGTGTCCATTAGAATGGATTTGGGAATGGTGATGACTCCTTGAAAAGTCACTGCTTCCCAATATTCGTTCCCAATCATTATTCCCCCTCCCTTCCTACAATGAACTATATCTCAATATATATATCTTGCAAAATGAAGTGAAAAGTTACTCTTGTCATGACTCTTCATCGACATCTCCTCTTCCTTCACTAATCGCACATTTTCATGACTATCCTTACCTCACTAATCGTGGCTTCCAAATATACCCGATATTAACTATTGTAACCATTGATAACATTATTATCACCTTCATAACAACGTTGACCATAATATCGGTTGCTATGTATCCCTTTCAATTATCGGTTGACTAATGTAGCGTCCTAAAATTGTGACACTTGCAATTTCGACTGCATTTGGGTCTTCACGATGGCGATGCAACACGGAACCTGAATGGAGACCCCGAAACTTGTTCATGACATCAAAAAATGCATTTTTCAGCACCCTGGCCTGATCCTCCTTGCACCTTGCTATCCCTGGAGGTGGGACCATGGCGCCCAGCACCCTGGTCCTTCAGGACAAGGGCGCCCAGCGCCCAGCGCCCTGGTCCCTGGCCCTATTTTGGGCCCGGTCTCTTTTGGGGCTTCAGGTCTTTAAGTTTGCAAATTGGAAAATAATGTTTCCTGGTCGGCCTAAGGTCGGGAAAATCAGTCTATTAGCCCTAATTGACAAGTATATAAACTACATTTCCTCTCCCATTTGAGGAGGTCAGAAAAAAGAGGAAAACATATGTGTGCAAAAGGCGGAAGCGATATTCAAACATTCAAACATTCAAGCATTCAAGCATTCCTTCAAGCAATTGAGCATTCTAAGTCTCCATTCAAGGCTAAGTGTTGCATTCAAGACAAGGATTCAACCATTGAAGAGGAGATCACATACTACATGCATTACACCTTCGCATGTAAGAATACAAACATTCTTACAACAAGGTATCAGTACTTGTTTACATTACAAACATTTACATTTACAACATTCTCATTTCTTGGTTAATTCCAACCAGGGTTTGACCTAAAGGCAAACCCCTCATCCCTAACCCCCCAATCATCCTCTCTTTTCTGTGTGTAGGTTGCAGGTACGCGGCTGTAATTGAAGATCTGGAATCCTTGTGCAGAGACGAACAGATCCCCCTTCGTTTCGCGAATTTTTCGGAGGACCGTGTGCACGCCGGGCGCCATCGTCCCCTCAACTTTCGCTCAAATTTGCAGAACAACACCGTCTCGACATTTTACTGCTAATTCCAGGTCCGCAGCTTCATCCCATATCCCTATCTCTGTTTATAAGCGAATCTTTCCTACTTTACATGCATTCCTAGTTCAATCTTTCTATCTACATTCTTTACAAAAGAGGGTATCCTTGATGTCACAACCCTTGAAACTCATTTAGAATCCAATCTTGCATTGCGTGGGATTTGATCTTGTGGGTTTCAACCCCTCTTTTGAATGTAAAGTCTCCCCTAAGTGAAAACCATCAACCCTAATGACTCTCCCTTCTCTCTCCTTGGGGTTGGGGAGGGGAGAACAACTAGGGTTCGATTTTTCCGCTTTACATTTTGGTGAACCCGACGTGAACATCCTCATTCTGATTATTCATGGTTAGATCTGAAAATTTTGCTTCATTAATTACATTTCCATGTTTGATCTTTTGCAAATTTTAGAGGTTGATTGCATAAAAACCCTAAAATTTTCTTTTTAGTAATTAAACTTGTGGAATGTTTAATTGTTAATGCTTGTTTCAAATCTACCCTTCTATTGCAAATTGTCAATTCATATTTGTGCTTTAATTCTGGAAATTAAGTGGTTAAATGTCAAAAACCTAATTTTTAAGACCTTCTTGATTCAACCTTTGACTGATAATTTCACTAATCAAAACACCTCCAAATCGGCTGTAACTTTGGATTTCGCAATAAAATCACAATATCTTTCATCCCTGAAAATTTGGAAAAAAGTTGCGAGGACCATGTGCACCCCGAGCGCCATCGTCCCCGACATTTTTTCCGAAATTTCGGGAGCTAGATCTTACTGTATTTTTCTGCTAAAATCCAGAATTTTGGCTAATTTTATCAATTTTAACACCTTCAAAATTAAAGTCAAAGTTGGTCTAGCGATTGCTTGGATTGAGGCTTCTAATCATTCAAAAATTGTTGAAATTGAAATTTGTATCAAAATTGTGTCCTAAATCTGAAAAGTGTGTTGGCATTCATTCGAAATTTCAGTGCTTTATTCAAATTTTTACAATTTGTGACTTTTGAAATTAAGTGTTTAATTGCAACAACCTTGATTTCCACTTTCAAAATTGAATTTTGCGTGAAATTGAGTCAACTTTTAAATTTCAAAACTTGCATTGCTTTCAGTATTCCCTCTAAAATCATAAAATTCAAAATTTCAATTTCCCCCTCTTTTCCAAAATTCAAATTTTACATTTTTCAACAATCTTGGTAGGATATAATTTTGAGATTGCAACTTTAATTTGGCCTATCTACAGATCGTAAAATCACTCAATTTTTTCAGATTAGCTTTAAAATCATCATAACTTTCATCCCTGAAAATTTCGAAAAAAGTTGCGAAGACCGTGTGCACTCCGTTCGCCACGGTCCCGGACATTTTTTTCGAAATTTCGGGAGATTGTCCTGATTGCATTTAACAGCTTAAATCTAGGAGATTGGCTGGTTTTATTGAAATTTGCTACCTCTAAAATTCAAAATCTTCTCTCTTTCTTTAGTGCATGAGTTTTACAACAATAAGCCCTACTTACACTATTCCCGTTAGACGAAGCCTTAGAATTAAGTCTTTCCAAGGTTTAATTACCGAGGAGATGGAACCTAATTTGAATGGCCTTTTTAACGAGGACATGGGTAATTCCTCTAATCCTCTTAATGATGAAGAAGCTCTCCATGAGGTTTCTGTAGAACAACTTTCAAAATTGGATAACCAATTTGATGATTTTCGACAATGGATGTCTCAAGAATACCCCGATAGTGAAGCTCTTTCATTAATTGAGGGTCTAAAACGTATGGTTCAAAGTGATAAGAATGGAATTGATATTTTGCGTGGTATTGCACACATTGTGGATTCGAATGTGATGCCGATGAAAAGTTGTGCCGAAACCTTAGGTTATACACAACCTCCTACTCAAGTCAATCATTCTATTCCTCTGACAACTATTGCTAGTATACCTACTTTTACATCAAACATAATGACTACTTCAATACAAGACGTTCCTCCTATGATCACTAATCATGGGGGCAATCCATCTTCTTCAATCAACCCTCTTCCTTCATTCAATCCAACTTCTTCATTCATTCCTTCAATGAGTGTTCCTATTATATCTTCACAAATGAACATGACGCAAGGGGGCAATTCATTTAACCCTTCCATTCCTCCTTGTAGTGTTCCTCCTTTCCAATCATCTCCTATGACTAACTATCATAGTGTCCCACCACCTTACTCTCTACCTTCTTTCAATAACATAACACCTCCATCACAATCTAACACGTCTAATATGAACTCTTCGACTGAAGCGACCATTAACAATCTTGCACAAACCGTCTCTTCTTTACAGCAACAAATTGCCTCTATGAATCAATCTAAGTTTAGTGTGCCCACATTTGATGTTGCGAGCCCACTTTCTCTTGACATTGTTCGAGCTATCCCCCCTAAACATGTTGAAATTCCGTATGTGGAGCTTTATAATGGTAAGGGTGATCCTCTAACACATGTTAAGACCTTTCAAACAATATGTACTGATTTTGCTTATGACCAAAGGTTGCTTGCAAAACTGTTTACTAGAACATTAAGAGATAAAGCCCTACAATGGTATTGCTCGTTGCCTTCCTATTCTATTACTTCTTTCGAACAACTTGCAAATGCTTTTATTCAACAATTTCAAAACAATATAAGTCCTAAAGTTACTTTGATTGATTTAATGCATTGTAAACAAGGTGTTAAAGAAAAAGTGACTGATTTCATTGGTAGATATAAGCATTTGTATGCTCAAATTTCTTTTCCAGTGCCTGACAATGATATTCAAAGAATCTTCATTTCTAATTTACAAAAAGATATTAGAGAAAAACTTTTGTTTTCTGAGTTTACTTCTTTCCAACAGTTGTGCGCAACTCTTCACAATTATCAACTGACTGTGAGTCAAATGGAACAAGCAAATCCTATGGCTCCGAGTGATAAGGGTGATAGTAGTCAACAACCATTTGGGAAGTTTAAACCGAACAGAGAGTCCATTAAATTCAATGAAAACATCATCAACAACAATGTGAATGCGGCATCAGGTGTGCCTCCTATTTCTAAGTTTTTCAAGAAAGAAAGAAAGTTTATTCCTTTGAATGAATCATTGCATAGTATTATGAATAAGTTATTGGAACAAAATGTGCTTACTATTCCTCCTATAAGGCAAATAGATCCTGCAAAGATTAATTCACCTTATTTTGATAACAAATCTTTTTGTCAATTTCATCGTCATCCTGGGCATGATACTGAAAAATGTTTTGCTTTAAAGGGTAAAATTCAAGATTTGATTGATAATAATACTATTTTTGTTTCTGGAGTGAATGATAAAGGCAATACATCTGTAGCTCCTCCTAACCAAAATCTTCAGATTTTTACTGATCCATTACCTTCTCATACCTCTAATGCGATTGATACTACTGATTCCTCTGTCTCACCTGATGATCTTGTGTCCGTGACTCCGAATGTGATTAACTTTGTAGAGCAGCAGAAAATCCCTAAAGAACCTTCCATCACCTTTGATTCTAGTGAAACTATCAGGGCACCTGATGGTCCTTTATATATAGTTGCAAAAGTCAAGAATACACCTTGCCGTGGAGTGCTTATTGATCCTTCTTGTATGGTTAATGTCATTACTGAAGAATTTCTTTTTACTTTGCAATTGAATCAAGTGATCTATGATGAAACAAATGTGGTTGTTAAACTATTTGATGCATTTTCTTCTCCTCCAATTGGTTCTATTACATTACCTATTCAGGTCCATAACAAATCCCTTGATGTGGACTTTGCTATTATTCCATCATCCGAACAATTTCGTGTGAAGCTAGGCTATCCTTGGCTATCTTCCATGAAAGCTATTGCTTCTCCTATTCACAAGTGTTTGAAATTTCCCCATAATGGTGAAGTTGTTACTGTCAATCATAGTCTCTTTAAACAAGCTGAAAGAACTTCTAGCGTTCCTATTGATTATTTTTTGCCTAAACAATTCCAATCTCTTCCTCTGTGAAGTGATCATCTTTTCAAATCTTATCAAAAGTGGAAGAAAGATATGATCCTATCTCTAAGTGAACCTAGAACACCCAAACTTGACATTCCTATCATTCTTGAGAAGGAAGTTCTTCCTTTGAAAGATAAAACTAATGTCTTTCCTCGAAAAGATTCCCAACCCATCCCTATGGATGTGACTATGCCTATATCTAATAAACTTCCTAAAAGTAGACCTATACCTCCTCGTCATGATGGACTTGGTCTCCTTCCTAAACCGAATATTCCTCCCTTATATGGAGCAGTTCCTCCTCCTTCCTCTTTTGGAGAGAAGAGACCTTCCTCTTCTCCTATTGTTCAACCTAAGAGACCACAACCTAAACACCCAAGTGATAAGGATGAGAACATTCCTCCTCCTCAATCTTCTCAACTTCCTACTAAGACTAGATGAAATCGTTCTGCACGTGAACACCGACGAAAGCGTCGTCTTAGAGCTCAGGCAGCTGCTTCTCAAACTTTGCAATCCCCAAAAACACCTTCAACTAATATTATTCCATTTTCTCCTCAGCTGACGATTGAGCCAAAATCTCCTAAACATAAGATGCATGATGGTCTTGATCCTGTGCGAGTTAAAGATCCTATTTTTATAAATCTTGATGATGATATAGATGAAAATGTTATTCATGATGAAAATGTTACTCCTGTTCATTATGATAGTGAATATGAATATGTTGATGTTGATAACCATCTATCTAACGAATTTTCTAAAGCACTTATCCTAGCTCCTAGACAAGAACACCATGGCTTGGGATATGAACATAGCCCTTGTTTGGATCTTGTGATAGCTCCATCTGCTGTGTTGGATGTTCCTCCTCTAGCGTGTTTCCTACCTTCCTGAAATATTGATCAGCAAGATCGGGGGGTAGATGACGTGCTAGACTAGTTCATTAGCATAGCAGACTCTCTCCTCCTCTCTTTTGTTACTTCTATGTGTTATTCTCATTCTTCTATTTGTTGTCCTTAGTGTTGTCTACTTGAGGACGATGCAAAACATTGAGATCTCTTTTGGTCTCTCTCATGTTGACTCAAAAGACACGTGTTCCCTTCTTCTAGGTGACCTTCCTTGATTGGAGAATGAAGAACAATTATGCATACATACATATGATATACATGAATTATCATACAGCATGCTGACCCCAAGGAAAGTGAAGTCACCTCGTGCTTTGTGTTTTGTGTCTATTATCCTTGGGCTTATCTCACACTTGGGGGCTAAATCCTTGTGATAACGTGCTCCTTTCTCATTTCTTATATGTATCACTACTTTAAAGCAATCACCCCCGGTGAGGCGTGTGCGATCGCTTTAACGTAGGGGGGCATACATCCCGTTCATATCTTTTCAAGATACTTGAAAATTTCTTGACAAATTTAGCTTTGCCTTGAAAATTTTTGATATCTTTCTTGCATGACTCATAGTGAGGGAACCTTACTACTGACAGTCATGGTTCTCCCTCGTGATCTTCCCTTTTACTTTGTCAATCGAAGTCATAAGATCCTTAGTCCACTGGGGGCTTGGTGTATCTTGCCTCCTTGACGTGGTGAAAGTTTTTCAATGTTGTTTCCTTGTACTTTACCGGAAGTATGAGCGTACGCTTATACTCCCGCTAAAGTGGGGGCTAAATGTAGCATCCTAAAATTGCGACACTTGCAATTTCGACTGCATTTGGGTCTTCACGATGGCGATGCAACACGGAACCTGAATGGAGACCCCGAAACTTGTTCATGACATCAAAAACTGCATTTTTCAGCACCCTGGCCTGATCCTCCTTGCACCCTGCTGTCCCTGGAGGTGGGACCATGGCGCCCAGCGCCCTGGTCCTTCAGGACTAGGGCGCCCAGTGCCCTGGTCCCCCAGGACCATGGCGCCCAGCGCCCTGGTCCTTCAGGACTAGGGCGCCCAGTGCCCTGGTCCCCCAGGACCATGGCGCCCAGCGCCCTGGTCCTTCAGGACTAGGGCGCCTAGTGCCCTGGTCCCCCAGGACCATGGCGCCCAGCGCCCTGGTCCCTGGCCCTATTTTGGGCCCGGTCTCTTTTGGGGCTTCGGGTCTTTAAGTTTGCAAATTGGAAAATAATGTTTTCTGGTCGGCCTAAGGTCGGGAAAATCAGTCTATCAGCCCTAATTGACAAGTATATAAACTACATTTCCTCTCCCATTTGAGGAGGTCGGAAAAAGGAGGAAAACATGTGTGCAAAAGGCGGGAGCGATATTCAAACATTCAAACATTCAAGCATTCAAGCATTCCTTCAAGCAATTGAACATTCTAAGTCTCTATTCAAGGCTAAGTGTTGCATTCAAGACAAGGATTCAACCATTGAAGAGGAGATCACATACAACATACAACATACTACATGCATTACACCTTCGCATGTAAGAATACAAACATTCTTACAACAAGGTATCAGTACTTGTTTACATTACAAACATTTATATTTACAGCATTCTCATTTCTTGGTTAATTCCAAAACCGGGGTTTGACCTAAAGGCAAACCCCTCATCCCTAACCCCCCAATCGTCCTCTCTTTTCTGTGTGTAGGTTGCAGGTACGCAGCTGTAATTGAAGATCTGAAATCCTTGTGCAGAGACGAACAGATCCCCCTTCGTTTCGCGGATTTTTCGGAGGACCGTGTGCACGTCGGGCGCCATCGTCCCGTCAACTTTCACTCAAATTTGCAGAACAGCACCGTCTCAACATTTTACTGCTAATTCCAGGTCCGCAGCTTCATCCCATATCCCTATCTCTGTTTATAAGTGAATCTTTCCTACTTTACATGCATTCCTAGTTCAATCTTTCTATCTACATTCTTTACAAAAGAGGGTATCCTTGATGTCACAACCCTTGAAACTCATTTAGAATCCAATCTTGCATTGCATGGGATTTGATCTTGTGGGTTTCAACCCCTCTTTTGAATGTAAAGTCTCCCCTAAGTGAAAACCATCAACCCTAGTGACTCTCCCTTCTCTCTCCTTGGGGTTGGGGAGGGGAGAACAACTAGGGTTCGATTTTTCCGCTTTACAACTAATAATTAGTGTCTTGTCAATAAAACGGTCTACTGATCTTTCACCCCTATTCAATGCTTGAAAGTTGAATGCCATAGTCAATCTCTAGGATGGAGATGCCAATGGTATGTATGTTGCTTATAATGAATACTCCTTCATCGATTCCGACCAGTCTTATTATAATTACTGATATCTTTAGGTGTCATGGTGTTCATGTTCCAATTATAGGAAGCAATCTCACTTCATCTGTTTCAATATATTCACTTTCGTTTTATTTCATCGTTGTCAAGCTTCTTCATAAGATATCATTTTAATCAATGTGTCGTCTTCAATCTCCAAATCATTGGCCCACACCTATATTACTTTTGTTGCCTTGTTCTCTCTCTAAAGTACGGTATTCTATCGACGAAGGTTGGCATCATCATATCTGAGGTTAGTGACAAAAGAGTGGAATGGAGACATTTTTTTTTTATTCTTCATGCCCACGTAATGATATAACCGAGAGTTGTATTTAACTAATAATCTCGAACTCATTTTTACTATATTTTATTATTTTATTTTATTTTAATTATTATATATATATATATTTTTTTTTATTTTTTATTTTTTCTTTTCCTCTTTTGTATTTTAATTGCATTATTATTTATTATTGAATATATAAATTATGTTGATAATATATAATATTTAAATCATGTTCATAAATAATACTTAATCAATGAATTTTAAATAATCCTTCATTGGTAATTATTATATTAATTAATAATGATAATTTCTTCATTTAGGGTCTCTCTCTTTCTCTCCGTATATATATATATATAACGATCGAGGAGGGGAAATGACAAATCACTCTAACAAAATTTCTCAAATTAGGTTTTTCTAAAGTAATTCATTTGTTTTATTTCTTTTCAATGTGATGATGCTACAATTGTTTATGTTGTTTACCAGAAAGTTTTCTTACATCTCATAATACAAGCATGCAAGAACTTGCCATATACAAATTCATTTTACTCGCAAGAATCATCTTGTTTCTTCTCAATATAATCTTGGCTGCACTATAGTATCATGATTTGGTTAAAAAGTCGCATTTTTTTAGTAACATGATTTAAGTGCATATAGAAAAGAATTCTTCTTGTTGAATCGTACCATGGAATATTTGTCAATTGTTGATCTTCATTGGTTAACATTATTGTGAGCAATCGAGCCTTGCATACCAAAAAAAAAAAAATGAGCTCCTACGGGAAGTTTGTTGAACTCTTGACATCTACTGGCAACTTGGATTTTTTCTAATTATGTATTGCAGTTGTTCTCGAAGTTTCTTCCTGAACATGAAGAGGTCTTCTCTCTGTCGGCCACTGTATTTCTGTTATATGATTGATGAAGGAACATCCTTCTTAATTCACCATGATTGTGTGTGGAGATGAAAGTTATCTAAATCCCATTTAAAGAAAATTTAATGGGTTTCAAATTATTTTGTTAAATTTAAACATCTTTTCACCCCTGTACATCGAATTTTTATCACACACTTGGGAAGACTTTAAATGATACGCTGCAGTGTGCTAATTTTATTCTTATATATTTAGGAGAATAGTTATAAATTATTTACTAATTGTATAAACCTTTTTCTTTCCAGTGGAGAATGGTCAAGCATTGTGACAGCGAAGTAATCACATAATGTGCAAATGCAAAGAGTTTATCTCTTCAAGAAATCACAACCATGTTGCTTACAATAGTAGTTGAAAAACCTGCGCACCATCTACACAAAGTTCTATGGGCACGGTAATGATAGGCAAGTTCATTATTTTTCAAAATTAACAGAATGCAGTTTTACAGCAGAACAGCAGAACAGCAGAACAGCAATGCCAATGTTGGGATCATATATAAACCTTGCATTTTTGGGTTCTTTTTCTATAAAGATTAAATATGAAGGTCCTTGCCACAAAGCTTTCCAAATGGCATGCTGAATTCGTGTTTGACCAAGATCAACTATAAGGTCATCTTGATATCGTTACATACCTTCCAAGTTTTACAAGATCAAGACTTACAAGGTTGACTTTACACACATGCATTTACATTATTTTTGCATCGGTTTTCAGTGTAACTAATGTTAATATGGCTTCTCTGATTATAAATAACCAAACAGATTGCATTATTTGATCCTTAAAATCCCCTCTTGCTTCTGATAGGCCCAAGCTTTTGTAAACCAATCATTAAGCATCATCGCATTACTTGATCCATAGAATTACATGCACCATTATCCCAGATGAAGAGAAATAGCAAATGGGCAATCTTGCTTTAAGAGTCCGGTGATGATTAAGAACATATAAAATAAACATGTCTAACGAGAGACTAATCTGATTTTCTCGAGGAAAAGAATTTCCTGCATGACATTGGGTATATAACTTCACGTATGTTGTGGATTACTCCCTGGTCATAGACATTATTCTTGACAAATGATTGCTTTTCATGTTGCCATTTTGTATACAACCTCTTCAATTTGAAAATCGGGTTGAATGAACAGCACTTTGTGTTGTCGTCGTTTGCATTGGCAACCATTTGCTGATCTACACCGACCGGTTTAGCAGAATGATTGAGTGACTCTGTTGCAGCTTTCACTTGAGCTAAGTTAATCTGCCACCTCTTGTAGCTGTCCCACTTAAAAGTCTACATATGACGCGGTTATAACTTATAAATATATTATTTCTTCCCAAAAAAGTCCCTAAATCTAAAATAACCTATCAACATCCTACTAAAAAAGCATGGGTGGCGCTACAAAGATACATTAGGATTGAAATCGTCAATTACATATCAAACTAAATCATGAATATAGTTTTACCTCATTGGTGGTTGTGTTGGTGATAACAAGGTGAACGTGATACAAGAAGAAACCTGCTAGCAGTAACGAAATCACTGCCAGAAATATTATTAGAAGTACTTGTGTGTTGTAGAAATTTAGCAACCACTGCATAAGAACAATATCAATAAATAAATGCTCAAACACTATTACTATGAAAAAACATGAAGAAAGCATACACATGCAGCTAAAAAATGCTCTATTATATAAATCACCTGTACAATGTGGGGAGCCAAGCTGAAAAATGAATTCTCAATACCGTAGTAAACTGGAAAATGATAATATAACATAATCAGGATGCAAATTTTAGGATCGCTAGTTTATAATTTAGCTGAGTATCTACAAATTTTCCATGTAATCAACTCTGACAACCACCAGTCAGCTAGCAATTACTACTATATGAACATGATGATGGTGTACGAGGTTTCAAATATATCTCCACTAACTTGCCATACCAGTTAAAATACGAAAGACCTTGTGCTGCTTGAATTCTCCAGCTAGGATTGCACAAAGAACGACCACTCCATAAGAGCAAAGGAAAAAATGCCTGTAAATTTGTCACCAAAAGTAATGTCTACATTGAGGCCAACAACAACAGTTCTAGAGCATATCATGAGATCGCCACCAAATATATATGCTTCTACATATGTAAAGCAATCATTTACCCACATAAACCATTTTACTGCGATGACTGAAAATTTTGCTAACACATTACACATCACACTGAAAGATCCCAAATGGATCCTTTTACTGTTGCTGCTGTAAATTCTTAATTCAACATACTATATTTTTGTAATTTTCCGGTGATCTTATAGAATAGACAGAAGTTGCAGAAAGGGACTGTTTCTTTTTGGGTTTTGATGTTATAAGTAAAGTAATTGATAAATAGCAACGATTGTGAAATAAAACAGTAAACAATGTTCATATGTAAGAACACATAAGCAATCTGAAAATACTGCAAATCATACCAGGCAAATAACCTAGTTTTGTATTCAGCAAGAATCCATACATTTATTTAGAGTTGTTCTCAATCTGGTTTGATGCTAGATGGAGGAATATTACTAGCAATGAACAAGGAAGACCAAATAAGCTAAATACAACCCTTCAAGCCAACATACAAACAAGGCGTGGTTGCAAAGGAGGCGTGGAAGCTGCTGCAAATCACGTGCCAGCTGAAATAGACTAGCCGCCCTGTTGAAACCCCCAATATGCACGCTGAATCTTCAGGACAAGAAGATGTGTCTTCTACCTCTGACAATCTTTGTGCAATCCTCGATAAATCCACTGTCAACTCCTACTGAGGGCTACGTCCCAGCAAGCTCAAACCTGGGGTTTGCGTCCCAGACCAAAATCACTCTTCCAGAGCAATTCCCATATTCGCAAGTTTCAAAATGATCAATGATGCTATCAATTAGGTTTTCATCTCCTTATAACTCCTTTCCCTTTGCAAGTCGAACCCTAAAGAATAATAAAGCTTGCGCTTTATAATTAAAGTGACACTTTCCCAATTATGGCATCGAACTATAGAAAAATATCACTTTATTGTGAATAAATAGCTTCAAGCATCCAAAAAGACTCTGGGAGGTGAGAATCATGTAGCAAAGTTCAAGACCTTTCCAACGAGCTATAACACATAGGCATATCAAACCAGATGAAGCCAAAAACCCCTTCTTACTCCGAAATGGCTATATACATAGCCTTATTTTAATTTATTTAATCGCTAACTTAGGAAATATTTAAATATATTAAAATATTTCCATAGATCCAACAATAGCCCAAAATAACCAACCAAACATGAATCTGACTTTGTCACCTGTCTGTGACTGATGCCAGACAAGATGGGCCAACAAGCAGTCCCATCCTTAAAATCTAGGGATGCTCCTAGAAACTAGGAAACACACCCAATCTTCTTGAAGCTGAAACCATGGTATGGTCTCGTGGAACCTCAAATATGGAAACTGCCACAACCTCCTAAAAAGTAGGGAATCTCCCTAAAATCAAGGAACTGCTCCCAACGGCCCACAAACTGCCTAAAACACCAACTTTGGATATTGAATACCCTGTGTGAGTCTCTATCCACCACTGTCAGCCTACATACACATCACACAGTTTTAACTTTTGACAGAGTCGCTATATTGGAATCAAAGAAATGATAGACGCACAACATGACTAACATTACTGACTTGAGATGTAATGTCCCCATTTTTTGGAGAGAAATTAATTAATTAAGTTCTCCAAATTATTGATATATTTTATGGATAGCTTGATTAATTATTTTAATTAATAATATTAAGTTAATTATTTATAAAGTTATCGAATAAATTAAAAATTAAAAATTAAAGATGACTTTATATTTAATTAATTTAATAAACTGACAACTTAAATATTATTTCATAAAGTCACTTCTAGAAGCTTCTGGATGTTGGGGTTAAAAAGTATTTAAGGAGATCAAGATGAAGCTTCAAGGCAGATTTGGATTATGGATTTGATGAACTATCTGATGCTTTGCATTAGTTGAATCTTTGAGGACGCAAACCTTCAGCAAATTGATAGAAGGGCTAGACGAAACCCTAGTTCTTCTTATTGGGAGTAGATTCGTGACGGAGTCTACATCAGCACTAAATTTGTGAAGTCTTCTTTTGAAGACAAATTTGCAGAAAGAAGATATTCTTTGGTTGAGGGTTCGATTATAGAAGTTTACTGAAGACAAGTTTTGATGCTAATGATCCTCACCAATTTGCTATAAGAGCTGATTATATCTACCAAAAGATCTGAGCAATTACGGCTCTAACTGAAGTGTATCGAGCAACAGGGACAAAAGTCTCTTCATAATCAATTCCCTCTTTCTGAGAGAAACCTCTGGCAACAAACCGAGCTTTGTGTTTTTCAATGCTACCATCTGCAACATGTTTGATCTTGAAGAGCCATTTTGATGATACAACAGATTTTTCTTTAGGCCTTGGTACAATGTCCCAGACATCATTTTTTACAATGGACTGATACTCTTCTGACATAGCATCTTTCCACACTTGATGATTGAGAGCTTCTTTAACACAAGATGGTTCTGAATTTATGATCTCACTCATCAAGGCAACATAACTAGAGAATCTGTGAGGTCTCTTGCTTTCCCTGAAGGTTCCCTTTGGTGTTGCATAACTCTTGGCTTCCTGAATCTTCCTAGCCCAAAGTGGTCTCTTTCGGTTTACATTACTGGGTTCATTTAAGGGAGCAATTTGACCTTCACTTTCAATTTCTTCAGGAGTCACCCTCTGAATCTCAGGAGCATGATACTCTTCCATATTTTTAGGAGGATCTTGATCTTCTATCTCATGAGAGCTTTTGGATCTCCTAAAACCAATGTCTTCCTGAAAAATGGCATCTCTGCTAAGCTCAATTAATCTTTGACCAGGTATGTATATCCTATAGGCTTTAGATGTTTCACTATAACCTACAAATACTCTTTTCCTACCTAAGGGTTCTAACTTAGACCTCTTTTCTTTAGGTACATGTAAGTAGACAAGACAACCAAAGATTCTTAGATGACTTATATCAAGTTTGATGCCAGTGAATGCTTCTTCGGGGGTTTTCTTGCCTAAAAGTGAATGAGGGAATCTATTTTGGATGTAAACAGTTGTCCTAGAGGCTTCGGCCCAAAATGAAGTTTCTATGTTTTGATTATACATCATATCTCTAGCAGCTTCTACTATAGTCCTATTCTTTCTTTCTGCCACCACATTTTGTTGGAGATTATAAGGTACAATAAACTCCCTCCTAATCCCAGCATTTACACAATACTCCTTAAAAATGTCTGAAGTATATTCCCCCCCATTGTCTGTCCTTAATGTTTTGATTTTCTTCCCTAACATGTTTTTTACAAGGGCTTTGAATTCCTTGAACCTCATAAGGATTTCTTTAGACTCTTTACATTTAAGAAAATATATCCTTGAACCTCATAAGGATTTCTTTAGACATGGGTACACATAAATCAGAATGAATTAGTTCTAATACATTTTTAGATTTGCTATCACTATTGTGGAAAGTTCCTTTTGTATTCTTTCCTAGGGCACAACCCTTGCATGTTCCGTCATGATTTTGATTTAGTTTAGGCAAACCAATCACCATTTTCTCTATGGAGGTAGAGCACGAAAATGGAGATGCCCTAATCTTTAGTGCCAAATCTCGTTTGAATTTGAAGTCTCATGAATTAGGGCTTGAGTGGGAGTAGTGCATAGTTTGTAAAGGCATCCATGTCTAACTCCTATAGTATGAGCATTCTTGATTGTGTAGTTCTTTGGCCATGCTAGAACTTTGCCTTCCATAAAGGTTATCTTATACCCTTTGTCTTCAAGTGTAGAAATGGAGACTAGATTTCTCTTTTCCCTGGTACAAATAATACTCCTGTGAGCTGAAGAGATATGCCTGATTTCAGATTTATGGTACAGATTCCAATCCCTTTGACTGGATAGTTAGAATCGTCCCCAATGGTTACTTCCTCATCAAAATTCTCCACCATGGTGTCTAGGTGTTCTCTGAATCCGGTGATATGATGTGAGGCTCCACTATCAATCACCCAGGTGTTGAGGCTGGTTGAAACTTGGCTTGATAAGGCTGAATAGAAGACAAACTTCTTGGGTTCATTCTCCACGCTAGCTTTTCCAACTTCAACAATGGAGGCTTGTTGTTTTGGCCTATCCAGACACTTCATGGCATAATGTCCATACTTATCACATCTAAAACACTGCACTTGAGATATGTCCCTCCTCTTCTTGAAAGAGCCTTTTCCATTGGTGCCCTTGTCATTCTTCCTCTTGAAGTTCCTCTTTTTCCCTTTCTTGTGAGAGTGAGAGTTCAACACGTGAATATCTTTATTGGTGGTATTTTGGTTAATCCCCCTCGTGATCAATCTGGATTCTTCTTGAATGCAATCCGTCTTCAACCGATCAAACTTGGGGAGCTTTGAACGTGCACTTATTCCTTGAATAAATGATTCTCATGATGTTGGGAGTCCATTTAGAGCCATCAACGTTAACTCCTTGTTGTCAATTAGATGACCAATTGTACAAAGTTGGTCCCTCAATTCAGTGATCCTCATAAAATATGATGTGACTATTTCTCCCTTATTCATCTTCACATGATGGAGTTGTTTTTTCATTGTGAGAGCTTTGCTAGTATTGTTTATTTCATACATGTCTTCAAGTGATTTGAACATGCCGTATGTTGTGTCATACTTTGAAATAACTGGAACTATATGGTCTCTTACTGCATCCACGATCATTTTCATAGCTTTTCTATTGTTCTTGTTCCATTGAATTTTCTCAACATCATCGTCTGGTTCAGGTATGTTTCTCTTTATAAATGAATCTAGTTCATTCTCCTTCAAGGTAAGCATGTTCCTAAACTTCCATGATACAAAGTTAGACGCTCCTTCAAGACGATCTTCGAATCTGACTCCGCTTGCCATTATGAAGAAAGGAATGTGTTTTTTTTCCTAAGAGCAAAATGATAGTCTAGATAATCTACTATCTCAAATCTAATTGGATCTTCCTTGACCTAGCTCTGATACCATGTTAAAGTAGATTAGATTACTTAGTAGATAGAAATAGAGGTATCTTTTAATTTTATTGTCTCACAAATGATGCTCTCACTAACCTATGAAATCTTGCAGGTTGCTGCAAGTATAAGGAGAAGATAGTATGTCCATAAAGTATGTTGATTCGCCAAGTATTGACAATACTTCAAGTGTTGCTGATTATATCACAAATATTGCTGTGTAGAGAATGAGATCGATCTTCAAAGGCTTGCACTAATAGATTGTTGTACTTACCTTTAAACGATCTATCGTGGATTATATATATATATATATGGGTGAGGAGACATATCGATGGATAGACATATCTCCACACAGACATTTCTCTCCACCGATATGTCCATTCATTAATCATTGCAAACATAATACATATCAATTCATAATCGGTAGTTTATAGTCCAGTAGCAAACCGATTCCTAATCAGTATGTTAGAATGATGATAACACAAGCATCATTAAATCGATACACCTTATCGATTATAATAAAGATCAAGTAGTAAATCGATACACATTATCGATTATAGTAAAGATTAATGAAAGTAGTTGATACACAATATCGACTAGGTTTAGATCATGCAGGATACTCAATGCAGATCGATAAACATAGATTTATACCTGGAAGAATAATAGCAATGATGATCAATGTATGATCAGCCATTTGATCGTTCAATCAAATCGATGCTTATTCATAACATGATTATTTATTCCACATAGAATAAATCAATATAATGATTTATGATTTAATATCCATTTATAATTATATATGTAGTTTATATTAATATATGTAATAATAATAAACTCAATTATTATTATTATGTATATTGGTATACATATATAACAAAATCATAAATCATTCTATTGATGTAATTATCATCCATGATTATGTTTATCTGACTGAAGCTATCATTATTAACAGTGCTCCCTTTACAAATGAATGGCCTGGATTGATTTCATATCAATGGCCAAGATTTTACAATAAAACCCTAATTAGGGTTTGTTCGAACAAACTCTTCTTAGCCAATGAAATAATTACAATATTTGGACACGTCTTCTCTTGAATATTTGACCAATAGATAGTGAGGGTAGGTACATTGGAGTTTGTGTCCCCATGAATGAGTCAAGTGCATCGCAACTAGACATGTTGATGTGAAACCTTTTAATTGATGGTGTGGTGACTAGGATGCCACCTCAATTTGCTTGTACTTGATACGTCATCATGAATGAATATTGATTTCTTGGGTAATATCTCTTAATACTCAACATCTCAAGCTTCAGCAATGATGATGATGATGATAGATCATATTCCCAAATTGTATCATCTTTGATTAACTTTCAAACTTTGCTTAACTTATCACTTTTCCTTGATCATACCTGCATTTCACTTCTAAACTTTGGTAATTCCTTATGATATCTTGCATTGATCCTGGGCATCTTGATTCCTTCGTTGGACATTCCTCATGATGTTTGAAATCCCTTGTGTTGGCTTGTATCTCATCTTCATGTTAGGGTATCACCTTGTTCTCTCCTTGATGGTGTTTGATCTTGAAATTCCTTATCTTTGACTTGAACTCCTTGGTGTAGTTGCGAAATGAAAATCCTTTGTTTCGAGCTTAGATTCCTCTTGTTATCCTTTGAAACTTCTTGCATTCTCCCTCTTGAATGTCTTGAATTTGTCTTCCTTGAAGTTGTTATGATGTGGTGAAAGCATTAATGAAATAAAGATTTTGATGATGATCTTATTCTTTTACTTCTCCATGTTTGTCATGTCATGGACCCATCCTGCTTTGGTGTGGTTCTTGAATGCGAGATGTGTTTCTGATATCCCCATCTTCACTTTGATCCTCCCAAGATCAGACTTGCTCCTTTGCTTTACCTGCAAAACAAAGTGGATATCAAACATCATAAAGTACATATTAACTTTTACCTATCCTTCCTCCCCTTTTCTGATTTTATGTTTGCTACAGGTCTGATGGTATAGAAAACTTCACAAAATTCTGCCCAGATTGCCTTTAAACTGAACTGAAATCCAAAATCGCCTTCCTTTAAAGTGTATTTTGATCAATGAAATGATCAAAATAATTGTAAAATCGATGTCTTAGATGAAATTTGATGATCAAAATCTTGTTGCCAAGATCATTTTTACCACTAAAATCGATGCCTTAATGTCTGATCAGAATTGCTTATTAAACAATGTTGAAATGATGTGAAACATCTTCTTTATGTATGCGTTGAGTGTATGAGTTGCCACTTTTCATGTTGGTCTTATATGGCCGACTTGCCTTTAGTATGAATTCATTTCATTATTTAAATCATGTTAAAGTGAGCTGACATTGCCTTATTCACTGGAGGTAAGACCTTTCTTTATTGCCTTTATCAGTTCAAATTAGGGTTGATTTTTGATTTTTCTAAATAAAACATTCTTTGCTTAGCATGGGTCCTCTTTTTCATCTTTGTTGGCGCTACACACTCCCATGCCTATCATGGTTTTGAGTTTCTTTTTTTATTTGGGATATTTCCTTTTGATACGTGGGCCCTCTTTTCCTAGGTGGTGTTAACATTTTATTCTTCATGTTATGCATGGGTTTTGGAGTCAAAATAAGGTGTGGGCCCCAATTTCCTCCTTGCTGGCATTAGGACATCTTTATGCTTATGTGTTTCGGTCTTAAGAATTACATGCCATGGGAGAACTTGGAGAGGAAGGTGGGAGTAAGGGATGTGCCACAGGAGAGAGGAATGGATGAAAGTCGATGGAGAAGACATGCTGCGAGGGAGAGGAAGGGAAGGATGTTTTGTGACTTCTTCACACATCAACCAATTGCAAATGGGGACCCCCTCTTGCTTGCTTATCTTAGTTGCTTTAGTTGTGTAGGGTTTTGGTCCAACGGTAACTTAGTCTCAAAATGGTCTTGATTGAAGAAATTTGCACGATTCAATCAAACTCCCAAAATTCTAAAATGATAAACTTCGCTCTAAGCAATTGTCATTCGCTGTGCTAAGGCTAATAGAGTGTGAATCAACTTAGGTTGATAAGAAATTCTAGAGGAGACCCTATGGATCAACTTAGGTTGATAGGAAGCCAAAAAGTTTTTAAGTATAAGACCTTGCGGATCAACAAGTGAAATTGCTTAAGTTCAAATGTCAACCTTCAATGATAAGAATAGGGCTGTGAATCAACCTAAGTTGGTAAGAAAGATTGATGAAGAGCATTTCGACTTGAACTAATAGTGAACCCCCTACACATCAACTTAGGTTGGTAGGAAATAAAGTTTAATCAATTAATTTCAACCCTTGATAATGAGAAAGAAGTGTGAATCAACTTGAATTGATAAGAAGGCGAATTTCCTAAAAAAGATGAACAGGTATGAATCAGCCTAGGTTCATGATTCTTAGCAACTAAAGAGTAACTTTTGCAAATTAAGAAGGTTGATCAACCTAAGTCGCTCAGCTCAAGAGATTAATGAAAACAAAGGATACTTCGACTTAGGATGTTAGAGAACTGTAATGTCCCCACTTTGAAATAGAGTTTAATAATAAATAATAATAATAAAATTTAAATATTAAAAATTAAATTAAAATATAAAAGATATAATTAAATAAAATTTTATTAAGTTAATAAATGGTCAAAAGACATTGAAGGAAAAGTTGTGACTCCCTCAACAATGAGATATAAAAGGGAGAAGAAAACCTCATTTGAGAGGGGGATAATTTGGAAATGAGAAGTGCACATCTGCTTTAAATAAGAAGTGCAGACCTGATTATGAAAGGTTATGTCCCTTTCAAAGGGTAGAAATAATGAAGAGTTGCACTCTTTCAAAAGGTGCTAATGGTGAAAGGGTGTGTCTCTTGCCAAGAGCATGCATGATGAAGAGGTGTGACCTCTCCCTCACATTTAGAGATATAAAGGAAAGGAATCAAAGCATCCAGCAACATCACCATGGATTGGCTCAGATTAGAACTGTTATTGAATTACAAGCAGTAGCATCTTTGTTCTTGGTGGTATGCATGGGGATGTGCTGAATATGTATGCTTAATATATGAAGCCTGATAATGTTGTTATGCAGAATTTAGTAGTAATCTTAATATAGACTGCAATATGTATGACAGTAATACTTAATTTCATGTGTATATTCATAATACATAAGAAATTAGTATACTTATAATCTAAATCATGTTATTACTGTCAGTATTTAAGAAGATGGGAATGAGATGTTCCAAAGAGGGGTAGTCTAAATCCAGGCAATAGGTTAAGTCCCAAGATAGGGTGGGGATCAGTGATCCATAAGCCTTGAGGATATAGACCCGAGATGGGTAAGGGCTTGGACTTGTAAACTTTGAGGGAACCTATCATATTTGGTCTCTAAGCACTTTGGTAATATACATAAACCCTTCTCCCTTAAAACTGAAGTAGTAACAAGGTCTGATATCTATATTAAGAACTATGAATAATGAAATTGATCATCTAATGAGGAAAATAAATAAGCACTTGTCAATAACTAATTGAAGAATATGAATCAATTTTAGTATATTGAAATAAATCAGGTAGGGGACATTACAAGAACATCATGCACATCAACTTAGGTTGGTGAGAATTTACAAGTATTATGAAGAGTACCTACGTGCCAACATAGGTTGATGAGAAGTTAAAATTGCTCATGTAAATTCAACTCTCAACAACGAGGAAACTAAAGATCAACCTCTAGCGATAGGAAGTTAATCTTTCTAAGATCAAGAAAGCTGCAAATTAACCTCTATTCGTGAGAAGGATAAATAAAAAGAAATCGAATGTAACTTTCAATTATAAAAGAAAAAAATTAGACATTGAAAGAGAGGAAATTAATTTGCATTCAATTTAACTTTGGCGAATTTCAAAAAGCAAGAATAAAATTGGCTCCTTAGAAAGATGAAACATGAGACCTTTAAGCTACAAAGATGGAAGTTGAAAATCATTAAGTTTTGAAGTTCGAACTTCTAAGGAAACAAATTGGACAAATAGCAAGAAGATCCAAACTTAGACAGCTGGAAGGTAAAGAAAAATCAAAGGATGATGAAAGGCAATTTGAAGTTCAATTCAAAAAATTCTTTATTTGCTAAAGTCAGCCTTCTAGAGAAAGTTGAAAGAGTACGATTTATTAACAAAACGTTTTCTTCCCTAGCAAAGTGTAATATCCCTTGGCTAATCTGACCCTGTTTTTGCTTATTTGAACACCAAGGAATATTGTCAAACATTTGGCATACAATGTTTGAAGCCGCTGTAGTGAATTCTTTCTTTGTCTTCTTTGGGTTTGTAGGCTGCAAATGAAGTTATGGAAAGCTTCTAACAATGCAAAGTTGTTATAGAAATGATATACTAGCTGTTTTAGACCTTTCCACACATATGTAATGACTGAAATTAACTAGTACAGCTAGTTGACATTAAGACAAACACTTGTCATGCATCCCAAAGTACACCTACAGCCATTAGGCATTTAAGCAAACAATTGGCATGAAAGCTAAATGGCTGATCAATGTTGAATGTGGAATATGCAAATTATATCTCCATTAAACATATGCAACCTCCAAATATTTCATGATATAATCATAATAGAAAATGATGCAATGAAGTAATGATTTTCTAATACAATGACCATAGATAGAAAACCTGGTATTTCAATGGCTGCCTTGATATATTGGTTTGATTCTCCTCATATGCAAATCCCTTGTCACATATATATAGCTGTTCAACCTCTCTAAATCCCCTTCTATAGAACTCCAACTACTGTAGCGCACTGTTCATGTGCACTGTTCACGGCACTGTAGCGCACTATTCACGGCACTGTTCATGCGCACTGTAGCGCACTGTTCATGCGCACTGTAGCAGCAAGAACAAACTTGCAATCTGCTCTTAAAACCTTGAATAATTTGTTGATAATCTCTCCCAACAAGAATGATATAACTCCATGTGCCAAAGAAGGATGATTCACAACCAACTATAAATGTTCTTCAACAATAAACTTCAAACCCTTGTAGAAAACTTCACCAATTTGCACAAATGAAAGAACTGAAGTATTCTTTCCCACAACTACAATAATTCAGGTGTTATTTCACACCTTCAAAATTGCTATCAATAGGAAGTTTTCGTTTCCTATGATCAAAGAAGAAAATTGCGAAAGCCCTAGGCTCCACAATAAAAATCAATCAAAATACTATTCATCAACTGGATGCCGAGAATGAACTCTTGCCTTTCCTTTTATTCTTTCCTTAAGAGAGCTCAAACACCTTCCTGGCCAATGTGGGATAAAAGATTTATTCCCACATTAAATTATTCACTTAATGCACTTTATTATATTAAAGTGACTTTATTATTATAAAGTTACTTTAGAACTTTATAATAATATTAAAATATTAAATAAATCACTTAAGTCACTTAAACTTTAATATCTCTTGATGTACTTGTCTGATTGCTAAGCCGTCTGAGCCAGGAGTCGACTCTCCCTGTTCTCCATGTGATTGGATGCCTGTCTAAAAATAGAAACCCTGAATAGTGACTTACTATAAATAGTAAGTATGTGGAACTGAGTCTAGAAATAGCTGCAAAGGCCCAATCAAGGTCGACACTGCCAATAAGCTCTGCTCAGGTGTCTTTCTATTAATAGGAACCCTGACTCTCCCAAAATAGTAACTTACTATAAATAGTAAGTGTGCCAATCTGAGTCAAAAAACCTGTGCAAAGGCCAAAACCTGAATCCAGCTGAAGAGTAATGTCTCTAATCACCAAGTAACTGCCACACGAGGCCCTCTATCAATAATTATTAGCCTACGAGGGTCAAATGATAGGCTAATTCTTACAAACTCCGATGCTCGCAAAATGGGGACATTACACAAAGTCGGCCTAATAAATGTAATATCCCTTGGCTAATCTGACACTGTTTCGCTTATTTGAACCCCAAGGAATATTGTCAAACACTTGGCATACAATGTTTGAAGCCGCTGTAGTGAATTCTTTATTTGTTTTCTTTGGGTTTGTACGCTGCAAATGAAGTTATGGAAAGCTTCTAACAATGCAAAGTTGTTATAGAAATGATATGCTAGCTGTTTTAGACCTTACACACACATGGAATGACTGAAATTAACTAGTATAGCTAGTAGACATTAAGACAAACAATTGTCATGCATTCCAAAGTACACCTACAGCCATTAGGCATTTAAGCAAACAGTTGGCATGAAAGCTAAGTGGCTGATCAATGTTGAATGTTACCATGAATGTGGAATATGCAACTTATATCTCCATTAAACATATGCAACCTCCAAGTATTTCATGATATAATCATAATAGAAAATGATGCAATGAAGTAATGATTTTCTAATACAATGACCATAGATAGAAAACCTGGAATTTCAATGGCTGCCTTGATATATTGGTTTGATTCTCCTCATACGCAAAGCCCTTGTCAAATATATATAGTTGTTCACCTTTCTAAATCCCCTTCTATAGAATTCAAACTACTGTAGCGCACTGTAGTCTCTTTCAATCTGCAAACAAACTCTGAAATAAACCCTCCAATCAACTCAATATTGACTTCTGAATGAAGCCAACTCTCACAAGCATAATCAGATGATATTGCACACCCTCTATATGCTGTTACAATGAAGAAGCCACGCTCTCCAATGCCGACAAGCCTTGAATCCTGCAGAAACCCTTGGTATTCTACACTTCAATGCTCCAGAGAAACTTCAATCAAAAACTCCAATCACAATAATGAAGTTCGATTCCTTTTGCACACTTATATTTCCTCAAGAAGTTCGAACTTCTTCAAAAAGCTCTTAATCAACATTAAAATGTTATAATATTTCATTGGCATCAATAATGTAATTAAACCTTGGGTTATGTGCTCATAAATTATTAATAAACTTGGCCCCCTTATCATGATAAATAGACCCTCATTTAAGTGCTTTATAATATAAAGTCATTTTATAACTTAATAATATAATCTCCAAACAATTAATGTTTAATTGAGCCAATTAAACATTAATATCTCCATGAATACTTTGTATTTTCAAACGTCGTCTGAACTAGGAGTTAACATGAGGAGACTGCATATGACCATACCCCCTTTACTAAAAATAGCAGGGGTCCATCTCTAACATCCCAAGACTTACTAAAAATAGGAAGTAGAGCAAATGATGTCCGAATGATGCAAAACGAAGACCAAACTGAAGCACTCTGAACACTGGAGATGATACCAATCCTCAAAAGACCCTCTATCCAACACATTAGCCTACGAGGGTCAGGATAATAGGCTAATCTCACAAAATCCAAGTCTGCTAAAATGGGGACATTACAATAAAAGCCTTGAAGACGTGTGAATATTGGAAGTTAAAGCATATAAAGGTGAAGAAATGTGTGTTCATTCATTCAAATTTACAATCAAATTCGCATTCACAACCAGCAGGACCAGAGGTTAATCGAATTTTCTTCAAGTTTTGATACGTGAAGTTGAAAGTGAAATCAAAGTTGCTTCAATAAGAATCATCGAATTTTCCTAAGGAAGAACCAGCCAACCTCAATCCAACCAAGTTGTTTCGGATCTGCATTAAAAGAAGACTTAGCAAATCAGAGTAATGATCAAATACTACGGAATTCCTTACAGCTGGAAAGAAAGGTTTTCAAACATCAACTTGTGGAAGAAAGAATCAAAAGGCTGGTCAAAGACCAAAGCCTGAATCGCCTTACATTCTGAGTGCTGATTAAGGATATATCTATCTCAGAAATTAGATTATAAAGTCTCATCAAATTTTCTAGAAGTAAAGAAAGAAAGATATATCTCTGATTTTCTGACTGTAATCAGATTTCTAGATCACAAAATTCAGGTTTTGAAACACAAATTGAATGCACTATTATGCTATCTTCAGAATTTAACATAAATGATTCTAAGTTTTGATCTTGTAAATTTGAAAGCATTTGTATTCACTAATATGAAAATCAGAACTTAGAAGTATTATTAGAATTAAGCTTTAAAATATTCTTTAAACCTTCTAACTTCTAGCTTCGTACAGTTTCTTGTCAGAGAAGATGCCACCACAAATCAAGGCAACTTGGAGAAAGCAAATCGGTATTATAGAGGAAGGCTAAAAGCTTGAAAGTGTAGAGATAAAGAGTATCACAACATCAACACATTTGAGCTAAGTCAACAAGGAGATCCACACATTGAGGTCTAGCTAAACGTCCCAAGGGAAGCACATGATTCACATTTCAACATCAAGGTCATCAACATGATAGAAGATACCTCAAAGATGAATGAAGAAGGATATACGTCACATGGATTCCAAAGGATCAAAGTCTACTTTTCAAGACAACAACATGTTCCAAGTCTCAGACAAAGAATTTCAAGATCAAAGATGGTTAAGGAAGGAAATACTTCATGATTCAAAGGTTGAGATTGTGAATGCATCACAAGGAGGAAAATTTCCAAGTTAGAGTAAAGAAGAGTGAACGTGATCAAGGAATGGAGATCATTTCACAAGAGGTTGATGTGACATCCTATTTGCATTCAAGCCAATCAAGTTACTTCGACATCAGCAAGCCCAAATGCATTGAACTTGATTCATCTCATGGTGGAGCAAGTGACACATGGCACGCCATCAAATACTATTTTATGTACCTAACCTCAATTCTCATTGGTTAGAAATCAAGATAGACATGTGTCCAAATTATTGTAATTATTTCATTGGCCAGAATGAAGTTTTGTTAGTGTAAATAAATATTCATTATGGATATTATTACACTTTACTTAAGTTAACTTAGGATAATGCATCTCTTCGTAGTTTGGATTTGAGACACTTAGGGAAGTGTGCACATAGGGATAGAGCTTGTAGGAGAAATTCCACCTTTTGTGGTCTTATTTTGCTATTACACTCCACATTCGATGGGTCATCCACCTCTTGTAGAACATTATATTATTTCTCCTACCTACCCCTAGTATTTCTTACCTACCCTTGTTTCTCATTGAGCCACATGTCATGATTGTGTGCTCGTACATCCATATAGCCTTGCCTATATAAGCAGGCCTATATTCATTATATTGGTTAATCCAGTTTATCATTTGCATATTGATGAGAATACAGTTTGTTCTTGTCATTCTTTTGTCTCTATTTTATACATTTCATTGTGCCCTTGATCTTAGCAAAATCTCATATGGTATCAGAGCCATTGGGGCTTCATTGATTTATTTTTGGAGACATTTTGGAAGGCTTCTATTTTCGGATCTGAGGAACAAGCGTTTTTTGGAGGCATCTTAAAGCGTTTTCAACCTCACCATTGCGTCCGAGAGGCCATTTCCATAAAAATCGAGTATAAACTCGACCATTTTTGGCGAAAATCGACTTTTGGGGGTGGAGGAATTTTTTGCCCAATTTGGGCGGTACGGAATTTTCAGATTTTTTTTTTAAAAATTTCCAGTTTTTGAAAAGTTTTTTATGAAAAAAAAAGTTAAAAAAAAAATTCAAAAAAATCCGAAAAAGGGTTTCTATTTTTTTTAAAAAAAGAAAAAAAAAATTATTTTTGGGGGTCCGTAGACCCCCCTGCACCACCGTACTTCTCTCCAGGTCCCGCAGGCTGCTCCGGTCCCGCCACCATCTGGTCCACCGAAGCCCCGAAGACCACTGACTCCGGCGGCCTTGAAGACATCGATTCCGACAGCCCCGAGACCACCGGCCACCGGCAGCTCCGGCCCCGTCCTCCAGCACTGCCCTCCGGCGCCACCAGCAACACTGCCCACCGCTCCACGCAGAACCTGCACGCCACAACCGCCACTTCGGCTCCGCTGCCACTACTCCCAGCCATCGCCCACGCAGGCCTCTGCGCCGCTCCCCGCCAGGCACCTCCGCAACCCACGTCGTCGCCCGCAACCCACTCCGCCCGTCGCCCCGCTGCTGCCGCCGCCACCGATGCCTCCCACCGGCCCTCCGGCCCACCTCTGGCAGCCGCCGCCAATAGTCTCTTTCCAGCCGCCGACTGTCAGTTTTCCTGCGACCTCCAACCAGTCACCTACCACGTCAGCAGCTCTGCCCAATCAACATCACCTGGCATTTTTTGCACAGTCAGCGCCCAGTCAGCATTTTTTGGAAATTTTTCAGACCGCTCTCCGTTGAGTAGTTTGGATTTTTGGGTCAACTTTGGAGGCCCATAACTTGCTCAATTTTGCTCCTTTTTGGGTGCAATTTTTTTTATTTGGGCTAATTTTTCGTGCTCTTCACAGTGGTGTGGTTATTTTCCGATTTTGGTGCACAAGTTTTCGGAATTTTCGGATTCTCTCAGCTGTACCTGTCCAATCCTCAATTCTGCAACTTCAAAGGCCTCGTTTGAGCTCATAGGACCCCCTTTTCAAGTGCCCCTTTTTTTTTAAAGTGCATGTTTTTTCGTCTACTTTCATAATCTATGATCAGATTTCAGAGATTTTGAGTGGAAATTGTCCTTTCAGATATTGGTCTTATTTGGCCTATTTGGTACTTGTAAATTGCTTGGATCTTAGTTTAGATCTCTTGCACTATTAGTTTGAGTCTCTTTTGGCCTTATTGAGGCAATTGTAAAATTGAAATCAGAAGTCTACTTTGCCATTTTTTGCAAGTGGCCCATTGTACACGAACTAAGTATAAAGTGTCAAATCATCACTTTTGGGGGGGTTCTTTGATTGAGTGAATTTGGGGGGGTGTCTTGTGTGATTGTGCCTCTCTTTCCCTGTGCTCTTTCATTTTTGTTGCAATGAGTCCTCATAAATTTCCACCTTTAACTCCACATAATTATGCATCATGGAAAATTAAAATATGGAGCAAATTAATGGAAAAAGGTCTCATGCATTACATACATGGAACTATAGCAGCACCACCTGATCCTAATGCTCAGTTAGAATGGCTCTTGGAACTTTGCGTAAGTATGTATCAGATGACTTCATTTTTCACATTGAGAAGTGTACAACAATCAAAGAGGCTTGGGATATATTTCACAAATTGTATGGTCAAGTTGATGAAATCAGAGGTTACAAGATTGATAATGAGCTCACCAACTTGGATCCCAAGAGTTTTGATACAATCCAAGATTATGTCACCAAAGGAAATGAGCTAAGAGCAAAGCTTAAGGATTGTGGAATTGACAAAAAGGATGCTCAGTTGATATTCAACTTGTTGGACAAGCTTGCACCAGAATATGCAGCATTTGTGTCTAGCTTCCAAACTCATCGTTTGACAGTAGGGAGTTCCTATGTTATGCCTTCATTTGATGCTTTCACAGAAATGTTGATATTGGAACAATCTAAGTTGTTGAACATGGGGCTTCTCAAGTCTTCAAAGTCCAAGGCTTTGGTGGCTAATCAAGGGAATCAAGGAAGTCAAGGCAAAGATTCCAACAAGAAGAAGAAGCACTCTAAGTCAAAGCCACGGCAGGAAAAAGGACAATCATCCTCTCCATCACAAGGCGATTTTTCATCCTCTTCCAAGAAGGGGAGTCCACCTAAGAAGGATAAACCAACTTGTGCATATTGCAAGAAGTATGGTCATGATGAACATCGATGCCACACCAAGCAAGTTGATGAGTTAACTAATCTTCTTAAGAAAAACAACATCAACTTGCCATCCGCCTACACAAAGAAGGATTCATCTCCTTCCTCTTCCTCACATTCTAAGGGAAAAGGGCAAGCATTTGTGGCTACAACAGGTTCTTCACAGCAGTGAATACTTGACTCGGGTGCCTCATATCACATGGGTTCTACAAAGGAGCAATTTTCTTCATTAGAGCCATCTAAGGTACCTCACATTTACATAGGTCATGATACACAAGTAGAAGTTGAAGGGAAAGGTTCAGTTGACATGAATGATGGAACATTTGAGAATGTTCTTTATGTTCCTAACTTGTCTACCAACCTTCTCTCTATCTACCAAATCACTCACTATGGGAATGGGAAAAAGGTTGAGTTTACACCAGATTCAGTTGTGGTAAAGGAACTTGATGATGATGCCTTGGTCGCAGTGGGAGAAGTCAATGACAACTCAAGGCTTTATTCACTCTCCCACTTTGTACCAAGTTCTCCTTCTAGGGCCTTGCTTACTCATTCAAATTCTGAAAGTAAGCTATGGCATGAATGGTATGGTCACCTCAACTACCGCTATCTTCAGCAACTCAGCACGAAAGACATGGTCACAGGTCTACCTCGAATCAGTTTTTCAGAGGGTGTATGTTCAGGTTGTTCCATGGGCAAGCATCCCGAGGAGAAGTTTGGTAAGGGGAAAACTTGGAGAGCTTTGGATGTTCTTCAACTTGTTCACAGCGATGTAGCAGGTCCATTTCCAGCACCTTCATTTAGCAAGGCCCGCGATGTCCTCACCTTCATTGATGACTACTCCCGCTTCACTTCGGTCTACTTTCTTATTCATAAGAGTGAAGTATTTGACAGATTTTAGGACTTCAAGACTCGTGTGGAGAAGCAATCCGGGAAAGTGGTCAAGATTCTTCGTACAGATAATGGAAGGGAATATGTGAACAAGAGAATTGAGGTTTTTTGTACATTTGAGGGGATCGATCTTGAGCATTTTGTTGCATACACTCCACAGCAGAACAGAGTTGCAGAACGCAAGAATAGAACTCTCAAAGAAATGGCTAGTTGTATGATACATGCACGTTCTCTTGATCCTGCCTTTTGGGCAGAGGCTATCAGTTGTGCCACACACATCCAGAATCGGGTTCTTCACAAAGCTTTGCAAGGTATTACTCCTTTTGAGGCTTGGGCTGGTAGGAAACCGATTGTGAGACATTTCAGAGTCTTTGGGTGTCCAGCATGGGCTCGCATACCTCGGCAGAAACGCAAGGCATTGGAACCTCAGAGTCAACCTTGCATATTTGTTGGATATCCTGAGGGTGTTAAGGCATATAGATTGATGGATCCTGAGACACATGAGGTGTTTATTGAGAGGAGTGTTCACTTTGAGGAAAGCTCTCCTAGCTTAGCCTCTCTACCTCCTCCACCTTCCTCCATTGTGGATGGTGATGCTAGTGATTCAGATGATGAGACTCCTTCAACTCCGACTCGCAGGGTTACACCTCCGCAGGGTCCACTTGCAGTTGAGGAGCCTCGTTCTCCACCTCCACCTAGACCTCGTTGGGCTCGACAGACACTTGAGTCCGCGGGTTCTCTTGTTGTGGATCCTTCAGATACACGGAGGACTCAATCACAGCATCAAGATCTTCCACACGCATTCATTGCTACCGCTTCCGATCCACAGACATTTCGGGAAGCATCAGGGGTTCCTGAGTGGGACCAAGCTATGGAGGAAGAGTATAGTTCCTTGATGAGGAACAAAACATGGGATTTAGTCCATCTCCCTAAGGGGAGAAAGATGGTTCGATGTAAGTGGATCTATCGGACCAAATTTGCAACGGATGGTAGTGTAGATAAGTATAAGGCTCAGCTTGTTGCGAAAGGTTTCTCTCAGGTTGCAGGTGTTGACTATACTGAGACCTTTGTGCCCGTAGCCAAGATGAACTCCATTCGCTTGACACTTGCTATTGCTGCAACTCATGGTTGGGTTGTAAATCAGATGGATGAGAAGAGTGCTTTTCTTCATGGAGATCTTGATGAGGAGATTTATATGGAGCAGCCACAGGGTTTCATCCAAGATACTTCCTTGGTTTGCAAACTAAGGAAATCTCTCTATGGCCTTAAGCAGGCCCTCAGGGCTTGGTACGCCAAGATGGATTCCTTTCTTCTCTCAACAGGGTTCACCAGGTGTCATTCCGATCCGAATGTCTACATTTTGCGACAGGATGATTCTCACTTGATACTTGTGCTCTATGTTGATGATTCGATCATTACAGGGAGTACCGCATCCATCATTAGCAGGGTCAAATCTGCTTTGCATGACAGATTTGCTTTGACTGACTTGGGTCTTTTGCACTATTTTCTCGGGATAGAGATTTCACAGTCACCTTCCGAGATTACACTATCGCAGCCCAAGTATGCTCTTGATTTACTTGCACGCTTTCATATGGCTGATTGTAAGCCTGCCCCGACTCCCTTTCTTTCAAGAGTCAAGCTTGAGGCTCAGTGTTCTTCTCTACTAGTTGATGCCACGTTGTATCGTCAGCTTGTGGGTAGTCTCATCTGCTTGACTCATACACGCCCTGATATTTCATTTGCAGTTGGCATGGTTTCCCGCTTCATGCAGGAACCACATGAGCTTCATTGGAAAGCCGCCAAACGCATCCTTCATTACGTCCAAGGTACACATCACTATGGGATTCACTATGCCGCAAGCACAGGACTTCACTTGGTTGGTTACATAGACTCTGATTGGGCTGGCGATCTTGATGATCGTAAGTCTACTTCAGGTTACAGTTTTCACCTTGGTTCAAGCCCCATTTGTTGGCAGAGCAAGAAGCAGCATGCTATTGCTCTTTCTTCGACTGAGGCTGAGTATCAAGGAGTTGTTAACGCAACGATTGAGACCA
Organism: Cryptomeria japonica; assembly: GCF_030272615.1. Lineage (NCBI taxonomy): Eukaryota > Viridiplantae > Streptophyta > Pinopsida > Cupressales > Cupressaceae > Cryptomeria > Cryptomeria japonica. Next base: position 16,538,245 of record NC_081413.1, on the reverse strand, counting down.
TTTGGCTTCAGCAGATTCTCACAAAGTTTGGGTTCACCACTCCACGGCCGACAATTCTACATTGCGACAATCAGAGTGCTATTGCAATCTTGAAGAACCCGGTCCAGCACCAGCGGACCAAACACATCGAGATTCATATGCACTATATTCGAGAGCTGATTCAGGAGCAGGTCATTGATTTGCAGTATTGTCCTACAGCGGAGCAGGTTGCAGACATATTCACCAAACCTTTCACCGAGAGTAAGTTCCAGCAGATGTGAGCTCTCTTGGGGGTGCGGGATGTGTCATTAGGGGGGGTCAACTGACTTCTCCTTCCTCTCTTATGGGGGGGACTTTTTCCTCTTCAAGGTTTTGTCCTTCTTCTTTGAGAGTCTTTTGTATATTCATCTCTCTTTTGGGGGGGAGTTTTTTCCCACTAGGTTTTCTCCCTTTCTCCATTTGTGAGAGATTGCATTGCATAGTTTTGCTTGCATTTTGTACATGGGTACCTATCATGGCCTAGTAGTCGGGACCCATCTTGCATTGTTGACTTGAGTCTTCATTTCCCTAAGTTGCACTTAAGGGGGGGTGTAGGTGTAAATAAATATTCATTATGGATATTATTACACTTTACTTAAGTTAACTTAGGATAATACATCTCTTCGTAGTTTGGATTTGAGACACTTAGGAAAGTGTGCACATAGGGATAGAGCTTGTAGGAGAAATTCCACCTTTTGTGGTCTTATTTTGCTATTACACTCCACATTCGGTGGGTCATCCACCTCTTGTGGAATATTATATTATTTCTCCTACCTACCCCTAGTATTTCTTACCTACCCTTGTTTCTCATTGAGCCACATGTCATGATTATGTGCTCATACATCCATATGGCCTTGCCTATATAAGCAGGCCTATATTCATTGTATTGGTTAATCCAGTTGATCATTTGCATATTGATGAAAATACAGTTTGTTCTTGTCATTCTTTTGTCTCTATTTTATACTTTTCATTGTGCCCTTGATCTTGGCAAAATCTCACAAGTTTGTTGTAACAAACCGTCATTAGGGTTTTATTGTAAGATCTCGGCCATTGATCTCAAATCGATTTGAGCCATTCATTGTAAAGAGCTATCTATATAAGGCTCAACTTTCTCATTTGTAAAAGGTTAATAATAGCAAGATAACAATAGGAGAAAAATAGTTAGTAGTTCAAGAATAGTTTGGTAGCAGAGAGCAGCAAGAGTAGAATAGGAAGAGAAGGCAGAAATTGTTGCGAAAGCTGTAAATAAACTTCCTTTTCATTGAAGTTATGGTGGAATGTGTAATTTCTTATACAATAGCATGGTTTCTTGTTGGATCTTCACATTAGCTAATGATAATTATATGAATGAAAGAACTTTGTGCATGATCAATGGTGAAATTCATATATCCATACAACTAGAAGTTTGCTGATTGTAGGTTTGCCTTGTATGGTCAATTGGAATCCTTAAATGAGCTTAACTTCAATTGCTATTCACACTTTGATATGCATTGCTTTGATGGTATCCTTGTTGTTAATAGTAAATTGAACATCATTTTGTTTTCCTTAGAAGATTGCACTAAGCTTTGTGGAGTTGTTGCTTTGCATGTCAAAGCAAGGCTTAGTTGAGTTTCACCAAAGGTTGTCTATTGCTCTTGCATTCTTAGGATTAGATTAGACTCCTTAACCTTATGTCTTTTGCCATTTTATTTCCAAGCAAGTAGTTAGAATCTAAGTTCCAACAACATCTATATGTTCAACATTCAAGTATTCAATGTAAGTCCCCTTGGATTACCAACAATCACATCAACGAATTAAGCTATCCACATGTCAAGAACTGACTATAGAAACCTTGGAGTCATCTTGGTTGATCATTCAATTTAGCATCCAAGAAGATTTTGATCAACAGAGGATAGAATACATTTAGTATTTTATTTTGTGTTTGATTGAGCTAAAAAACACATCAACGGGATGTGGGGAGTAAACATGCCACGGTAAGAAGGAAGGGAGGAAGGTGGGGTAAGGAGAAGATGTCGTGGTGAAGAGGAAGGGAGGAAGGTGAAGGAAGGTGGTGAGGGGTTAGGAAGTAAGGAAGGAAGGTGTTGAGGGTGGATGGTGGTAAGGGATGGGATAGGTTAGTGAAGGGAGGTTATGTGTTGGCGGTAGGTAAAGGGAGTTAGGAAATGTAGAGGGTCTCTTAGGATGTAGGTTAGGAAAAAGATAATTAGGAAATGAAAGTAGGAAATGTGGATAGGTGGAGGGTAGGGAAGTAGTGGTAGGTGTAGTAAATTAAATTTAGGATATGTTGGGGGGAGATAAAAGGATAGGAAGGGTAGTTAGGTAGGGGATAGGAAAATAAGGTTAATGATCAAGGGTGTAGTGGTTGAAAGGGATAGTTAGGATGGGGTGGAGGTTATGTAGGTGAAGTGGGTTAGGATATAGGAATAGGTGGAAGGAAGCATAGTGGTTAGGATAGGGTAGAAAAATAAGTGGGTTAGGAGGTAGAATGGTAAGGAAGATGGAGGATGATGAAGTGGAAGGGAAGATGGAGGATGAGAGGATATGAGATGATAAATAGGGTGAAGGGTTTAGGGAAGGGAAGTTAGGTAGGTGAAGGTGAATGGAATAGATGGAGGATATGGGATAGGATAGGGGAAGAAGTTGTGAAGGAAAGATGGAAGGGAAGAAAAGGTGGAGAGTATATGATATGGGGTGACATGGAATGAAGTAAGGGGAAGTGGAAATGGAAGGAAGGTGAAGAGGAGTGGGAGGTAGAGAAGGATGATTGTAATGTCCCCATTTTTGGAGAAGAAATGATTAATTAATTAGTTAAGTTGTCCAAATAATTATTATTTTTCATGGATAGCTTAATTAATTATTTTAATTAGTAATATTAAGTTAATTATTTATAAAGTTATCAAATTAAATTAAGAATTAAAACATGACTTTATATTTAATTAATTTAATAAAGTGACTTAATTTAAAATAATATCATAATTATTTCTAGAAGCTTATGGATGTTGGGTTAGAAAAGTATAAAAGGAGGTTTAGCTCAGCTTCTTGGCATCCAGGATTTGATATTTGCTTTTGTGAAGTTTGTGGAGCCTAGGGTTTCTGCAGATTGTTGGTCATTGGGAACAATACCTCCCTTTGATTCGCATAACTGAGGGGGTGAGAGATCCTCCAAGGGGTTGCTTTGGGAGACTATTTGATTTCAACATTGTGGAAGAAGACAAATGATTTTTGTAGGAGCATTTGGGAGAGATTCTGTGGTGTTTTGTAGGTGTATTTCAGTACTGAGACAAAATCGAACCAGACCCTCATCTTCTACAATTTCGCTCTTATTTTAATGTTGGTGCAGCACATCAAGGTTAGAAGGTCAGCGCTAGCATTAAGAAGGGAGGGCGTTTCCCTTTGGAGCATTTTGAAGGTGTAAATAGTGGAGTTAAGTGCCCAATTAATTCTGAGAACAAAATCGTACCAGTCTGATTTACTTCACAATTTGTTCACAGACTACCATTTTGGCATCGGTTTAGGCACTTAGCATTGGCAATCCACTTGGGAAGGGATAGCGACTCCTTGGGTGTTGTGGAGAGGAGTTTTGCATTACAAACCATTAATTCTCAGATCACCATAGCAGCAGCAGGGGCGATTTAGCAAGACGGTTGAATTTGATCATTGGAGGCTCAAAGTTTGACGATATTGCTTGCTTCTTCTATCTCTCAGCCAGGCGATTTTACCAGGTTCTATTTGGGCATCATTCTTTTTGTAGTTACATATTGTATGCAAATCAACATGGCTGCCTTGTGTTCTCAGAAATTTTGAGTATTCATTAATAAGTTGCTAAGTTTTTGAGCACGTGTGGTCTCATGAAATAAAGGAGTAATTGAGTGCATCTCTTGATCATTGTTACAAGGTTTCATGCCAACTGTTTGATATAATTTCGGTCAGCTGTAGGTTTATATTTAACACTGCAAATTCATCTCTATGCATTGGTTAAGGGTCCAAAGTGTCAATTAATGCATTGAAGTGTTGATTCTTAAGCCTTGGGAGCCATCTATAGTCATTTTAATAAGAACATATCAGACTGATACTTTAGACCAGCAAGCTGGAAGGCTGTCCGTGAAATGTTTGACGATATTCCTTGTGTCTCATAAGCACATTTTTAGACATACAAGAACAAGGGATATTTCAATTACAAAAGTAGGATGAAGGATGGAGAAGGATGGAAGGAAGAGAGAAGGAAGAAGGATGATGGATGGATGGAAGGAAGGATGGGAGATGAGGAGGAAGGATGAAAGATGGAAGGAAGAGATAAGGGAGGAAAGAGAGGCATGAAGGATGCCGCCACTAGGGAAGGGAGGATGCAAAGAATATGGATATGAAATGGAGGATATGAGGTGGAGGGAAGGACGAAAAGATGGAAGTGGATGGATGAAAGGATGGGGAGGCGGACTCCCTCTCGTGAAGCAACTGATATTCCAAGTTTCGCACTTTCACACATCCCTTACCTATCAATTATCATTGTCATTGAGATACAGATTTTCTTGAGGATTATTCAATCACCCCGAACCTTCATCATGGAGTTCATGCTTGCACACAACCTGGAAACTGCATTGCATCTTCTCTCAAGTAAGAGGTTAAAAGCTCCAAAACTACGGCTAAGCTAGGCAACTAAACTAAGACAACGAAAGAGTAGGGGTCCCCATTTACAATGGGGCAAATGTGTGAAGATGTCACAAGTCTCTAGCTCCACTTGGGCGAGTGCCTATAATCAATGTCCATCCTGAGGTTGAACCTAAGCCTAAGCTTGATCCAAAGGCTTCTTTATTTGCCATTGTATCTAACCTACAAGTAGAAAGTGAAAATACAACATTTTTTTTTTTTTTTTTAAATTAGCCTAAATAGAACATAAAATACTATAGATCAGCACAAATTTAGCCTAAAATTAGTATTAATCAACATAAATTAGTTAAAATAAACATAAATTCAATATAATCTAATCATTTTATAATTAATTCCCAAAAAGTGGTAAAAATTGGAAAAATTAAGTGTATACAAAAAAATAGTGAATTCATTAAAAAATTAACATAAATACATGAAAAATGGTGATGAATCCATTTTTTTGGAAATAAATTTTAAATAAAATTAAGTTTCAGAATATTTTGAATTTTTTATGGCCTACATGCTAGATTTTAGCAGCCACGATGAAATTAAATGCTTGTTAAAAAACAAAGAAACTATTTACTTACCTGCCCTTGATATTCTTCAAATTTGTGTTCAAATCCTTCCAATCAGCTCAAATTTTCTATTCAACTGTTGTGTTAAGGAAGTGTGAAGATGTTCATGTATTATAGACCTAAATGGAGCATTTTAGGCACACTGCAAGCACCTTCTGCATTCAAGACATGCCTGGCAAGATTTCCCATCAAACTCGCTAGTTTCTGACAAGTACTCACCAAAAAAGGGAAGATACTTGCCAAAAACTTAGCAATTTTTTCTTGCAAGTCTTTCGATGATTAACTTCTTTTTTAAAACTTGATGAGTACACACCGAGTCTGCCAATTATGATAGCAAGCAAACTTTTAATGTGAATGGTATGTAATGTCCCCTTCTCAATCCTAATCTTTTCAATGACCGTTGGCCTTTGTCTGGAGACCCGGAGGCTAGTCGGAAGGTAAAATTAGGGTTTCCTATTTTTGAGGATGTCTTTGCTCGAAGTTGGTGGATTCAATGGCGGATTCTTTCTGGGTTTTTAGAGAGCTTCGCAGTGGTATGTTCATTTCGGCATTCAGAGCATTTTCTGGAATTTACTATTTTTAGTAAATTCTATTTTTGGGAGTAAACAGGTTGGTCTCAGGCAGTTGACTTTCCCCTTCAGTTGACTCAAGTGGCATATTCAGTTTCGGGCTTCAGAATGCAGTTTTGGAGAGATGAACTCATTTCACTTAAAAATAACATTATATTTTAAATGTTATTTTATCACCTTGGCCTAGTCAAATAACTTAATGTTATTTTAAAAGGTGGTCTTGAAGGATGGCGCCATCATTAAGAATATATTTAATTTATGTTGAATTTCCCTAAGTCAAAGCAAGCTTAATATGGGCGCATTTATCAAGGTATTGATTTTAATTAAAATATCAATATTGAGCTTGAATGGAAAAGGACGCCATCTTGGAGAAAGAGCTAGGGTTTTGTCATTGAGATGGATTTTAGGGTTTCGAGAAGTCAACAGGAAGTTATAAAAGGAAGGCTTTGTACATCATTTGATATCTTTTTTCTACAGTGCTGTTATGCTGCCGATTTGGCTCTGGGTTTGCTTCGAGGAATGAAGGCCTCCTAGCTCGGGCATCGCTTCTTGTTTGTGAAACAACAACTAGTGGTGATTTCAGTTTAGTTTTGCGAGTTCATTGAACATTGTGCATTGTAATCTGCATTTTGACTCTTTAGATTTCTGTTTCTGCATATTAGTCAAGTTCTAGAATTGCATGTTTACTACAGCAGATCTGTACTTTCATTTGTAATTCAAAAAAGACAAAAAATAGGTTGTGGGTATTGCATAATTCATATTGTTTAAGTTAGGTGCCCTTGTGTACAAGATTTTGGATTTTTTAGAGAAGTACATGATTTTATAAAAAAAATCGCCCCTGTGCTGGGCCGTATCATTCATTGTGTCATTGGGATTCGTGCACTTCTTGGAATCTGCATTTCAAGTCTGTTTTATGATCTGAGTTTGAGCGCCTCCATCTCATTAGAGTTTTGCAATTGGTATCAAGCATTTTGGATGAGTAAAGAGTGAGTTCCGAGCATTTCAAGGAATTCTATGTTGCTGGTTATGTGTTGAAAGTGCAGGTCTGTCACAGCAGCTTGGATAAATCTGCAAACTCTCTATTGATTGGTGGTGATGATTCTTTAAAAGCAATGTGGAGACTTCAGTGAAGATTGCCCAAGTCTGGAGAATAAGGTTGGATCTATTTATTGCCATTTCCGTTGATCTTTACTTCTCAGCAACTAAATTCACGAATATTGTATAACTCTATTATATGCTGATCTGTATTGTTAGCAAGAATTCATCTCTTAGATTGTAAGCTCGCAGTAGCACTAACAGCCATTCGGATTTTTGCTTTATCAGATTGTAATAGTCTTCTTACTTTCAGCATTTGATATTGTATTTAATTTTCCTCCGCCCTATGGTAGCTACTTGCCCATTCTGGGTTAGCAAGCACATTCTGGATGTCGAGTATTTCCAGCTTTCTGCATTTCTTTTCAAGCATAGTCTTCTGTAACACTCCGTCATATGGTCGCCCCTCACTCCATACTGGATTGGGTAGCACATACTTGGCGTTGAGTTCCCATTCAGCATTTAGGGTAGAAGATCCTCTGACCATATGCTCGCCATCATCGGCGCCATCCTTGGTTAGAGTTGTTTCATACGTTTTGGTTTACCTTCTAACCTTAACGGGTACTCTGATTGTAATGTTGTAATCTGATAATTGAAAAAACGAAAAAAATTGGCTCAGATTATTTCATGGTAATGGCACTGTTTGTGGTTCTTCAAATCTTCCTACGTCATCGAATATCAATGATGACAATGATGTTTTTGAAGACCCATATTATAGCAAAACTTGATAGTTGAACTTGTAAATGTTATTGCAATTTCCAATTTAATGAACAAGTTATATGCAAGATGGTGTATTTAAGATTTTGGTATTATGACTGTGACAATAATTTATTGTCTTTCTTTTGCTGCAGGTATGGAGGATGAACATGTATCGATTTCAATGTCATCCCCTTTCTTTTGAATGATGTATATATAGTAAGGTAGTCACGATCAAGTGGCACCTTGATCGGACATGTCTTTTAGACATGTCCGACCAAGATGTCACTTGGTCATGACTGTCAACCGATCCACTCGGTTTCTATGATAACTAATCGGTGCCATTGTAAATGATAACAGATCGATATAAACACACCCGATAATGAATCGGTATCAAAGCAAACACGCCCGATAACTAATAGCATTATATATGCTATCGGATTAATACCCCGATAGTATATTAATGCCGATTCATAAATGAATTGACATTAATATGCTATCGGGTTACTAGCCCGATAGCATTTAGATTGACGATGAATCGGCATTAATATACTATCGGGTTACTAGCCCGGTAGCATTTAGATTGACGCTTAACTATGTTAAGCAGGTCGTCGATCTAATCCATCTTTATCCAATATCAATATCATAATCAAGATCAATGTTACAGTCCGATAAACATATTCAGTTCGGAAAGCATAAATCAGATAATCTAATAGCATAGATGAGTAAACCAAAACAGAATAGAGGAGATTAACGGGTTAGGAAAGTCTTATCTTGCAGAAGCTACTAATGCATTAACACTCCCTCTTAGCTTTGGAAGATAGATAAAGTAACCTGCATCACATTTCTTTTTCCATAATGTCAGTCTCCAAGAATATATATCATCTATGCATATGATATGAAGTACCATCAGGACATAATATACAAATATAAAACATCACTCTAAGCATGTGACATAGAGTATCACCTAACCATGTGATATAAAAGATTCATCATTTCATTATGATAAGATATCACCTAAACACGTGATATCAGTATTGCCTAAACACACAATACTAAGGATAAACATATGAGGATGGTTAGATTCTCATCTTATCCAGGTTGTGATATGTGCACAAACATTTTATACAAATGTTTTATCACAACACCATCATGGCACATCCATGACATACCAGAGATCCAACATGATAACTGGTTTAGAGAATCATAAGATCGTCACCTTATGATGTCTACATACAAGTGTTCATAATCTGAGAGATCGTCACCTCTTAGATATGAACACAGGGGGTGAAACCCAGAATGTCTCAACATGACAAGAGAAGTTTACACATTAAACATCTTATTTACAAAGCAGATTACCTTTCTATCATACCTAAACCTTTTCTGAAGTGATCAACCTTCACTCTGGAAAGTGGTTTGGTCAGAATATCTACAGTCTGATCTCCTGTACTAACATATTCCAATTTGATCACATTTTTGTCTACCATGTCTCGTACATAATGGTATGGAATCTCAATATGCTTAGATCTGTCATGAAATACTGGATTTATAGAAAGTTTTATGCAGCTTTGATTGTCACAGTGGATGACAGTGGGTTTCATGGGTTCACCAAATACTCCCACGAGTAACTTCCTAAGCCATACTACCTCTCGAGCAGCCATGGAAGCTGCAATGTACTCGGCCTCGATGGAACTCTGTGCTACAAAAAACTGTTTTCTGCTGATCCAAGAAATCATAGCTGATCCTAAACTGAAGCAACACCCTGAAGTGCTTTTCCTGTCAGTCACACTCCCAGCCCAATCTGAGTCTATAAATCCGTGTAGGTCTAGATCGACTTTCTCATATTTGAAACCAAGGTTTAGAGTACCTTGTAAGTATCTCATAATGTGTTTCACTACAATCAAGTGGATTTCCTTAGGCTCACACATAAACTGACTTAAGGCATTGACTGCATAACAGATATCTGGCCTTGTATTCACCAGATACATCAGAGACCCAATCATCTGTCTGTAGAGAGTAGGGTCACTGGATTGTGACTCTGTTGATGCTTCCTTAAGTTTATGTAAATTTGTTTCCATGGGAGAGGTCATAGGTCTACAGTTATGCATTCCGAATCTCTTCAAAATGTCCAAGGTATACTTTCCTTGGTTTAGTATAATATTTTCAGAATTTTGCCATATTTCCAAACCTAGGAAGTAATGAAGGAGTCCAACTCCTTCATATCAAATTCTTTAGATAAATCTTTCTTACATTGATTTATGAGGTGATCTTCTCCTGTGATTTGTAAGTCATCAACATATAGAATCAATATTAAGATATCACCTTTATTTTGTTTGTAGTAAAGGTTTGGATCTGCATCATTTTTAGAGAAGCCTAGTTTAGAGAGATAGGTGTCAATTCTTTCATACCAGGCCCTGGGAGCCTGTTTAAGCCCATAGAGAGCTTTCTTGAGTCTGCACACATGAGACTGTAATATCCCTTGGCTAATCTGACCCTGTTTCGCTTATTTGAACCCCAAGGAATATTGTCAAACACTTGGCATACAATGTTTGAAGCCGCTGTAGTGAATTCTTAATTTGTCTTCTTTGGGTTTGTAGGCTGCAAATGAAGTTATGGAAAGCTTCTAACAATGCAAAGTTGTTATAGAAATGATATGCTAGCTGTTTTAGACCTTACACACACATGGAATGACTGAAATTAACTAGTACAGCTAGTAGACATTAAGACAAACACTTGTCATGCATCCCAAAGTACACCTACAACCATTAGACATTTAAGCAAATAGTTGGCATGAAAGCTAAGTGGCTGATCAATGTTGAATGTCACCTGGAATATCAATCGACCCCAATCTGTAGGTGATGAAGGCGGCTACAGGGGTTTGCAGAATGTAGAAGAAGTAGCCAAAGACTCCTTATTCAATCTTCATCATAAATCTAAACAAACATCTCCAATTTGGTCTCCACAAAGACCACAAAATTGGCAAGGTACTGTAGCGTTTACTGTAGCGCGGTACCGTAGCGCACTGTTCATGCGCACTGTTCATGACATTGTAGCAGCAAATAAACCCTCTGTATGATGTTCTTAGTCTGCCATATACATATGCCCTCAACTATGCCAATAAATCTGAAAATAAATCCCCAATCAGCACAATGTCAACTTCTGGATGAAGCCAACCCTAGGAGCAACTTCAGATGAATATCTCACACCCTCAGATTGCTGATGCAATGAAGTCTTCACGTTCTCCAATGCCGATACTCTGGACAAGCTGCAGAAACCCCAGCTTCTTCTCCAAAGCCAAGAGACAAGTCTTCTCATCAAAAATAACAATGATCAATCCCCCTTCTCTTCTTTTCAAAAGCCTTACATATTTTTCCCATGAAGGTTCGATTTTCTCCAATAAGGCATTAAATCAATTAATGATATTAAATGACCTTTAATGATATAATATTTTCACTTTGTCATTTAATATTTCACCTTGGTAAAAGAGCCACAATTAATTAATTAAATGGTCCCCTTTAATGATACCTGGACCCTTACTTAAGTTATAATATAAAATTATATTATAACTTAATAATATAAGCTTAAAACATTAATGTTTATTTAAACTAAATAAACATTAATATCTCCATTAATACTCAACATTTTTAAACGCCGTCTGAGCTGGGAGCTGACATGATGACGCTGCATATGACCATACCCCTTTACTAAAAATAGAAGGGGTCCATCTCTAACATCTCAAACTTACTATAAATAGTAAGTATAGCAAATGAAGTCCAAATGATACCAAACGAAAGCCAAATCGAAACACACTGAACTCTGGAGCTGATACAAGCCTCGGGAGACCCTCTATCCATACTCATTAGCCTAAGAGGGTCAGAATGATAGGCTAATCACCAAAAAACCATGTCTGCTAAAATGGGGACATTACAGAGACTCTGCACCCTGAATTTCAAATCCTTCAGGTTGCTCTAGGTAGACTTCTTCTGAGATCTCACCATTAAGAAATGTTGTTTTAATATCCATCTGGTGCACCTTCCACCCTTTTGCTATTGCAATGGCTAGTACTATTCTTACTGAGGTATATCTGGCCACAGGTGCAAATGTTTCTTCATAGTCTATTCCTTCCCTTTGAGAGAACCCTCTAGCTACAAATCTGGCCTTGTGCTTTTCAATACTGCCATCTGTGGCATGTTTGATTTTAAAAAGCCATTTTGATGAAACAACTGATTTCTTAGTAGGCCTAGGAACGATCTCCCAAACATCATTCTTCATAATGGACTGATACTCTTCAGACATGGCATCCTTCCATACTTGATGTTTAAGTGCATCTAATACATTGTTTGGTTCAGCTTTAGAGAGATCATTCATAAGAGCAACATAGCTAGTGAATTTATTAGGTCTTTTGCTTTCCCTGAAGGTTCCTAAAGGAGCAGCAAACTTCTGAGCTTCTGCTACAATCTTGGTGGCCCATAGAGGTCTTTTCTTGAGGTTTTCTCTAGGTAGGATTGGAGTTTCACCTATAGTTTCCTCAAGATTCTCCCTCTGAAGCTCAAGAGTAGGATCTTCTTCTATGTTAGGAGTGGGGATATAGATTTCAGGCTCTACTGTACTTAGGGCTCTTTTGAAGGCTAAATCTTCTTCAAAGATTACATCCCTACTAAGTTCAATATTTCTCTGACCATGTATATATATTCTATAGGCCTTGGATGTTTCACTATATCCTACAAGTATTCCCCTTTTTCCAGAAGGTTCTAGTTTTAGTCTTTTCTCTTTAGGTACATGTATATAGACAGGACACCCAAATATCCTAAGGTGGCTGATATCTGGCTTTAGTTTGGTAAATACTTCTTCAGGAGTTTTATCTTCAAGATGTGAGTGAGGACATTTGTTTTGTATATACACAGCAATGTTAGTTGCTTCTGCCCAAAGATTGATATTTAGATTCTGATCAAGAATCATGGCTTTAGCAGCTTCTAAATTGTCCTATTTTTCCTCTCAGCTACCCCATTTTGTTGAGGATTATAAGGTATTGTTAGCTCCCTCTTAATCCCTGAGTTTTTACAAAAATCTTTAAATAATTCTGATGTGTATTCCCCCCCATTATCAGTCCTTAGGATTTTAATTTTATTTCCTAAGTAGTTCTCCGTCAGTGATTTAAACTCTTTAAACCTACTAAGGATCTCTTCTGATTCTTTACATTTCAGAAAGTAGATCCAAGTGTTCCTAGAGTAGTCATCAACAAAAATTACATAATACAAACATTCTCCTAGAGAGGGAACGGACATTGGTCCACATACATCAGAATGAACTAACTCTAAAACTTTGCTTGTCTTCCTAGTACTATTATGGAAGGCACCCTTGATATTTTTACCTAGGGCACTGTTGACGTGTATTTTATACACAATCATACACAGAATAAAATACCAATAGGTATCTTATCCTCTCTTGAGAAAATAGTCTCTAACTGCTGAAGATCTGCAAAAAGGATCAGTTAGATGGACTCCAAGGTTCTTTTAGTGGGGTCTCCACATGTGGACAAGCTTTTCAATGGTATGATGTGATTTGCTGTTTCCTCCAAGGCGTCTTACGGATTCAAAAGGCTCGAAGATTTTACTAATCTAAAAAAGGAACTTTCAAAAATAGCAAAAGGACCGGGTTTAAGGAAGTCTAATCTAGCCTAACCCTATGAACGACTTAGCATGAATGAGATTTGGCAAGACTCAACCAACTTCAATTTTGCCATAAGATAACAACTCAATTGAAATTAGTGCGATCTTCTAAGGTAATAATGGTGTTCAATGCATCAAAGACCAAGGACACTACTATGAAGGTACATATCCTAGATACAAAAATGCTTGAAGGTTAAGGACGCAAAGTGTTTTCCAGTCGACCACGCAAGGCGTTCCTACAATCAGCAAGAAGCTAGTGGTTTGGATTGCGAATCCCACCAAATATCAAATCTCACACTTAGCCTTTCAAATTAACAAACTACTTTGATTGAGCGTGATTCAAGTACATCCAACAACCATGAAGATAACTTAAGAAATTTGCAACAAAACACCATAACTTCAATATTTTATTGATTTCCAAGTCATCATATACAACAATTGCTTGAATTTCTCTCTTCAAGACTCAATCTTGCTACAAAGTAAAACTGCTTCTAATTCTAATCTCTCTATTACATCAACTATTATCTCTTACACTATTCACTCTTACTAAATGAAATGAAAAATGGGGGTATAAATAGCATCCCCAGTTACAATGAAAGGTCCAGATTGAAAATAAATTAATGGACAAGATCATGACACCTAAACCCTAATTAGGGTTTGTTACAAATGACCTCCTTTTTACTGAACAACATTAAATACATAGCCAAATATTAAATTTGGCACAAAAATCTAGGAGGTATCAACCAATGAGAAATAAGATGTCATGTCATCTGTAACAACCTTTCATCTAGAATCTTATTCCCTTTCCAATTCTCTTTCTTAGCATATGCAATGAATTTTGTCACGATTCCTTCGATTTCTGTGTTTGGAATCTCGGGAAGATTCTTGATACTCTCTTCTAAGTGGATAACCTGATCAAATGCATCTAGAAGAGCCGTGTCCCAAGTAGGTTCAAGTTCCTTTGTTCTATCAATCAGGAGCATGGTGGCATACATCTGATCATACTGCTCATCTGTAACATCTGCGTCCTTGCGAAAGATGATCTTGATTCTATCTTCAAATTCTTGTAAATCCACATCTGTCTCGACCTCGATCCTTCTGCCAAGAATGGTACGAAGTACCTCAAATACTCTGTCCTGGATCGGATTGATCACCTCCTCAACTTGACCACATCTAACACTGATGTCCTCGAAGAGAACACTCTTTATATGGAGTAAGGTTGACCACTGAAACAAACTGTGAGAATCACCTTCTAAGATCCTCTCCTGCGCTAAAATTCTTCTGGATGTGTGTCTTATAACTTTCAAGACAGGGATGTGTTGACGTGTTTTTTGTACACAATCATACACAGAATAAAATACCGACAGGCATCTTATCCTCTCTTGAGAAAATAGTCTCTAACTGCTGAAGATCTGCAAAAAGGATCAGTTAGATGGACTCCAAGGTTCTTTTAGTGGGGTCTCCACGTGTGGACAAGCTTTTAGTGGTATGATGTGATTTGCTGTTTCCTTCAAGGCTTCTTACGGATTCAATAGTTCGAAGATTTCACTAATCTAAAAAGAACTTTCAAAAAAAATGGAAAAAGATAGGGCTTAAGAGGTCTAATCTAGCCTAACCCTATGAACGACTTAGCATGGATGAGATTTGGCAAGACTCAACCAATTTCAATTTCGCCATAAGACAACAACTCAACTGAAATTAGTGCGATCTTCTAAGGTAATAATGATGTTCAATGCATCAAAGACCAAGGACACTACTACGAAGGTACATATCCTAGATACGAAAATGCTTGAAGGTTAAGGACTCAAGGTGTTTTCCAGTCGACCACACAAGGCGTTCCTACAATCAGCAAGAAGCTAGTGGTTTGGATTGCGAATCCTACCAAATATCAAATCTCACACTTAGTCTTTCTAATTAACAAACTACTTTGATTGAGCGTGATTCAAGTACATCCAACAACCATGAAGATAACTCAAGAAACTTGCAACAAAACACCATAACTTCAATATTTTATTGATTTCCAAGTCATCATATACAACAATTGCTTGAACTTCTCTCTTCAAGACTCAATCTTGCTACAAAATAAAAATTGCTTACAATTCTAATCTCTCTATTTCACTCTTAACTCTATTCTCTATTAACTGACTATTACAAATGAAATGAAAATGGGGGTATAAATAGCATCCCCAATTACAATGAAAGGTCCAGATTGAAAGTAAATCAACGGACAAGATCATGACACCTAAACCCTAATTAGGGTTTGTTACAAATGACCTCCTTTTTACTGAACAATATTAAATACATAGCCAAATATTAAATTTGGCACAAAAATCTAGGAGGTATCAACCAATGAGAAATAAGATGTCATGTCATCTGTAACAACCTTTCATCTAGAATCTTATTCCCTTTCCAATTTTCCTTCTTAGCATATGCAATGAATTTTGTCACAATTCCTTCGATTTCTGTGATTGGAATCTCGGGAAGATTCTTGATACTCTCTTCTAAGTGGATAACCTGATCAAATGCATCTAGAAGAGCTGTGTCCCAAGTAGGTTCAAGTTCCTTTGTTCTATCAATCAGGAGCATGGTGGCATACATTTGATCATACTGCTCATCTGTAACATCTGCGTCCTTGCGAAAGATGATAGTGATTCTATCCTCAAACTCTTGTAAATCCACATCTGTCTCGACCTCGATCCTCCTGCCAAGAATGGTACGAAGTACCTCAAATACTCTGTCCTGGATCGGATTGATCACCTCCTCAACTTGACCACATCTAACACTGATGTCCTCAAAGAGAACACTCTTTATATGGAGTAAGGTTGACCACTGAAACAAACTGTGAGAATCACCTTCTAAGATCCTCTCTTGTGCTAAAATTCTTCTAGATGTATGTCTTATAACTTTCAAGACAGGGATGACAACGTCCTTGGTATGGGCAAATGCAGCTACTGTTGCCATCAATCTGTGGATTATCTCAAGAACTTGGATAGCCTGATGGGTGATCTTCGACATCCTTGTAATAAACTCAATGGCCACCGTGTGAGATCTATCCATCCAATTACATGTACGCTGAACCATATTCCTGAATCTTTCTGCTTCATTGATTGATTGAAGGGGCAATGCCTGCAATGGTGATCTAACTGGATCCTGACGTCCCAAAGGTTCATTGATGTGACTGAAATATGTCCTCCATGCACCGACCTCTCTCTCAAGCTTTCTATTCTTTTCTACTTCTTCTCTAAACTTATCCTTCAATGCCTCAAATGTGTCGGTGGCATCATCTAAAGTCTGCTCTGCTGTGGATGGTCCTAACTCAATAGTCTGTATATGATAGTCTTCTGCTAGGATCTCACCCTCATATTTGTCTGCTGCCGGTGTAGCTATCTGCAGTTTTCTAGATCCAGTCTCATCTCGAATCATCTTGGACATCTTTGTAGCCTTCTTCTTCTCTGCTGTCATGTGTGAACGTCCAACAAGGCTCTCTAGATCGATTGCACTGTCCTCGTCCTCAATTACGATCACCTTAGTCAATCTTTCCTTCAACCAATCTGGGATATTTGATCTTGTCTCTTGAACTTGAATTTCTTTGTGTACTACTTCTTCTTGTCTGGGAGGAGATGTTACTTCATTATCATTATCTAAATCATAGTCTTGGAGAGATCCATCGGATGAAACATGCTGTGCCTGTTCTTCCTCCTGCCTGTCATTCTGTACCATCGATTCCATGGATTCTTCCACTCGAACTGTTCTATCTTCTGGCCTGGAAGAAGTACCTGGTGTTTGGTCTTTGTTAGCACCTTGCTTTTTCTTGGAAGGCTCTTTCTTTTCTGATCTTTCCTTTCTCTTTGAACCTCTCGGATGGAGATTGCCCTCACTGGCACATCGAAGGTTACCTTCACCTGAATTCCTAGGATTAGGATTGCCTTCACTAACACTGGCTCCACCTTCGGCTGGCTTTTCTTCCAAAGTAAAAGACATGGCTATGCCTTGTTCTCTCAACTTCTGATGTTGAATGTCTACCCATCTGCGAGTACAAGACAAGACTGGTGCCATCAAATCATCTAAATCCACGGCTTCGGGCTCATTCCAATTCAAACTTATCGCTTTGCTCTCTCTATCATACGAAGATTGGATGTGCCTGCCGTTGTCCTGAGCTTGGTCGGCTACTCTGTAAATCTTACATTTCCTGATGAAATCCAAAGGCAATCTAGAATGTATCTTTCGTTTCACTTCGAGATCATCTAGGAGATTCATCATAAAATCTTCAATTTGGTACTCATGTCTAAATCTTCTACCGACTGTCTCCTCTAAATGTCCATGAGGATCAAAACTATTCCTCCAAGCAAAAGATGAAAAAGGATACAAGGCTAACTCCCTCTCTGCGTCATCCATGGCTGAGACATTGGGACATACCTCAACTGAATTACCCAAAATAATAGGTACCTGAACTCCATTCTGATGTCTGTGTCTGAATGCCTTCACATATGCTGCCAACTGCCTTGTTACTTCAAGTAACACAATTCTATCTGTCGGGTACCTCGGCAACATGTATGGAGGTAAAGGACATCCATACACTCTAATGTAAGTGAACTTGGGAAACTGAATGAACCAAGCACCGTACCTCTTGATTAACTCCTGGGCATCCTGAGATAATCTGTTGTGAATCCCTCCTTGCAACGTCCTGGTGATGTTCATCGTGAAAGTATCATTGATTAACTTGTAGTTCTTCCCTGGTGGATGATGCAAGTAGGTATAGGATTCACAAACTCTGACCTCGCCGGGTCCTCTTCCAATCACTCCTCTGTGAGGTAGTCCTGCGTACTCGACGCTCCTGATTAAGGCATAGATGACGTATGAACTCATGTGGAAGGACTTAGTAGCCCTGAGTCTTCTCAATTGTACGTCTAAGCAATGGCTAATTATCCTAGCCCAATGTATTGTACCCTTTCCTTGAACAATCACCTGGATGAAATAAAACATCCATTTCTCAAAATAGAAGGCATGAGGTGCTCCTGTAACTCTGTTGAGCATGGTAATCAAATCTCTGTACTCCTCTTGGAAATCAATCCGGTGTGGTGTGTTCGGTACTTTGCTCAGACGGGGACGACTCTTAAGTAGCCAGTTCTTGTTGATTATGCTTAGGCAAGCATCTGGATCATCATCGTACACTGATCTGGCTCCTTCAATGCTCTTGTATATCATGTCCCTGTGCTCTGGAAGATGGAAGGCTTCACTTATGGCCTCCTCTGAAAGGTACGCCAAAGTGTTTCCCTCATTGGACACAATTGTCCTGGACTGTGGATTGTAATGACGGGCACACTCGATCATCAACTCGTGACACTGAATGGCTGGAGGAAAACCGGCCGCCTTAATGATGCCACTCTCTATTATTCTCCGGGCGACAGGTGATGGCTTGCCGATGTAAGGGACCTCTCGGAACTTCTTCGTGCTAAAGTTTCCCAAGTTTGTATCTCCAATGTTGC
This sequence comes from Cryptomeria japonica, assembly GCF_030272615.1. Taxonomy (NCBI): domain Eukaryota; kingdom Viridiplantae; phylum Streptophyta; class Pinopsida; order Cupressales; family Cupressaceae; genus Cryptomeria; species Cryptomeria japonica. Next base: position 16,519,496 of record NC_081413.1, on the reverse strand, counting down.
TCCACTTGGACACGATCTTGGTCTCCACCTCTTCAGTCTTCTGATCTTCTTTCATGAGAGCCGAGCGACTGGTGGATGCTCCCGCCTTTGGGGTCGCCATACCTACACAACATTTCATTATAAGAAATAGATTTTTGAAATAAATAACGTAGATAAGAGAGATAGATTTTAGGAAACCTCATGATAAGTCCCTAGAGTTATCATTTCCTAAAATACAACGATTGAGCTAAGAGATTTAAAATTCAAAATTTGAAATATGACGATGAATGAATAAAACAATAATAATTAAATCGCCATACCTCGATAGAGAGCTAACTCTAGAATGCAAAAACAAAATTTGCCTAGGCAAAATTGAGATATAAAGATAGTCTTCAATATGATCCCCTCAAATTTGATTTCGCCACCTCTGGAGAGAATGTGATCTTCAATTTCGCACAAATAAAACACCAAGTCCTTAGCAAATTCGCCCTAGGCGTGGTCTTGGATGGATCTTCAAATTCGCTCTACCTTTGATCTTCAATGCGATTCGCACCTCTTCAAACACACTTCGCACGCCTCACACCACCTTGGGAATGTCTTCGCCACCATGGTTTGAAGTCGCACCACCTTTGGAATGTCTAAGCGCGCCACCCTTGGTCTTCAATTGAAATCGCACCACCTTTGGAATGTCTTCGCCACCTTGGATAAATGAAACTCGCACTATATTCGCCTCTTGTCAATTCGCATAAAGGAAGGTAAAAATAATGATGTAGAAAATGATAATTCTACCCCCCTTATATAGCGTTTGCATCGCTTTATCCCTTAGGCCGACTTAATAAAAATAAAACCGTTTTTTAAATGATTTGCAATGACATAACAAGGTCGACCTCCATATATGAGCGCTTAAAATCGATTTTTATTAATTAAATAATTAACTATTAATGCCTTGCGTTTTTAAATTGCAAATTTCGATTTTTAAATAAGGCAAAAATAATTAATAAATGTTTAACGCCACATTAAATGCCAATAAAAAAAAAATGGATTTTTAATTTTTAAATTGATTTAGCATTTAAAGTAAATTCGAATTGTTTAATTTGGCGCCAAAACTGGAAAATAAAGAGACGTACCTCATCGCTCTGGTCCCTTGGAGAGGGACAGGAGCGATCCATGATTTTGGTCTAGATTCTTGCGTTTTCAACGTTCAACTCCTTCATTTCCACGTCCCAAATCGATCATCTGGTGGTCCTTCGAACTTGGATTTCTTTTCTTGTGCGAGCAAATGCATCCCATGACCATTATCGCCCTGGTCCCTTGGAGAGGGACAGGAGCGATCTCCATGTTTTTGCTTGAAATTCTTCATTTTGGTACGATCCTTTCCTTGCATCATCTTTTGAATGTCATTTAAAACCCTGTGCGTCCTTGATTTTCAAAGAATATCATGTGTTTTGTCTAACATCGCCCTTGTCCCTTGGAGAGGGACAGGAGCGATCTCCATGTCTTCACGTTCACCTCGTATCTTTGACCTTCGAAATATCATTGCTTGTGTCCTTTGCGCTTATTCCCATTCGCTTTTATCATGTGTTTGGATGCATTAAAGGGACCATCGCCCTTGTCCCTTGGAGAGGGACAGGAGCGATCCATTATTTCTCCTTGATCTTGGCAACTTTTAAACTTCGATCCTCTTTGCAATGTCCTCCAAATGTCGTCCTTCGCACTTCCTAACCTCGCCTCGCCTTGATCTTTGAAGGAACGGGAGTGTTTTAATAGTATCGCTTTGGTCCTTGTCCAAAGGACAGGAGCGATGAGAGACTTTTACCTTGATTAGCAATGTTTGGACGTTTAAAACTCTTGCAAATTGTCTTCAAACGATGTCCTGGAGCATATGTAACCTTGTGTATCTTTGTCTTTACGTAAATCTTGCATGGATTAATCCAATATATCAATATCGCTCTAGTCCCTTCCTGAGGGACAGGAGCGAAGTTCATCATAACATGCTTGTTCTTGTTTGTACCAACTTGCAATTATCTTCATTGCGTGGAATGATGTCCTTTCGACCCTCTTGGTAACTTGAAACTTGTTTGGCTTTTGAAATTTACGCCATTATGTAGATATCGCTCTGGTCCCTTGGAGAGGGACAGGAGCGATCTAGGTCTTTAGAGTGCAAATCCTTCCATGTGATGACCTTTGCAACGTTTCGCTTGATGGAAATGCCTTGAAATGTCCTCGCCACCCTTCGTCCTGGCTTGGATCGGCCTTGAACCTTGGAGGGACGACCTTGAACTTTGGAGGGACGCATCATCACCATTGTATCGCCCTGGTCCCTTGGAGAGGGACAGGAGCGATCCTTCCCTTGCGGCTTTCATCTCACTTTGCCATGCGCTAAGTTTATATTCAACGGATTCGTCCTTCTTCCCTCTATCCGCCCATGCCTTGACATTGTTTGTAATTTTGCAAAAAGGCAATTATATCAAAAATCGCTCTGGTCCCTTCCTGAGGGACAGGAGCGAACTAGGCATTTAGCACTGGTATGGACGTCCAAAAAATCTTCAAATTATATTCAATGTGCTCATCTCATGTTCTCCTTTGTTTTTGAACGTAAACTTGCCTCGACCCTTGTCTGGATTTTGCAAAATGAAGGAAATCGCTCTGGTCCCTGGGAGAGGGACGAGAGCTACAAGGTACCTCGCCCTGGTCCCTTGGAGAGGGACAGGAGCGATTTAGTCAATATAGGTCATTTTCCTTCGTTTTTTGCATCTCAAATTATATTCATTTGGCAAAGTATCTTCCTTCGGACGTCCTCAAATCATTAAGTTTTCAAAATCTTGCAAGGACAAGGCGAAATTTGAATCGTAGCTCCGGTCCTTCACTGAGGGACAGGAGCGATTTTCCTTCTGGAGGCCTTTCCGCGCTCATGAAAATCTTCAATTTATATTCAAATGAAAGATCTTGTCGTTCTCTATCACTTCAAATGTAAAATTTGTCCGGACTCCACAAGGATGATGAGATATCTGAAAATGAGCTCCCGTCCTTCACTGAGGGACAGGAGCGATTTTGCTCCTACAGGCCAAAATAACAAGATTTTTCACATTTTAACACTTCACGAGGCGAAAACAAATCAATTCCAATGCCTAGGATCAAACTTCAAAAAAGTCAAAATTTGGTCAAAATATTCAGTCAGACAAAAATTCACATTGACGGTCATCATTTAAACAAGTTTAAGCTCTGCATGAACATTCCAATTGAAAATTAGACCATTTTGGCGAAATCATTGCATTCAAAATTTGCATTCTAGAAAAGAAAGCTCAAAAGCTCTCAAAAATGACTGGATTTTGGCTTGAAAAGGCAAGATTTAAAACCCTAAGGCTTAGCCCTAAATCCAGACAACTAACGGACTAACAAAACCCTAAAAACGAAAGCGAAAACAAGCGAAAAACAAGCAAAAAGAGGGGGTCCCCATTTGCGATGGGGCGATGTGTGAAATGGTCACAACATCTGGCGACACCACTGAGAAATGTTGCAAAACATTTGGGAATCAATCTTTCTAAAAGAAGACCCAGAAAACCTCCCTCAACAAATCCAAGAGTTAAGAAACACTTACAAGAAGAGACCATCATATTGAGACAAAGTATCAAGTCCACAGTTACCCATGTGTGTGCAAATGCGTTAATTCCCCTCAACAAGACAATCATGATCTTCAGGTTCCCCTGTGATAAGCTACGTAGTTTGTCTAAACTCCAAAAGCATCCTGGATAGAGCCTCGCTGCCAGTCAGACGTCCATAGTCCCGACGAGGTTATCGCCGCAAGCTCACGAACATTGCTCCATTGCCAGTCAGGCGTCTATAGCCCTGATGGAGTTACTCGTAAATTCCCTTTAGCCAATTTAATATTTCCTCTTAGCTCGTTTCTTTTCTTTTGATTTTTTTTTTTTTTATTTTTTTTTTTTTTCATTTTTTGATACTGCTTTTCAGTTCTGTCAATTCTTTGGCTCGTGAGTAGTGAAACTCACTAGGGTTTGAGGATTGCGGTGGTGCTGAAGCTAGACTTTAGATTTTTCACTGATCACAGCTTTGCCTGTAAACCATAATGACTCGGAGATTATAAGTGTGTGAAAATATAATAACTGGAGGACAAAAATACGTGAGTTCAATAAGCTAATCTACTTCAATGCAAATATGTCCTGACTCAAAGCTTCATTAAAAGAAACTCCCTTGGTAATTCCAAAAGACCTCATGATTTTCCAAATGCATCCAACAATCCAGCAGGAAGTCAGAGCGTTATATAACAAAATCACCCAATGTCAAATGGATACCCCTCAGGACAAAACAACTAACCTAAAAACAAAAGCACCTAAACTACAACAAAACGGAAACAAAACAAAACAAAACAAAACAACGAAAGCAAACTAAACTAACTATGTACAAGGGAAGGTCTTGGCACTTTAGGATTGAAAATAATGTTTGAGATATCTCCCGTTGACAGGCAACGGGATGTCTTCTCCAGTTAAAGTCTGCAACCTAAATGCGTTCTCTCCCAATATCTCTGAAATTTGATAAGGGCCTTTCCAAAGCCTATCAAACTTATCATGTTCTCCTCTTTTCTCATGTGCTTTGTCCCAATACAGGACGAGATCTGAAATTCGGAACGCCTTGACTCTTGCTTGTCGATCAAACCATCTCTTCACCACTCCTTGGTGTTTAGCAAAGGTCTCTAGTGCTTGATCTCGTTTCTCTTCTAAATTCATCAACTGTGTCAACCTGGCCTGCACTGCATCAGTGTCTTCCATGTACTCCTGAATGAATCTCAAGGTTGGAATCCTGAGTTGCATGGGGAAGACTGGGTCTTGGCCATAGACTAGAAAATAAGGCGAAATGCCTAATGCGTTCTTTGTTCTGATTCTGTCTGCCCACAAAGCAAATCTCAACTGGGTGTGCCATTCTCTTGGACTTCTCTCTAATAATTTCTTGATAACACTGAGCAAATTTTTGTTGGTGGATTCTGCTAATCCATTACCCTGAGGATAATAATTCGATGAGAACTTGAGGGTTACCCCGTACTCAAAAGCCCAATTTGAGAATCTCAATGATGTGAATGCCGATCCATTGTCGCAAACCAACGCATAGGGGCATCCAAACCTCGTGATTATGTTCTCCTCTAGAAACTTGATTACAACTTCAGTAGAACAAACCTTAAGTGCCTGTGCCTCTGACCATCTGGTACAATAATCTGTAGCTGTAATGATGTACTTATGTTGTGCTGAGGATGCGGGGTTGATGACACCAATAAAGTCCATTCCCCATTTAGCAAATGGTCTGGCTTCAATCACGGGATTCAGTGGCATGGCAGGATTTCTCTCTCTAATAGCTGCGACTTGACATGTGTGGCACGTCTTAATGTGATTGAATGTATCTTTAAAAAGCGTAGGCCAGTAATATCCTGCTCTTAGGATCTGGTGAGCTGTGGCGAGGTTGGCTCCATGTCCGGTTCCAAACTTAGAATGGAAATGTTCAATTATCTGCTTTGCTTCGCCTTTGCCAACACATCTCAGGTACACTCCTTCATAGTTTTTGCGGTATAAAACAGATCCTTGAAGCATGTAATGTTGACACTTTAATCTTAATGCTCTCTTTTGTGTAGGTGTCATATGAGCAGGACATCTGTGATTAAGCAAATATGTCACAATGTCTTTGTACCATTCATCAGGCGTGACATCCTCTAATTCATAAATTTGTTGGACTAATCCTGGCCCATCTATTGCCAATGTCTGCGCCAAAGCTTGTCCTCGGACAAGTTTCATGGGCTGTATCTCGATATCAAATTCTTGGATAATGGCGACCCACTTTCCTCTTCTTTCACCTAATTCATTTTGCATGAGAAGAGTCTTGACTGCCGCATCGGGCACTATTGCATAAATCTTGGCCCTCAGGAGGTAACGTCTGAACTTCTTTACTGCCTTTACTAATGCGTATGCTTGCTTTTCAATGTTTGGATATCTCAATTCTGCATCTTTCAACGGGGTGCTCATGAAAGCAATCGGGTTTTCATCCCTCTCTTCACTTCTTTGGGTGAGAATGGCGGCACAAGTGTATTCGGAAGCGAAGGAATATAAATAAAATGGTTTGAGATAATCAGGGCTAATCAAAACTGGTGCTTCCATGATGGCGGTCTTTATTTCTTCAAATGCCCTTCTGGCTTGTGGAGTCCATTCGACCTTTGCATCTTTCTTTAACATTTCATTCAATGGCCTGACAATCTCGGCAAATCCAGTAATGAATTTTCGGACGAAGTTGATCTTTCCGAAAAATGATTTGAGCTCTTTCTTGCTTGCTGGCAAATTGATAGTAGATATGGCCCTCACCCTTTCAGGATCAATAGATATTCCTTTCTCTGAAATGACATGTCCTAAAAGCTTTCCTTCTGTGACTCCAAATATGCATTTCTTCGGATTAAGGGAGACACCGTATCTTCTACATCTTTGGAAGACTCTTCTCAAATCGTCCACATGATCTTCTCTCTGCCTAGAGAAAACTGTGATATCATCCATATATATAATAATGCTTTTGCCAATTAAATCTCTGAAAGCGATATCCATAGCTCTCTGGAATGTGGCCCCGGCGTTTATGAGTCCAAAAGGCATTCTCTTATAGGCAAATGTTCCCCATTTGGTGGTGAAAGCAGTCTTTATTCGATCTTCAGGTTCGACTAGGACTTGATTGTATCCTGAATATCCGTCTAGGAAGGACATCATCTGCGATCCATTGACGATCTGCAGTACTTCATCCAATGATGGGAGCGGATAGTTATCTTTCTCTGACGCTCTATTAAGATTTCTGAAATCCACACACAATCTGATCTCTCCATTTTTCTTTCTAACAGGTACCAGGTTGGCGACCCACGTCGAGTGTCTTACTGGGAAGATGATTTTAGCTGTGAGTAACTTCTTCACTTCTTGGTATATCAGCGGTTCTAACAAAGGATTGACGGGTCTTTGTCTTTGCCTGAATGGCTTGCTTCCTGGCTTCAACGAGATTGTGTGAGTGATAATCGCAGTGTCGTAGGTCTTGAGATCTTCATAGCTCCATGCAATGACATCTGGGAAGTCCCTCATGTTCTTTAGGATTCCATCTTTTTCAGCCGCTGTGCAGGACTTTCCAATGAAAACATTCTTAACTTGTGTCTCGTCACCTAGATTGATCGCGTCGCACATATTGCCTTCTACGCTGTGATTCTTCTTTTCTTTCAACTTGTCAGGATCAAAAATCCTTTCTAATTCAACCATTCCTTTCGGAATAGTGTTTGTCTTTAAGTTCAGGACTCCTTCGGCATCGAACTCAGCTTCACCCACTTCATCTTCATCTATGATCTGTGTTAAGAAAACGTCCGTGCTGGTTAGGAAGTCTAGAATGTGCTTGTCGTCTTCGAAAACTTGGAAATTGGTGATGTTATCTGGGACTGAAGGGACTGATATTAACTCGATGGTAAACTTCTTTAATCCTTCCATTGCTAATGGAATCAATGAGCTCGCGGCCTGTGCAAGTGAATTGGCCACTTGATTCTGATGTCTATAAATTGAATTGATATTGAAAGCTTCAAAACTTTCAATTAGATCCCAGACTCGATTCCTATACTTAGTTAGCCTTTTGTCATGGCAAACATATTGCTTCCTGATTTGCCTTATTGCGATTTCTGAGTCTCCGTATACTTGCAGTATCTTTGCCCCCTTTTGGATGGCCAACAGTAATCCATGAACCAAAGATTCATATTCTGCTACGTTGTTGGTGCAAGGGAACTGCAATCTGTGAGCGGCAAGGTATGTTTCTCCTTTTGGACTAATTAATTCATATCCAGCTCCGGATCCTTGTTTGGACTTAGATCCGTCGAACCTTAGTGTCCATATTTGATTTTCTTGATTGTCCGTTTCTGGACTTTCATGACTTTCATCTGTTGTATCGGACGAAACTTCATCTTCTACAGAACTTTCGGTGTCTGTAGAGCTTTCATTCTCTGAATCTTGAATTTCCTCTACAATTAGTGTCTGCGGGATTCTTTTGTTCACTTGCTCCAATGCGGTCTGGCATAAAGCACAAGATAATTCTGAGTGGACGGCATTGTGAATTCTACACCAATTCGGAAGAAGCAGATCTCGGACGGATGCTATATTGCCAAGTTGTACACTTTGCTGGATGTTTCTTTGCACGAACCTTCTGAAGTTTTCAAACATCCCTTCGTCCTCTTGGTCGGATCCTTGATCGCTTTCAATGACGATCTCAGTTGACTCCATGACCTCTTGTTGGGTATCTTCATCTTGTATGTCTTGTATCATTAAGATCTCTTCTACTTTTGGTTTATATGTTCCTAGGTCGGATTCTAAAAATAGAACTTCGTTGTCCTCTCCATATTCAGTTATCATCAATCTCAATCTTGGGGTGCTATCAATTTTAATCTGGTTCGGGACTCCTCTCCATGGTAGCCACATGTGTGCGAAATCGGTCGATACATATCCATTCAACTTTCGGGACCAATCTCGACTCAGGAGCATTCCATATGAATCTAGAATATCCACTACTGATATATCTATAAAATTCTGGACCCTTGGGTCTGCGGCCAATTGCATGTGAATATTGTTCAATTCTCCCATGACTGGAACTTCCGTCTTGTCAAGCTGAGTGACTTTCCTCTTGGTAGGTGCGGGAGTTATTCCCAGTCTTTGACAAACGGCTAAAGGCATGACATTGCTTGAGGCTCCAGAATCATAAAGGCAATTGTGTAATAGCTTTCCAAATATTCTGACTGATAACAGGAACGGGGCCGGTTCGTCCTTTCCTTGAGAAGGCACTGAATTTCCTTCACTTGATTCTTGATGTTTAACTTGATTAATCTTCGAGTGATCTTCCTTCGCTGGGCTCTCCTCTTTCGAGTGACTGGCTTGGTTTGCAGATTTTCCTTTTTTAACCACATCTTTCTTGATTGCGACTTCCTTTTCGAGAAGAACCAAGTCAGTAGTGAGCTTCTCTTTGACTGTAGGCTGAGCTTTCTTTGCTTCGCCTCTTTTGAGTAATACTTTTCCTTCCAACATATCTTCCTTTTTAGCTGGGAAGGTTATAGTTTGAACCATGCACTCACTTTGCTCGGGTTGTTCTTGAGAATCGGCTTCCTCTTGAGTCACATTGATAGTGGCTTGAACATTTGACCTTGTTGCACTAGGTTCACTCAAACTATTGATCACTGCCTCTTTAATTTCAGACACTTTGAGCAACTCGTAGAGTGGTAAACTTACCTTGACTTTCTTGAGTTCATCTAACACCAAGGCGGCCAATCTTTTCATTTCATTTCCCGCAGGAGGTGAAATATTTCTTCTTTGTCTGTATTCTTGAGTGTTTTGTGGATATTCAGGGACGTTGCTGGCTTGGGGATCTGGCGGAGTTGAAAAATTGTTTGGAGGAATCGATGTTGTTAATGGTTCAGGATTTCTCTGATTCCTGTGATAAACTCTTTGGTTTGCACCTCCTGATGATTGGTGGAACACTTCCTTGATTCCCTCTACTAGGACACTGTCGTTTAATGGTGGGAAATAGTATTCTGAATCCTCTACAGGTCCATTTGCAGATGCTGGCGGGAATTGAGATCCTGGTGGTACCATCGGTCCATTGGCCGATTCTGGAGGAAATCTCCCATTTTGTACTTGATTAATTTCTTCTTGTGAATATCTGCAGGTTTCAACGATCATGGCTTGACCATACTGTGTGGTTGGAACAATTTCGTACCCTGTGGTGGGAGGATTTTCAGGCGGATTGGTAGTACGCATCTCTTGTTGGAAAATGTCGGCCGCAATCTTGAACTCAGGACACTGCAACTCGGAATGTTGGTTCGTGTTGTGGAGTCTGCACCAACTAGACAAGGCTGCTTCGGCTAAAAACACTTTGCCCGAAGAGGGGTTCTCTTGACTTTGCGCATTTGGTGGATTGTCCAAGGGCGTCACCACATTTCCATTGTTGGGAGCTGTATTCCATGGTCTTCTTTGGAAACCTTGATTGTTATTTCCTTGATACTTGTTTCTGAATCCTTGATTATTATTCCCTTGGAAATTCTGATTGTTCGCGTGTTGGCCATGGTTGGCCCTCTGCATGCTCTGGAGTTGATTATTCTGGTTCCTCAAATGGGTGACCTCAGTTGATAACTTCTTGACTTGCTCAATCAGCTCTTTCATTTCATCTTTCTCTTCTTGTGTCCTTGACGATCACCTTGGTTAATCTTTCCTTCAACCAATCTGGGATATTCGATCTTGTCTCTTGAACTTGAATTTCTTTATGTACTATTTCTTCTTGTCTGGGAGGAGATGTTACTTCGTTATCCTCTTCTAAATCATAGTCTTGGAGAGATCCATCGGACGAAACATGCTGTGCCAGTCCTTCCTCCTGTCTGTCATTCTGTACCATCGATTCCATGGACTCTTCCACTCGAACTGTTCTATCTTCTGGTCTGGAAGAAGTACCTGGTGTTTGATCTTTGTTGGCACCTAACTTTTTCTTGGAAGGCTCTTTCTTTTCTGATCTTTCCTTTCTCTTCGAACCTCTCGAATGGAGATTGCCCTCACTGGCACATCGAAGGTTACCTTCACCTGAATTCCTAGGATTAGGATTGCCTTCACTAACACTGGCTCCTCCTTCGGCTGGTTTTTCTTCCAAAGTAAAAGACATAGCTATGCCCTGTTCTCTCAACTTCTGATGCTGAACGTCTACCCATCTGCGAGTACAAGACAAGACTGGTGCCATCAAATCATCTAAATCCACGGCCTCGGGCTCATTCCAATTCAAACTAATTGTTTTACTTTCTCTATCATATGAAGATTGGATGTGCCTGCCGTTGTCCTGAGCTTGGTCGGCCACTCTGTAAATCTTACATTTCCTGATGAAATCCAAAGGCAATCTAGAATGTATCTTTCGTTTCACTTCGAGATCATCTAGGAGATTCATCATAAAATCTTCAATTTGGTACTCATGTCTAAATCTTCTACCGACCGTCTCCTCTAAATGTCCATGTGGATCAAAACTATTCCTCCAAGCGAAAGATGAAAAAGGATACAAGGCTAACTCCTTCTCTGCGTCATCCATGGCTAAGACATTAGGACATACCTCAACTGAATTACCCAAAATAATAGGTACCTGAACTCCATTCTGATGTCTGTGTCTGAATGCCTTCATATATGCTGCCAACTGCCTTGTTACTTCAAGTAACACAATTCTGCCTGTTGGGTACCTCGGCAACATGTATGGAGGTAAAGGACATCCATGCACTCTAATGTAAGTGAACTTGGGAAATTGAATGAACCAAGCACCGTACCTCTTGATGAACTCCTGGGCATCCTGAGATAATCTGTTGTGAATCCCTCCTTGCAACGTCCTTGTGATGTTCATCGTGAAAGTATCATTAATTAACTTGTAGTTCTTCCCTGGTGGATGATGCAAGTAGGTATAGGATTCACAAGCTCTGACCTCGCCGGGTCCTCTTCCAATCACTCCTCTGTGAGGTAGTCCTGCGTACTCAACGCTCCTGATTAAGGCATAGATGACGTATGAACTCATGTGGAAGGACTTAGTAGCCCTGAGTCTTCTCAACTGTACGTCTAAGCAATGGCTAATTATCCTAGCCCAATGTATCGTACCCTTTCCTTGAACAATCACCTGGATGAAGTAGAACATCCACTTCTCAAAATAGAAGGCATGAGGTGCTCCTGTAACTCTGTTGAGCATGGTAATCAAATCTCTGTACTCCTCTTGGAAATCAATCCTGTGTGGTGTGTTCGATACTTTGCTCAGACGGGGACGACTCTTGAGTAGCCAGTTCTTGTTGATTATGCTTAGGCAAGCATCTGGATCATCATCGTACACTGATCTGGCTCCTTCAATGCTCTTGTATATCATGTCCCTGTGCTCTGGAAGATGGAAGGCTTCACTTATGGCTTCCTCTGAAAGGTACGCCAAAGTGTTTCCCTCATTGGACACAATTGTCCTGGACTGTGGATTGTAGTGACGGGCACACTCGATCATCAACTCGTGGCACTGAATGGCTGGAGGAAAACCGGCCGCCTTAATGATGCCACTCTCTATTATTCTCCGGGCGACAGGTGATGGCTTGCCGATGTAAGGGACCTCTCGGAACTTCTTCGTGCTAAAGTTCCCCAAGTTTGTATCTCCAATGTTGCTCCATTTAGACACGATCTTGGTCTCCACTTCTTCGGTCTTCTGATCTTCTTTCATGAGAGCCGAGCGGCTGGTGGATGCTCCCGCCTTTGGGGTCGCCATACCTACACAACATTTCATTATAAGAAATAGATTTTGCAATAAATAACGTAAATAAGAGAGATAAAAATTTTTTAGGAAACCTCATGATAAGTCTCTAGAGTTATCATTTCCTAAAAAACAACGATTGAGCCAAGAGATTCAAAAAAAATCAAAATTTGAAATTTGAAATATGACGATGAATGAATAAAGCAATAATAATTAAATCGTCATACCTCGATAGAGAGCTAACTCTAGAATGCAAAAACAAAATTTGCCTAGGCAAAATTGAGGTATAAAGTAATCTTTAATATGATCTCCTCAAAATTGACTTCGCCACCCCTGGAGAGAACGTGATCTTAGATTATCGCCTTTGACGTGGTCTCAAATGGATCTTCAAGTTCACACAAACAAATCTCCAAGTTTCGCACCTTCGACGTGGTCTTAGATGGATCCCCAAGTTCACCTTTGGTGTGGTCTTCAAATTCGCACCACCTTTTGATAACTAAGCGCCACCTTTGGATGAATGAAACTCGCACCACCTTTGAACACACTTCGCACTATATTCGCCTCCCTCAATTCGCATGTAGAAAGGTAAAATTGATTATGTGAAAAAATGAAATCTCTCACCCCTTATATATATAGCGCGCTCATCCTTCACCCCTTAGGCCGACTTGATAAAATAAAACCATTTTTTAAATGATTTGCAATAAAATAACAAGGCCGACTTGCCTAATTGAGCGCTCAAATCGATTTTTATATAAATTAAATAATTAATTATTAATGCCTTGCGTTTTTTAAATGAGAATTTCGATTTTTAATAAAGGCAAAAAAAAATAATTAATAAAAGATAACGCCATATTAAATGCTAAATAAAAATGGATTTTCAATTTTTAAATCGATTTAGCATTTAAGGAAAATTTGAATTGTTTAATCTGGCGCCAAAAATTTGGAAATGAAGTGGACGTACCTCATCGCCCTGGTCCCTTGGAGAGGGACAGGAGCGATTCACCATTTTTGTCATGATTCTTGCGTTTTCAACGTTCAACTCCTTCATTTCCACGTTCTAAATCGATCATCTGGTTGGGTTCTTCGAATTAGATTGCCTTGCATGTGCGCATGAGTGTCTTTAGATGTATCATCGCCCTTGTCCCTTGGAGAGGGACAAGAGCGATCTCCATGTTTCCACATTCATCTTGCATCTTTGATCTTCGAACTTCCATTGCTAGGCGAATAACATCATTGCTAGTCCATTCCGCGCACGTCCCACTTGCTTTTGCAAGGTACCTTTGATGCTATAAGGATCATCGCCCTTGTCCCTTGGAGAGGGACAGGAGCGATCCTAAGGTTTTTGCTTGAAATTCTCCATTTTGATACGATCCTTTCCTTGTATCATCTTCCAAATGCCATTTAAAACCTTGTGCGTCCTTGTCTTAACATGATTTTCAAAGAATATCATGTGTTTTGCCTAACATCGCCCTTGTCCCTTGGAGAGGGACAGGAGCGATCCATGTCTTTTCTCCGTTTTGAGCTCAAGTTGGTAACATTTAACCTTGGTTCATTGTTTATTGCCTTCGAAATAACGTCCTTTACCTCGTCCATCCTCGCCTTGCCTTGACTTTGAAGGAGTATGAGTGTTTTTGATGAAATCGCTTTGGTCCTTGTCTAAAGGACAGGAGCGATATGGACTCCTTAGCTTGATTGATAATGTTTGGACGTTCAAAACTCTTGCATGTCACTTTAAAAAGATGTCTTGAACCTCGTGTGACCTTGAAAAAAAACCTTGACTCAACGTGATTTTGCATGAATTGATCAATACACTCAATATCGCTCTGGTCCCTGACTGAGGGACAGGAGCGAAGTTCAACATTGTGAGCTTGTTCTTGTTTTTATCAACTTGCAATTATCTTCAATGCGTGTAATGACGTCCATTCGATCCTCTTGGTAGCTTAACACTTGCTTGTCTTTTGAAATCGATGCCTTAATGGAAATATCGCTCTGGTCCCTTCCTATGGGACAGGAGCGATCTGGGGTCTTAGAGTGCAAATCCTTCCAACGTGACGACCTTGATGCTTGCGTTCGATTGAAAATGCCCTGAAACGTCCCTCGCCACCTTGTCTTGACTTGTGTCGACCTTGAACTTTGGAGGAACGACCTTGAACTTGCGTAGGAAGTATCATCACCATTGTATCGCCCTGGTCCCTTGGAGAGGGACAGGAGCGATCCTCCCTTTGTGGCCACTATCTCACTTTGCCAGGTTCCAAGTTTATATTCAACGGACTCGTCCTTCTTCACTCTATTCGTTCATGCCTTGACATTGTCTGTAACCTTGCAAGAAAAGCAATTATATCAAAAATCGCTCTGGTCCCTTCCTGAGGGACAGGAGCGAACTAGGCATTTAACACTGGTATGGACGTCCCAAAAATCTTCAATTTATATTCAATGCATTCATCTCATGTTTTCCCTTGTTTTTGAACGTAAACTTGCCTTGACCCTTGTCTGGATTTTGCATAATGAAGGAAATCGCTCTGGTCCCTTCCTGAGGGACAGGAGCTACAAGGTACCTCGCCCTGGTCCCTTGGAGAGGGACAGGAGCGATTTAGTCAATGTAGGTCATTATCCTTCGTTTTTGCATCTCAAATTATATTCATTTGGCAAAGCATCTTCCTTCGGACCCTTTCAAATTATTAAGTTTTCAAAATCTTGCAAGGACAAGGCGAAATTTGAATTGTAGCTCCGGTCCTTCACTGAGGGACAGGAGCGCTTTTCCTCCTGGAGGCATTTCTGTGCTCATGAAAATCTTCAATTTTTATTCAATGGAAAGATCTCGCCGTTCTCCATCACTTCCAACTTGAAATTTGTCTGGACTCTGCAAGGACGATGAGATATTTGAAAATGAGCTCCCGTCCTTCACTGAGGGACAGGAGCGATTTTGCTCCTACAAGCCAAAATAACAAGATTTTTCACATTTTAACACTTCACGAGGCGAAAACAAATCAATTCCAATGCCCAGGATCAAAATTCAAAAAAGTCAAAATTTGGTCAAAATATTCAATCGGACAAAAATTCACATTGACGGTCAACACTTAGACAAATTTAAGCTCTGCATGAACATTCCAATTGAAAATTAGACCATTTTGGCGAAATCATTGCATTCAAAATTTGCATTCTAGAAAAGGAAGCTCAAAAGCTCTCAAAAACGACTGGATTTTGGCTTGAAAAGGCAGAATTTAAAACCCTAAGGCCTGGCCCTAAATCCAGACGACCAACTAACTAACAAAACCCTAAAAACGAAAGCGAAAACGAGCGAAAAACAAGCAAAAAGAGGGGGTCCCCATTTGCGATGGAGCGATGTGTGAAAAGGTCACAACAGGCACATCCCTTGCATGCCTCTGAATGATATTGCTGCAACTTAGGTAAACCTGTGACAAGGTTTCCCATAAATGATAAAGCTCTATAATTCAGGTGGCCTAGTCTTCTATGCCAGACCTCATTTGCATTTGTTGCTTCATGAATTAGGGCTAGGTTTGGCTCTGTGCACAGCTCATACAAATAGCCTTGTCTTTGACCAATGACTTTAGCTTTCTTGATGGAAGAATTTCTTGGCCAAGCCAACACCTTGTTCTCCATGAAGGTTACTCTGTATCCGTTATCTTCTAGGGCTGATATGGAGACTAGATTTCTCTTGATGTCGGGGACATATAGTACTCCTTCGAGTTGCAATGATATGCCTGTCTTTAGTTTGATGGTGCAGGAACCAATTCCTCTAACTGGATGTGAGGAATCATCTCCGATGGTTACTTCCTCATCATTATCCTCTGTCATGGAGTCTAGCACTTCTCTAAACCCTGTAATGTGTCTGGATGAGCCACTGTCGATCACCCAGGAGTTAGACTTATTTGATGCATGGCTTGTAAGTGTTGAGTAGAGGACATAGTTCTGAAAGTCATCTTCTCTTTTAGATTTTCCTGCTCTAGCAAATGTGGCTTGTTTGGCTCTCTCTGGACATTTTGCAACAAAGTGCCCAAACTTATCGCACCTATAGCATTGAATATGTGATAGGTCTCTCTTTGAAGTGTTCTTGCCTTGATGACCCTTCCTCTTCCTAAATTGTTTCTTCTTGGTTGTCTTATTTGTGTTAGTATTTAGAACTTGAAGGTCTTCGTCTATGTTCTTTTGTTTTATTCCCATCTTGTTCAATCTTGATTCTTCTTGGAGACAATCGTCCCTTAATCTTTCAAACTTAGGATACTTGGACCTTGCACTGATGCCTTGGACGAAGGTACTCCATCCACTAGGCAACCCATCTAGAGCAATGAGTGTTAACTCTTTGCTTTGGATCTCGTAAATCCAGAGTTGCTAGTTCATCTCTTAGAATTGATATCCGCATAAAGTAGGCGTTGATTGTCTCCCCCTTGTTCATGGTGATATGATTTATTTCTCGTTTTAATGCCAGAGTTCGACTTGCATTTGATATCTCAAATGTGCTTTCAAGTGCTTTGAACATTTTATAGGTTGTCTGATGTTTTCTTATGATGGGCATTATGTTGTTTCTCACCCCATCAACTATTATTTTTATGGCCTTTCAATTTCCCTCAATCCATGTTGTTTTGTCAGATTCATTTTCAGGTTGGTCATTTTTAGTTTGAACAAATGAATCCACTTTGTTCTCCTTTAAGATCATCTGGATTCTGAACGTCCAGGCTGAAAAATCATCGCCACCTCCAAGTCTGTCTTCGAATCTGATAGCGCTGGCCATTGGAGAAATGCGATGTAGTATATAACCTTGTTCTTAAATTATTCACAAAATTGAATAGCCTCAAGTTCGATCAACTTGGCTCTAATACCATGTAAATGTTATTGCAATTTCCAATATAATGAACAAGTTATATGCAAGATGGTGTATTTAAGATTTTGGTATTATGACTGTGACAATAATTTATTGTCTTTCTTTTGCTGCAGGTATGGAGGATGAACATGTATCGATTTCAATGTCATCCCCTTTCTTTTGAATGATGTATATATAGTAAGGTAGTCACGATCAAGTGGCACCTTGATCGGACATGTCTTTTAGACATGTCCGACCAAGATGTCACTTGGTCGTGACTGTCAACCGATCCACTCGGTGTCTATGATAACTAATCGGTGCCATTGTAAATGATAACAGATCGATATAAACACACCCGATAATGAATCGGTATCAAAGCAAACACGCCCAATAACTAATAGCATTATATATGCTATCGGGTTACTAGCCCGGTAGCATTTAGATTGACGCTTAACTATGTTAAGCAGGTCGTCGATCTAATCCATCTTTATCCAATATCAATATCATAATCAAGATCAATGTTACAGTCTGATAAACATATTCAGTTCGGAAAGCATAAATCAGATGATCTAATAGCATAGATGAGTAAACCAAAACAAAATAGAGGAGATTAACAGGTTAGGAAAGTCTTATCTTGCAGAAGCTACTAATGCATTAACAGAACTTGTCATTATTATTTTAATATTGAAATTTGAAAAATGATATTTTTTCACATTGGTGTTTATCACATAGAAACGGGACTCACCTAGACTCGCCCGGACTCGGCGAGTCCGAGTACGAGTCATGCTCGGCGAGTCCTAGGGGCTCGGACTCTGGCAAGTAAAATCGCCAGACTCGCCGAGTTGGCGAGTTTGGCTCAAACTCGCCAAACTCGGCGAGTCTTGAGCCCCAAACTCGGCTACTACGTAGCTTAAGTAAAATGACAAAAAAAAAACATTTTAAAAGGTTTTTTTTAAATGAATGGTCTCGTCTTTGTTCACTATAACCTCCGCCTGAGAATGAGAAAAATTAGGGTTACAACATGTCAACCAATAGAAAAATAACACCCGACGCCTTTATTAAATAATAAGTTGTTTTGGCCTCACGGGGCGCTGCCCCTCGACCCCGCCCTGTATCGCGACAGGGAGCGCGCAAGGGGCGATGCCCCTTGACCCCACCTTGGGGGCGCTGCCCCCAAACCCCCGTCGAAAAATATGGGGGGAAATTGCATCGATAGAAGTAGGGAAAATTTAACCTCCGAGTCTGACACTGATTGGATCGACCAGGTAGATATAGAGGTTGAGACTGTAGCCATGGCAGAGGAGGAGCGGAGAGCACGAGCATAGACTGGAGATTCAGAGGCAGATAGTGACACGGATGTTCCTGATGTTGGTGAGCATGGCATGGTGTCACGGGGAGCGGCCATGGCTGTCCAATCATCCAGGACCTACCTTAGATGCCTTCGCAGGGGGTCGGGGCCGGAGGGTGCTGTCGTGCAGGCTCCTCTAAGCCATAGGCTTGTAGTTGTATTTACCTTTGGTATTTGTATGAAACATTTGATGATGATCATATGATGACATGTATTTTTTATTCCATGAGTTTTTTACTATTGTATACATTTGACAATATTTATATATCTATGTTTGTTATTTTCTTCAGCTACAATTTGCGTTTATGCTTATGTGATTGATGTATACTTGTGTATGTAATCAAATGAGCCGATTTTGATGATGTTATTGTGTCTTTAAGGTGTATTCAATAAAGGGTGTCTGAAACAAGTTTTAAATCTTTAAAAATCTCTAAATTTCTTGAGTTTTTCACTTTCCCGAGTCCAACCGAGTCTGGAGCAGAGTCTGACGCCAAGTCCCGAGTCGGCCTTGCCGAGTCCGAGTCCCGTTTCTTTGGTTTATCATGACATTCAAATTTATGGTAGTTTTATTTATTACATAATGATATGTTATATTCTGAACTTAATTGATAATTCCAATTTCCATGTACAAATGAACTCAAAATGAACACAACCCCAAAAAAATTTGCCAAACCTACACTAAGATCCAAACTAGAAACAGCAACTTAGGACAGCTGAATAAGGTACCCATTTTACTTTTTAACTCTGAATTCAATAACTTCGCTTGGGTTTGTTTCTAAGACATTTGCAGACAAAGCATAATCTGGAAACAATCATGTCTACGTGATTTAAGTGCTAGTGGTCCTTGCTAAGTGCAGTAACTAGAAATAGAATGAAAACGATGTCTTAAATCACATTTTAGTATTTATCCAATTAGATAGTGCAGAAGAAAAAGAAAGATTACCAAAGTAAGAATGCCAAGAAGTAACGGAGGTTCTTCTCTCCAATGCAGTTATTCTGCAAATGAAGTAAAGAGTATGATTTCAGATATGTCTGAACAACAATATATCCATGTCAACGTAAGTAGCATATATTTATTGATTCAAGGAAAAAAACGTAGGTGCCAATGTAAACAGACCATCCACCCACAATGATGATCAAAACGTGCAACACAGCGGTCACAAACACTGCAATGCTTAGACCTTGCAGGTCTGGAAGAACCAACATGAGAACAAACAGTCCAGTTGGAATAATTTTAGTCACAATAATCACTAAATAAATAAAAATTCAACAGCTTAGTTGTCAATGTTCAATGAAAGAGTGGAGAAGGAGGAAAACCTTGGAATCTTGCATGTTGCACATTCCTTTTCAGTAAATATGATACCATCATAACAGTATGCTGAGAGGTATCTTGAAACATTTGCAGAATTGATAGTACCCGGATCAGAAAAACTGGTAATTGTAAATAGGATAATCCCTATAAGCACGGCAATCATACTCATATACCTGCACAAGGATCATTGCACTACCTCTGAGGAATTTTCACCACAAAATCATTTAAATGTCCAATCACATCAAAGATATCTAGAATATTGAAATGTTACTTTTACCAGTGTATTCCCGAGATATAGTAACCAGGAATAAAGCTGGAAGAAGACTTCAAAACAAAATAGTAAGTTACTCCAATGGTTGTTAAGTACAATATCTGCCAAAGGAAAACAAAGCCGACAAGCATTAACCACGCTAAATGATTGCATTGTCAAAGAAAAGGAAAACACATCAGTGGCAACATATGTTTTTGGAGGACATACCTCAGGTAGAATAGGTAAAATAATACTATTATAGGGTTTATATAAGTAGTGAGCATGACTGGTGCAGATAGATGGCAAAGCAACCTAAAATGGAAATTGCATACAAAATTTTACGATCCAAAAAACTGGAGCAATTCATTAAGGTGACTGAAAAATTCCATTTAGAGCTTAACACTTACCTTAATTCACTGGAGAAAAAATATAAAATAGATGCCAATGTGGACACAAGTCGCTACCTCAGAGGGCTAAAATGAACCCTAACACTAAGCATCCCAAGATACAGCTACAAGTTACAACCAATGACCAAAGAGGCCTGATGTGGCAGATTTACATCAATGTGCGACTACGCACTAACATGTATCACTAAGGAATATTGGAATTTCATTGAAAATATTTCCATAATGGCATCTTGGAATTTTACTAAAGAAATTGTTCTTACATGGGGGACCACTTGAGGCAATAAGCTTTTTCATCTTTGTTGTCTCCAAGATATGGACAGAAAAGCCCTTCTTTTTCAAGTTTCATATCTATTATAAGGTCCAAGTGAAGATCATTGTTTATGTGGGGAGTTGGCAACATCCATAGTTGCTATCTTTTATTATCTTGAACACATGTGCACAACCCTTTACCTTTGGAAATCTTTGCTTACAGATACTGAGTTTTAAATGGGACACCTAGATTGCTAAATTATATACATTCTTTGTACCCATTCAAGTTGACAGAGCTGCTAACGACCTTTTGCTAGTACAGTCATCCACACATATAATGTCCCCTTCTCGTTGATGTACTTCCAGTGGTCCATTGGCCTATTCCTGAGACCCATAGGCTATGTGGAATGAAGAATGAGGGTCAAACATTGATGAGGCGAGAACTTACTATTTTTAGTAAGTCAAGGGTTGGTTGTTTTGGTGATACTGTCCTACTGAGCTCTCCATGCTTTGTCAGTGGGTGCGAAGATCATGCTTTTCGGAGCAGAAGTTCATGACTTACTATTTTTAGTAAGTGGCAGTATGGAATGTTTCTATTTTTGGCAGTGGACAGGGTCCTAATCCTACAGCAGTTCAGTGGTCTTCCTTGCTCAGCTTCATCCTAGTTTGTTTTAATAATCAGTATTGGAGTCATAAGTGATGTAACTAAATATTATTTCCTTATCCTAAGGTTTAATATTTAATTAATTTGATTATTTTTACTACTGATTAATGACTTTGGAAATTGCGCATAACATGATGTCTCTTAAGTGCTAGGCGAATTGTTTATGTCTGGAAGGGGGACGCCAATATTAAAATGGGAGATGTTATTTTATTCAACAAAGTATTTGCTAAGTCAAAAATCGTGGTCCTTGCTTGCTTGGCGTGAAGTTTGACTTGAAGTATGGCACCATCCTTGGGGTCCACTTGGGTAAATGAAATGCAAATGGGAAGGATGAATTTGGGCGTATGTGTGAGCATTTGCATTTGAATTTGGTGGAGTAAGAAGTTATAAATAAGAGCCTTGGGCTCTCATTTTGTATCTTATGAAAATTGCATCGTTATGCTGCCAGTTTGGCAACTGAAAATCTGAGCTTCGAAGTGTGGCTTCCTAGCTAAGTCTCAGTTTCGTACTTGGAAGATAGTACCCAGCTGTGTCCTGGTGTTTCCAGTGTTGTTGGTGAGTGAGTTTTGTAGATTGTGGAGTGTTTAGTGTGGGATTGGAGTGTTTTCTGGTTGCTGGTCGCGGAGTTGCTGAAACTGTATTTTGCTCATACCTCTTGGCCAGGCAATTCTATCATTCTAGGCACCGGCTCATTCATCTTTCCTGCTACTGGCGATTCATCTTGTAATTTTTTAGCACCTTGCATTGAGTATAGAATTTAATAATACAAATCGAAATTCTCTGGTTAGGCATTGGGTTTAGGAGGTGCATTGGGATGTGTGCCAAATAAATGAGTGTTTTGATAGATTCCCTTGGGTTTGTTTTCATTGTTGCTAGTATAGTGTTGATTTAGAACTGATTTGGGGTGAATTGGGTGAGTATTGAGAGAGATACGAGTGTTTTAGTGGGTTCATAGGCTCCTGGTTATGCATTTCCAGCCTGCAGTTTTGATGTTAGTAGAGTTTCATATTTATTCTCTTGGATGTTTAGCATTACTCTTCTACTCTCACTCTCTCTGTTATTGTAAGGTTAAGTAGTAGTACTACTAACCATTGTGGCTTGTAAACTCACATCCCGCCGAAAAGTGGAAGAGGCTGGCTCGCCGCCTATATTAGTTAAATTGTAATTCAGTCCTCCCGCTACATAAGCGGTCAAGTGATGATCGGTTGTAATGGTCCTCCCGCTGCATAAGCAGTCAAGTGATGATCGGTTGTAATGGTCCTCCCGCTGCATAAGCGGTCGAGTGATGATTTGCTGTAATGGTCCTTCCGCTACATAAGCGGTCGAGTTGAGTTTTTTGTAATTCAATCCTCCCGCTGAAATATCGCGGTTGAGTGATTTGTGTCTGTTGTATGTTTCTCTTGGTTGGTTCAGCGCCAAGTTTCTTGCACTCCCGCTGGATAAGCAGAAGGGGTTGGCTTGCCGCCCAATATTGTATTCACATTATCTTTTCAGCAGATTTGAGATCTAACGATCCCCTATTCACCGTATTCTCTCACCTTCCCATATTGGGCACTTGGTGATCAGAAAGTGGAAGGGTTGCATTTTCAGCAAGCTTTGAGTTTATGCTTTCTAACCTTAGCGGGTTCTATGTTGATTGATGATTCTGATTGGTCTTAAAAAACAAAAAAAAATAACCGAGATATTAGAACACATGTGATGGTAAATCAATGTAAGGGCATCTTTATTCGCAAGCGACCACCGAAGTACCCTAGTTGTCTTGTTCTCACACCATGCATAGAGAATTAACTCCTCTTTGACTCGCCCTCATAATACAAGCTACAAAATGTGTATAACCAATTTTCTCTTTATTTTTGGAAGATTGTTAGACACAAATGCTAGGAGAATGAGTACCCTACTTCCTCCTAAGATTGCAAACCTAGGCCCTATGACATTCCCCAATGAACGTTACTAGATGATGTATTGGCTCTTTTAAGAAAATTGTTGAGGACATTGGCCCCTCTTCTACTTTGGAATCTGGTATAGATTGCAACCAACATTAATCATCATTAACCCTATTTCCTTAGATTCACTTTTTATTTGATTCATTAGTTGTTTCTTTGACATAGACCTCTTTTTAACCTATCCATTTTTATCATATGGATTTTCCATCTCTTTCTTGTGCAAGGTTTACACATTTTCCATTCACCTCTAGTGAAGAATTCTACTATTTTAGTTTAGCTATTCCAATTAATCAAGGTTTCATGAGGACACTCCCCACCAAATTCTCATTGTTTCTAGGATAGGGGCACCTCTTGTATGTTGAGATTCTGGGGAAATGTCCCCCCAACATATCGCCATCACTATCGGTTTATAGGGGGCATCCCTATGATATCTTCTTAGAGAGGGAATGTTTCTAGGGTGTCCCCCCGATTTAGAGACTTCAAGGAAATGCAAATACAGTCCCAAGAAACTCAAGCACTTTTTAAAAAAAATTGGGCCACTAATCCTAACCCTAAAGTCTAATGGGCTCTACCAACACTCAAAAAAAGATAGAAAAAACTGCATAGACGACATCAATTAGACTAAATACACTCTCCAACTTCATCATTAGTTCTTTCAAGAATGAAGAGTTGGTTAGAAATACTGTGGACTTAGTTTTGAAGTAAGCAAGATGATAAATTATGAAAATCGCATGCATCATTAAGGTTTGTGTCGTCTTGAAAATGTCTATCCATAGACCCTCACAAGGGCACTAACCCTCGACCTCACTAGGGGGCTTTACCCCAAGCCCCCAACTAGTTGCCACCCCCAAATCAAGGTGTCCTTGGTCCCCACTCCACAAAACCCATACCCTTATTCTAAAACTTCATGGAAATATCTAATTATTGAAGTTCCTTGCAGCACTATTACATGCTATTATAACCAATTAATCTTTCAATTTCATTAACTTATTCTAAGAATTCTTGACCTTGGAAACCTGTGAATTCTCAAGCACAGCCTAAGAATAGGAATTTCTTCTTGTTAATGTTGCAAAGTCTTGCAAGTAATGTGTCACATATATATGGTTTCCATGACTCAAAACTATGTCGTTGAGACTACTCAACATGTTTTTTTTTTGCAATTTTGCAAAATTTGTTTGCACTCTAAATCCACACAACAAATTCATCACATTGAATATATTATGTGCAAAGGGCCATGAAGATAACTTAAATTACCTATGATTCGTATTGTCCTCCAACTCATCACTTTTTTCCTATTGTATTTAGCTTTCTATAATTGTTGGTGTTGATGTGTTTTTTACGCACATGCGAACACAAAATAAAATACCAAAAAGTATCTTATCCTCTCTTGAACAAAATCTCTCAAATGCTGAAGATTAGCTTAAGGATCACTTGAGAAGACGACAAGGTTCATGAATGTAGGGTCACTACGTGTGGATAAGCTCAGTTGGTTTGATGTGATTATGCTGGAATCACAAGGGGACTTACATTCGAATGCCTGAATGCTTGATTTGTTGGAACTTAGATCATTTGATGTTGCGATTTAGTGATGCTTTTTTGTCCTAAGTAGCTTGATTTTAATAAATAGAAAAAGGTAAAGGGTTGAGAAGGTCTATTCTAAGGCGTAGAATGTAAGAACATGGATGAATGACTATATGGAACCCTACCGAACTATATGGAACCCTACCGAGCGAGATCTCACCATCAACTTGAACAATTTGACACGAGCTCAATGCAATCTTCTAAGGACATTTCAAACATGTTCAAATCAATACCATCAAACATTGATCACCATTCAAGTTAATGCATAAGCAATGAGTGTAGAACGATTCGAAGGTAAGCTCATATCATTCCAGTTGACCACACAAGGCGCACTTACAATCAGCAAGAGGCTAGTGGTATGGATTATACGGATTCCACATGAATGCATTCAACAAATTCCTCCACTCAATCTAATTAGCATGAAAATAAATTGAGAAGTAGAACCATGAGGCTTGTTGAAATAACAAATTTCACCATAACTTCAATGAAATGAGTATGGCGGGTTGGGTGGACCCCTACTATTCTAAAGGGGAAGTAGATGTCGTTGTTGGGCTCGACCGGTAGGGAGAGGATTGGGTGATTCTTCATTCAACAGAAAAACTCAGATGTGGGCACTAAAATCTCCCTCCCACCCGCCTCATAGTCATGTTGTTTCGCTTTTGATCTGCCCTACTCCCCATCCGAGCCATTCGGGAAAGGGAATTTTTCATTAATAAATTGGGCTCTCATTTACAAGTCACACCAACAATTCTTCCCTCTCCTAATCTACTCTAATTGCTATTTTACTTACTATTAGCTATTCTATTCACTACTAGCTATTCTCCAACTATTCACTATTAACCTTTACAAATGAAGAGCCCGAGCTTTATAGAGAGCTCATTTACAATGAATGGCTAGGATTGATTCTCTGACAATGGCCAAGATTTTACACTGAAAACCCTAATTAGGGTTTGTTACAACAAACTCTCCTTAGCCAATAAGAAAATTGCATTTAGAGAATGTGGACCAATAGATATCAAGGGTAGGTGCCTCGGAGTTTGTGCCATCACATATGAGTTTGATTCATTGAACTTAGACGTTTTGATGTGGACTTCATTGACTAGAGGAATGATGACTAGGTGCCATCTTGGATGCCACTTCAACTTGTACCTTTGTAGACTTGGAGTGATTGTATAACTTTTCCTCAACATTCCTTTGAACTCTTCATCTCTCCATGGTGTGGTGAAGGTTGAAATTCCTCTTGGGCGTGAAGTTTCTCCTTTTGTATAGTGGTGTAGGTCTTACAATCTTTCTCCTTTTTGCTTTGCAATCACCATCCTCTCCCATCTACAAAACAAAACAAACATGATATCAAATACATAATATATAACTTTGATAGTTCTTCTTAGCTTGATATATCCCTTGATTTTATGTGTTTTGCAGGTTTGATAAGAAGATCTAGAGAAATTAGCCTTCATGGAGCACTTGAAGTTGATTCTTTCTCATGAAGAGGAGTTCTTGAAGTGTATTCCATCCTTGATATTCCTTAAGTTTCCCTTGTCTTTGAAATCACTCACTTTACTGAAATCATGAAGTTGTTAATGTAGATTAAATCATAAGGTTTAACATGAAATCCGCTCATGAAGCTTGATTCATGAAGTTGATATTTGCTCATAAAGCTTTTGAAGATGAAGATCGCTCTAGTTGGTGTGCCCATGAAGTTGTTTCTCTCATCTTGCTCATCAGGTTTGTCTTTCCCTTCCAACTCATGAGGTTCGCTCATGATTTCTAACTCACGAAGTTCGTTTGGGTGAAACTTGCTTGTGTGAAATTTGTTTCAAATCCTTGAGTTATGATGTGTACTTGTTATGAATTTCCCTCCAACTCTCCCAAACCTGAACTTCACTCTAAACTGGCAACTCCCGAAGTATGAACTTCGCTCCTATCTCTCAACTCATGAAGTTATTGAATTTCACTCCAATTTGAGAGATCATGAAGCTGATAATCTTTAAATTTATTTCATTCCCTTGAATCTCATTTTATCAACGAAGGCTTGAAGGTGTAATCTATTTCCATCTTCTCTATTCATGAATCTCGCTGTTATCCATCAGCTTGTGGAGTTCAAGTTTGCTCTCATAAGGCATTTTGTGAAGTTCACTTGAGAAGTGCGACTCATGAAGCAATGACTTCGCTCTAAAACCTTTGAACCTGAAGTTCCCTCCTATCTTACAACTCATGAAGTAGTAAAATCGCTCCAAAACAGTAAGTCATGAAGTAGTAAAATCGCTCCAAATCGGTAAGTCATGAAGTTGTAATATCGCATCTGAAGGGTTCTACTCATGATGTCTTATTTCCATTGCCTTGTTTGTTGAGTTTGTTTGTCTTCTCCAAACATGAAATTCTCTCCCAAGTGGTATCTCATGAAGTTATCTCAAACCTGAAATTCGCAGCAAATCATGAAGTTCGCTCCAACATCCCAACTCATGAAGTAGGCACTTCGCTCCAAAAGGTGGAAACATGAAGTTCGCTCCATGGTGCTCGAACATGAAGTTCGCTCTTCTTGGTGAGATCATGAAGTTTGCTCCTCTTGGTGAGATCATGAGGTTCACTCCATTCCTTCAACTACCAAAGTTATCAACTTCACTCATAAACTCAAACTCATGAAGCTATCAACTTCACTCATCTCTTTCAACTCTCGAAGTTACCAATTCGCTCAAAAATGATAATTCAAGAAGTAGGAAACTTCTCTCCAAAGTAGGAAACTTCGCTCCAAAGTAGCAACTGCTGAAGTTGGCAATTTTCGCTCCAAAACCCAAACTCATGAAGTAGTAAACTTCGCTTCAAAATGCTCAAACATGAAGTTATCTACTTCACTCCTCTTGGTCAAGTCATGAAGTTGTTTGACAAGTTAGTCTCTCCATCAGGATTCATATATGGAAAAGAGAAATGCCACTTATACTTTAAGTTATATTCCATATATATTGTCAGGATGTTTGAGAGTGGTTTCGAACCTCCAGGAGTTATAATGCAAAATCTAGTTTTTGAAAGATCCTTCAAATTTCCAGACTTAGTCAAATTTCAGGTCATTTCAGGATTAGGATGGCATTACAGACTTCTAAGGCGAGTTCACTCTGACCTTGATGTAAGGGACGGGACTTAGGAGGACACTATGCATTCAACCAAGGTTTGATTTAGCAACTTGAAGCGTGACCGCATAATACACAAAAACCCTAGGAATGATCTAAATAACCCCTAATCACTCAACTGACCTGACCTCTTGGCGTTTTGAGCACCTATACATCTCTAATGCAAAGGCTAGTAGCAAAGACACGATTACCAACTAAGCTAAGACAACCAACCCAGAAAGCGAAAAAGTGGGGGTCCCCATTTGCAATGGGGTGATGTGTGAATACCTCACAATAGTTGGGTATTTCACTTACTACAAGGGACACTTCAGCTTTGTTGAAGCATCTATAAATGTCATATAAGAGTCGCACCAATTTTCTTTACCATATTCAGAAGTGTTTGTGTTCAAAACCATTGATCTATTCTCCTAAAGCTTTCACTCAAAACAAAGTTAAAGGAAACGAGATTATCCTAGGTGAAGAGACAAGACTCATCCACATAGAATACACGATTTGAAGTTAATTAATAAGAGTAAGCAAGCTCTTCTTCTTCGAGATTTGCTAAACCTAGAAAAGTGTTCCCCTAAGGTCTCAAAAAGACAATAAACAACAATTAAATATTATAGCCTAGGCATTGACTAACCATGCCCTAACAACAACTGTAAGCAAACCCATAAGACATCATATTAAGAAAATTATTGTAGGTATGTGTATGTAACAAATAATGGCAAACAAATTCATCACTTAAGATGAGTCCCCTCAATTCAGCATTCACTTATTCAGCCTGAAAATCACTCCATCATGACTAAAAATTTGACCAAATACATGCTCACACAAGAATTAATACAAGGTATACCCGAAGTCATTAAAAAGGGTAGGACCTTAAAAACTACAAAAAAACTAAAATAAATGATATGCTTTATAGATTTTAAAACAATGTCATAATGGGGCAAGCTGTTGAAAACTCGTGCCTTATTCTCATAAGCAATTGATTCAAATACAACCCTCAATACTTACAAATTTGCAAAACTAATATATGAGAACTATACAATTGAAAACCATAAGTGTGGCTCTATGACTAACAAATGCAGACCCATATGTGAACAAAAAACATTCGTGAAAGAGCATACTTCGAGAATCCACAACTGAACAAGATAAGTCCATAAATCATTTAGGGCAAAACCATTTATGATAGCCTATTATATGATATGATAAAACAAGGACCCAATGGAAAAATGGAAAAATAACTTTCATAAATTCTCTATCTTATAAACCTTGACGTCGTGAACTTCATTAGTTTACCATGTCATGTGTGCTCCACCCTATAATTAAAACTCATAGCTTACACAAAACTTTAAGCGGTCAACTAATTTTAAAATCTTTCTATTGCTTTGTACATACAACCCCACCTTAATTTAATTATAATTCTTTTGATTATTCCTTGCTTACAAGAGATAAAGAGAGTTATAATATCTTGCAACCTCGTTTTTAGGGCTTTCCAACCAATAACACACCATTTCTCTAACACCTTTTGATCCTTGCCTTCCAACTTCCGTAGTCTATTGATGCATTTTAATCCAATGGTTCTTGCACTCCTAGCCTAAAACAATTAGAATTTCCATTGTCAAGTTACACAAACCAATGTGTTGGGTCCCAAAATCACAATTCTACAATCCTAGAGTTTTATCATATCTTCAAGGCCAAGAAATTTTCTTCAAGAGGATAGAACATAGGCTCATCAACAGAAAATGGATGACTAAAGACAAATTTCTAAGAGTGGATATTCTCTACTTCATTTTGGACTCAACTAGATCGAGGGTGGTGTTCCTAGAGCTATCCTCAATAGGACTTCTTATAGAGTATGATGAACTAAAATTAAACTAATGACTATACCCAATGTTTGCTTGACCCCAAAATTTGTAACTTTGAGTTTGATTTTTGTGAACATTGCATATATGGAAAACAAAATTGTGTTTAATTTTATTCTAGTTCTCGAAAATCTGTTGAGATATTGGACTTGATACATCCTAATGTTTTTGGTCCTATTAATTCTAGTTCTCAAAAATCTGTTGGGATATTAGACTTCATACATTCTAATGTTTTTGGTCCTATTAGTCAATTTCCAAAATTATATATTAAGGATCTTACATTGATGATTACAATAGAGGAGCATGGATTTAGTTCCTTGTGTTAAAGTAGATTAGATTTCTTAGTGGATAGAAATAGAGGTATCTTTTAATTTTATTGTCTCACAAATGATGCTCTCACTATCCTATGAATCTTGCAGGTTGCTGCAAGTATAAGGAGAAGATAGTATGTCCACAAAGTATGTTGATTAGCCAAGTATTGATAATACTTCAAGTGTTGCTGATTATATCACAAATATTGCTGAGTGTTGAGAATGAGATCGATCTTCAAAGGCTTGCACTAATAGATTGCTCTACTTACCTTTCACCGATCTATCGTGGATTATATATATATATGGGTGAGGAGACATATCGATGGATAGACATGTCTCCACACATGTGGAGACATGTCTCTCCACCGATATGTCCATTCATTAACCATTGCAAACATAATACATACCGATTCATAATCGGTAGTTTATAGTCCATTAACAAACCGATTCCTAATCGGTATGTTAGAATGATGATAACACAAGCATCATTAAATTGATACACCTTATCGATTATAATAAAGATCAAGTAGTAAATCAATACACGTTATCGATTATAGTAAAGATCAATGAAAGTAGTTGATACACAATATCGACTCGGTTTAGATCATGCACGATACTCAATGCAGATCGATAAACACAAATTTATACCTGGAAGAATAATAGTAATGATGATCAATGTATGATCAGCCATTTGATCATTCAATCAAATTGATGCTTATTCATAACATGATTATTTATTCCACATAGAATAAATAAATATAATGATTTATGATTTAATATCCATTTATAATTATGTATGTATGTATATTAATATATGTAATAATAATAAACTCAATTATTATTATTATGATGTATATTGGTATACATATTTAACAAAATCATAAATCATTCTATTGATGTAATTATCATCCATGATTATGTTTATCTGAACGAAGCTATCATCATTAACACCTTAGACAAAAATTTGAATCCTTTTGTCAATTTAAAGAATTTAAGGCTCTTGTGAAAAATCAAACTGGTAAAATGATTAAGTGTTTGAGAACTAACAACAGTGATGATTTCTATTCAGCAAATTTCAACAAGTTCTATAAAAATCATGTAACAGAAAGGACAAGACAACTCCATATACCCCTAAGAAGAATGGAGTTGCAAAAACGATGAATAGGACGTTGATGGAAAGTACTACGAGTATGCTTAGTGGGGCTCACCTATAACAAAAAATTTGTGCAAAAGCAGTTGCAAAGGCGTGTTACCTATTTAACAAGTCTCCTACATTGCCTCTTGTTGATAAGACACTTAAGCAGGTGTGATTGGGCAAAAATCCCTCATTGAAACATCTTAGAGTCTTTGGTTGCAAGGCATATGCTCATGTGCATAGGGCAACAAGGTCATAGTTGGAGAACAAAGTTCCTAAGTGTTTCTTCATTAGTTATGGCATTGGTACGAAAGGGTACAAGCTTTGTGTAATGTCCCCTTATTGTACCTAGTTTAGTATGAGATTTCTATTAGCCTATTCCTAGGTTCCCGTAGGCTAAGTAGATATGGTTAGGGGACACAGTGTCCTAAGAACTCTAGCAAAGGTTTTCCAAGTATTCTAGTAGAGTTTCTATTTTCAGCATATGGCTATTTTTAGTAAGTTCTATTTTTAACACTTGGTCTTGGCTTCTATCTTCTCTCAGTTCTTAGGACACTGTGTCCCCTAACCAAATCTACTTAGCCTACGGGAACCTAGGAATAGGCTAATAGAAATCTCATACTAAACTAGGTACAAGAAAAATAACTTAAGTCTTTTTAATAACTAAAGTGAGGAAGTGTTCCCCTTGTTCTACGCCTAGAAAAATGGTAATTTAAAGTTGTTTTAAAAGGGGCAAGAATGGACTTCCTAATGTGACGCCAAGATTGAAGGGTGAGATAAAGTGATTTTAAAATGTTATATTGTGAGATCAAGGAATGGGTCAAAACTTTTAGGGTTGTTTCATGTTGCTTTCAAAAGGTGAAATGATAGGGAATATGATTGAAATTAAAATAAGAGTTGTGATTTTAAAATGTTATAATGTGAGATCAAGGAATGGGTCAAAACTTTTAGGGTTATTTCATGTTGCTTTCAAAAGGTAAAATGATAGGGAATGTGATTGAAATTAAAATAAGAGTTGCTGTAATTTTTCCCTCACATTATATATTTGTGTTTGAGCTCTCATTTGGATAGAGATGAATTGACAACTGAATGTTATGCTGCTGGAATGAGCTCAGGGAGTTCTTCTTTTGCTGGTTGAGGACTAAATCTCTCTTTTAGGTTACTGGTTTCGGTGGTGAAACATCCACCCTAGCTGGTTGGTGCTCTTGGTTTGGGATTGACAGTGATTTTGGCTTGGTTTGGCAGGATGGGTTTGAAGATATCGAAGATATATAAAATATTTTGATGTGGGTATTGTGATTTTAGTTTGTGGTGAGTTTTGAAGTGCTGTTTGAGTTTTGGAGCTTTTTCTGAGCGCTGGTGTGCTTTTTCAGAAAACCTGGATATCTGAGTATATCCAGTTTTGATCATATTTCATGAAGACTTTTTTGGCTTATCGGTATAGTTTCAAACAACTGCCTTGACATGGGAGACTCTTTGTGATAGGTTATTAGCATCATTTGAAGGAGCACTGATTTTATAAGGCAAAATTGCCCTTATGTATTGGGCTCCAATTCTTGCATAGCATGTGGGTTTTGGTGAATGTTGTAATCTGCCTGTTAGAGATTCAATCTGCTGTGAAAAATGGTTTTTTTTGTTTATATTGCATATGTTCACTAGTTATTACCATGATATTTCAAGAAGTTTCAAGAGGTTGCTGATTTCATGAAGAACTGAAAAATCTCAGATCTGCAATTTATTTAAATAAATCTGATTTCTGATTACTGTTATTGCTATGTAATTTGTATCGGTGGTTCAAGTTGATTTTGAAAACAAGAATATGTTTAACTCTTTCTATGCAATGTTATTTTCAATGTATGCAACATCATGATGAATAAACATGAAATACCAAACACTTCTGCAGTTCTGTCTCTTTCTATCACAAAACACAAAAAAAAATCAGGGGTGGACATTTCACTTCGAGATCTTGTGGCCAAAAGAAGTTTAACTTTAAATAGTAGATCTATCTTCAAAGACGTTGTCATGTTCCCTACCGTAAGAAAGCAGAAATAACCACTATGACCAATCTCAGATTTTATTTAAACTAAACTAGGGGTTTAAAATTAAGGGAGGCCAAGCTCATAAAAGAAAAGATATTAAGGCCGACCAATGAAAGATAAATATAATTACTAAATTTAATACCATTAACCTATTTAAGGCCGACCTAGAATTATTAACTAAATGGCAGTGATTATTTTAAGAGGACCGACCAAGGAACTAATTCAATGAAAAATTAAGAACAAGCATTCAATAAGGCAGATCTCAATTAGAAGGATTAAATAGCAAAGTATTTAAATGGGCTGCTGGGTTGGTTAAAAGGTATTGTTAGCAATAAATAAATAGAGAAATCAGGAGCAGTGACCGATTTGTGAAAGGATGTATCCCTTGCCACATTAAAAGATGTGACTCCCTGCAAATGGAGATATAAAAGGAAGAGCAATTCATTGAATAAAGGGATCATCATGGATCGTGGAATAAGAAGTGAAAGTCTGAGTTAAATTCAAAAAAGCAGTCATCTATAATAGTTAATATATTAAAATAATATTGTAATATTGATATAATGGTCATCTTAGTCATTTAGTTAATATTTAGAAACTTCCTTTTATGTCTTTCGTCTTTAGTTAGTTTTAGGAAGTTTCCTTTCTATCTTTTGTGTTTTTAAGGAAGTTTCCTTTTTGTCTTTTGTATTTCTATTCTTGATCGTTTCCATTATAGAAAGATCCTCTTGTAATCTCTATTTAAGAAGCTTTCATCTCCTTTAGTAATTATTGAATATCAGTCAATTATTATTTCATAATATCAGAGCTAGCTACATTTTTTTGGCGATTTTAAAAAAAAAAATCGTAGTTTCATTACCTAGAATTTATTTTTAGAAGTTTTTTATGATTTTTTATGAAAAATAGTGGTGTTGTTACATGAAAGTTTTTTCAGAAGTTTTGATGATTTTTTCAATAAAATTGTCGTTTTTTCTTGAATTTATCGTGTGAAATTTTCATAAGGGTTTTTTATCAGTTGTTTTTGATAAAAAAAATCAAGGGTTTTACTAAAGATTTTTAAGGCATTTCCTAAAGGGTTTTTGGCCATCTTTCTATTTGTGGATTCTTTCTCTACCAAAGGGTTTCTGGGTTTTTTTCCACAAAAAATCATGAAGAGTGTTGCTATTTTGGGGGTTTTCTGATTTCTTTCCACAAAAAATCATGAAAGGGTTTTGCATGATTTTTTCTATAAAAATTAGGGAACATTTTGCATGATTTTTTCTAAAAAATTGTGGTCATGGGGTCTTACCCTTTTTTACAAAATGAAGGTTTTTTGCTGATTTTTTCACAAAATCATGTATGATTTCAGCATCACATCAAACGTTTGACGATTTTTTTCACAAAATCATGGTTTCTTCCATCTTGTTTTTGGTTGTTGCTTCTTTTGACATTTTTTGGCAAAATCGTGCTCTTT
The DNA here is from genome assembly GCF_030272615.1 of Cryptomeria japonica. Classification (NCBI taxonomy): domain Eukaryota; kingdom Viridiplantae; phylum Streptophyta; class Pinopsida; order Cupressales; family Cupressaceae; genus Cryptomeria; species Cryptomeria japonica. Next base: position 16,484,752 of record NC_081413.1, on the reverse strand, counting down.
CAGACCTGTGAAGTTTTTGAGCAGCTGATCTCAATTTTTGTATCTTTGAATAGTGGGAGGGATAGCTTTGTTACCCAACATCATGTTGGAAGGATTGTGGTAAACTTAGTCATATCCAAAAATTCTACAGAACCACAGAGGGTCTCAGTAGCAAGCTTATGTCGCAAATCATTCTAAGAAAGGGGCAGCCTTCTATGCATTCATGGCTAAATGACATGCAAATTATGTCACATCTTTTGTAGGGTAGTTAGTAGGATGACCATTGAGGGAGGGTATTAAAATAACATTGTAATATTGATATAATGGTCATCTTAGTCATGTAGTTAGTATTCAGAAACTTCCTTTTATGTCTTTCGCCTTTAGTTAGTTTTAGGAAGTTTCCTTTCTGTTTTTCGTGTTTCTAAGGAAGTTTCCTTTCTGTCTTTTGTGTTTCTATTCTCGATTGTTTTTGTTATGGAAATATCCTCTTGTAATCTCTATTTAAGGAGCTTTCATCTCCTTTTGTAATTATCCATACTACCCCGAGTTTCCGGGACAAGGGGACAAGTTTCCAAGACAGCAAATTTTAATGCCAATTTTCGGGATGGCAGGGGGATGGCAAAGGGGGCAGTTATATAAAATATAGGGAAAATTTAAAATATATAGGGAAATTTAAATTTTCATATGAAAAATAGATAAAGCGTGTATATATACATTATATTCATATGAAAACATGGATAAAGCAGCTATATGTACATTATAGAACCTTAAAATACCACATTTGTGTTCATAATTCATTGTCGATACTCAATATACATTCATAATATAGAATTCATTGTCAATACTCAATATGCATTCATAATTGAAAATCCATTGTCAATATGCCAACACTTGTTTCATTTGCTGAAAATTTGATTGCTCTGCTTAAACAATTATCGCCAGAAATAATTGTTTTTATCACCCGTATCGCATATCCTTCCCTTTTAAATATATAAATATAATATGGTAAGAGATGAAATATTTATATCGTTCCCTTTTAAAGTTTTAAATATATCATATAGTCAAACATGAAATATGGCAACGATATTATGAATTATCAAATAGTCAAGACTTATGTTAATAATTTAATACCGTTGCCTTTTAAATTTTTAATATATGTTGTTATATGGAGCCTAATCAAACTTGGAGGTTAAATTTTCCCCACTTTTATCGACGCAATTTCCCCCCAAATTATTTAACGGAGATTTGGGGACGACGTCCCCAAGACGGGGTCAAGGGGCAATGCCCCCGTGGGGGTTTTCGAGAGCAACACCCCTGAAAGCTCAAATGACTTTTATTATTTTATTTTCATTTAATTGATACTTTTTGCATTTAATTGATTTCGGGCAAATAATTTGGGGCCCACATTAGGACAAAAATAATTAAAAAATATGACTTTTTTAATTTTTTAAACTAACCCTAATCCCAACTGTAGGGGACGTCCCCAAGACAGATTGGGGACGTCCCAGTCGTCCCCCATGTCCCTGAGACGTATAGACGTCCCCCATGGCTAGGGCAAACATCCCCCGTTTCCGAGACGTTTTCCAAGTCCCCAAAACATCCCCAGAACCGGAACGGGGGTTTTCAAGTCGGGGACGTGTCCCCGGGTTACGTAGGTAATTATCGAACATCAATCAATTATTATTTAATAATAATGGTGGAGAATCAGATCGGATTTGACTAAAAACAAAAATAAGCATTTGACCGAAGTAAAGGAAATCGGTAACCATATAAATAATTTAATCTGCTCATAGGAGGAGATCTGATTTTATTAATTGTCAGCTCGACTAGAACTAAGGGAGGAGAGCATAAGTTCTTATACATAGAATCTGCATTCATATATATATATATATATATATATATATATATATATATATATATATATATATATATATATATATATATATATATATATATATATATATATATATATATATATATATATATATATATATATATATATATTGTAAGATACAATATTTGTTATGCAATATGAATACATATATATTGTTTAAGTAGTGAATAAAGGAATTGATGGAATTATTTATATTAATATAATTCTTGGTTTAATCTATATTTTCTAAATAGCAAACATGAGTAGTGTTGGCAAGGAAACATGTTAAGGAAAGGTGGTATAGGTTATCACAAAGTACACCAACCCCATGTTGGATGGACGAGAGTTCCTACCACTTGGGCCAAGGGGGGTATGAGCATGCCCTTGGGCTTACTTGATAAATAGTTTTTCCAAGCACCCTAACATGCTCTCCTCTGTAATCTCTACTATGATTGGCTTCCGAAGAAGAAATTATGGATTAGATTCAAATGTAGTTGTTATTCATCATTTCATTGATATTAATTGTTCATTTAATCTTAAAATTCACTAGTGAATTAAATGTGTTACTATGAATATTATATACTCCAAGTAGGGAACATTACACAAGTCAAGACTTCTTCCACTACATTGCAAACAAAAAACAAAAAGGAAAAAGATGTGGTTCAACTAAATCCAAAAACCAAGAAAGCTGAACCTCAAAACCCACAAAGAACCTTAAGAGAAGGAGAGCTCAAATAGTTCAAAAGAGAAGGTAGAACATCACCTCACTTGGCATAGACAACAACCAGAAGGGTATTCTTCTTCCGATTGGAGATGTATTTTTGCTTTGATTACTGACAATAATTAGCCTGGGACTATAAAGGAGGCTACGGATATGGATCATGTGTAATATCCCAGTAAAAAAAAATTTGTTTTTAGACCAATAACAATTCATCCACAACAAATAACCCATTAAGGTTAGAGGAAAAAACCAAACAACTGAAAGGGAACCCTTCCACCTTTTGTTCACCGAGAGCCCAGACTCGGAGGGTGAGAGCATACGGTGTTCCGGGGATCGTTAGCAATCATAATCAAACTGAAAATTACAATGCATGGGCGGCAAGCCAACCCCTTCTGCTTATCCAGCAGGATAGAAACCAAAGCTCTTGGCGGTAAACCGACCAAGGGAAAATTACAATAAACTGAAGTTCAATCACTCTACCGCGTATTTCAGCGGGAGGACAGTACATTAAGCTATCACTCTACCGCATATTTCAATGGGAGGACCTTTGAATTGAACTTATCACTCGACCACTTATTCAACAGGAGGACTGATTACAAAACTAAATTACAAAACTTAGAAGGCGGCAAGCCAGCCTCTTCCACTTATGCAGTGGGTAATTACAAAAGAAAGCAGAAAGAAGGGGATGATCAGTACTACTGAAACAACCTTACAATATAGAGATGAGATGAGATGAATAATTGCAGATTTCTACAACATAACTGTAATTTTCTGTTACACTGATCTGCAGGCTGAAAGTACAGTTTCAGTAGCCTATGGAAACATCAAAACACTCATAACTCAACTCATTTTTTGCCCGAATCAACTCAAATCAATCCCAATCCCACCGTACATCAAATGCAATGACAACCAATCAAGCCACATCCCAAACAAACCCATTTTTATTTTGCACGCACCCCAATGCAAACAGAAAAACCCACGCCTAGCCTAGGAAGTTCGATTTTGTCTAATAAAATCATTGCTCAATCAAAATAGCTAAAAACTCACACATTGTATCGCCATGGCATGGAAGAAAGAATGAGCCGATACCCAGATGGATGGAGTCGCCTGGTTAAGAGATATGAGCAAATTTCACTTTCAGCAGTCCCGCGACCAGCAACCAGAAACAATCAAATCCAACATCAATCACTCCATAATCTGCAACTCATTAACCAATCTGCAATGGGAACACAAGGGCACAGCTAGATACTATATTGCAAGTACGAAACTAAGACTCAGCTAGGAAGCCAACTTCGAAGCTCAGATTTTCAGTAGCCAAACCGACAGCATAACGATGCAATTTTCAAAGATAGTGCAAATGGGAGCCCAAGCCTCTTATTTATAACTTCACTCTTCAAATTCAAATGCCATTCCTCCAAATTCCACGCCTTGCATTTGAATTTCATTGCACTACATGTGGACCCAAAAGTAGCACCACTTTCTCCTAAGTCAAAACTCACACCCAAAAAGGGGGAGGACCCACGTTAAACACTTAGGCAAATAATGGAGATGCAATGTGAAATAATAATCTTCTAAAATATTTCTACATCCCATAGTACATTTGAATTTCGCCAAAACTTAGGATAAAATAGGCATTAATCCCAAATTTAATAAACCAGTAGCCAATAAACAGATTAATTAAATATTAACCTTAGGATAAGGAAATAATATTTAATTATGTCGCAAATGACTCCCGTACTGATTATTATCACAACTAGGATGAAACTGAGCCCGGACGACCACAGAACTGTTGCAGAATCAGAACCCTGTCTACTGCCAAAAATAGAATTGTGCCGCACAGTCACTTACTAAAAATAGTAAGTCAAGAATTAATGCTCAGAAAAGCATGATCATCGCGTCCAGAGGCAAAACATGGAGAACTCAGTAGGACAGTAACACCAGAATGGTCATTCCCTGGCTTACTAAAAATAGTAAGTCCTTGTTTCATCAATGCTAGACCCTCATTCTTCATTCCACCTAGCCTACGGGTCTCAGGAATAGGCTAATGGACCACTGAAAGAGCATCAATGAGAAGGGGACATTACATCATGCAATTCCTGGAAAGAGTTCATAAAAGAAGAGATGGTAGCATTAAAGAAAAAATAGTACATTGGATATGATACCTTTACCTTATGGACATAAACCTATTGGATACAAATGAGTTTCCAAGAAGAAAATTGGTTCAAATCATAATGTTGAGAAGTACAATATGAGAGTGGTTGGTAAAGATTATTCCTAAGTTTGAGAGAATTGATTATGGTAAGATATTCTCCCAATTGCAAAGTTGGCATCCATTGGGTTTCTTTTATCACTTGCAATAGAGTATGATCTTGAAATTGAGTAGATGGATATGAAGAAAATTTTCCTTTATGGTGACTTGAAAGAAGAAATTTATTTGTCATAATCAAAGCATTACATTGAGAAAGATAAAAAGCATTTAGTTTGTAAATTAAATTTTTTGTATGGTCTCAAGCAATCTCTTCAGTATGGTACCAAAAAATTTGATGTCGTTGTCTTAAGTTTGCGATTTCTGAGATTCAAATCAAATCATTACATCTACTATAAGATGGACAATCATCATATTCTCATTATTACATTATACGTTGGTTTTTAGTAATGGTTTATATTTTAAGTCTCAACTTTCAGCATGATTTGAGATGAAGGATTTGCAGGCAATCAAATATATTTGGAAAAGATGATTAAAAGAGATAAAATGAAGTATCCCGCCCCAATTTGCAACCAAATCCTTTACTTTGTCATGTTAATGATGATAGCTTCGGTCATATAAACATACTCATGGATGATAATTACATCAATAGAATGATTTATGATTTTGTTATATATGTATACCAATATACATAGTAATAATTATTGAGTTTATTATTATTACATATATTAATATAAATACATACATAATTATAACTGGATATTAAATCATTAATCATTATATTGATTTATTCTATGTGGAATAAATAATTATGTTATGAGTAAACATCGATTCGATTGAATGATCAAATGGCTGATCATACATCGATCATCATTACTATTATTCTTCCAGGTATAAATCTGTGTTTATCGATCTGCATTGAGTATCATGCATGATCTAAATTCAGACGATATTGTGTATCAACTACTTTCATTGATCTTTACTATAATCGATAATGTGTATCGATTTACTACTTGATCTTTATTATAATCGATAAGGTGTATCGATTTAATGATGCTTGTGTTATCATCATTCTAACATACCGATTAGGAATCGGTTTGTTAATGGATTATAAACTAACAATTATGAATCGGTATGTATTATGTTTGCAATGATTAAGGAATGGACATATCGATGGAGAGACATGTCTCCACACGTGTGGAGACATGTCTATCCATCGATATGTCTCCTCACCCATATATATAAAATCCACGATAGATCACTGAAAGGTCAGTACAGCAATCTATTAGTGCAAGCCTTTGAAGATAGATCTCATTCTCAACACTCAGCAATATTTGTGATATAATCAGCAACACTTGAAGTATTATCGATACTTGGCGAATCAACATACTTTGTGGACATACTATCTTCTCCTTATACTTGCACCAACCTGCAAGATTCATAGGTTAGTGAGAACATCATTTGTGAGACAATAAAATTAAAAGATACCTCTATTTCTATCTACTAAGAAATCTAATCTACTTTAACATGGTATCAGAGCAAGGTCAAGGAAGATCCAATTAGATTTGAGATAGTAGATTATCTAGACTATCATTTTTCTCTTAGGACAAAAAACACATTCCTTTCTTCATAAAGGCAAGCGGAGTCAAATTTGAAGATCGTCTTGAACGAGCGTCTAACTTTGTATCATGGAAGTTTAGGAACATGCTTAACTTGAAGGAGAAAAAAGTAGATTCATTTATAAAGGGAGACATACCTGAACCAGACGATGATGTTGAGAAAATTCAATGGAACAAGAACAATAGAAAAGCTATGAAAGTAATCGTGGATGTAGTTAGAGACCATATAGTTCCAGTTATTTCAAAGTATGACACAGCATACCGCATGTTCAAAGCACTTGAAGACATGTATGAAATAAACAATACCAGCAGAGCTCTCACGTTGAAAAGACAACTCCATCATGTGAAGATGAATAAGGGAGAAACTGTCAAATCATATTTTATGAGGATCACTGAATTGAGGGACCAACTTTCTACAATTGGTCATCTAATTGACAACAAGGACTTAAGGTTGATGGCTCTAAATAGACTACCAACATCATGGGAATCATTTATTCAAGGAATAAGTGCACGTTCAAAGCTACCCAAGTTTGATCGGTTGAAGACGGATTGCATTCAAGAAGAATCCAGATTGATCACCAGAGGGATTAACCAAAATACCACCAATGAAGATATTCATGTGTTGAACTCTCACTCTCACAAGAAAGGGAAGAAGAGGAACTTCAAGAGGAAGAAGGACAAGGGCACCAATGGAAAAGGCTCTTCCAAGAAGAAGAGAGACATATCTCAAGTTCAGTGTTTCAGATGTGATAAGTATGGACATTATGCCATGAAGTGTCCGGATAGGCCAAAACAACAAGCCTCCATTGTTGAAGTTGGAAAAGCTAGCGTGGAGAATGAACCCGAGAAGTTTGTCTTCTATTCAACCTTATCAAGCCAAGTTTCAACCAGCCTCAACACCTGGGTGATTGATAGTGGAGCCTTAAGTCATATCACCGGATTCAAAGAACACCTAGACACTATGGTGGAGAATTATGATGAGGAAGTAACCATTTGGGACGATTCTAACTATCCAGTCAAAGGGATCTTTGATTGGACCTTGTACCATAAATCTGAAATCAGGCATATCTCTTCAGCTCACAGGAGTAATATTTGTGCCAGGGATAAAGAGAAATCTAGTCTCCATTTCTGCACTTGAAGACAAAGGTTATAGGATAACCTTTATACGAGGCAAAGTTATAGCATGGCCAAAGAACTCCACAATCAAGAACGCTCATACTATAGGAGTTAGACATGGATGCCTTTACAAACTATGCACTACTCCCACTCAAGCCCTAATGCATGAGACTTCAAATTCAAACGAGATTTGGCACAAAAGATTAGGGCATCTCCATTTTCGTGCTCTACCCTCTATAGAGAAAATGGTGATTGGTTTGCCTAAGCTAAATCAAAATCGTGAAGAAACATGCAAGGGTTGTGCCCTAGGAAAGAATACAAAAGGAACTTTCTACAATAGTGATAGAAAATCTAAAAATTTATTAGAACTAATTGATTCTGATTTATGTGGACCCATGTCTGTAACCTCTATAGGAGGATTCTTGTACTATGTAATATTTATAGATGACTTCTCTAGGAAAACTTGGATATATTTCCTTAAAAGTAAAGAGTCTGAAGTAATCCTTATGAGGTTCAAGGAATTTAAAGCCCTTGTAGAAAACATGTCAAGGAAGAAAATCAAAATATTAAGGACAGACAATGGGGGCGAATATACTTCAGACATTTTTAAGGAGTTTTGTGTAAATGCTGGGATTAGCAGGGAGTTTACTATACCTTATAATCCCCAACAAAATGGGGAGGCAGAAAGAAAGAATAGGACTATAGTAGAAGCTGCTAGAGCTATGATGTATGATCAAAACATAGAAACTTCATTTTGGGCCAAAGCCTCTAGGACAACTGGCTACATCCAAAATAGATGTCCTCATTCACTTTTAGACAAGAAAACCCCTGAAGAAGCATTCACTGCCATCAAACCTGATATAAGTCATCTAAGAATCTTTGGTTGTCCTGTCTACTTACATGTACCTAAAGAAAACAAGTCTAAGTTAGAACCCACAGGCAGGAAAAGAGTATTTGTAGGCTATACTGAAAAGTCTAAAGCCTATAGAATATACATACCTAGTCAAAGATTAATTGAACTTAGCAGAGATGTTATTTTTCAGGAAGACATTGCTTTCAGGAGATCCAAAAGCTCTCATGAGATAGAAGATCAAGATCCTCCTAAAAATATGGAAGAGGATCATGCTCTTGAGATTCAGAGGGAGACTCCTGAAGAAATTGAAAGTGAAGGTCAAATTGCTCCCTTAAATGAACCCAGTAATGTAAACCGAAAGAGACCACTTTGGGCTAGGAAGATGAATCGGGAAGCCAAGAATTATGCAGCACCAAAGGCAACCTTCAGGGAAAGCAAGAGACCTCACAGATTCTCTAGTTATGTTGCCTTGATGAGTGAGATCATAAATTCAGAACCATCCTGTGTTAAAGAAGCTCTGAATCATCAAGTGTGGAAAGATGCTATGTCAGAAGAGTATCAATCCATTGTAAAAAATGATGTCTGGGACATCGTACCAAGGCCTAAAGAAAAATCTGTTGTATCATCAAAATGGCTCTTCAAGATCAAACATGATGCAGATGGTAGCATTGAAAAACACAAAGCCCGGTTTGTTGCCTGAGGTTTCTCTCAGAAAGAGGGAATTGATTATGAAGAGACTTTTGCCCCTGTTGCCCGATACACTTCAGTCAAAGCCGTAATTGCTATTGCAGCATCAAATGGATGTGAAGACTGCATTCCTGAATGGCACGATTGAGGAGGAAGTCTATCTAGAGCAACCTGAAGAATTCGTTATACATAAGGCTGAATCACATGTTTGCAGATTGAAGAAGGCTTTGCATGCACTCAAACAAGCCCCTAGAGCCTGGTATGAAAGGATTGATCTCTACCTCTTGGGATTTAGGGTTTTCCAAGAATGATGCAGATCCAAACCTCTACTTTAAGGTAATTGATGGTGATATGTTAATTCTTATTTGATATATTGATGACCTGTTAATCACAGGAGAAGATCACCTAATTACCCAGTGTAAAAAGGCCTTAGCTTCAGAATTTGATATGAAGGATTTAGGTATCCTACATTACTTCCTTGGATTAGTAGTTTGGCAGCAGGCAGATGGCATCACTCTGAATCAGGGAAAGTATACTATTGACATTGTGAAGAGGTTTGGAATGATGGAGTGCAGACCCATGTCTACAACTATGGAAACAAATTTGCACAAATTGAAGGAAGCAGCAATAGACTCAGAATTTGCAGATCCCACTCTCTACAGACAGATAATTGGATCTTTGATGTATTTGGTCAACACTAGACCTGATATTTGTTATGCAATGAATGCACTTAGCCAGTTTATGTGTGAACCAAAGGAGATACATCTTGTTGCAGCAAAACACATTCTGAGATACCTTCGAGGCTCAATTAGATATGGTCTTAGATACAAACATGTAGACGTAGATCTACATGGATACATTGACTTAGATTGGGCTGGAAGTGTGGTTGACAGAAAGGGCACATCAGGATGTTGATTCAGTTTAGGATCAGTAATGATCTCATGGATCAGTATAAAACAATCCTCAGTTGCACAGAGCTCTACAGAAGCTAAGTACATTACAGCCTCCATGAGAGCAAGAGAAGCAATGTGGCTTAGGAAATTGCTTGTAGGACTGTTTGGTCAGCCCTTGAATCCTACTGTCATCCATTGTGACAACCAGAGTTGCATCAAGCTTTCAGTGAATCTAGTGTTTCATGATAGATCAAAACACATTGAGATTCCTTATCACTATGTCAGAAACATGGTAGAAAGGAATGTGATCCAGTTGGACTATATTAGTACAAGTGATCAGACAGCAAACATTCTCACCAAGCCACAATCCAAGATAAAGGTTGAACACTTACGGGATAAACTTGGTATGGTTGAAAATGTAAATTAAATTTGAGATTGAGTCTCAATTATTCTTTATTTGTACTAATGTTTAAAGATGTTTAATGTGTAAACTCTTTCGTCGTCATGTGTGCGACTCCATGACTTCATGGGCCCCCTGTGGACATTGTTGAAAGGTCACGACTTTTCAATAATGAACACTTGTATCTGATTGATATTGTAAGGTGACAACTTTACAATGATCAATTTCACTATCATGATGGATATCATGTGACTTGATATCCGTGGACATATCATGATAGTTAATATCTCTTACACATTATGGTAGATATCACGAGACTTGATGTCATTAAATAAACTATAATAACTCTACAAGAGATCATCATGGTGGATATTATCATTACAAGTCTTAATATGCATGGATATGCCATGATCTGATATCCATTATGGTAGGCATCATGAGATGTGATGCCAAGTGCACATACCATAAAAATGGATATTTGTGAGATATGGTAAATATCGTGTGACTTGATATTCTTGGTTATACCATATCTCCTGATATCACGATGAGGTATCCTTCTTCCTTCACAATTAATGGATCTATTGTGTTATACTCTTGGATAGATTTTATCCTCCCTAGCTAAGAGGGAGTGTTAATGATGATAGCTTCAGTCAGATAAACATAATCATGGATGATAATTACATCAATAGAATGATTTATGATTTTGTTATATATGTATACCAATATACATAATAATAATAATAATTGAGTTTATTATTATTACATATATTAATATACATACATACATAATTATAAATGGATATTAAATCATAAATCAATATATTGATTTATTCTATGTGGAATAAATAATCATGTTATGAATAAGCATCGATTCGATTGAATGACCAAATGGCTGATCATACATCGATCATCATTACTATTATTCTTCCAAGTATAAATCTGAATTTTTCTATCTGCATTGAGTATTGTGCATGATCTAAACCCAGTCGATATTGTGTATCAACTACTTTCATTGATCTTTACTATAATCGATAATGTGTATCAATTTACTACTTGATCTTTATTATAATCAATAAGGTGTATCGATTTAATGATGCTTGTGTTATCATCATTCCAACATACTGATTAGGAATCGGTTTGTTAATGGATTATAAACTACCGATTATGAATCGGTATGTATTATGTTTGCAATGATTAACGAATGGACATATCGGTGGAGAGACATGTCTCCACACGTGTGGAGACAGGTCTCTCCATCGATATGTCTCCTCACCCATATATATATAATCCACGATAGATCGGTGAAAGGTAAGTACAGCAATCTGTTAGTGCAAGCCTTTGAAGATCGATCTCATTCTCAACACTCAGCAATATTTGTGATATAATCAGCAACACTTGAAGTATTATTACACTTGGCGAATCAACATACATTGTGGACATACTATCTTCTCCTTATACTCGCAGCAACCTGCAAGATTCATAGGTTAGTGAGAGCATCATTTGTAAGACAATAAAATTAAAAGATACCTCTATTTCTATCTACTAAGAAATCTAATCTACTTTAACATGTCAAACACTATACCACTGTAATATCCCCAATAGGATATTATTTAAAATTCTAATTTTTAAACTTCTGATTTTCTTTTTTTTTATTATTTTCAGACTGATCAAACACTTATAACAGCTAATAAATAATATCAAACACATCAAATTATTATACCGAATGGTTCGCCCAATATCAGAGATGAAATACAACATGAAATACACAATATATGAACAATAAATGCACACCAGAAGTCTGAAATTCTGATGATAACTCTGTTGTCATAAGTCAGAATATACAAGTCTGAAAGTACAGCCAAACATGGGCGAAAACATGACAATCATGCCCAGAAATGCTGCAGTCCCAAATCCAATTAATACCCTAGGATTTATATATACCAAATCATAAACAAAAAGAACAAGTGTTGAAATCGTCCTCTTAGGAGTGGCGCCAAGTTTAGGGCATGAAACCCTAATGCAAAGTGAACACTAACCACCAAGAATGCTGCTCCAAATGATGCACTTAGTTCTACTCCAAGGGTTGTTACGAATTAGGGTTAAAGAAAACCTAGACAATGATGAATCGCCATCTAAATGCCAAATTGCTCCTCTCAAGTGGGTGCTCCAATTAGGGCAATGCCTAATGTAAGATAAACATCAAAATGCCTCCAATGGAATTGAATATAGACTTTTCACACAAACCCAGCAAATCATAAATCTGATCAGCCACCTATATCTTTCTTTTCCTTTACAAAATGATGGTGAACAAACCCTAGTCAACCTGCAATGATGTATTCTCGAATCATCTCCAAATTAAATGAAATTTGGACACTAATCTCCTTCATTTAATGTCCAAACCCTATCCATCCAAGGCATTATGAAAATATGGCAATTAAATCTCCAAATTTGAAGTAATATGTCTTCCACCTGCAAAAAAAACTTCAAACCTGTTGTGAGGTATTCACACATCGCCCCATTGCAAATGGGGACCCCCACTTTTTTTTGCTTTCTAGGGTAGTGTTGTGACCTTTTTCACACATCGCCCCATTGCAAATGGGGACCCTCTGTTTTCCTGCTTTCTAGGGTTTTTGTTAGTGTCCTGTGACCTTTTTGCTGCAGTTTCACCAAGCCTTGTCCAGTTCAGAGCATTTCAGGCCCTGACGATTGAAAGTTAGTTTTTACAAGTTATGTGATTCCAATATGTGAACACCACCAGAGTGCTTAGAGAGGCCAAAGGACGAAGATCGCAATTGATTTGGACAAATTTGGACAACTTTCTATTTTTAGAAAGTTTGCTTTTTTGCTTTTTCCTATTTTTTAGGAAGTTTCGTTTTGGGCATTTTCAGCCCGATCCCTGGTATGGCTATTTTTAGAAAGTTTTTCCTATTTTTTAGGGATGTCTGTTTTTTGCTTTTTCGGGATGCAAACCTAGGGTTTACACTTGTACCACTGACCAACTTCGACCGGAACTCTAAAATTCCAAGTTTTGACCTAAAAAGCTAAATCCCTAGATTTTAGGCTTTTTGCTTTTTCGGGATGCAAACCTAGGGTTTACACTTGTACCATTGACCAGCTTCAACCGGAACTCGAAAATTCCAAGTTTTGATCTAAAAAAGCTAAATCCCTATATTTTAGGCTTTTTGCTTTTTCGGGATGCAAACCTAGGGTTTACGCTTGTACCACTGACCTACTTCAACCGCGATCCAAAATTTTCAAGTTTTGACCCAAAAAGCTAAGTTCCTATATTTTAGGGGGTCATGGCACCTTCAAAGGATAATCAGCTCGAAAAATCATCTTGATCCTCAAATGTCCTAAAATTTGGCTAAGTCTGGAATGTCATCCTGATCTTGAAATTTGACTAAGTCTGGAAAATTGGAGAATCCTCCAAAAACTAGATTTTGCGTTATTAGTCCTAGAGGCCCGAAACCACTCTCAAACATCCTGACAATATATATGAAATATAACTTAAAGTATAAGAACCACTTATACTTAAATGTTATATTTCATATATGGTCCGCCCTCTTGAGAGCCTCCAAAAGTCCGCCTTGAAGAGCAAAGGTCTAGAAGTCCGCCCATGTTGGAGATGTCTAAAAGTCCGCCATGTTGGGAGGTAGACCAAAACTCCGCCAAGATGGGAGAGATGCTTGAAGTCCGCCCAAGGGGAGAGATGCCTAAAATCCGCCTTAGGAGGTGTCACCAAAGTCCGCTCAAGGTGGGAGTGTTGCCTAAAGTCCGCCTTGCATGGAGCAACTCCAAAGTCTGCCATAGGTTGAAGAGGCCATGGTGGCCAACACTCCAAAGTCCGCCCCACCTTGATGGAGACCATGGAGGAGCAAGGGTAGAAGTCCGCCCAAGGCTGAAGAGGCTATGTGGGGGCTAAGGTTGAAGTCCGCCCAAGGTTGAAGAGGCTATGTGGGCGCTAAGGTAAAGTCCGCCCAAGGAGGAGAAGCACTAGAAGTCCGCCCAAGATGGAGAAGACACAGAAGTCCGCCATAGTCATGTGGAAACCTTGCTAGAAGTCCGCCCAAGATGCTAAGTCAAGCAAGAGGAGTGTAGCCTAAAGTCCGCCCAGCCTTGATGGAGGCCATGAAGGCGCTAACTCCAAAGTCCGCCCCACCTTGATGGAGACCATGGAGGAGCAAGGGTAGAAGTCCGCCCAAGGCTGAAGAGGCTATGTGGGGGCTAAGGTAAAGTCCGCCCAAGGTTGAAGGGGCCATGAAGAGGCCAAGGTAAAGTCCGCCCAAGGTTGAAGGGGCCATGAAGAGACCACCAAAGTCCGCCAGGGTAAAGGAGGCCATGGAGGAGTCAACATCAAAGTCCGCCCCAATGCCTTAGTCAATTTTTTCACGTTAATAGAGGCCACGAAGGAGTTCTAGACAAAGTCCGCCATACCTTGGAGAGGTTGGCTGAATTCGCCAAAATTTGAAAAAGATGGAAATAAAATTCAAAAAATCAACCTACACATGGAACGTCAAACAAAGTCAACATGATGTCACAAAATCCCCAGAGATTTCAAAATTAAATCCAAAATGAAGAAATATCTAAATAAAATAAAAAATCCTCAAAATAAATCCAAAATGGAATGTTTTTTTTTGAGAATGTTGAGGGAATATTAAAAATTTATTGAGATATTAATTCAAAATGGAAAGTTTTTTTTTGAAAGGGAATATTGGAGGATTAATGAATATCTTCAAACTTAAATCAAAATGGAAAGTTTTTTTTTTAAAATTAGAAGTATGAGTTGGATGATTTTAGAGGTTTTGCTTAAAACTTGTCTACAAATACTTCATTATCAAATTCATTGTTACACCAAGAAGTTCAAAATTACTAAGGAGAGCTTAGTAAAGTATGTCAGTTTGAAGATCATCTGGAGGAAATTCTAGATATTGCTGGAAGTCGGATAATATTTTGGCAGAAGGCTTACAAATTTCTAGAGAAAGGCATCTTTTCTGAATTTCCTCAATATTTTGGAGAAAAGTCTAGCCAAGTCAGAGGTAAAATTAAAATTGTGAATTTTCTGAATATTTTTCTAGAATTTAATAAATGATTTTGGAGAAAGAAAATTCAAATTTTTTTTTGGCTAAGTATGAAAATTTTCGAAAGTTTTAAACACTTGATGGTGACTTCAACCAGCTTCAAGGCTGAGGGTCTTGAGGTGAAAATTCAATTTTTATGGCTAAGTATGAGAGTGAAAAATGGAAAATTTTCCAACACTTGGCCATTTTGCGGCCCCGATATTTTTTTCGAAATTTTGCGGAAATTTTCTAACTTATTTTTCCTTTGGTTTTACAGGTCGCAGGAGGAAGTAGAGGCGGGATCATCATCATAGAGATCGCAGCCGGATAAATTTCAACATGGGCCTGTCCATCATTCCTCCTCAACCAGGCAGGGAACCTCAGCCAGTGCTTCAGCCTGACTTGGATTTCAGCGATGAACAAGAACACGTTATCACTGAGCTGTATAGCTTGGCCTGGTCTGTGAGAAGAAACACTCCTGATTGTATCGCATGAGTTTTATCCATGACGAGGAGTTAGACATCGCCACACATATTGATGCACAAAATCAGAGGGAACAACAAGAAGTTAATCCACCTCCCATACCCGCTCTTGCACCGCCTCAGCAAGATTAGAAGTGGCTTATGTTGAGATGGCGTCTCGTCATCTTTTCCAGCCAATCAGATCGCTCCAAGTTAGCATGCCCAGATTCAATGAACTTGACTCATCCAGAAGCTTCTAGAAGGGCACACGTCACAATGTAACAACCTTCTATTTTCATAAAAGATTTATTTTTAGCAAGAAGGACAAGTGTCCCAAATGTAATTGGTCAAAAGTAGTATTTTGGGGAAACCCTAATTAGGGTTTGTGATTATCGATCTTGGCCCTTGATCATTGTTCGACCTCGGCCATTCATTGATTTTCAAGAAACTATATAAGGTTGCCTCCTCTCATTTGAAAAGGGTGAGGTTTTTGATGTATTGTTGCTTAAGGTCATTTCCAGATAATATATTGCATGTGCGCTACTTTGTAATCTCTAGAATTTGAATGATTTGCATGGTTTCAATTGCCTCAACAATTAGCTAGAATTAATTTAGATTTGCTTTCATTGTTGTTAATTTGAATGAAGGATTTGATAAGTATCAATTGATGGTGTATTTCGGCTCATACTTTTGGTAAATGGATGATTTCCATTCTACCGTGCAAAGTTAGTCTGAGCCCATCCCCTGTGCATCCCAACATCTCGATCATAAGCACAACCCATTGAAGATTGCACCAGCCTTGTGTAGTTGTCCCTAGTGTGGCGAAGCAAGGTTTGGTTTCTCGAAAGCATCCAGTTGATACCGTCTCCAGAATTCGTAGGATTAGATTAGCCTTCCTGAACCCTATCCCTTTTTCCCTTTCTTTTGAAAGTCTAAATCCCAGAAAACTCCCAAAAAAAGAAGAGCCTAAAATTGCTAAATCCATCTAAGTCCAGCAGTTCAAGATACTTGTCAAACGTAAGTCCCCCTTGAAATTTCAGCATACACTACCCAAGAAGCTATTCCACTAAAATCGCTTGTTCGCACATATAGACCTTGGAATCAGTAGTGATTTTTCAGGAGAGGATAGAATACCTTCGGGTATCCTATCCTAATGTTTGGTAGATGATAAAACAGACACCAACAGGTAGTAGTTTGAGTCTTTTTCTATTAACCTTTGCATTAGAGAGGTATAGTTGGTTAAGAGGCCAAGAGTCAAGAGGATAGCCCTTGTTGTGAGGGGTGAAATGAAGTGGTGAATGAATAGAGGAGCCCTTTATACCAAGCCTAGTCAACATTGTAGTGTTTATTTCACCATCCAGATGATTTGAACATACTTCAATGAGAGGTGATATTCGGGAGTAAAATTTGACTAAAGTATGCTAAAATTTCCTTTGCTCCAATCTAGGAGCAAATTTTACTTCCATTGCTCCCCTCTAGGAGCGAAATCCCTCTCAGGCCTTCCAAATCACCTAAAACTACCTCTAATCATCATGAGATGTCTTGGTTTCAGCAATGAATGCGATATTGGATCAAAGAAACCTAAAATTGGCTAAGTGCAAGGTCATTTCCATTGCTCCTCTCCAAGAGCAAAATCTACATCCTTTGCTCCTTCTCAAGAGCGAAATCTTCTTCTATTGCCTTCATTTTGGAGCGAAGTGAACTTCTTGAGCACATTTGAGGAAAATGAATGAGTTTTAATGCCTTGACACCATGTTGATCATAGAAGAGGCGAAGTTCATCATGATTTTGTTACAAGCTAGGGTTGTCGTTGCACCAAAAGATCGACCTATCAATGCCCGATACAACCACTAGACTTATAGAATCCACGAGAGGCTGTTAAACCATGTCGTGAATCCCCGCGAGGGACGCTGGCCCACTGCTAACAATCCCCCTCCTAGTGTCACTTGCCACGGCCTGCGTGATTCGAACCTGTGACCAAGCTCTGATACCACTTGTTACAAGCTAGGGTTGTCGTTGCACCAAAAATCGACCTATCAATGCTGATACAACCACTAGACTTATAGAATCCACAGGAGGCTGTTAAACCATGTCGCGAATCCCCGCAAGGGACGCTGGCCCACTGCCAACAAATTTTGACTAAGGAATGGAGGGAAGATGGCAAATTAGGGTCACTTCCATTGCTCCTCTCCAGAAGCAAAATTCACTTCCATTACTCTCCTTTGAGAGCGAATTTCCCTTCCATTGCCCTTAGAGTGGAGCAAAATCACATTCAATGTAGGCATTGAGATCCTTTGGTGCATAGAAACTAAAACCTAAGGCATGATGTGATAAGACCAAGCTAGAGGATGAATTTGAAGATCGTTTCTTTTGCTCCCAATTTGGAGCAGAATCCTCTTCCTTTGCCCCAACTTGAGAGCAAAATTCCTCCTAAGACCTCACATTGAACATGGTTTGATGCATTTGAGTTGAGAAAGTGAGTGTAGGTGAGCGGAAATGAGTTAAGTGTCAACTTGGAGACTACTTCCTTTGCTCCTCATTAGGAACGAAATTGCCTTCCTTTGCTTGAGTCTAGGAGCGAAATTGCTTATAGAGCCTTCCTCTAAGTTTATTTGATGCCTCCACTTGCATAGATTGCAAAACACCCTAGTTTTAGTCGATGAAGGGCAAAATTTGATTCAGTATGTGATCATTTCCTTTGCTCCTCTCTTGGAGCGAAAATGCCTTCCTTTGCTCCTCATTAGGAGCGAAAATGCCTTCCTTTGCTTGAGATTGGAAGCGAAATTGATCTCAAACCTTCTTCAAGGATGGATTGACTCCTTCAAGTGCATAAATGGCGAAGTACTCAAATATGAAGTGATGAAAAGGCAAGTTTGAAACCATTTCCTTTGCTCCCTGAGAGAAGCGAAATTTAATTCCTTTGCTCCTTCTCAGGAGCGAAATTCGCTTCCTTTGCTCTTGGTTGAGAGCGAAATTGATTCTAGAGCCTCCTTTGGGGTCAATTTGACATGTTTTCATGTATGGGTGGCTAAAAAATAAAGGTTTAAGTCAGTGAAATGAAGGAAAGTGAATGATATTAAGCTAAGTGTCCAACTTGCAAGTACTTCCTTTGCCCCATGATTGGAGCAAAATATACTTCCATTGCTCCTCATTAGGAGCGAATTTCACTTCTATTGCTTCAATCTTGAAACAAAATCATCTTCAAGACATTTGGTGGAAGAAATTTGACAAAGCTTGCATATGAAGAGATGAGTTGATGAATGGAGAGCAAAAATTTGACTAAGTACCAAAACATTTCCGTTGCTCTTCTCTAGGAGCGAAAACTACTTCCTTTGCCTCCCTTTGAGAGTAAAAAGCTCTTCCTTTGCCCTTAGATAGGAGCGAAATTGATTCCAATGCTCTTCTTCAGGTTATTTGGACACATTTTCACACATGAAGGGTAGAACTTAAGTTTTGAATTGATAGAATGAAGAGAGAGGTTGAAATTTTAGCTAAGTATCCAAAAATTTCCATTGCTCCTTGTTAGGAGCGAATTCTACTTCCATTGCCCTTCTTTGAGAGCGAAAATCATCCCAAGGTAATTTTGATGACAATTTTGAGCATTCATAGGGGAGAGATGATGATCTTGAGGTATAAGAGGGCAAGATTGGTGAAATTTAGCTAAAAGGAGTGAGTTTATTACAATTTCCATTGCCTTGATGTTGAAGCGAATATCACTTCCTTTGCCACTTTGGAGGAGCGAATTTCCCTTTTGCTCATTGAAAGAGATGCATATGCCAAAATTTGCTACGTGCTGAAAATTTTCCATTGCTCCCATTTTGGAGCAAATTCTACTTCCTTTTCTCCCAAAGAGGAGCGAAATTACCTACCTTTGCTCCTTCATGAGAGTGAATCCACTTCTAAGACACTCATTGAGAGCAATTTGATGGTTTTTGCACATAAAGACTAAAAACCTCAAGGAATGAATTAAATACAAGAGATCAATTGATGAAGAGGTGAAGGAATTGCTCCAACTTCCATTGCCTATCTATAGGAGTGCCCTTCTCTCTAAATGCGCTCACCAAACCTGCAACACATAGAAAATCAAAGATTATATCAAATTAAGAGGTTGCATATTTTAAATCATATATGCTTAATACCATCCTTGTTTATTTTGCAGGTGACAACATCAAGAACAATTCAAAAGAAGGGAAGAAGATTCAAGACATTGCAAAGGGGAAAAGACTTCAAACATATCAATCAAGATCAACACGAGGAAGTCAAGACCTTGAAGCATGGAGGAGACAACTTATTTGACAAAGAAATATTTTATAATCTTGAATTCCCTCCAGGAATCCAAGAATCAAAGTTAGTACATAGAGGAGTCAACCCAAGCCAGGTGCACCATTAGTCAAGTGTATCATGAGCAAGGGAGGATCAACCAAGGTCATCACACAATCTATATCAAGCATGATCAAGGCAGCAGATAGTTTTAGAAGAGTTAATCAAGGTTAGAGGATCATCATCATCACTACTGAAGCTAGATAATGTCGAGTATCAAGAGATATTACTCAATACTCATTCATGATGATCTGCCAAGCCTACAAGCAAAATGAGATGGCGTCCTAGTCATCATCCCAGTCACCACTCACCAATCAGAGAAGTTCCATCTCAGCATGTCCAGATTCAATGAACCAAGCTCACACATGGGGGCCCAAACTTTGAGGCACCTACCCCCATTGTCTATTGGTTGATAATTCTAAAGAGGACATGTGTCCAAATGTTGTAATTATCTTATTGGCCATAATAGAGTTTGTTGTAACAAACCCTAATTAGGGTTCATTGTAAAATCTCAGCCATTGATCTCAAATCAATCCAAGCCATTCATTGTAATGAGCTCTCAATATAAAGCTCAAGCTCTTCATTTGTAAGGGTTAATAGAAGGATAGTAAATAGAAGAATAGAATAGAGAATAGTTCAATAGTAGATAGCAATTAGAGTAGAAGTTAGATTAGGAGAATGCAAAGATTGTTGCTAAAGTCTTTTTGTAAATGAGATATTTTTTTCATTGAAGTCAAGGTGAAATGTATTATTTCAACCATAGTTTTAAAACTCGTGGACTCGCCATGGACTTGCGAGTACGTGGGGGCCACGAGTCGACTCGCCAAGGACTCGCGAGGCGAGTCCTGGCGAGTCCATTTGAAAGACTCGCGAGTCTTTTGCACAAACTCGCGAGTCTTTCAGATGGACTCGTGCAACCCAGAAAAACCATCAGGCAAGCTTTAAAAATGAGTTTTTTTTCGTTTTTTTTGCCTTCATTTGGCGTAACTCCCCCCCTTTTTGACTTTTTTGGGGGTTAAGGGGTAACCCTAATTGGACGTGGGCCAATAGAAAAATAACACCCGACGCCTTTATAAAATAATAAAAGTTAGAGACCCTAATTAGGGGCGCAAGGGGCGTTGCCCCTTGACCCCAACTTGGGGGCACTGCCCCCAAACCCCCGTCAAAAAATATAGGGGGAAACTGCGCTGATGGAAGTAGGGAAAATTTAACCTCTGAGTCTGATTAGGTTCCATATAACAACATAATTAGCATTGAAGAAATCTTGGTATTATACATTTTAGAGTTGAAAGTTTGAAACTATGAGTATGAATGATGAAATTTCAAATATTGTGCGTTTGTTGATCATATGACATGTGTAATGTTTCAATTATGGCTCTTGTGTTCTCTAAATGCATTAAATTCTTTATGTTTTTTTGTAAAACTACGGGTTTTTTTTTGCCGAGTCTTTCGCGAGTCTTTCACGAGTTCGAGTCCGAGTCCAAATTTTTGGTTTGCCGAGTCCGTGGCGAGTCCGAGATTTTCAACTATGATTTTCAACAAGTCTCATGGTTTCTACTTCTCATTTGCTTTCATGTTGATTAGATTGAAAGGACAAATCTGTTGAATGCAATTGCGTGGAATCTGTTTAGCCCATACCACTAGCCTCTTGTTGATTGTAAGTGTGCCTTCTGTGGTCAACTGGAACGATATGTGCTTAAACTTCAAATTGTTATATATCCATTGTTTATGCATTAACTTGAATGATAATCAATGTTTGATGATAAGGATTTGAACATCTTTGAATTATCCCTTAGAAGATTGCATTGAGCTTGTGTCAAATTGTTCAGTTTGATGGTGAGACCTCGCCCAGTAGGATTCCATTGAATCATTCACCCATTTTCTTACATTCTTAGGATTAGAATAGGCTTCCTAAACCCTTTCCTTTTGCCCTTTCTTTCAACTCGAGCTAGTATAGGAGAGAAAGCATCACAAGAATGTAACATTACATGATCAAGTTCCAGCAATTCAGGCATTCATGTACAACGTAAGTGCCCTTGTGATACCAACAATCACAACGACAAACTGTGCTTATCCACGCGTCGTGACCTAACATACAAGAACCTTGGAGTTATCTCAAGTGATCCTCAAGCGAATCTTCAACATTTAAGAGACTTTGTTCAAGAGAGGATAAGATACTTTTGGGTATTTTATTTTGTGTTTGCATGTGCATAAAAAACACATCAACAAAACCCTAGATGGTTGAAGCTCAAAAATGATGCAAAATCTGCAAATATGCTTAATGATGAACCCTAGGTGGATTCACCTCTCAATGTGGAGTTGGGTTTTCGTCCAATCCACTGATTTCCAAGGGTTTTTGTCCTCAGATATTCTATAAATGAAAGCCAAAGCTCTCAAGCTTCTCAAAGAAAATAAATATGTCAAGTATATTTCAAATGAGCTTCCAAGTGCCTTTTTTATAATGCTTTTATCCCAACGCCATAATTAGGCATTTGCACATTTTAAATTAATAATAAAGTCACCTTATGACTCCCTTGGCACCCAAAAGATAATCACTTCATTAATATTTTAAATCAATATCTTATAACTCCCATAGTGCCAATATTAAAACTTTATATTATATTACATAACGTTAGTTAAAAATTTAATTGAACTTTAGCATTTAACATTATTTAAAATAATAACTCTAAACATCATTAATCGTCAATATATCTTCAATTTAAACAATCACTGGCTATACAAATCCGGAAACTGAAGATACTACATGTTGAAGTTGAGGGGGGACCGAACTATGACTAGCTATCAGAAATAGCAGCTACTATAAAATATAAATAGTAACTGCTAAAAAATATTAAGTTAGCCCAAACTCCCAACTGACCAAACAGTGTCAAAACTAACACTTTCTAAAAATAGTAAATCTCAAACGAATTGTCCAAAATTACTCCAAAGTGTTGTTCAACTACAATACATCTTTTGAGCTCATTAGTAGCATCAAAACCCCCCTCTGAACTGGCTGACACAAACCTTGAAAGACAATACCAGCCACTCTGCAAGAGGACATGAAAGTGGGGACATTACATAAAGTTAACAAAAATCTATAGCTATTCCTGAAATAATAATGGATTGATATTCGTTAATTACAAAGGAGATTCGATCTCATTAGAGAAATACAAGACAAAATATAATAGAAACACGAAAGAAACATTCTAAAATGAAACGCTACGGAAAAGGAAATCACGTAAATGACCATTAAATACAATAATAATAATAATTACTTTAATACCCTCCCTTGATGGTCATTGTAGGAACTACCCTATAGAAGACTAGACAAAATCTGCAGGTCATTTGGCGACATGAGCTTTCTGTTGAGATCCTCCCTGGTTCTGCAGAACTTCTAGATACGACCGAGATAACCACAATCCTTCCAACCTAATGTTGGTCAACGACGCCATCCCTCCTTATAGCCAATGACAGCGAGATCAGCTTCTCAAACTAAAACCACGATTTTGAGGAAAAATCGTCAAACCCTCCATTGCTTTAGAAAAACAGCCACATTTTTTTCAAAAAATCATCAAATACTTTTGCAAATGAACACTTTAGCCCCAGCAACTCTAGGTGTGACCCAAAACAACTGGAAGAAACCACAATTTTTGTGGAAAAAAACATCAAACCCTTGATGCAGTGTTGAGATCAAACATGATTTTGAGAAAAAATCAGTAAAAAAACCTTCATTTTGTTTCATCAAAAATGGAAAACACTTACGGCCATGTTTTTTAAGAAAATCATGCAAAACCCTCCCTGATTTTTAGGAAAAAATCAAAAAACCCATCCATGATTTTTTGTGGGAAAAATCAAAAAACCCTCTAGTAGAGAAAATATCCATGATTTTTGTGTGAAAATAATTGTGCAAAAAATAAAAAACCCATGACTAAAATTTTTATTTTTTTTTTAAAAATCGACAAAAAACTTTAGAGATTTTTCACAGGGAAAACTCAAAATCCCATCATTCCAAAACCTTAGTTGCGTGCAAACACAGACCCACGAACAAAATAAAAATAACTTTGCACGATGAAGAAACCCATGCTGCAAAAAACAAGAATCCACAGCCAAAAAAAAAACCCTAAGTTGTGCAAAAACAATCATGCAAAACGCCAAAAAAAAGTTTGAAATCCTAGGGCACAAGAAATCCTAATCATAGGTTTGCAACACTCAGATCCATGGCAAAGAATAAAACAGCAACCAACGCACCCAAAAAACAAAGAATTTCACGTCGCAAAAAAACACAGAACGGCTTGAGAGCAGACATGGGTCATGGACTTGCAAAGGCCAGAAAACACATTGGCATGGGAAAAAAATTGTGAAAAAAAGTCACAACGCAACTTGTAGAGCCTTCATCACGAATGCAAAAGCCTATGTCAACACGACAAACAAACCCTCATCTGCCACCAAAACAATGTCACAAGTTTTGGTTTGATCCGAGCAAAAACCCTCGCGTTGTTGAAAAGGAAGAAACCCACTCGATTTCTCACCCACAGGGCCACAAATTTTACAATAAGAAACCTTGAATCTCATAGATAAAACAAATCTGCAATTTCTCCAAAAAAAGAACTCCAGGATTTCAAGAAAAAAAAACCTTGATTTTCCTTTGAAATAGACTCATGCTCCAAAAAGAGGCTTTGATTTTTATTAAAAAATCAAACAAAAACTTCTGCTAAAATTTTCACAGAATTTCCAAGAAAAAACTGCGAATTTCATAAACTAGACCCTCCCGTGAGGGAATTAGGCCTAGACCAACTCTGATACCATGAAATAATAATAGATTGATATTCGTTAATAACAAAGGAGATTAAATCTCCTTAAATAGAGAAATATAAGACAAACTAGAATAGAAACATGAAAGAAACATTCTAAAATGAAACTAACTATGAAAAAGGAAATTACCTAAATGACCATTAAATATAGTAATAATAATTACTTTAATAAGTCCAGATTAAGCATGTGAACTCAATGTTGAGAGATTTATCATGATGGGGACAAAATTAACAGTATCCAAAATATCCTAGTGAGATAGAGGATATGAGTACAGTTCCCTATGTTACAAGCTAGGGTTGTCGTAGCCCAAAAGATCGACCTATCAATGCCTGATACAACCACTAGACTTATAGAATCCACAGGAGGTTGTTAAACCATGTCGAGAACCCCCACGAGGGACATTGGCCCACTGCCAACAATCCCCCTCCCAGCGTCACTCGTCGTGGCCCGCGTGATTCAAACCTGTGACCAAGCTCTGATGCCACTTGTTACAAGCTAGGGTTGCCATTGAGCCAAAAGATCGACCTATCAATGCCCAATAGAACCACTAGACTTATGGAATTCACAGGAAGTTGTTAAACCATGTCGCGAATCCCCGCGAGGGACGCTGGCCCACTGCCAACACCCTATGCTAGTGTTTTTGTTACTTTGATCTATGTTATGCTCTCTACAAGACCAAACATTGTCCAAGTAATAAAAGTCCTTAGTTGTTTTGTGGCTAAACTTGGAAAAGCACATGCGATACAATGAAGAGGGTCTTTAGATATTTGCGGGGTACTTCGAGTATTATTTATGTTATATCATGGTTATCTTACAAGGATCCAACATTCGATATGTATTCATGGATAAGTGGATTCAAATTGGACTAGTGATATTAACAAAAAAAGATCCACCAAGGATATATTTTCACAATGTTTGGTGGTGCCATTAGTTGGATGAAGAAGTGGCGATCTCTGGTTGCTTTGTCAATTACAAAAGTAGAGTATATGATAGCTACTCATGCTTGTAAAGAAGCCTTTTGGCTTAATAGATTGTGTTATAATGTTGGGCTACATTTAGATACAATCACAATTCTATGTGGTAATTGGAGTACCATATGTCTGACAAAGAACCTGACTTTCCATGATAGGAAAAGTATATTGATGTCCAGACCCATTTTTTTGTGACATGGTAGAGGATGGGAGGGTTATGTTGGAGAAGGTTGACACTTTGACATATGTTGCAAATTCCTTGTCAAAGCATATGAGCACATAGAAATTCAAGTGGAGCAATAAGTCTATGAACCCTTCAGATTTCATGTTGGTGGGTTTCCTTTTTCTCTTGCAAGATGTTCGACAAGTGACTATTGGGAAAGGTGTCTCAACCTTGTAGTTCTAATGTATTTTGTATGCACTCACTATTTCGTCTTGTATTGATTTTGTCTTCCTGTGGGAAAGTTGGTGTCCCCTTAGAAGTTTACTAGACTTCATCTTTTAGCGAGTTTTGTCCTCACCTAAGGAGATAGTGTAACGTCCCCTTCCTTGTGATGTTGCATTCAGTGGTCCATTCGTCTATTCCGGAGACCCATAGTCTATATGGAAAGATGAATTAAGGGTTCCCATGTTCCTTGGAGTTCCGACCAGACTTGTCAGGGGTGGAATGTGAACTTACTATTTTTAGTAAGTTAGGGTTTGGCTGTCAGGATGGTACAAAGTTGCTAAGCTTGCTAAGCTTTTTCTCTAGTTGCGAAGATAACGATTTTTGGAGCATTATTTCATGACTTACTATTTTTAGTAAGTAGCAGTTTGGGGCATTCTATTTTTGGCAGTCCTGGATTTGGTCCTGTCCCAGCACAATTCAGTGATCCTCATTGTTCAGCCTCATCTAGATTTCGTTAATAATCAGTACTGGAACTATAAGCAATTTAATTAAATATTATTCCTTATCCTAAGGTTATTATTTAATTATTTTATCTTATTGATGTTATGGGAAATTGTGCGAAATATAATATTTTTCCTAAGTCATGTCTGGGCGATTTATTTGGAGATTAAAACGAGACTTCATTCTTTATATTTTAAAAAGTTTATAATGTTAAAAATCGTGGCCCCTCCTTGGCGTGATTTTGACTTAGGAAAGTGGGTGCCACTTTGGGTCCACCATGAAATGAAATGCAATTGGAATGAGGCGAAATTGGGAGGCAGTTTCATTTGAATTTCAGATTGGAAAAGCTATATAAACAAAGGTTGGGCTCCTCATTTGGGTATCCAAAAAAAATATATCGTTATGCTGTCAGAATGACTCCAGACATTCTTCGAGGGTGAATACCTCCTAGATCCTTCCTTTCGGTTTCGAGTGTGAGACATCACTCCTAGTTGTGGTGCGTAGTTGTGAGCTCTTTCATGATTTTGGGTGTGTTGGTGAAGTTTTGTGTGCTGCTGGTTTTTTGGTGTTGCTGGTGTGTGCCGGCTGAAAGTGTATTTTGCTCATAGCTGCCTGTGTGTTGAATGCATCATTCTGGGTGAGGGCTCGTTGGAAGCGTATCGGAGAGATGATAAGTCTCCTATATTGGCATGGCATTTGGAGAAATCTCCAATTTTTGGTTGCAAATCGAACTATTCAGCAAAAACACCATTTCCAGAATTGCATTGGGATGTGTGCCTTGCTGTTGGTGCTCTTCAGTTGCAGTTTCGAGGTATTGTTTTGTTTTCTTATGTCATACGCTTCATTTGCTTCTGATTTGGCATGATTCTATGGGGTTTTGAGTGAGTTACAAGCAAATTAGTGGGTTTCGGGATGGCTGGTTCTGTGTTTTCCTTGAATTTGATTTCAGAACAGCAAGTAGTATTATTGGTTAGAATGTGTTAGCGAATTCATAAGATATGTACTTCACTCTATCTCCTTTCACATTTCTATCATTGTAAGAATTGCTTCAGTAGTACTGACCAATTCATTCTATGTTGTATTTCCCGCTGAACAAGTGGAAGAGGATGGCTTAGCCGCATGTATGTTTGTAATTCAGTTTTGTCCTCCCACTGAGTAAGTGGTTGAGTGATATTGTCCTCCCGCTGAGATATGCGATTGGGTGATAGTTTCATTTAAAAGTCCTCCCGCTGCATAAGCGGTAGAGTGATTTGGTTCTATTATGCTTTGTTGCCTTGGCTGGTTTACCGCCAAGTTTGGGTTCTTCATCCCGCTGAAAAGTGGAAGGGGCTGGCTTGCTGCCCAGTTTTGTAATTGCATTGTAATTTCCAGCGGATTAGAAAGCTAACGAACCCCTTGTCACCGTATGCTCTCACCTTCCCACATTGGGCTCTTGGTGATCAGAAAGTGGAAGGGTTACCTTTCAGCAGCATTTGGTTTTCATTTCCTAACCATAACAAGTGTTGTGTTGAATGTAATTGTGGAAAAAATTCAAAAAAATAAGAGGGAATTTTATAGATAGGCATCCCACATTGGGGTGGCATGTTTTGGCAATGTGTCAAGAACTTGTGGTGTGTGTGAGGTCATTATGAAGGGACTTACATATGACAAATTCTATGAGGTGTAAAAGCATGTGACGAGGAGGCTACATTGGATTCTTGACTAGCATTATCACAAGTATGGACACTTGTCATGGAGCATCTTTTGAATACTTGAATGAAGACAAATTGGGGCACCCAAGTTTGTGTGGTCAAATATGACAAATTATGACAATGTAAGAGGTGTAAGAAATATGCCAAAAAAGTTAGGAAGACCAAGACCAAGGAGGGCCATTGGAATTGGAACCCATGCATTTGGGTGCCATACCTCTCATAAATTTGCAAATGGTTTTCCCAAAGCATCTGTGGTTTCTAGTTTGAAATCTTGCCTATTCATTTGGTGCTTGGAGTTGTAGTTTGTATGGTTCATTTGCAAGTATCATTATGCTATTGAAATCATTCTAGATTTGACTATTGGTAATATTCCATGTGAAGGCTTGCTCTACGAGTTTATTGTGATCCATTGATTTACTAAATAATACGTTGGGTTGCTTTCGAGAGTGGATTTTTTCTCTTGAAAGGGTTTTCCCCACATACGCCTTGTTATTTATTTTAAATTCATGTGTTTCTACTTTCTATTATCGTAAAGAGTAAAATTTACACATTACTCTTCTTGTAAGATTGGTGTAGGAAGTGTTTTCATTCACCTTGCTTTCTTTCATTTCCAATATGTGCCATGACCCTAGCTATAACACAATCCCTGTTCCAATTAAATAAATTCAGAAAATTGTCTTATCCCATAAGACTCCACAATTTTTTGAGTCTCTGCCTACTAAGACACTCAATCCATTAATCACAATACTGAAGGGAGGAACAAGGTAAGAAATGCAATCGGTTTCCTTACATTTGATCGAACAAATATCTTCCTTGCAATTGGCGATGTGTAAGAGGAATAAACTAAAAACAAACAAATAAAACGACGACCCCTGGAAGAGGCAAGGGACAGCATGAAAGGACATAGCCTTCGGAAGGACATCCTTTGCTAAGAGGGATGACTCCACATCTCCACTTCAAGCTATACACAATGATTCTGCATTTGAGAGGAAGGCATCAATCGATCAAGGACAAAAACAAGTGGTTTCAGAATTAATAAAAAGAGTCAGCAGACTTATATATCTTCAAGTATTTGGTATGATGCATAAGGAATAGAATTCTGATCTGGATATCTCGTCTTACAAATAATAATATATAATGATAAAAATATATATATGTGTGTGTATATATATATATATATTTGCTATTATGACATTGTGCATCATAAATTTAGTGAAGATTCCTTAATCCTTTATCCGACAAACTATCTCATAATGGAAGGGAGAATGAAACACATAATAAAGAATGCAGCACTGAGTTCCATCAGGTACACCAATCCAAAGTGGGGCCGGGAGGCCAAATGGCAGGTGCCATTCCGTGCTCTTGGGCTTGATGGAAAGGGATAGGCTCAAGGCACCGCCTTATGTGATCTCCCAAGGTACTCCATAATGTAGATGGGTTCTTAGGGGAAGTCTTATTGAATCCCATATACAAGTTAGGTAATTTACAATGGTGGTTAGGAATCCCTTTGACAAACTGTTGATTATATGCTTTCCAATGTTTCAAGGATATTGGAATGATAACTAACTTGGTTGCAGGCCTTAAATCAAGGCATCTAAGTTGGCAAATCACATTTCATTAATATACTTCATATCACATTTGGTGATTCTAGGGCAAAATAAAGGAACATTACAATATGTAAGTATACTCTTTAGTTCCCATCTCATCATTGTTTTATCCATAGTTGAAAAACTTGAACTCGACAATAACTTAGCAGGCCCAAAAAATTTCAAAACTCAAGACTCAGTAAAACTCAGCAATTTTATCAAACATTTTATATACACAAATGTTTAAATATATTCTTCAAAGACACACATATTACTAAATTTGTTGAGCATATTACTAATTTCCATCATATATAAATCAAAATTAGAATTTAATACATACCATAGACCATAAAACAAGTTCAACTCTAAATGAGCTATAATTCCACTTCCACTAGCCATGTCATATGTAGAAGTTGCCTCATCTAAAGAGATTTTTGGCAAGTTGTGCAATAAAACGTCTAAGTAGGTACACTCAAGAGTTATATCCCAATTCCCCGTCACCCCCTCATTGTAATCAAGTTTTTTATTTGACAGATTCCAATAATTAATAGGGATTTGGAAGAGGAGACCCCAATGAGGTTGAGGATAGTACCCCACATGGGGGTCTAGGAGCAATGCCCCCAATGGGGTCAAGGTGCAATGCCCCTCGTGAGGTTTGGAGGCAGAAATGAGGGCAAACTCCCCGTCGCAATACAGGGTGGGGTCAAGGGGTGGAGCCCCTGCCACCAAGCCCAAATTAAGGCCTTTGAAACCTTTACCACCAACAAAAATCAATTTTTTTTAATTGCAAGAAAAAAATATATATATGAATTTGGACCAGTTGTTACACAAAACTCGTAAACTTTTGCATTTACTAGTGAGTTTTACAGGAAAAATTGCCGCAAGTTTTTGGGCAAGTAACTTGCCTGGCATTTTGACTCAGGAGTCACGAGTTTGGCGGGTTTTTGGCGAGTTTTTGTAACATTGGCTTTATCTACAAGCGGGACTTATCAAAACATGTGGCATGAAGGAAATCATTTTTTCCTTTATAAAGTTCATGATATATTTCACTTGAGAAGGAAATGTTTTCATCATTTTTCTCATCCTTCTCTATTTTTAACTTCATTAGGTTTTACTATTCTGTCATGGAGTTACTTTTTTTCCCATATGCAAACAAATGAGAGATGATAATTTGTAGTTCAATCACAAAATCCAAATGCAAAGAGTCTTCTTCATATCGAGCAATTGGCAAAGGAGGCAATTAAGGATATTTTGGATCATGGAGTTCGGCAAGAGAAGCTGGGTGAAATCTAAAATAACCTCTTTTTTCCTCCTATTTTCTGCTACTAGTCCAAAATAAGCTTGTGGTTATGTAAATTGTGGCTTGTTTTGTTTGAGCTGAACTTGGATGAGGTCTAGATGAAGCAATTAGGATAGACTAGTACTTTTCCAAGATTTCATGGTTTTTGGAGATGCTACTAAGGACTTCCTAATTTATGAATAATGGTTTAGCTGTCACCTTTCTGCTGGTGCATACCCCAGTAGCACAATACAGTTTTTCATGTTCTTGTAAAGCAATCAGAGTTCTTCCTTTCTCCTTTGCAAAAGGAGAGACCACATGGTGGCATAGAAAGCTCTAGCAGGTGGGTGGTATGGCTTTTGTCAATATTGATGATTAGAATCTTCTATTGGATTGTTCTTCCATTTTTTGAATTTTGCCTACTTTAGGGGTATATATATCTTTCCATTATTTACATTCCTGGGAATTAGGGTAGTAAATCGTATCTTGCTGCAGGCTTTTTGAATCTAAACAAAATGCAAAATATTTCTCTGTTTTAATACAAAGGAAGAAGGACCCATAGCCTCACTTATCAAAAAATAATAATAACCCAAATAATAAATATAAGAAGTCCATCAGGTTGTTGTGTTACGGTAAAGGGATGTTTTCTGAAGTGAGTAATCGAGGCTCAAATCTCAACCATGATAGGGTGGCCTACCACCCATCAGATTTTCCATAAATGGGGCACCATGTCAACATGGTTATTAAATGGTGGGCACATTGAAATGCTAAAGCGCCCATCCTTGAAAGGGGATAATTCCAATGCATGCTCAGTGATGTCCCTAATTACCCTTACTAAGAACAGATTGTAGTAAAACAAAAGTCAGATTTGAATATCAAAACACCATACAATATTAAGTATACAAGATTTCAAATTCAATTACAAATAGAATAAGATTTCAAATCCAATTACAAATTTATACCTGCAAAATTGGATTTGGACGGTCGCAGCAATAATACTCAACTGACAGAAATGCATTTCTACCCTTTGTTCCACATACAACTGAAGCTGCCTTTCTGTAATGAACAAGGGTGAAAACATAATTTAGAATTTAAATTTATAATTGTTAATAAAACATAATTTATAATTTAAAATTTAAAATTTTACGGCCTATTACCCAGCAAAAAAAAAAAACATAATTTAAAACTTAAATATCTAATTGCTAACAAAGAACATGAGGTTTCAACAGTCCATGAGAATTGAATGTAAAGCTTCTGTGAAAAATTATATAATGTCAATAGCTAATCTGCACCCTATAACAACACAAAACAAGCCCAAAGGAGAGAAGCCATTTAAATATAAAGTCTCTCTCACATTGTCGTTTTATCTATAAAGCATTAAAGACAATGATCAATTACATTGAATAAAGGACATTTATGGCAGACATATGACAACAGTCTCAGCTAATATTTCATCACTTTTTCCTACTATCTTTCATCAATATTATTGCTATCATACAATTATTCAAGTTATATGCTCTCAATTGTATCATACATGTCATTTACACACCAAACCTCATATTTGGGTGTTCAAACGCGGTAACAATTCTGTCCTTCTAGGTTTCTTCTCTTGCAAAATAATTGCATGGATATAGCACAGGAAAAACATCTCAATGCCCAATCTGATGTACTTTAAATTAGTGATTTTACTTCTCAAATAAATAGCCTGTCTTATTCCTCCTGTACAATCTCAAATCACCAAAAATTATCATCAACATAACCATCCCAACAGAGCAACCTGCATTAATATTGATACTACCATTTCACATAACTTAGGTGTCACAAAAAATTGTAAGAATGTTTCCGGGAAATACAAAAGTGTTTATTACCCTCTTCATGATTGCATTTTAGGGTCTCCTGATGATTTTCTACCAGCCATCCATAAAAAACTGTTTTGATGTAGGCTGAGGTTCTGCTGCTATGAAATTTCACACCTATAAATAATATAATATTCTAGGTGCCTTGACCTAAACTTATCTCCTATTTCAACATCGTACTTCATTCCTGTCTTGTTAACATGTCAATTTCCCCTAGTCAACCGTAGTTCCCTACATGTAGTGAATTTATTATTTAAAAGGAGTCCCTATTGTTCAATGAACATAGGGAACTCATCAAGATAGAATAAGGGTCTAAAGTAGTTGTTGGTGTAAATTATGTCTCATAATTACACTTTACTTAAGTTGACTTAGGATAATACATCTCATAGTAGTTTAGATATGAGACACTTAGGGAAGTGTGCACATAGGGATGATGTATGTAGGAGAAATTCCACCTTTTGTGGTCTTATTTTGTTGTTACATTCCACCTTCAATGGGTGATCCACCTCTTGTGGAATATTTTATTATTTCTCCTACCTACCCTCACCTACCCTTGTTTCTCATTGAGCCACATGTCACGATTTTGTGCTCACATATCCATATGGCCTCGCCTTTATAAGCAGGTTCATTTACATTGTATGTGATAAACAAACATTTCATTCAATCAACTCAGTCGGTTAATGGTATTTTGCATATTGATAGGAATACAGTTTATTCTTGTCATATTTTATTCTCTCTTGTTTGTGCTATCAATTGGACTCTAGATCTTGGCAAATTCTCACATGGTATCAGAGCCATTAGAGTGCCATTGGTTTGCCAATTGAGAGAAATTTGGTGCAATTTGGGGTTTTGCATTTTGGAGCTTTCTATTGCAAGTTATTATTGAAGCTTGTTGGGTCAAATCTGAGGTCACCATTGGATTGAGGAGCTTCGAGAAAGTCAGAATCGCCTCTTGTTTTGTCCAAATCTGACATACGAGGCCAAATCTACAGCCGTTTGAAAGTGGAGATGGTTATTGGTCCCAGTAGCGATCTGCAATTTTGGAGACTTTGGGTAAAATCCGACACTACCATTGTGCTCAAAACACCCAAAAACCCCAAGATCCACTATTCATTTGTCCAAATCAGACATCGTTGCCCCGAAGAAAAAATTCCCCCTTCTTGGCTTGTTGTACAAATGCAGGTACAAGTCCATATTTTTTAATATTTTGTTTTTAAAAAAAAAATCAGAAATTTTTTTTTTAAAATATATAAATTTTGTGTTTTTTAATTTCGTGGCGTTTTATTTGTTTTGTTTTTAAAACAAAAATTAAAATTATTTTTGGCCTTTTATAAGGGCCCACAGGCCCTGCAACCCGTAGACAGCCTGCAGGCCCCCAAGGGCTTTTATTAATTTTGTTTTATTTAAAGTTTTTAAATAATTCATTTTTTAATAATGTTTTTTTTTTAAATTGTTTTAAATTAATTTTTTTAATTAAAATTTGTTTTTTAATAAAGTTTTTTGAAAATTAAAAAAAATATATATATTTATTAAATTATTAATAAAGTTTTCTAAATCAAAAAAATTTTATAAATGTTTGTGTTTTTTAACCTTATTTTTGCATAGGTTTTTTTCAAAATTCAAAACTGAAAAAAAATATATTTTTCTTTATTATGTTTTTCATAAAGTTTTTTTCCATGGGTTTTTAATAAAATGTTTTTATTAAGATTTTTTTAAATCTTTTAAAAACAAAATTTTCATGTAATAAGCAAAATTGGAAACAAAATTTTTTCTTGTCTACCATACATGTTTGCAGCACTTCCAATTGGCAATCAAGGGGGGCTTGGCGGGGGGAGGGGGTCAGTTTGCTCCTTTATATCACTTGGCGACATTCCCAATCGGACGCATCTTCATCTGCAGTATTCTACAAGCCATCTTTCTTTGGTGGCATCATCTTCATGTTTCCATATTTGCACTATATTATTATGTATTCTCTTGCATGTGCTACGTTGTAACGCACTATTATAAAGTGCCACACCTCCTTGTACTTTGTCATTGTTGACCTATTTGATGTAATCCTTTTGTACTTAGATTAGGAATATCCGTGTGAGACTTTTATTTTCTTGTTGAGAAGGTGTTTGGATAGAGTACATCTATCATTGGTGCTCATCCGTTTGTCTCCATCCCTGATCTTTATCATGTTGCACTGAGTGATTCATCGTTATTGACATTGGTACTTGGTTTTGTTACATTTTGACATTCTTGGTGCAACATTGGCTCTCTTTCTTCCTAATGGGGAGGTATTTTCATCAACATCATTGGACCTTATTTGCAGGAGATTTTACATTGAGGGGGGGGGGGGGGCTTTATGGTCTTTCGTCTTCTCTTTTATGGGGGGAATTTTTCCTCACGAGATTTTGTTCTTCTCATTCATCATTGAGAGCATTGTGTGCTTTCATCTCTCTTTTGGGGGGGAGTTTTTTCCCATTGGGTTTTTCTCTCTTTCTCTGTTTGTAATAGATTGCATTGGTTTGCATGCACTTGCAATTGTACAAGGGTACCTAACATGGCCTCATAGCCAGGACCTATCTTTCATTGTTGACTTGAGTCTACACTCCCCTTAGTTGTACTTAACGGGGGGTGTTGGTGTAAATTATGTCTCATAATTACAATTTACTTAAGTTGACTTAGGATAATGCATCCCATAGTAGTTTGGATATGAGACATATAAGGAAGTGTGTGCATAGGGATGATATATGTAGGAGAAATTCCACCTTTTGTGGTCTTATCTTGGTGTTACATTTCACTTTCAGTGGGTGATCCACCTCTTGTGGAATATTTTATTATTTCTCCTACCTACCCTTGTTTCTCATTGAGTCACATGTCATGATTGTGTGTTCACATATCCATATGGCTTTGCCTTTATAAGCAGGCTTATTTACATTGTATGTAATTGTGGGATTTTGCCAGGATCAAGAACTCAATGAAAAATACAAAATAGACAGACAAAATATAAGACAAGAATAAACTGTATTCTCATCAATAGATAAATGATCAATCGTTACATACAAAGAATATGAGCCTACTTATATAGGCAAGGCTATATGGATATGTGAGCACACAAACATGACATGTGGCTCAATGAGAAACAAGGGTAGGTAGGAAATAGGTGTGGTAGG
Source organism: Cryptomeria japonica (assembly GCF_030272615.1). Classification (NCBI taxonomy): domain Eukaryota; kingdom Viridiplantae; phylum Streptophyta; class Pinopsida; order Cupressales; family Cupressaceae; genus Cryptomeria; species Cryptomeria japonica. The sequence goes on along the minus strand of NC_081413.1, from coordinate 16,448,325 downwards.
TAGGAGAAACAATAAAATATTCCACATGAGGTGGATCACCCACCGAAGGTGGAATTATCACTCCACAATAAGTGGTTATGATAGAGTAGTAACAAGATCACACCATAAAAGGTGGAAATCTCCTACAACACACTATCCCAATGTGGCACAAACTGTTAATGCATTAGTAGCCTCTGCAAGATAAGACTCTCCTAACTCAGTAATCTCCTATATTTTGTTTACTCATTCATGCTTTATGTTTATCAGACTATAACATTGGTCACAATTATGATATTGATATTGGATTAGATTGACGACCTACTTAACTATGTTAAGCGTCAATCTAAAATGCTATCGGGCTATTAACCCGATAGCATATTAATGTCGATTCATATCGGCATTAATATGCTATCGGGGTATTAACCCGATAGCATATAATGCTAACAACTATTGTTATTGTTTATGTTATATTAATCCATATGCTTTGATACCGATTCATAATCGGGTATGTTTTATATCTGTAACAATTAACAAATGACACCGATTCATGATCGGATATGTTTAAGCACTATTATCATTAACATATGATACCGATCGGATATGATTAAGCACTATTATCATCAGCAATGATACCGATTCATTATCGGGCATGTTATAAGCGTTGTTATCATTAAGGATATCAATTCATTATCGGGTATGTTTGAAGCACCGATTAGTTATGGATTGGTTGTTGTTAGTAGGGGTCACGACCAAGTGACATCTTGGTCGGACATGTCTAAAAGACATGTCCGATCAAGGTGCCACTTGATCGTGGCCACCCTACTATTTATACATCATTCCAATCAAAGGAGATGACATTGAAATCGATACATGTTCATCCTCCTTACCTGCAGTAAAAGAAAGATAGCAATATTAGTGTCATAGGCATAATATCAAATTTAAAATACACCATCCTGCATATAACTTGTCCATTAAATTGGAAATTACAATACATTTACATGGTATCAGAGCCAAGTTGATCGAACTTGAGGCTATTTAATTTCGTGAAACAAATTTAAGAACAAGGTTATATAGTACATCACATTTCTTCAAATGGCCAGTGCTATCAGATTCAAAGACAGACTTGGAGGTGGTGATGATTTTTCAACCTGGAAATTCAGAATTCAAATGATCTTAAAGGAGAACAAAGTGGATTCGTTTGTTCAAACTAAAAATGATCAACCCGAAAATGAACCTGACAAAACAGCATGGACTAAGGGAAATGAAAAGGCAATAAAAATAATAGTTGATGGGTTGAGAAACAACATAATACCCATCATAAGAAAACATCAGACAACCTATAAAATGTTCAAAGCTCTTGAAAGCACATTTGAGATATCAAATGCAAGTCGAACTCTAGCATTAAAACGAGAAATAAATCATATCTCCATGAACAAAGGGGAGACAATCAACGCCTACTTTATGCGGATATCAGTTCTAAAAGATGAACTTGCAACTCTGGACTACGAGATCCAAAGCAAAGAGCTAACACTCATTGCTTTAGATGGGTTGCCTAGTGGATGGAGCACATTCGTCCAAGGCATCAGTGCAAGGTCCAAATATCCCAAATTTGAAAGATAAAGGGATGACTGTCTCCAAGAGGAATCAAGATTGAACAAAATGGGAATGAAACACAAGAATATAGATGAAGACCTGCAAGTTCTAAACACCAACTCCACCAAGCAAAACAAGAAAAGGCAGTTTAGAAAGAGAAAAGGTCGTCAAGGCAAGAACACTTCAAAGAAGGACTTATCTCACATTCAATGTTACAGATATGATCAGTTTGGACACTTCGTTGCAAAATGCCCGGAAAGAACCAAGAAACATGCTACATTTATCAAAGCAGGGAAGACTAAAGGGGAAGATGACTCCAGGAAATACGTATTCTACTCAGCACTCACAAGTCAAGCTTCTAACAAAATCAACTCATGGGTGATTGACAGTGGTTCATCCAGGCACATCACTGGGTTTAGAGAAATACTTGATTCCATGACAGAGGAGAGTGATGAGGACGTAACCATCGGAGATGACTCCACATATCCAGTCAGAGGAGTAGGAACCTGCACCATCAAATTGAAGACAGGCATAACCTTACGGCTTGAAGGAGTACTATATGTCCCCGGCATCAAAAGAAATCTAGTTTCTATATCGGCACTGGAAGATAAAGGATACAGAGTGACATTCATGGACAACAAAGTATTGGCCTGACCAAGGAACTCCTCCATCAAGAAGGCAAAGACCATTGGACAGAGACAGGGCTATTTGTATGAGTTGTGCACGGAAACCAATCTAGCCCTAATCCATGAAGCCACTAATGCAAATGAAGTTTGGCATAGAAGATTAGGCCATCTGAATTTTAGGGCTTTATCTTCAATGGGAAACCTTGTCACAGGTCTACCCAAATTAAAGCAAGATCATTCAGGAGCATGCAAAAGATGTGCCCTAGGTAAGAATACCAAAGGTGCATTCCAAAATAGTACTAGGAAAACTAGCAAAATTCTAGAATTAGTTCATTCTGATGTATGCGAACCTATGTCTGTATCCTCTCTAGGGGGATTCTTGTATTATGTAATATTTGTTGATGACTACTCTAGGAAGACTTGGATCTACTTTCTGAAAAGTAAAGAATCAGAAGAGATCCTCTCTAGGTTTAAAGAATTTAAATCACTAACTGAAAACCACTCAGGAAACAAAGTTAAAACCCTAAGAACCGACAATGGGGGAGAATACACATCAGATTCATTTAAAGAATTTTGTAGAGATAATGGGATTAAGAGGGAGCTTACTATACCTTATAACCCCCAACAAAATGGGGTAGCGGAAAGGAAAAATAGGACTATAGTTGAAGTTGCCAAAGCCATGATCCTAGATCAAAACCTTAACACTAATCTCTAGGCTGAAGCTTCCAGCACCGTTGTATATATACAGAACAGGTGCCCTTACTCCCATCTTGAGGACAAAACTCCTGAGGAAGTATTCACTAAGATTAAGCCTGATATTAGCCACCTTAGGATATTTGGATGTCCTGTCTTATCCATATACCTAAAGAAAAGAGACTAAAACTAGAACCTTCTAGAAAGAGAGGATTGCTTGTAGGATATAGTGAAACCTCCAAAGCCTACAGAATCTATGTCCTTGGTCAAAGAAATATTGAACTAAGTAGGAATGTAATATTTGAAGAAGACCTGGCTTTCAAAAGAGCTCAGAACTTCATAGAACCTGAAATGTATGTACCTACCTCTAACTTAGATGAAAATCCTGCCCCTGAGTTTCAGAGGGAGAATCTAGATGAAAATCAAAATGAAAATGAAAACGAAAACACGCCTAGAAATCTCAAGAAAAGACCACTATGGGCCACCAAAACAGTAGAAGAAGCTCAGAGGTTTGCTGCTCCTTCTGGAACCTTCAGAGAAAGCAAAAGACCTAATAAATTTACTAGCTATGTTGCTCTTATGAATGACCTATCTAAAAACGAACCTGACAATGTAACAGATGCCCTTAAACATCAAGTATGGAAGGATGTTGTCTGAAGAGTATCAATCCATAATGAAAAATGATGTATGGTAAATTGTTCCTAAGCCAAATAAGAAGTCGGTTGTTTCTTCTAAATGGCTCTTCAAGATCAAACATGCAGCAGATGGCAGCATTGAAAAATATAAGGCAAGATTTGTAGCCAGAGGTTTTTCTCAAAAGGAAGAGATAGACTATGAAGAAACATTTGCTCCTGTAGCCAGATATACCTCAGTAAGAGCTGTACTAGCCATTGCAGCAGCAAAAGGATGGAAGGTACATCAAATGGATGTAAAGACAACTTTTCTTAATGGAGAGATATCTGAAGAAGTGTACCTAGAGCAACCTAAAGGGTTTGAGATCCATCATGCAGAATCTCATGTGTGCAGACTCAAGAAAGCTCTATATGGGCTCAAACAGGCTCCCAGGGCCTAGTATGGAAGAATTGACACATCTATCAAAACTAGGCTTCTCTAAAAATGATGCAGATCCTAATCTCTACTACAAATAGAATAAAGGTGATATGCTACTAATGATTTTATATGTTGATGATTTATTAATCACAGGAGAAGATCACCTTATAGATCAATGCAAGAAAGAGCTATCCAAAGAATTTGATATGAAGGACTTGGGATTCCTTCATTATTTCCTAGGGTTGGAAGTATGGCAGAATCCTAACAACATTGTTCTAAACCAAGGCAAGTATACATTAGACATCCTGAAAAGATTTCGAATGCTCAACTGCAGACCTATGACCGCTCCAATGGAAACCAATCTTCGTAAACTTAAAGAAGCAGCAGCAGAATCACCTTCTACTGACCCCACTCTATACAGGCAAATGATTGGGTTTCTTATGTATCTAGTAAATACAAGGCCAAATATCTGCTATGAAGTGAATGCCTTGAGTCAGTTTATGTGTGAGCCAAAGGAGATACACCTGGTACCAGTAAAACACATTATGAGATATTTACAAGGCACCTTAAACCTTGGTCTCAAGTATAAGAAAATTGATCTTAATCTACACGAATGCTCAGATTCAAATTGGGCTGAAAGTGTGACTGATCGGAAAAGCACCTCTGGGTGCTGCTTCAGTTTGGGATCAGCCATGATATCCTGGATCAGCAGAAAGCAGTCTTCTGTAGCGCAAAGTTCCACCAAGGCCGAATACATTGCAGCCTCTATGGCTGCCCGAGAAGCAGTGTGGCTTAGAAAGTTGCTTGTGGGATTGTTTGGCAATCCGATGAAACCTACTATCATCCATTGCGACAATCAAAGTTGCATAAAACTTTCAGTGAATCTAGTGTTCCATGATAGATCCAAACATATTGAGATCCCATACCATTATGTACGAGACATGGTAGACAAAAATGTGATCAAATTAGAATATGTTAGTACAGGAGATCAGACTGCAGATATTTTGACCAAACCACTTTCCAGAATGAAGGTTGATCACTTCAGAAAGGGTTTAGGTATGATAGAAAGATAATATGCTTTGTAAATAAGATGTTGAAAATGTAAACTTCTTTTGTCATGTTGAGACATTCTGGGTCTTACCCCCTGTGTTCATATCTAAGAGGTGACGATCTCTCAGATTATAAACACTTGTATGTAAACATCATAAGGTGACGATCTTATGATTCTCAAACCAGTTATCATGTTGGATCTCTGGTATGTCATGGATGTGCCATGATGTTGTTGTGATAAAACATTTGAATGAAATGTTTGTGCACATATCACAACATGGATAAGATGAGAATTTAACCATCCTCATATGTTTATCCTCAATATTGCATGTTTAGGCAATACTGATATCACGTGTTTAGGTGATATCTTGTCATAATAAAATGATGAATCTATTATATCACATAGTTGGGTGGTACCCTATGTCACATACTTAGAGTAATGTTTTATGTTTGTATCCTATGTTCTGATGGTACTTCATATTATATGTATAGATGATATATATTCTTGGAGACTGACATTTTGAAAAAGAAATGTGATGCAGGTTACCTTATCTTCCAAAAGCTAAGAGGGAGTGTTAATGCATTAGTAGCCTCTGCAAGATAAGACTCTCCTAACTCAGTAATCTCCTATATTCTGTTTACTCATTCATGCTTTATGTTTATCAGACTATAACATTGGTCACAATTATGATATTGATATTGGATTAGATTGACGACCTACTTAACTATGTTAAGCATCAATCTAAAATGCTATCGGGCTATTAACCCGATAGCATATTAATGTCGATTCATATCGACATTAATATGCTATCGGGGTATTAACCCGATAGCATATAATGCTAACAACTATTGTTATTGTTTATGTTATATTAATCCATATGCTTTGATACCGATTCATAATCGGGTATGTTTTATATCTGTAACAATTAACAAATGACACCGATTAATGATCAGATATGTTTAAGCACTATTATCATTAACATATGATACCGATCGGATATGATTAAGCACTATTATCATCAGCAATGATACCGATTCATTATCGGGCATGTTATAAGCGTTGTTATCATTAAAGATACCGATTCATTATCGGGTATGTTTGAAGCACCGATTAGTTATGGATTGGTTGTTGTTAGTAGGGGTCACGACCAAGTGACATCTTGGTCGGACATGTCTAAAAGACATGTCCGATCAAGGTGCCACTTGATCGTGGCCACCCTACTATTTATATATCATTCCAATCAAAGGAGATGACATTGAAATCGATACATGTTCATCCTCCTTACCTGCAGTAAAAGAAAGATAGCAATATTAGTGTCATAGGCATAATATCAAATTTAAAATACACCATCCTGCATATAACTTGTCCATTAAATTGGAAATTACAATACATTTACACAAACACCCAAGTGTCTCATACCCAAACTACTATGAAATGCATTATCCTAAGTAAACTTAAGTAAAGTGTAATAATATCCAACATGAATAAATAATTACACCAACACCCCCCCTTAAGTGCAACTTAGGGGAATGCACTTAAGTCTACAATGCAACTAAGCAATGCAAGATGGGTCCCGGCTATGAGGCCATATTAGGTACCCATGTACAAATGCAAATGCATGCAAACCAATGCAAACTCTCATAAAAAGCAGGGAAAGAGAGAAAAACCCAATGGGAAAAAACCCTCCCCCAAAAGAGAGATGAAAACTATACAAGAGAACTCTCATAGAAGTGTGTGAGGAACAAAACCCCATGTGAGGCAAAAGTCCCCCCCATTTGAGAGAAGATGAGAAGCTAGGTAGCCCCCCCTCAATGTAGAATTTGCACCAATGATAGAAGCTCGAGAATGAATGAAGAAACTGCTCCATGAACGTCGAACAACGTTCCTCCCCTTGGGAAGAAACAAAACTAAAGGTGTATCCATGAAGTCTCCCCAATCATGTAGGGAAGATGTAGGAAAAAAACTCATGATGAAAGGAATCTCTGAAAACTGCTCAAGTGTCCCCATGTCGATGCTAAAGGTTACCCCCTCAAAAGGTGGTGAACTACTCCACACTGTTGAAAAAGGCACTCCAAGATCTAGTGGAGAGGAATGTAGAACAAGTCTCAAAGACTCACATGTCTCAAAGGATAAAGAGACCTCCTCTAACTGATGTACATAAGAATCCACAATCATGTTAACCTCGAAAGAATGATCATGTAGAGAATGAACAAGAGGGTCAAAGTGCGCCCTCGCAACAATCGAAGAAGGATCATCTTCATCAAAGAGAAGATGAATATCATCAATGATGTCTCCCAAATCTGCAATGTAGGATTCCACAAACAAACCTGCAATGTCTGTCAAGTAATCATCCCATGAAACTGAAGCTGGAAGACAAGATATATCTTGTTGCACTAAATCACAAGAAGGCAAAATTGTCGCACTATCCGCATCATCAAATGCAATTGGTGATGTGATATCAATAGGAGATGAAATGCAAGGCTCAAGAATGGGATCACATGTGAGAATCCCCAGGTTCAAGTACCCAAAGTTCTCCTCAAAATCTGAATCATCACAAGAAGTGTGATCATCATGTGTAGAATCATCATATGTGAAATCATCCTCATCACTAGGAACAAAATCTGAAAAGGAATATAACCGCGATGCATGATCCACCACCCCAGTCGCAATGATAGCTCTAGTCTCCAAGTCCCTAATGAAAACTGACTGAGGTGTGAACTCCACAATTTTCTTTGTTGCCACATGTGTGATTTGATAGATGGAAAGGAGATTGTTTATCAAATGGGGTACACACAACACATCATTGAAGGAGTTATCCCCAATGGTAATAGATCCTTTCCGAATCACATCCATATATGTATGACTGCCCATCAAAATCTGCGACATGGTGCAAGGCTCAAATGTAGAAAACATAGATTGCGAAGATGCCATATGATGAGAAGCCCCTGAATCTAGAAGCCATCTCCCTAAATCATGACTTGTAGTAGCACAAAGAGCTTTTCCTTTTCTTGTCCCAAAAGAGTGAGTCTCCCCACTTGTACAAGCCATGAATGCTTGCCCTTTCCCTTTTGAATTTGATGAATCCTCCTTGTAGGAATTAGGCAAATCAATGTTGTGTTTTTTGAGGATGTGTGTGAGCTCATCAATCTTCTTAGAATGGCAACGATGCTCCTCATGACCAACCTTTTTACAATAGGCATAAGTAGGTCTCTCCTTCTTTGGTGAATTGTCCTTCTTGGAAGAGGATGAATCTCCTTGGTGTGGAGAAGGTGGTGCTTTGTCCTTAAGCTTTGATTGCCATTTCTTCTTGTTTGAGTTGTCCTTTCCTTGATTTCCTTTGTTCCCTTGAGTTGCCACTAATGCTTGAGACTTAGAAGTCTTAAGAATGCCCAAGCTTATCAACTTAGTTTGTTCCATCATCAACATGTCGGTGAAAGCATCAAATGTAGGCATTGTGTAGCTTGAACCCATCGTCATCCTATGGGTTTGGAAACTAGAAACAAATGCTGCATATTATTGTGGAAGTTTGCCCATCAAATTGAAGATCAATTGAGTATCCTTCTTATCAATGCCACAATCCTTAAGTTGTGCCCTCAACACTTTTGCTTTAGTGACATAATCTTGTATAGTATCAAAGTTCTTGGGATCTCACATCTAACATGGTGAGATCACTATCAATCTAATATCCCCTAATCTCATCAACTTGACCGTACAAGTCTTGAAACTTTTGCCAAGCATTCTTAATTAAGGTACATTTTTTCAATATGAAAGATGAGATCCTTTGATACATACATTCTTAAGGTACCAATTGCCATGATATTTTTAGTGAGCCAATCCAAGTGAGCAACAAGATCAGCCTTAGGATCAGCGGGAGCAACAATAGTTCCATCAATATAATGAGTTAGTCCTTTTTCCATAAGTTTACTCCATGCATCAATTTTCCAAGTAGCATAATTATGAGGAGTTAAGAGTGGAAACTTAGGAGAACCCATAGCAGAAAAAGGAAGGAACACAAGAGCACAAAAGCACAAGAGACATCCCCCCAAATTCACTCAATCAAAGTACCCCCCCCCCCCCCAAAAAAAAGATGATTTTGGCACTTTATATATAGTGCGTGTACAACAGGCCCACTTGCAAACAATGGCAAGGTGGACTTCTGATTTTGTTTTACAACTGCCCCAATAGGCTGAGAACTACAATACAAAAGACTAGAAAGATAGATATATGCAATACAAGTGCCAAATTGGCAAAAAAAGACCATATGCTGCAAGTACAATTTCTACTCAAAATCACTACAAACTGATAGCAGATTATGAAAGTAGACAAAAAATTATGCACTTTCAATAAAAACGGCACCTAAAAAGGAGTTCGTATGAGCCCAAATAGAATCCTGGAAGTTGCAAAAACGGGGATTGGACAAGCACAATCACCAAAAACTGATTTTTCTGAAAAAATTGTCCACCAAAATCAAAAAATAATGCCACCACGAGAAAGTACACGAACAATTAGCCCATTTCAAAAAAATTGCACCAAAAAAGGAGCAAAAATGAGTAAGATATGGCCATTTGAAGTTGAACTGCAAAATCAAAAAGCTCAACGAGAGGGGCCTACCAAATTTTCAGAAAAATGATGATGTCAGCAAAACATTGTCTTAAATTTGACGATCGTATGGTCGTCTCCAAAACTTCACCTCCCTGCCTGCATTGCGTTCATACAGTATGAACTAATGACGTGGCCCAAACGCTGAATGACAAGTGTCGTACGATCTGTTGATGTGTCAGATGACTAGTCGTACGAACTGCTCAATGGACCCGCTGACTATGCGTAGGGACGATGATGTGGCACTGTACGAACGAACAGAAAATCACCACGTGGCAAAGTTGGCTGGACAGTCCGCGTGGCAAAAAATGGCAGTGTACGGATAACAAAGGCTGATGTGGCCGAATGAAACAGTGCCACGTGTCAGATGTCATGGCCATGTGGTGAAGGGATCGCAGTCTGGAGAGAAGGATGTCGGCGATGGGAGCTGCCAGTAGTTGGGTGCCACCAACGACGAAAGAGGAGGCAGCGGCGGCGAGGGCGGCGCTCCGGACGAGTGAAGGATGTGCCAGCAGGGATGTCTTATAAGCTTGCTATATTTTGTCTCTCTATTTTGTCTTTTCATTGATCAACAAGATAAGTCTTATGAGGATACAGTTTATCCTTGTCCTATATTTTGTCTCTCTATTTTGTACTTTTCATTGAGCTCTTGATCCTAGCAAAATCTCACATGGTATCAGATCCATTAGACCGTCATTGATTTGTCTTTGAGAGGCATTGTTGAAGGCTTGCATTTACAGATCTGAGGAGGTGTTATTTTTGGGGGTGTCCTACGGCGATTTCGACATCACGATTGAGTTCAGGAGGCCATTTCCATAAAAATTGAGTATAAACTCAACCTATTTTGGAGAAAGTCGATTTTGGAGGAAAAATTTTGCCTATTTGGCTATATGGTATGGATTTTTCAAAAAAAATATATATTATTTTCTGCAAATGTTTTTATTAAAATTCATTTTTTTATATTTCGCAGTTTAAAAAAAAAATTATCGAAAAAAGTTTATTTCACAAAAATTCAAATAAAAAATATATTATATTTCGGGGGGGGGGGGGGGGGGGGGGTCTGTGACTACCCCCCCTCGTACTCTTCATACCCATACTGCATTTGTTTCTCCACAGAGTTGCAGGGCCCGTACTGCATTTATTTCACCGGAGCCCCTCGCTCAACACTAGTCAGTGTTTGGTCTTCCTCTCCATGGCCTGACCGCCGACGACCTTCACCTTCCGATGACTCCACTCCCTGGTGGCCACCTCTTTATGGCCCTCTACTGACAGCTGCAGCTCCTCGTTGGCGGCTTCTACTTGCTTTGGTCGCTTACCTCCCTGCACCAGCGATCTCCCGGCCCGTCTGCTTCGGCGCCGCAGGCTTATTTACATTGTATGTAATTGTGAGATTTTACCAAGATCAAGAGCTCAATGAAAAGTACAAAATAGAGAGACAAAATATAAGACAAGAATAAACTGTATTCTCATCAATAGATAAATGATCAATCATTACATACAAAGAATATGAGCTTGCTTATATAGGCAAGGCTATATGGATATGTGAGCACACAAACATGACATGTGGCTCAATGAGAAAGAAAGGGTAGGTGGGAAATAGGTGTGGTAGGTAGGAGAAACAATAAATTATTCTACATGAGGTGGATCACCCACCGAAGGTGGAATTATCACTCCACAATAAGTGGATATGATAGAGTAGTAACAAGATCACACCATAAAAGGTGGAAATCTCCTACAACACACTATCCCAATGTGGCACAAACACCCAAGTGTCTCATACCCAAACTACTATGAAATGCATTATCCTAAGTATACTTAAGTAAGGTGTAATAACATCCAACATGAATAAATAATTACACCAACAGTAATAAACAAACATTTCATTCAATCAACTCAATCAGTTGATGGTATTTTGCATATTGGTAGGAATACAGTTTATTCTTGTCATATTTTATTCTCTCTTGTTTAAGCTATCAATTGGACTCTAGATCTTGGCAAATTCTCACTGTGGTTTTGCAACTATTTAGTTTGCAATTTATTTCATCATCTCTCTTTCATCCATGAATTTTGGTTTTGGTTTTTGATTGATGGGAAGAAATTTAGCAAGACAACTGTTGAAAATAAAATGTGTCGAAGCAGTTGTTGGTGTTGGAAATAAGCCACACTCGGACCGATGATGGATTGGTCCAAGAGGGGCCAGTAGCTCAGTGGTAGAGCACTCCAGCAGCATATGGAAGGTCCTAGGTTTGAGTCCTAGCTGGTCCATGTCTCAACATGGTATCAGAGCCAGCTCCAAGCTAGGAGCCCCAAGCACACAAGAGGTGTGGCTTAAGGGGGGGTGTTGGTGTTGGAAATAAGCCACACCCGGACCAATGATGGACTGGTCCAAGAGGGGCCAGCAGCCCAGTGGTAGAGCACTCCAGCAGCGTATGGAAGGTCCTAGGTTTGAGTCCTAGCTGGTCCATGTCTCAACAGCAGTGAGTGTTACTTCTCCCCCTTTTTGCTTTGATAAAATACATAAACATGCATATAACAAATAGTTAGAATTGCATTTCAAAATGAATTGAGAGAAACAAATTATACACTATGATAATTATATTTATGAAACAAAGCAATAATAATTACTTTGGTATAAGAACTTAGTAACAGGTTTGATCAAATAACAAGATCTTGTGAGTAAACATTGTATAAAGGATAATTCAAAATGAACATAAATGAAGTAGGAAACATGTATTCATAGATGATAATTGTCACCATATAGCACTACAATAGTAACCACCCATAAAATAGGCCAGCCCCTTATCAGCATCGATCCTAAAGATAGTGCAACATAGTAACTGATGTGGATCATAAAGCAATAATACCAAGGATATGACAAGTAGATAACGCAAGGGCCCAGATAACTCAGACTTACAAAAGGTTGTCACCAACATCCCCCTTGAACCTGACAATAATAAGGAAGTTGGAATTACACAACATCTACCCTTGATGACAGCTTCCTAGAGGCCAAGTGAAGAGTTGACCTACATTATCTTCTCTGCAAGAAGATACCCCCTGAATCCCAACTAATGTGTCAACCACCTCCACCATCTAAGCTGCAAGAAAAATCCTATGAAGCCCAAGCAGAGAAACAACCTCCCATGTTGTTTAAGCTATAACAAGACGCCTCCCAATGCCCAAGTGGACAGACAAACTCCTCGACCATCTCAGCTACGGAATGACACCTCCTAAAGCCCAAATGGAGAGACAAGTTTCACTACAAGCAGACTTATGAAGGCAGTCATATAACACAATATCTCTGAAGACAGAACCAACAAATAAAGAAGTTCAACAGGCACCAAAGCCATGAGAGTCATAAACAATGCTCAACATAATAAAACAGATTCTAATTTGTTATATGCAGAAATGATTTGAGAGTGACATGTTAGTCTACGTTGTCATTGATGTCACAAAACGATACAAAGTAATTCTGTGAATTTTCAGACATGATCATAAACTGATAAAATGATACTGTGTAAATACTTACAGTGTTAATGACATCCTTTGATCTCTATTTTGGATCTGTTTTTATGGTCTGAACGTTGCATTTATACACAGCAATATAGTAGGCTGCATATGTGTGTAAGCCATAAGGTTTGCAGAGAAAGTCAAGGGTTATTTCTGCCACGTACAGAACAGAACATGTCTCGACTTGTCACGCACAGAACAAAACATGGTTTCTGGCACATACAGAATGGGTGTTGAACTTTATTTATGATTGCAGCATCGTTGATCTAGTTCGATCATTGGACAGAGTAGTCTATGATTGTTCCTATCATTGCTATCTCAAATCTGCAATCGATTACACAAAGTCTTTTAATCCTTCTTTGGTCGGTTTTCATAAACTACTTCATTGCTATCGAAGATGTGTATTTATATGTTTATAAACTTCTTCATTATCATCAATGAAATGTATATATAGTTTTCTTCATTACTATCGAAGATATGTACAAACTTATTATGTTAAGAAAATAATTCTTAAACTTGTCAGTTCAATATGGTTGAAGTAGTTGTCAGTTATCAGGTGGTTGTCAGTTGCTTTAACAGTTGTGCAACTTCCTAACTGCCGGCAGCTAGAAGTTCCTGCCGATGAGGAAAGAAGGTTATAGTCTATTTATACATTGTATTCAATTGAAGGAATAGTGCGTGCGTGTGTGATTGAAAGAAAAGAACTGGATGCTGTGTATGCAATAAAGAGTTCTATTTGAAAAGAGATACCAGATATATATAAAATATTCTAAAAAGAGAAGACATAAGAATTGTTAAGAAGATATACCCTGAGATCTGAAGGTTCAATGCTGTTATAAGGAAGAAAGTTTTTCATTTGAAGGTGCGATGCTATTTGACCCAGATCAGGTATAACAGTGCATTAATTTTTTCTTTCAAGTCTGCTGTAAAGTTGTGTAGACAAGTTTTTCAGAGATTTCTGATAGAAGTTTATGACAGTGAGAAGTATTCAAGTTATACTTGCAGATTTATATTGACTATTCATTCAGTTTGCAGAGAGGTTCTTGCAGATCATTTTTATACAAGATATCTGAAGCCTGTTTATATTCAGATTGAAATTGCTTGTCTACATGTTCAAAATGTTGTAAAGAGAAATTTCAGAGATTGAAATCAGTTGTAACTTGTAATAGTGACATTCTTAGAGTTGGTGCTTTAAGAATTCCGAGTTGGTTCTCAGATCATTGAATTGTGGTTTTGAAAGAGTTGGTGCTCTTATTTGCAATTTGGTGATTCCTTGGGGTTGGTGCCCAGCTTTGTGAACATTTCAACTGTGATGCTGAATTAAGACAGTAGATCCTAGCAACATTCTCACCTATGTTTTTCCCATCCTGGGTTTCTACGTATCTATTGTGCATTGGCTTCATTGTGTGGTTGCATTTCTTTCTAATTTCAGTTTCAATTCCTTTCAATTTTCAGATTGAAGTAGGATAAAGTTCATCAGATCAAAAGTTTATAACTTCTACGGATTCACCCCCCCACTTCTCAGTAGAAGAATTGTGTTCTGCGTGACAGTGCAATAATACCAAGTAACCAACAACAATAGAGACAAAGAGAGCATAAGAGACACTAGAGCACCATGCTAAATTATGATGCAAGATTATTTTATACAAAGCACTATAAAAGTAATCTGACAGATCTGATGTGAAGTCATCTGTGTCTATATCTTCGACTATCTAATGCTTATCCCATGCCTATTTCAAGAAAACTAATAGCTATGTTTCAATTAATATATAGGGGGAGATAGAGAAACGTAATGACAGTAACAGGAAGCACAGCTACTTACCTTCTGCCCATTCTCCATGTTTTTATTTTTTGCATGTGCTGCATAAAAATTTAGCCAAATAGAGTCAAAACTGTTGATGCCATAGACATAATATATGAGTTTGGACTTTGCAGTATGATAACATGTGCTTAGGATGTTCCTGAAGTTTGTGGTGAAAACGACATGTCCTGGAATAGCTGTTAGTTCTAAGTGTGTTGTACACATTGCAAGTTCTAGTTATAATGTTAGGGAATTATTGTAATATGTGGTTTCTAAGTTGTAATTTAGGGATCCTAGTTAGACATTGTAATAATCCAATGTTGTATGTGTAAATAGTTCCCCTAGGGACCCATAAGATTCTTCCCAACTTCATGGCATGACTTGTAAGAGCATTGAAAGGAGTTACAACGTTGCTTAGTCTACTTGAAAATGGCACTCCAATTTGGGTAGTTGAAAGGTGTTGACGTGTATTTTGTACACTATCAAACACAGAATAAAATACCTAAAGGTACCTTATCCTCTCTTGAATAAAGCCTCTGATTGCTGAAGATATCGCGAAAAAGGATCAATCAGGATGACTCCAAGGTTCTTGTATGTAGGGTCTCTACGTGTGGATAAGCTCTCTGTGGTATGAT
Source organism: Cryptomeria japonica (assembly GCF_030272615.1). NCBI lineage: Eukaryota > Viridiplantae > Streptophyta > Pinopsida > Cupressales > Cupressaceae > Cryptomeria > Cryptomeria japonica. The sequence continues at coordinate 16,432,791 of NC_081413.1, read as the reverse complement.
GTGATTTGCTGGAATCACAAGGGGACTTACATTTGATGCCTGAACTTCTGATTTGCTTTGAATATTGCTGGACACAGGATTTTACTGGCTTTGACTTGAAAAAAAGGAAAAAAAGATGAGGGCGAAGAGAGGATCTAATCCTAATACTAAGAATGTAGGAGCAATGATTGATCTTTGATGAAACTCTAACTAGGTCGTGTTTTGACATCGCAGGACCATCTCCACAAGGCTAGTGCGATTTCGAAGGGAAGCTTTATGATGTTCAAATCATCACTACAGGCATAGACACCATCAGGTTGATGCATATCAATGAAGAAGCGACAATTGAAGTTAGGCTTAAGCTGAATGATTCCAGTTGACTACGCAAGGCAAGTCTGCAATCAACAAACTGCTAGTAGTATGGATGTACGAATTCCACCATCAATCAAGCACATTTCTTCCACTCATCTAATAACATGAAATCAAATACGAGAAGTATAAAGACCATGCAAATTGTCGAATCGACCCATAAATTTCACCATTTCTTTAATGAAGTTACAAGTCTTTTACAACAACATCTTGGCAACAATCTTTGCCTTCTCTCTCTACTCTACTCTAGTTACTATTCTATTTCTATCTTCTAACTATTTTCAACTCTCTAACTATTATCTAACTATTGCTAATTGCCTTTACAAAATGAAATGTCAGGGCTTATATAGTGCCCTCAATACAATTCGATGGCTTAGATCAATTCGAGATCAATGGCCAAGATTTTACAATGAAAACCCTAATTAGGGTTTGTTACAACCATTACATAACATTTAATGCTTGACCAATGATATAATTGTATTGCTTGGACACATGTCCTCTCTGGAAAATTCCACCGATGGATAGCTGGGTTAGGTACATCGGAGTTTGTGCCACCTTCCATGAGTTAGGTACATTGAATCTGGACATGCTAAGGTGGACCACACTGACTGGAGGAGTGATGACTGGGATGCCACCTCATCTGACACTTGTAACTTGGTAGATTTTCAACTTGATGTTGTTGAGAAGCTATCTTTAATTAACTCTTCTGAAATTATTTGCTTCTTCAACGAACCCTTGTTCTGACTTCTTGTGTCCTTGATGTGTAGGATGATTGATGTACCTCGCCTTGGAATACTGGATTGGAAGAGGTCGCCCTTATCTTGATGATGCTGGATCGAAGAAGGCCGTCCTTGTCGATGCTAGGCTGGAGGAGGTCGCCCTTGTCCTTGCTTGATCGTCCTTGATCTGGCTTGATTTTTCTTGATGAGAGCCTTTCGACTTGTAAATCCTTTGAGCTTGGGAGTCGCCATCTTGATACCTACACAACATTTCAAAATTAGTAACATGTTTTGCAACGTGGAAATATAGACTAGAAAGAGGATTTAAGTTTTAAATTAGGAAACCTCATGATAAATCTTTGAATTATCATTTCCTAAATTTACTAAGCCACTTGAGATTGAAAATTGAAAATTCAAAATTGAGACTAGGAGAATCTCGCCATACCTCCACTTGGGAATTAACTCTAAGAAAAGATGCAAAATTAAGCAAGTTTGGTAGGTAAAATGTGGATCGAAGTCTTCAAAATGTGCTTCTTCTATCAACTTCACCACCTCTAGCCTTCAACGCTTTGAGGAAAATTCGCTCCTTCTTTAGTCTTCAACTAAATTCGCTCCTCCCTAGACCAGATTTCGCACCTTGTTGTTCTTCTCCAAATCGCACTTGTGTGAGTGGATGAATGATGGATTAGAATCGCTAAACACACCTCCACTATATAGGCGCTCATCTTGATAATTGCCCCTAGGCCGACTTGGAAAATAGGCCCAAAAAACAAATAAAATTTAATAAAAGAGGGGGCTGACCTTGCAAAATAATACCCCAAGCGCTCCCCTTTTTTAAAATTTAATTTAATAATAATTAATTAAATGTCTTTGTAATTAAAAACCTCGATTTTTTAAAGGCTTTAAATTAATTATTGAATGTCCATGCGCTATTTTTAAATACCAATTTAATTAAATCTTTCACATTTTTATCGAATTTGGCATTTTAATGTAATTCGAAAATATTGGCGCCTAAGCATGGGAGGAATAAGGGACACTAACCATATCGCTCTGGTCCCTGGGAGAGGGACAAGAGCGCTCCTTCATTTTGGCCTTGTTTTTCTTGTTTTTCACGTTCAGAGTCATGTCTTAGACGTCCAAAATAGCATTTTAATTGGGAATCTTGAGCTTAATTCGTCCCTTTTGTGGAAGGAGTGCGCTTTAAAGTACTTTCGCCCTGGTCCCTTGGTGAGGGACAGGAGCGAACTTGCCTTTTTCCTTGGGTCTTTGTCTCTTTAATCACCAATTTATATCGCAAGGCAAGTAACAATGTTATCCATTCATTCCATGCATACTTTACTCGTCCTTTACAATGCAAATTTGATATTTGAGTGAATATCGCCCTGGTCCCTTGGTGTGGGACAGGAGCGATTTTGCTTCTAGGGTCAATTTTCCTCATGATTGCGCTTTCGAGTTATATTCAACTGATAAAATGTATCTCCTTTGATCTTCTCAATTCGCGAAATCGTTCAAATCTTTCAAGGACAAGGCAATTTTGGATTTCAAGCTCCGGTCCTTCAGTGAGGGACAGGAGCGATTTTTGTCCTCCAGGCCAAATCGTTACAATTTTCATCAAAAAAAGTCTTGGCTAAGGAAGATATCATCTTACTTCATGCTATGAATAAAAGTTAATGTCCAAAAAAGGTCTAAAATTGTGCATATAAAGAAAAGCGCTCTGGTCCTTCAGTGAGGGACAGGAGCGAATTTGACCTTCTAGGCAAAAACTTCATCATTTCATTGTTTTTGATCAAGTCTGGATGCTCTATCACGTTCATTTTGTCCTTCACCATGCTTTTGATGTCTCAATTTAACCAAACAAGGTCAGGAATGGCTCAAATAAGTATTTTCGCCCTGGTCCCTTGGTGAGGGACAGGAGCGCTTTGCCTTGGTCCCTTGGAGAAGGACAGGAGCGAAATTCGCTCTGGGTCCTTGGAGAAGGTCAGGAGCGAAATTCGCTCTGGGTCCTTGGAGAAGGTCAGGAGCGAAATTTGACTTTTCGAACTCTCTATCAAGACAATTTTAATGGAATATAACATTCAAGTATAAGTGACATTTCCTTCTATGTTTCTTCTTTCTTATACTTTAAGTTATATTCCATATATACTTTCAGGATGTTTGAGAGTGGTTTCAGACCTCCAGGAGTTATATTGCAAAATCTAGTTTTTTGAGGTTTTTCAGTTTCCAGACTTAGTCAAATTTCAGGATCAAGACATTCCAGACTTAGCCAAATTTCAGGATCAAGACATTCCGGACTTAGCCAAATTTCAGGATCAGGACTTCACTCCAGCAGGACCTGCTATCCTATTGATCTCCCCGACAGCACTCAAAATGCAAAGGCCAGCTAACAAAACCCTAAAAGACCTAGAAAACAAACCCTAAAAAGCAAAAAACATGGGTCCCCATTTGCAATGGGGCGATGTGTGAAAACGTCACAACAAAAGGTCACAATCTGCATGGGGATTCTCACCCTTGGTGTGGTGAGATCTTCTTGCTTATATCTCCTATTTGCATGTTGAAAATTAGGGCATATGTCCTTTACATCTGTTAAAATTGATCAGATTTTGGAAGTAGAAGAATTTTAGTTTTATTCTTTATTGCCGTTACTCAACTCGGTTGGATATATTTGCCAACTTGTCAATAAGGTTACTGCTGATAAGAGATGAATACTAATAATTCAAATGAATCAAACTTGATCTGGTATATATATGAGTATCAATGTCTTTGACTTGCACTTTCGATTTTTTGTACTTATCAATGAATCGATACTCATCTCAATATATATAATATTTGGAGGAGGCATGTCTTCAAAGAGTCATGCCTCCACATGAATCTGATTCGCGTGGAGTCATGCCTCTTTCAGGAGGCATGCTCCTCTCAATTAATCGGCTATGTTTAGACAGCGATCTAATTACATATGTTAAGTTCTAACTTGATTTACATAATCGATCAGCATCTTAGCATAATTCGATTGATAATCAATATAAGATCGATTCATAATTAATATAATATCAGATCGATACATAATCGATTCTCATGATAATGATTAATTATCTTCATCGATTCATATATGATCGATTTACTTAATATAATGCTAGTATACATCACCAGTTCTCTTAATCGGTTTATATGATCAAAGTAGATAAATACATGATTAGTTTATATGATCGATTTTCATAATCAGCATGATTAATAATTACATATAATACAAATCCAAATTATGTATATATGTGCATACATATATATATATATATATATATATATATTATAATGAAGAACACTTAATATATATATATATATACACGCATATATACATAATGATATCTTCCTAATTATTAATTATGCTGACTATGACCAGTAATAGAGATCAATCATGTATATCATTTCATCGATAGGATTACCCCGACCGAAGCTACAAATCATTAAAACTCCCTCTTGGCTAGGGACGATGATCACAAAGTATACACAGAAGAACCACACGAGGAGTGGTGTAGATATCATCTCATGGTATCAGGAGCAAATTAGCAATAGTCTACAAATATCAACACTAATGACATTCACCAATGGCTCACAATATCCAATATGGTATGTGCACTAGCATCAACCATATGATGCCTACCATAGGGATCTAAGTTTTATGGCATGTCCACGGATATTAAAACACTTAACATCCACCATGACATATCTTAGCAATACAACTAAATTGACTAATAGATATCATGATACCCATTAGTCAGTTGATATTGTTTTAAGAGATATGAACTATCATGACATGTTTACAGAGATCAACCATATGATATCTATCATGATAGATAGTAAAGTTATTGTAAAGTCGTCACTTTGCAATAACTACCAAAAGAATACAAGTGATTATCATTCAGAAGTCGTCACTTCTCAATGATGCACACAGGGACCCATAAAGTCATGAAATAACAAAAGGAGTTTATATATTAAACATCTTTAGAATATATTAGTACAATAATAATGCTGAGACTCAATCTTAGAATTTACATTTCAATCATACCAAGCTTACCTCTGAAGTGTTCTACCTTTGTTTTGGTGAGAGGCTTGGTGAGAATGTCTGTTGTTTGATCTTCAGTACTAATATACCTCAACTGGATTACCTTTCTCTGTGATAAGGTATTTCAATATGTTTGGATCTGTCATGAAATACTGGATTTACTAAAAGCTTTATATAACTCTGGTTGTCACAGCGGATGATGGTAGGATCTAAGGATTGTCCAAACAGTCCTACAAGGAGTTTTATCAACCATATTGCTTCTCGTGCTCCCAGAGATGCCGCAATGTACTCTGCTTTTGTGGAGCTTTGAGCAACTGAAGATTGCTTCCTGCTAAACCAGGATATCATAGCTGATCCTAAACTGAAGCAGCACCCTGATGTGCTTTTACGATCCACCACACTTCCAGCCCAATCTGAGTTTGTATATCCATATAAGTTTAGATCTACATCTTTATACTTTAAGCCATATCCAATTGTTCCACGAAGATATCTCAAGATGTGTTTTGCTGCAACTAAATGTAACTGCTTCGGTTCACACATGAACTGACTGAGTGCATTCACAGCATAACAAATATCTGGTCTACTATTGATCCAATCATCTGCCGGTAGAGGGTGGAATCTGCTAATTCGGAACTTGCAGCTGCCTCTCTTAACTTGTGTAAGTTTGTTTCCATGGGAGTGGACACAGGCTTACAATCCATCATTCCAAACCTTTTCAGAATGTCAATAGTGTATTTCCCTTGATTTAGGATAATCCCATTAATTTACTATCATGCTTCTAAACCGAGAAAATAGTGTAGAAGCCCTAAGTCCTTCATGTCAAATTCGGACGCAAGGTCTTGTTTACACTTGATGGTGAGATGCTCTTCGCCTGTGATTAACAAGTCATCAACATAAAGAATAAGAATTAACATATCTCCATTTATTACCTTGAAGTAAAGGTTCGGTCTGCATCATTCTTCGAGAAGCCAAGTCCTGATAGATAGTGATCTATCCTTTCATACCAGGCCCAAGGAGCCTGTTTGAGCCCATACAAGGCTTTCTTCAATTTGAAACCATGAGAATGTTGTCCATGCACTACAAATCCTTCAGGTTGTTCCAAATAGACTTCCTCCTCTATTACGTCATTTAAAAATGCAGTCTTTACATCCATTTGATGGATTTTCCATCCCTTTGATGCAGCAATAGCAATCACAGCTCTGACAAAAGTGTATCGGGCAACAGAAGCAAATGTCTCTTCATAATCAATTCCCTCTTTCCAAGAGAAACCTTTGGCGACAAACCTTGCTTTGTATTTTTCAATACTCCCATCTGCAGCATGTTTGATTTTAAAAAGCCACTTTTAGAAGACACCACTGATTTGTCCTTAGGCCTAGGCACAATGTCCCAAACATCATTCTTGAGAATAGACTTATACTCTTCTGTCGTGACTTCTTTCCAGGCTTGATGTTGGAAGGCTTCCTAAACATTAGAAGGTTCTGAATTTATGATTTCACTCATTAGTGCAACATAGCTGGAGAATCTGTTAGGTCTTTTACTTTCCCTAAAAGTTCCTTTTGGAGCTGTATAATTTTCAGCCTCCTTGATCATCTTCCTGGCCCATAGTGGTCTTTTCTTAGTCACATTAGTATCTCTAGGTTCATCAGTATAGTCCATAGGTTCAATGTGATTGTTGCCTTCAATTGATTCATGAGTCTCCCTCTGAATCTCAAAGGAGTGATCCTTTTCACTGTATTGAGGAGATTCATCATCTATTTCATTAACATCCTTAGATCTTTTGAATGCAATATCCTCTTCAAATATTACATCCCTGCTTAGTTCAATTTGTCTTTGACCAGAAAATATAGACCCTATAGGCTTTAGAAGTTTCACTATACCCAACAAAGATTCCCTTTTTTTCCAGAGGGTTCTAATTTAGATCTTTTCTCCTTAGGGATGTGAATGTAAACAGGACAGCCAAAAATTCTTAAGTGACCTATGTCAGGTTTGAGAGTTTTGTTATCAAGAAAGGAATGTGGACATCTATTTTGGATATACACAATAGCACTAGAGGCTTCGGCCCAGAATGAGGTATGAAGGTTTTGGTCATGTATCATGGCTTTGGCTGCTTTTATAGTTTTGTTTTTCCTTTCTGCTACTCCATTTTGTTGAGGGTTGTAAGGAATAGTGAACTCCCTCTTAATCCCAGCATTATTACAAAAAAATTTAAAGTTTTCAGAGATGTACTCCCCCCCATTATCTGATCTAAGGGTCTTTATACTTTTACCTGATATATTTTCTACTATAGCCTTGAATTCCTTAAACCTTTTAAGGACTTCATCAAACTCTTTACACTTTAGAAAATATATCCATGACTTCCTAGAATAATTATCTACAAAAATAACATAATACAAAAATCCTCCTAAAGAGGATACTGACATAGGTCCACATAAATCAGAATGAACAATTTCTATTACATTTTTGGATTTACTTTCACTACTATGAAATGTGCCCTTGGTATTCTTCCTAAGGTACACCCTTTGCAGATTCCTTCATGTTCTTGCATCAACTTAGGTATCCCTGTCACCATTTTCTCTATAGAGGGTAAAGCACAAAAACGAAGATGCCCTAATCTTCTAGGCCATAATTCACAAGTGCTAGAAGATTCATGACTTAAGTGCTTGTGAAGGAGAGGTGCAAAGTTTGTACAGACACCCATGTCGAACTCTGATGGTGTGTGCCTTCTTGATATTTGAGTTCTTAGGCTAGGCTAAGACTTTTCCATCCATGAAGGTGATTCTATATCCCTTGTCTTCAAGAGCTTATATGGAAACCAGGATGCGTTTGATGCCCGGCACAAATAGTACACCTGTTAATTGAAGGGAGATGCCTGATTTTAGTTGAATGGTATAGGTTTCGATCCCTTTCACTGGGTAGTTTGAATCATCTCCAATTGTGACTTCCTCATCAGAATTTTCTACCATGGTGTCTAGGTGCTCTCTGAATCCTGTTATATGTTGAGATGCCCCACTGTCTATTACCTAGGTGTTAAGGCTGGTAGATACTTGACTGGAGAGAGCTGAGTAGAATACAAGTCTTTCGGAATCTAAGTTGGCCTTACTGACTTCTGCAATTGAGGCTTGAGGCTTGGGCCTGTCTGGGCACTTTACAACAATATGACCATATTTATCACATCTAAAGCATTGAACTTTAGATAGGTCCCTTCTCCTTTTGAATGAACGCTTCCCAGTTGAGTCCTTGCCTTTCTTCTTCTTGAAGTTATTTTTCTTTCCTCTTTTGTGCGACTGAGAGCTTAGGACTTGCATGTCTTCATTTGTAGAGTTTATTCCAATCCCTCTAGTGACCAATCTTGATTCTTCTTGTATGCAGTCGGTTTTTAATCGATCAAATTTGGGAAGTTTGGATCATGCACTAATCCCTTGAATAAATGATTCCCAAGAGGTAGGAAGCCTGTTGAGTGCCAGCATGGTTAACTCCTTGCTATCGAATGTGTGACCAATTGTAGATAGTTGGTTCCTTGGCTCCGTTATCCTCATGAAATATGAAGTGATAGTTTCTCCTTGGTTCATCTTGATATGGTGGAGCTGCTATTTCAGAGCAAGAGCCCTGCTAGTATTATTTATCTCAAACATGTTCTATAGAGTTAAGAACATTAGATAGGCTGTATTTAACTTTGAGATAATAGGGACGATATGATCTTTTACTCCATCCACCAATAATTTCATGGCTTTGTTGTTATTCCTTGTCCATTGAAGTTTCTCGTCTTCTTCATCGGGTTTGAGTATAGCCTTCTCCACAAACCTGTTCAATTCGTGTTCCTTTAGTGCGAGCATCATCCTAAACTTCCATGATACAAAATTTGCAGCTCCTTCAAGACGATCCTCAAGTCTAACTCCATTCACCATTTTGTCGAATATAGAATTCTAGAAAATTTTAATGGAAGTTAGTTGTTAAAATTGATCAGATTTTGGAAGTAGAAGAATTTTAGTTTTATTCCTGATACCATGTTAAAATTGATCAGATTTTGGAAGTAGAAGAATTTTAGTTTTATTCTTTATTGCTGTTACTCAACTCGGTTGGATATATTTGCCACCTTGTTAACAAGGTTACTGCTTATAAGAGATGAATACTAATAATTCAAATGAATCAAACTTGATCTGGTATATATATGAGTATCGATGTCTTTGACTTGCACTTTCGATTTTTTGTACTTATCAATGAATCGATACTCATCTCAATACATATAATATTTGGAGGAGGCATGTCTTCAAAGAGTCAAGCCTCCATGTGAATCAGATTCACGTGGAGTCATGCCTCTTTGAGGAGGCATGCTCCTCTCAATTAATCGGCTGTGTTTAGACAGTGATCTAATTACATATGTTAAGTTCTAACTCGATTTACATAATCGATCAGCATCTTAGCATAATTTGATTCATAATCAATATAAGATCGATTCATAATTAATATAATATCAGATCAATACATAATCGATTCTCATGATAATGATTAATTCTCTTCATCAATTCATATATGATCGATTTACTTAATATAATGCTAGTATACATCACCGATTCTCTTAATCGGTTTATATGATCAGAGTAGAATAAAACATGATTAGTTTACATAATCGATTCTCATAATCGATTTTCATAATCAGCATGATTAATAATTACATATAATACAAATCCAAATTATGTATATATATATATATGTATATATATATATATATATGCGCATATATACATAATGATATCTTCCTAATTATTAATCATGCTGACTATGATCAGTGATAGAGATCAATCATGTATATGATTTCATCGATAGGATTACTCCGACCTAAGCTACAAATCATTAACAACATCCTTCCATGGTTTCAAATCCATCTTGGTGCTTTTGTTCAAACCTATCCTATAATTGAAGGCTTGGGAGTTTTGTGTGACAGGTTTTGGAGTGGAGGTGTATGTTGGGTTGCTCATTTGCTTTGAGTTAGAAGATGTTGCCACCACATCACATGTAGTTCAGACAAATGCATATGACATATGGTGGTTGGATAATAAATTAAAGGATCTCATATTGATGTTGGTACCCAAAAGGGCTTTTCCAGGGTATATGATGCGTCAACTCTCCTATCCTTATTGTCTTGTTGATTTCTATTTCAGTTTCAATCTGATATGAGTTATATTTCTGATTTATGTCAGCACCTAAGATGAGATTTAAGGTTTAAGACATTTAGTAATCCTAATTGACAACATTAACCTCTAGATTCAACAGTTAAAAGTTGAAGGACAAGATGTGGAAAGTGCTCCAGCTAGAGCCCTAGTAAACTATTTCCCCTCTAATAGGAACTTAGCCCTAGGATCAACGACTTGATAAGCTCATGCTAGGATTTTGCGATAAGGATTGATCTTTAATGACTACTTCTATTTTATTTTTTAGTATTATACCATTGATATAAAGCCCAAGGCTGCCTAGGGGACAACACTCTAACAAAGAGAATGCAAACACAACTAAACACCATGTTAGAACTATACTCCAAGGTTGTATTATATAAAAATTATCCAAAATGCATCATGAAAATTTGTGTGGCTTCAAAGGCCTTAATTTGTGCTTGGCAACGAGGGCTCTACCCCTCAACTCCACCTCTATTGTGACAAGGACACTGCACACTCAACCCCACCTCTATTGTGACAAGGACACTGCACACGGACCCTACTGGGGGCGTTGCTCCTAAACACCCACGAGGGGCGACGCCCCTCAACCCCACTAAGGGCATTGCCCCCAAACCCCCATGAGGGGCAATGTCCCTCAATACCTTTGGGGACATTTCTCCCAACCTCAATGAGGAGCGTTGTCCCTCAACCCCATTGGCGTCTCCACTCCCAAAAACCCTCTAGTTATTAGTGTTGATGTGGTTTTTAGGACACCTCAAACACAGAATAAAATACCAAGAATTCTATCCTCTCTTGAACAAAGAAACCTTATATGCTAAAGAATATGATCAAATGAGATAACTCCAAGTTTTACAATACTAACAATCAACTTTATATTCTAGATAGACTTAGTGTTTGATGCGATCTTGTTGGTAATCACAAAGGGACTTACACTTATGAACACTGCTAGAATGTGGAATCTTACTTGGAAAAAAAAAAAGATAAAAGAGATGAAAGGGTTAAGGTAATCTAATCCAATCCTAAGAACAATGATGGTAAAGGATGATGCTTTGATAGACAAACTCCTTCAAATAAAGCCTTGTTTCGTCATGATGACAACAACTACACAAAACTAATGCAATCTTCTAGGGAAATGGAAGCTTTTCACACTACGAACACATCATCCAAATACCCAATGCTAGCACAACTTGAAAAGTATCCACAATCGAACTTAGCACAATAACATGGTTCAAGCTAACTTTACACTGTAACTTACAATCAGCAAACCACAAAAAGTATGAACCAAGGATTTCATCACATATCATTGCATTTCTCCATTAAGATCAATGAACTTTAACTAAATTTGAGAAGTGACAAGAAATCATACAAATTGTAGAAACAACACATAAAGGATCCAACATGCTTCAATAAAAATCATATATTAATTCCACAAGTCTTGGCAACAACTTCGAGCTTCCTCCTCCTACTCTACTTCTATTTTCTATCCACTACTCATCAACTATTAACCTTTACAAATGAGAGGTTGAGCCTTATATAGAGATCCCATTACAATTCAATGGCCCTGATTGATTCAAGATCAATGGCCGAGATAATTCCATAAAACCCTAATTAGGGTTAGTTATAACTAACTTTTCTTTAACCAAGGAGAAAATTACAATGCTTAGGACACATGTCCTTTAAATGCAGACCAATAGGAAAATAGGTTAGGTACATGGAACTTTGACGAGTTGGCTTTTCATGACTTGATTAAGTTGATATGACTAAGACTCCACCTCATCATGCTTGTCTTGTAGATCATCACAAAGAAGTGTTTATGATTGAGCAATGTCTCTTGATACTCAACATTGTCCAAGTGCTCCTTGAAGAATGCGATGATGGGGAATATTCCCAAAATGTATCATCTTTGGTGATCAAGATTCTAACTTTGATTAACTCTACTGAAACTATCATTCATTCTTGGTCACATTTCACTTTTCCATCTTCATGTTTGGGAATCCCTCTTCTTGTGATGCATTTCCAATCTCAACCTTGGAATCTTGAAATATTTCCTTCTTTGACACTCTTTGATCCTACAATTCCTAGTTTTGGACTTGAATTCCCTAGTGGAATTCTTGACGTCATGTTGCAATGTCCTTTTCATCCTTGGAATTCCTCTTCTTGAATATCATCTTACCTTAAGTATGTGATTCTTGACGTCATTTTAAAAGGTGGAATGTCCTTGATGTAGTTCCTGAATTCTAGAATGTGTCTTTGATATCCTCATCCTCACTTTGATCCTAAAAAAATCCTTTATTTTCCTTGACATAGTATCATCTCAATGACATCGTGAATGTCTCCAACTTTGACTTGGGAACTTGGATTTCCGAAGGAAATTCAAGACAATTGTAATGGTATCCCTCTTTATGTTGATCCTTACATTTGCTTCGTTAAGGTGTTTCTCCCTTGATGCTTCCTTGTGCATTGATGTAATCTTGAAAGGCATCGATGTTGTTCTGAATTGGTTCTTTCCTTCGCTTGTCAATATTTAACCTCCTCCTTGCATTGTAATCCTTGATATAATGTCTTTGATTCCTTAAGGTATTCATCTTCATATTGTAATGCAAACCTTGAATGTTCCTCCATTCCATCAATCCTGAAAAAGAAAGAGAAGACACCTTAGATTAAAATGCAAGAATTTGATGATAAGACAATTAAAGTTGTACATTTTGCATTCTTAGTTTATGTTGAGAATTTCCCATGACAATCAAAGTGGTGTGTGATCTTCACATGTCTTAGGACAAGTAGGTATATCTCCCCTTTGCACAAGGACTTGGGCAGGTTTCCATGGTAGTCAAGAAAAACAAGGCGGGTTGAGATATGTCCATGGAAAAGTAACAGCACATTCTCACCTTGGTCAAGGACAAATAGAGGGTGTGAATTCATAGTACTCAAGGACAAAGCTGGGCGCATTTTTAGATGTATTCAAGGACAACGACAAATGTGCAAGGCGGGTTTGAGAGGTACTTAGGGGCAAGGACAAATTAATGGTGATCAAAGACACAATTTCACCTTAATTAAGGATTTCAAATGCAAGTGCAAAATGGACGAGTGTCAATTTGAGCGCAAATTTACCCTCTTCAAGGACAAGGTAGAGCAAATTTTAGATGTCCCCGAGGACTAATATGAAGGGGGTGAGAGCATTCTCAAGGGGTCTGGGGACAAACAAGGGTGTGTTTTAGATGTCCCCAAGGACAATCACCAACACAATTCCATGTTCTTGATAAGCAAATACTTGGGCACAAATTAGGGGTCTCCAAGAGCAAAGATTCAATGCAATTCCATGTCAAGATAGGCCAACCTTGGGCGCAAATGAGACATGTACAAAGACAAAACATCAAATTTTGGATGCAAATGAGACATGTCTAAGGAACAAAACATCAAACCTTGGGTTCAAATAAGAGATGTCCAAGGACAAAACATCAAATCCTAGGCGCAAATGAGACATGTCAAAGGACAAGACATCAAATCCACAATTTGCCTAAGGAAATTCCCAAATGTGCCAAGGATTGAATCCATAATTCTAGCATTTTTTAATTGATCCTTAGGCCTTTAAGTTTTCAATTGTGAATTTCCTAAATTAGACAAGGACTTTAAAAAGTCTTCACTATTCCACAATCCTATCAAGGTCGGAAAATCTGACCTTGACAAGGAATTTCCCTTGTCTAGGCATCACATCCCTAAACTTGACCATAACATCAATCCTTGTGACGACCATTCATTAACAATTTTACAACATGCTCTACAATTTTGACAACATTGACAAGTTTTGCACTTTCAACATCTTGCCCCAAAACTCAATCTCGACACTCCATGGATTCTAGACATGAAACATTACTTCTCAACGTAACCACACCAAGGAGAAGACACCCTCACAAGAAAAAGGTTAAAGTTGCGACTATTGCCAAGCTAAAGACGACTAAACTAAACCACCTAAGCTACCAAGCAAAAAGTGGGGTCCCCATTTGCAATGGGGTGATGTGTGATAACGTCACAACAATTAGAATCTCTTGTCATGTAAGAAACTTGATTATAATGAGGTGGTGATCTAGAATTGGGATCTAACCCTTCAGTGTGTTGACTTAGACGTTATTGTTGCACAACTTGCCAAAAATCTCATTAGATGAGGCAGCTTGTATAGTACATGGCTAGTGGAAGTGGCAATGTAACTCATTATGTTTCAAGTGAAATTGAACCAAATGTTGACTTTGATGCTTTTGATGAAGAGCAATATGAAGATTATTAAATATTGATTGTAAAGTTCATTGTGTATTGACATTTGACAAATCACTAAATTATGAATTTATAAGTATTTTCATTTTTTAAATCATGGGGCATTTAAATATTTTGTTTATTGGCAATAATGAGCATCACTACACACACATATTTGAACCCATAACTATACCCAAGAGGAAAGAAGTTGTTACACTACCATACTCAATACCCATACCCATACTCACTCATACTTGGAATAGAAACTTAGCATACAAGTGTAAACATGCATTTATTACATCATTGTTCTTGTAAATGATGTTCAATTTACATTCAATATGCAAGTTATATTCTACTTTAATATTTTGTTTTATCTATTACTGAATTATTATATAAATCTGATTGTCTTCTTTTATGTGGTAGGGGAGGAGGAGCATTTATAAATTTTCAATGTCCATTCTCACACATTTCATTTGACATATATAGTGGGTTGGGTACGGTCAAGCGATGCCTTGACCGGCCATGTCTTTTGGACATGGCCGATCAAGACATCACTTGATCATGCCCCCTCACTATAATGGTGCGTGGCGTTTTATTTTACCAACCGGTGCATATTCAAACACCCGATAATTATCGGTGTATGCCAAATGGTGCATGGTTATATTAACACTATCCTTAACACCCGATATAATCGGTGTATGCCAAACGATGCATGGTTATATTAACACTATCCTTAACACCCAATATAATCGGTGTGAGTTTAATATATCACCCGATATTTAATCGGTGCAAACATAGACTAATATCGATATCAATCGATCGTCTAAGCGATAATCATTAAGTCGTATTTGCAAAGGTTAACTCGATTTGTCAATCGGTGAATACGAATAGATTATCAAATTGGGATACTATGAATAGTTAATATAAAAGGAATGTTTATCAATTGAATGCTTGAGTTTATTCATTTTAATAATCGATATGATAAATGATTGAATGAGAGACTTCATTTATCTCTCATTCAATCATTTATCTTACCGAAGCTATCTATACATTAACACTCCCTCTTAGCTAGGTAAGATAAATAAGAGTAGTGTATCAAGCATCACAATTCAACTGATAGTTAGCATTCTTTTACATATTTTAATTTTCTAGGGGATCATATCATCCACTCACAAGATATGAAGTATCACCTAACCACGTGATACAAAATGTCTATCACATTAGTCTTGTGATGACAGGATATCACCTCAGCACGTGATACAAGTATTACCTAAGCACATAATACTTAAGGATAATCATATGAGAAAATATTCAATTCTCACCTTTATCCAAGTTATGGTAAGTGCACTAACACTTCATATGAATATTTTACCATAACACAATCATGGCTTCATCCATGATCCACCAGAGATCCAACATGATAACTGGTTTGGACATTATAAGATCGTCACCTTATAATGTCTCCATACAAGTGTTCATTATCTTGAGAGATCGTCATCCCTTAGATATGAGCCCAGGGGATAAAATCCAGAGATGTCCTATCATGACAAAGAGGTTTACACATTAAACATCTTATAGATATACAAATACAGATTACAAAGCATATTACCTTTCTATCATACCTAAACCTTTTCTGAAGTGATCAACCTTCACTCTGAAAAGAGGTTTGGTTAGAATATCTACAGTTTGATCTCCTATACAAACATATTCTAGTTGGATTGCATTCCTGTCTACCATATCTCGCACATAGTGGTATGGGATCTCAATATGCTTGGATCTGTCATGAAACACTGGATTTATTGAGAGCTTTATGCAGCTCTGGTTGTCACAGTGTATAGTAGTGGGTTTCATAGGTTCTCCAAACAACCACACAAGCAACTTCCTAAGCCATACTGCCTCTCGGGCAGCCATAGAAGCTGCGATGTATTCTGCCTCGATGGAGCTTTGAGCTACTGAAGACTGCTTCCTGCTGACCCAAGATATCATAGCTGAACCTAGACTGAAGCAACACCCTGAAGTGTTTTTCCTGTCTGTCACACTTCCAGCCTAATCTGAATCTGTGAATCCATGTAGGTCTATATCAACTTTCTCATATTTGAGACCAAGGTTTAGGGTACCTTGTAGGTATCTCATAATGTGTTTTACTGCAACCAGGTGTATCTCCTTTGGTTCACACATAAACTGACTTAGAGCATTAACTGCATAACAGATATCTGGTCTTGTATTTAACAGGTACATCAGGGACCCAATCATCTGTCTGTATTGAGTAGGATCAGTGGGTGGTGACTCTGCTGCTGCTTCTTTAAGTTTATGTAAATTGGTTTCCATAGGAGAGGTCATGGGTCTACAATTTAGCAATCTGAATCTCTTCAAAACATCCAAGGTGTACTTTCCTTGGTTTAGTATAATGTTGTCAGAATTCTGCCATACTTCCAATCCTAGGAAGTAATGAAGGAGTCCTATGTCCTTCATATCAAATTCTTTGGATAAATCATTCTTGCATTGATCTATGAGGTGATCATTTCCTGTAATTAATAAATCATCAACATATAAAATCAATATTAGCATAAAACCTTTATTTCTTTTGTAGAAGAGATTAGGATCTGCATCATTTTTGGAGAAGCCTAGCCCTGAGAGATAGGTGTCAATTCTTTCATACCAGGCCCTAGGAGCTTGTTTGAGCCCATAGAGAACTTTCTTGAGTCTACACACATGAGACTCTGCATCATGAATTTCAAACACTTCAGGTTGCTCTAGGTAGACTTCTTTTGAGATCTCACCATTTAGAAAAGTTGTCTTAACATCAATTTGGTGTACCTTCCACCCCTTTGCTGTTCCAATGGCTAATACAGCTCTTACTGATGTATATCTGGCAACAGGTGCAAAAGTTTCTTCATAATCTATTCCTTCCCTTTGTGAGAACCCTCTAGCTACAAATCTGGCCTTGTGTTTTTCAATACTGTCGTCTGCAGCATGTTTGATCTTAAAAAGCCATTTAGATGAAACCACAGATTTCTTAATTGGCCTAAGAAACAATCTCCCAAACATCATTTTTCATAATGGACTGATACTCTTCAGACATGGCATACTTTCATACTTGATGTTCAAGTGCATCTGATACATTGTTTGGTTCGGCTTTAGAGAGATCATTCATAAGGGCAACATAGCTAGTGAATTTATTAGGCCTTTTGCTTTCTCTGAAGGTTCCTAAAGGAGCAACAAATTTCTGAGCTTCTTCTACAGTTTTGGTGGCCCATAGTGGTCTTTTCTTGAGGTTTTCTCTAGGTGGACTTTGATTTTCACTCATAGTTTCCTCAGGATTCTCCCTCTGAAGCTCAGGAGTAGGATCTCTATTTAAGCTAGGGGTGGGGATATAGACTTCAGGATCTAGAGAGCTTTGGGCTCTTTTGAAGGCTAAGTTTTCTTCAAAGATCACATCCCTACTTAGTTCAATATTCTTTTGACCAGGTATATATATCCTGTAGGCTTTGGAGGTTTCACTATATCCTACAAAGATTCCCCTTTTTCCAGAAGGCTCTAATTTTAATCTTTTCTCCTTAGGTACATGAATATAGACAGGGCATCCAAAAATCCTAAGGTGGCTTATATCCGGTTTTGATTTAGTAAAGACTTCCTCGGGGGTCTTATTGTCATAACCCCTCTTTGGACATTGGATTAAATAAAGACGATGATTAAAACATTTATTAATTAACATTTAATAATATTGGAAAATCGTCTCATTTATGAGACTTCACGATTTTCCTTTAATATATGATTATTAATATTTATTATTTGTTATGATTATTATTTATTATTATTGTTTTATTTTAATGTAACGTTCATATTTCAATTATTAATATTATATTAACTATTAAAGAAGTTTTACCATTAAAACATAAAATAGATATATTGAATATATTACACTGACCGTGTCAACTTAGTTCACTAATTAATATACACTATATGATTCGATTCTATGAGATAATTAATATGAATCGATTAATATATGAATCGATTCTATGTAATGCTTAATATATATGAATTGGTTAATATATAAATCAGTTCTATGTTATGATTAAATATGAATTGACTCTTTGTTAAAACGTGTTAACTTAGTCTTTTAGACGTGTTAATGCTTGACCATTCTAAGTAGGGGGAGACGTGTTGGTTAGAGACATGCTGTTTGGAACAGGCATCATGTTAAGTATATGAGTTCGATATTTCCCTTCCATTAGATCATCGATCTCAGCATAAGATAGAAGCATATAACATTCAGTCCCACATTCTACGAATCAGATTTGTCCAGCACCAACAGCAGATCATGTCCTCTATTCTGCAGATTCTCTATCATCTCCTAGTCAGCATTACACAATCAACAATCAGTCTGAATTCCTCCTTTGCGCCGTGATTCTTCTGTTTACCAGCAGATCATCATTGATAGGACAGATTGAACTCATAGTTTGAATTGTATTGATACTATCCTAAGAAGCGAAACTAGTTCATTGGCAAATAATTTTGTAAACATAATCTGATCTCCAAACTCAACAAGACATTCTAATTCTTCTTATACAAACCATAAACTCGGTCTGTAATAATACTTTGGAATGTCACATCAGACCCCCTTCGTGATGGGTAATTGGAATCTATATCAGAATTCATAATAGACTTCTCTGGGAACAGTATTTACATCAGACTTTATTACATAAGGAAGGTTATATATTACTGTCGATTACAACTTATTATTAAAGAAAACGATTAACTACGATCATGATATCAAGGAAGCACTGATACATCTTGATTGGCTTAATAAGCTACACCACTGCCGATCATCATCAATATTCTTAAAGATAGTATGAAGTATGGGATCAGCAGATACGATATTGATACGTAGTCCTCATATCTGGCAATACAATCAATTACATGGAGTTCAATCACATGTGACGAGTTAACAAGAAGCGGGCGTCCAAGATACCACTTACGGAAGGATACATAATAATATGAGAATATATAATAGTCCAGAGATATTCCAATCATATGATCAAGAAATGCGATGGGATGAGATCAACCCTAATGCGGATTAAGGCATATATCTTTGCCAACCAGTAATCATAATCCAAGGAGAATCCGATAATATTTATGCCATTCAGTATTTATCATCAATTCCCATCTAATGATGATATCGATCATGGTTAAGGAAGAACCAAACCAATCACATTAACTAACAACAATAATCAATTAGTTTAATGAAGAGATTCGATTATGATAAACAAACCTCAATAATTGAATAGACACCACCAATAGATTGTATCCATATATATGGGCAATCACTTCATTACCAAGAGGGGGGGATTTGGTTCTGTATATTGTTTTTTGTTCTAGTTGGAAGAGCTCTTAGCGAGCAAGGCCGAAGGCCCAAAAATTGTGTGCATGTAACTGAGCAGTATTCACATCCAAAACAGCACCATAAACTTTGCATGACATCGTTGCCAGATCTGAAACAGCAGTCAATTGATTGTTGCATACTATTATTTCCAAACCAGACATAGCCATCCATATTGCCATAGGCAATATTGATTTCTATCTCTTTGCATATATATATATATACTGTCATATCTGAAACAGCAAGTAATTATTACAGATAGAGTAAATAAGTATCAATCTTCTCAAGGTATTATTAATCATAACAACCACAAAGAGCAAGTGAAGTAATTATTATCATTTATCACATAAATATAGTCATCTATTCATTTGCACAAATTTATTGTTGAAATCAGACACTATAATTCTAAGAATTGAAAATAATTGTCCCAATTGTCTTATAAGGGACATTACAAGTGGTATGAAAACTTTACATTTTTTGGTTAAATCGCATTGTTCCTAAAATGGGACATTACACTTATCTTCAAGATGAGAGTGAGGACATCTGTTTTGAATATATATAGCAATGCTAGTTGCTTCTGCCCAAAGATTGATATTTAGATTCTGATCAAGAATCATAGCTTTGGCAGCTTCAACGATTGTCCTATTTTTTCTTTCTGCTATCCCATTTTGTTGAGGGTTGTAAGGTATTGTTAACTCCCTCTTGATCCCTGAATTTTTACAAAACTCTTTAAATAATTCTGATGTGTATTCCCCCCCATTATCAGTTCTTAGGGTTTTAATTTTGTTTCCTGAGTAGTTCTCTATTAGTGATTTGAATTCTTTAAACCTATTAAGGATCTCTTCTGATTCTTTACATTTCAGAAAGTAGATCCAGGTTTTCCTAGAGTAGTCATCAACAAATATTACATAATACAGAAATCCCCCCAATGAATTTACCGACATTGGCCCACATACATCAGAATGAACTAACTCTAAAATTTTACTTGTTTTCCTAGTACTACTCTGAAAAGCACCTTTAGTATTTTTACCTAGGGCACATCCTGTGCATGCCTCTGAATGGTATTGCTTTAGCTTAGGTAGACCTGTGACAAGGTCTCCCATTGATGATAAAGCTCTAAAATTTAGATGGCCTACTCTTCTATGCCAGATTTCATTGGCATCTGTAGTTTCATGAATTAGGGCTAAGTTGGGCTCTGTGCATAGCTCATACAAGTAGCCTTGTCTTTGACCAATTGTTTTAGCTTTCTTGATGGATGAGTTCTTCGACCAAGCCAATACTTTGTTGTCCATGAAGGTCAATCTGTATCCGTTGTCCTCCAGTGTTGATATTGAGACTAGATTCCTCTTAATGCCTGGAACATATAGCACTCCTCTAAGTTGTAATGATACACCTGACTTTAGTTTGATGGTGCAGTTTCCAACTCCTTTGACAGGGTGTGTAGAGTCATCTCCGATAGTTACCTTCTCATCATTCTCCTCTTTCATGGAGTCTAGTACTTCTCTGAATCTTAAGATGTGTCTGGATGAGCCACTGTCGATTACCCAGGAGTTCACTTTGTTTGATGCTTGATTTGTGAGTGCTGAATAGAGCACATACTTCTCGGAGTCCTCTTCCCTTTTGGATTTTCCTGTTTTGGCAAATGTGGCTTGTTTAGCTCTTTCTGGACATTTGGCAACATAGTGCCCAAATTTGTCACATTTGTAACACTGAATTTGAGAGAGATCCTTCTTGAAGGAGTTCTTGCTATGACAACCTTTTTTCTTCCTGAATTGCTTCTGATTGCCTTTCTTGTTTGAGTTCGTATTTAGAACTTGTAGATCTTCATTTGTATTCTTCTGTTTGATCTCTTTCTTATTTTGCCTTGATTCCTCTTGGATACAGTCAGCCTTTAGCCTATCGAATTTAGGGAAGTTGTCCCTTGCACTGATGCCTTGGACAAATGTTTCCCAGATGCTAGGCAGCCCATCTAGAGCAATGAGGGTTAATTCTTTGCTTTGGATCTCATATCCAAGGGTTGCCAGTTCATCCCTTAAGGTAGATATTCGCATGAAGTAGGCATTGACTGATTCTCCTTTTATCATGGCTATGTGATTTATCTCTCTTTTTAGAGCCAAGGTTCTACTGGGATTGGATATCTCAAAGGCGTCTTCAAGTGCTTTGAACTTGTTGAAAGTTGTTTCATGTTTCCTTATGATGGGCATAATGTTGTTCCTTACCCCATCAACTATGATTTTGATAGCCTTATCATTTCCTTCTCTCCAAATTGCTTTGTCAAGTTCAGTCTCAGGTTCTTTAGTTTCAGTCTTTACAAATGATTCAATTCTATTTTCTTTTAGAATCATTTGAATTCTGAATTTCCATGAGGAGAAGTCGTCACCCCCTGCGAGTCTCTATTCAAATCTGATAGCGCTAGCCATTGATAGGATTGTGATGTTGAATATATACTTGATTTGAATTTTACGTAAAATTGAATAGCCTCAGGTTCGATTTAACTATAGCTCTGATACCATGTAAATGATGTTCAATTTACATTCAATATGCAAGTTATATTCTACTTTAATATTTTGTTTATCTATTACTGAATTATTATATAAATCTGATTGTCTTCTTTTATGTGGCAGGAGAGGAGGAGCATTTATAAATTTCAATGTCCATTCTCACACATTTCATTTGACATATATAGTGGGCTGGGTACAGTCAAGCGATGCCTTGACCGGCCATGTCTTTTGGACATGGCCGATCAAGACATCACTTGACCGTGCCCCCTCACTATAATGGTGTGTGGCGTTTTATTTTACGAACCGGTGCATATTCAAACACCCGATAATTATCGATGTATGCCAAACGGTGCATGGTTATATTAACACTATCCTTAACACCCGATATAATCGGTGTATGCCAAACGATGCATGGTTATATTAATACTATCCTTAACTCCCAATATAATCGGTGTGAGTTTAATATATCACCTGATATTTAATCGGTGCAAACATAGACTAATATCAATATCAATCGATAGTCTAACCAAAAATCATTAAGTCATATTTGCAAAGGTTAACTTGATTTGTCAATCGATGAATACGAATAGATTATCAAATTGGGATACTATGAATAGTTAATATAAAAGGAATATTTATCAATTGAATGCTTGAGTTTATTCATTTTAATAATCGATATGATAAATGATTGAATGAGAGACTTCATTTATCTCTCATTCAATCATTTATCTTACCGAAGCTATCTATACATTAACAGTTCTAATACATCCTAATACCCCTCTTAATAACAACCAAAAGGATCTAAAGGTTTAGTCATTAAATTACAATATGGTTCCTTATATGTGCAGATACAAGAACAGATATCTACACAAGCAACCTTTGTGACAGTAGGCACCTAAGATATGCAAAAAGAACGAAATGGACATGCTTGGTAGCTGAACCAATAATATGTTTGTACATCTTCCAAAGTGGAATAATACCACTCAGGCCTTTGATGTGTCTCAAGTGAATGTTGTGAAGGCAAGATATCAACCAGGTCTTTAGCAAAGGTGTAAACTATTTAGACCTACATCTCTAATAGCCAAGTGTTAGGAATAAGGTGTCTCAAACTTCGATTTTCTAGCATTGATTATTTAATTATTAGTTTTGAAATTATGTTGATAACTTGTCTATGTAATTAATTTCATGTGCATTAAATGATGTCATTTGTAGGAGTGGCACTTTGATTTGTCATCTTAGATGTGAAGTAGCATGTATGAAATGGTTCCTACTTTTTAGGAAGTAGGCATCCCACCTTCTATGAGTTGACTGAAGTGAATATTGATAGTTAACTCATGTGGAACTATTAAAGAGGCGTCGTCAATTTTGGAAATTACTAAAATAGGTGGAGTTGTGCATGTAGATTATTTTCATGTAAATTTTGAGTTCACATGCATGCCTTGCATGTTAAGTGGATGTATTGCGTGTGTTGTTTACAATTGACAAGTTGTAGTTTGGCATGTGCAAGATAAGATAGGCGCCTTGCATGTTCATCTTCAATCTTGCATGCATGCAGTGAAGAGGATGACAACATGTGTCATTTCTGGACATCTATGTTGTAGCTCTATGAATATGGGTGTTTGCTTGAGGAGTTAATGAAGAGAATTATTCATTGCAAGGTTATGCTATTGGATTTCCTCTTGAAGAGCAAGATATAATCTCCATGTTAAAGTTGTGAGCCTGCAAGTGTATTGTAACATGTTGGTTATTGCAGATTAATACATTGGTTCGATGCTTTAAAGCATGGAGTTTTTTACCCAAAAGAGTTTCCCACGTATATTGGTGTTTCTTCTATTTTGTCCATCTTTCTTCTATTCTATTTGCATGCCATTATACTACTGAAATTTACTTAGATCTACAAACTACATTATCTTTCTTCTAAGGTTTAATGTGATGGGAAATAATTTATATCAGTTTCCACTTTAAAGGCATAGTAGTATGTTCTTGTATCAAGTTATTCAATAACTGGCTAAGAAAAGAAATAAAGGATATTGAAAGGTGTATAGTGGTGATCCTCCTGGGATGTTCTTTTCCCTTTAAACAAGTAGAGAAAAACCAACCATAGGTTGATGTCTAATGAACTAGAGGGTTCGTTTTTCAAAGGTCCCATTATACTAGATTCAGAACTTTGCTAACCTCCTGCTAAACACATGAAATATGGGTCTGTCTCTTAGATTGTTCACCATAACCAGCAAAGAAATATCTAATATTTTGGAATCCAGCTTATCTCTTTTCTGCTCAAGAGCTAAAGCATATGCAGTTGAACCAAAAAAGGATAAAGATGTTACCTCAAGTTTTTTACCAAACCAAGCTTCCTCTGGTATGATATTGTACTATGCTCTACAAGGACTCCTATTTAGGAGATAAACCACTGTGTTCACAGCTCCTTTCCAGTACTAGTAGTGCACATTCTTATTGTGCATCATGTACTATGCCATTTCTACGATAGTCCTGATAAACCTTTCTACCACTAAATTATGTTGCAGAGCGTATGGTGAAGTTTATTAGCTTGGAACACCCTTTTCACAAAATCCTTTAAATTGGGTGAAGGTGAATTCCCCCCATTATCAGACCGCCAACAAGAAGACACCATAGCACTCAACTTATTTAAGAAGTAAACCCACACCATTCTGGATAAATCATCCACTAACAAAAATACATTGAACCATTAATAGTGGGAGATTTCCAAGAAGTTTCTTAGAGATCTACATGAAGGAGATCCAAAAGCCCCAACACACCACACATCTTCTGTAGGAAAACAATTCATCTTCTACTTTCCAACCAAACATCCATCACACAAAACAACATTTTCCTATATTTGAGGCAACTTTTGAAGAAGCAATGGCAAAAGTATGCCTATATTATTCTTTCAGATGGATAACAGATGGAAAGAACTGCACCATTATCAAATTTTAGATAGCTTCAAATGGTGAGGTAGCTTTTTGAAATCAATTGATGTCTCTCACAAAGTAAAAAATGCTACAAATTTGATTCTAATGTTGGAGGAAATTGTCTTGGAGGTGGGCATAGAGAGTGGAATATGTAGCAGTTGGTAGATTGCTTGAAGAGAGGCATCGGTCACTCTTTTGGACCCCTTGAGTACCACATTGCCTTGACCTTCTTCCAAAGGACATAAGCAAACTTCATTGGGTGAGATCGATTGTAGATGATGCAAGAAGCATAACAAAATTTATTTAAAATCACCCTTGGGTTCTTAATTTGATGAGAGATCACACCAAAGGGAAAGAATTGGTACAATCGAGTATCACAAGGTTTGCAACATTTTTCCTAATGTTGCAAAGCATTATTGATTCGTTGACTTCCTTGAAACAAATATTTGTGAGTGAAGCATGACTAGACTCATCATATTCAAAGAAGCTTGAAGGAGGACGAATTGCAAGGATAGTCTTTGATAATATTTTTGCAAAAAGAGCTACAAAGATCATGAAGGTAACCTCAAAACATCAATTTTAAATTCAAATTGAATATTTTATTTTTTAATTTTAGTCTTCCATTATAAATTTGTAACTTTAATCTTTTTGTAATTGTAAATTGTAGGTGTCAAAAACCTTGGTTAAAGTGTCAAAATACCTTTTTGCCTTCCAAAAGCTGATTACTGCCAAAAAGAGCTAAGACTAAGTCAACTGACTTGAACAACTGAACCTGCCAAAAATAGAATTGTCAAATATAGTACTTACTAAAAATAATAAGTCCAAGAAACTTCACCAAAAAGACTGTTCTTCAAACCCTGTAGCTCAACTCGAGACACCCAGAAAAACCCAGTAATCAAGACAACTGACATCAACTTACTAAAAATAGTAAGTTCTGCAAACTCCCCTGAACTGATTGCATGGCATACCACTGCGAAGCTTACAGAAAACCCAGAAGGAAACTTTGATTCATTTTGCCAAACTCCAATCAGAACATCCCTTAAAACTGCAAAGAATCCTCCTAGAAAATAGGAAAACCTAATTCCTCATTCCAAACAGCCTACAAGTCTCCGGAATGGGCCATTGGACCTCTGAGTACTCCTTACTAAGGAAGGAGGCTCATAATGTAATGTCCCCGATATAATTAAATAATAAATTTAATTACTTTATTCTAAGGCCCCAAACTTAATAATAAACATTCCAGACCATTTTATTTAATTAGATTAGGTAAGTCTTAGTTGGATGTGTCGGCCCATTTGTAACCCTTCGGGAAGTTTCCTGGAGCCCATATATATGGCCGAGTTAGTCTTTGTCATAGGTATGCGAATTTTGATATTTTGTTCTCTCCTGTGCAAATTCCTGTTGGAGTTCTCGTATCCGCCATTTCGGAGGTGAAAGACCCTCCCTATTTGGTATCTGCGGTTTTGGTGGGTTTCAACCCTCACCCTATTCTGCTTTGTGTACTTGTTCCGGATCTGGCAATCTGGAACCTCATCATTGTTGAATCAAATTTTACTTCTAGCTTCATTTCTGGTATACATGCATGTTAAAGGATTCCTATCACTCAGAGTTCAATACTTGGTATGCACACAAAAGATCAATCTGTGAAACCGAAGGTAACCCATTGAACCACTGTACCACTCGGCAGACCCTCCACATGTACGGCTTCACCGTACAACCACTCCTTCCTCACACCACTGTACGATCTCTTCCTGTACGACCATTCCATCCCCACACCACCGTACGACCACTCCATCTTCACACCACCGTACGCCCTCTTCACTGTACGACAACTCCCTCTGCTTCACTCTGTACGCCCTTGCCGGTGCACTATCGTACGGCCAAGAACATTTCACACCGTGCGAATTTGCCAATACTGTACCGTACAGTCTGGGAACATTACACATAATGTCTACATACAATGTGGGAAACAAGCAATGAAGCATAAATGAGATCAACATGAAAAGCTAATAAGGTATCATCAAGGCATAAGCTATCATCATTTAAAAAAAGAGAATGATGTGAAGGAAAAGCATCCATACACTCAACATGGAATGTGAAAGAACAATTATTACTATGTTTATTACAATGTATGAAAGAAGGTAATTCATGTAAAGCATGTGAATCTATGGAACTATCATAGCATGTATGAAATGTATCATCACTGGTACACTAATGCCATGCATAGGTAAATCACATGATGGATCCTTGATTAGTATATGCTCATCATTGTTACAAGGTATAGGATCATCATGGAAAAGGTAGTACACGATAAAAGAACGCCTCTCCAGAAGAAACATACATATCCATAGCATAGAATTCTATAAGCATGTCAAGGATGGATGCCATATGATATGAGAGATAGAAATATGTCATGATCTGGTATGTAAATCAGCCATGGAACAAGCCTTAATAGGTGCCATAACGATAGGATAATCTAGGATGGGAGAGTGGGATAAAACATAACTACTTATGCATACCCAAACTCTAAACAAAAGATATAAGCAATATAGCAATCACACTTAGATAAGACTGAAAATATGTGAAAAATCAGAATAATATCAGATCTGGAAATGTGAATTAGAACCCCTTTAGGAAAATAAGGTAAGTAAGGTTTAATGGGATCAATTGTGTTCACCAAAATGTAAAGGAAAAATAGCATAACCTAGAATAATTAATTAGGTGAGCTGAGGATCTGACTATTTAAACAGTTGTAATAGTTGAGTGTGGGGAATGTATATAGAAACAAATGTACTTAGCTTGATAACCTAAGAATGTAATAAGTCTATAAGACTGAGATGGATCTGAATCTAATGCATCTCAAGATCACGAACAATGTGTAATACACTAGCAATTGTCTTGTAATCAAAAAATTCTTATGTGATTGTGCAAAGATGAATCCAAGACTGCAATCTTGTCCTAACCTACCGAACTTGTCATGTATAATGTATGGATTTAAATTGTCAACTTCACCTGGTGTATTTTGATTTTCTCTATGCTTCTTGATATCTATGGAGTATTTACAAATACTTGGTAAGGCTATCAATATGTAATAAGGGAACATTTTCTCCTAGTTCAATCCTCATGAAATGAGTATAAATAATTGAAAACAGCAACCTTCAGTCATGGACGTGCTTCTATTAATGTTTGTGCAAAGCTAGATTCCTTTCAAAGAACCAATTGAAGTGTATAGAATGTTTAATTTGTTAATTGATTCCTTGATTCTTCAATCATTAGAATGAATGTATCTGATCCCTTTAAATATAAGCACATAGCAACATATTACACAAACTTGTTTAGTCAACCCTAGATGGGAAGTGTAAGGGTGGGAAGTCAACCACATGTACAGCGCAAGGGACCTGACTTTGCACAAAATCATGGCATTTATCAATATATCTATGAATCAAAGCATTCCCCTCAAAATAGGCACAAAACTAAATGAAAATAGAATTATTATGCAAATTTCACAATTACAATATTAAATGTTGGAAATATATAATTTGTAATACAGTGTAATCCAGATTAAGATAAGTGTTATGGTTCACATTGTTGATTTTGTAACTAGGTGAGGAAAATAAATAGGATTCGGATTGCCTTAAGGCATCATCCGAATCCTTATAGGGCAGGGCCCTATCTATTGTATTTATATGTAATATGGAAAACCATTAAGGGCTGGACCTAACATGTAAAGGGGCGCATCTCTAGGTCCAACATGTGGACCTATCTCCAGCACACACATTTTGTGGCGTATGGTCTTATGTATTGATCATTTATGATAGGCTGGGCCTAAATGATTGTATTATTAAAAGGACGCATCCCTTCTCCAAACGTGTGGTCCTATATCTTATTTTAGCACATCTCTATGTAGCGCGGGCTCTTGTAACGTGGTGTTGAAGTGTATTTTGTACACTATCAAACACAGAATAAAATACCCAAGGGTACCTTATCCTCTCTTGAGTAAAGCCTCTGAATACTGAAGATATCGCAAAAAGGATCAATCAGGATGACTTCAAGGTTCTTCGTTGTAGGATCTCTACGTGTGGATAAGCACCAGTGGTCGTTGTGAATGTTGTTTCTTCAAGGGGTCTTACGCACTTTGAAAGCTGGTCTATGTTACTCTTACTTGACTGCAGGAACAGGAATTTCCTAACACTAACAAATTCTCAAAAAAGATCAAAAGATAGGGTTTTCGAGAGATGAATTCTAATCTAATCCTAAGAATGACTCAATGTAGGCTAGACTTGGTAAGATTCTACCAGTTTCAGTATTGCCAAGGAATTACAACTCTACTGGAATTGATGCGATCTTCTAAGGTGATTAGTGATTTTCAAATCATCAAGAATTATAGTTACTACCATAAAGATACATATCAATATTTCAATAACGATTGAAGGTTCAAGCAATCTCAATATCTCCAGTTGACCACGCAAGGCGTCCTTACAATCAGTAAGAAGCTAGCGGTTTGGAACGTGAATCTCACCAAAGATCAAGCACAACACTTAGTCCTTCAAACTTAAATACTACTTCGACTGAGAATGATTCAAGAAAGTAAACAACCATGAAGATAGCCACAAGAATTGCAATAAAACACCATAACTTCAATATTTTATTGATCTCAAAGCCAGAATAGACAACAATTGTTCGAAATTCTTTCTCCACTACTCAATCTTGCTACAAAATAACTTTCTTCTCTCCAAAGCTCTCTAACTATTATCTATCTCCTTAATATCTAATGACAAAATGAAAATGAGTGAGGGTATATATAGCATCCTCAATTACAATGAACGGCCCAGATCGAAAGAAGATCAATGGCTGAGATTCTGACACCTAAACCCTAATTAGGGTTTGTTACAAAAAGTTCCCTTTTTAGATGAACATTATTAAATGCATAGCCAAATACTTAATTGGCACAAAAATCGAGGAAACATAGACCAATGATAATTAAGATGCCACATCATCCTCTAACAACCGTTCTTCTAGAACCTTGTTCCCTTTCCAATGCTCTTTCTTAGCATATGCAACGAATCTGGACACAATTCCTTCAACCTCAACAATGGGAATCTCAGGAAGATTCTTCATTCGTTCCTCCAAGTGGATAACCTGATCAAAGGCAGTGAGAAGAGTCGTTTCCCATCCAGGTTCGAGTTCTTTGATCTTCTCAATCAGGAGCATAGTAGTGAACATTAGATCTCGTTGCTCATCTGTGATGACATTCTCATCTTTGCAAAAGATGACCTTGACTCTCTCTTCCAACTCTTGGAGGTCCACATCCGTCTCAACTTCGATCCTCCTGCCAAGAATGGTACACAACACTTCAAACACCTTATCCTGAATTGGATGGATGACACCTTCAACTTGATTGCATTTGGTGTTGATGTCTTCGAAAAGAACCTCTTTCATCTGGAGTAGAGTTGACCACTGAAGTAGGTTATGAGCTCCTCCATCCATTATCTTTTCTTGTGCTAGGATCTTCCTTGGTGTTTGCCTGATTACTTGCAGAACAGGAATGATAACATCTCTAGTGTGAGTGAAAGCGGCTACAGTTATCATTAGGTTGTGGACGATCTCAAGGACCTGGATAGCTCGGTGGATTGTCTTCATCATTGTTGTTGTAAATTCAACAGCTACCGTGTGGGATTTGTCAATCCAAGAGCTCATAAGCTGAACCAAGCTCTTGACTCTTTCTGCTTCGCCAACTGATTCAGGGGGAAGTGCTTGCACAGGAGATACTGCTGGATCCTGACGTCTCAAGGGCTGATTGAGATGGCTAAAGTAGCCTCTCCAAGCACCGACCTCTCTCTCAAGCTTCCTATTCTTTTCCATTTCTTCTTTAAGTTTGCCCTTAAGTGCTTCAAATGAATCGATTGCCTCATCCATTGCCTGTTCAGTAGTGAGTGGACCCAGCTCAAATGTTTCTACATCATACCCATCTGCAAGAATTTCACCTTCATACTTGTCCACTACTGGTGTAGCTATCTGCAATTTCCTGGATCCTGTCTCATCTCTGATCACCTTGGGCATCTTGGTGGCCTTCTTATTCTCCATTACCTCTTGAGAATTTCCTATAAGGCTCTTTAAGTCAATCACATCTTCTTCATCTTCAATCACAATCACCCTTGTCAGTCTCTCTTTCAACCAATCTGGAATGGCGAATCTTGTCTCTCTCACTTGTATTTCCTTTGGTAATGGTTCATCTTCTCGGAGAGAAGATGTCGCCTCATCATCATTTTCCTGATCTTCCTGTAGCTCATCGATTTGTAGAGGTTGACTTGATGAATGTTGAGGTGCTTGTCCCTTCTCCGGTTTATCATTTTGTACCATGGATTCCATAGATTCATCAATCTCAGGTACCATCTTCTCTTGATCTTCCGCTTGACTTGCCTTCTTTCCATGTCGAGAAGATGTGCCTAATGAGCGATCTCGATTTGACTCTTGCTTCTTCTTGGAGGGTTCTCTTTTCTCAAGTCTTTCTTTCCTCTTTGCGCCTCTAGGATGAGAATTGTCCTCACTTACACTCGCTCCCCCTTCTTCTGGTCTTTCCTCCAAAGTAAAAGTCATTGGTATGTTCTGCTCTCTTAACTTTTGATGTTGTACATCCACCCATCTGCGAGTACATGACAAAACTGGAGCCATCAAAGCTCTCAAGTCCGAAATCTCAGGCTCGCTCCAATCTATCTTCACTCTCTTATCTTCTTTGTCATAGGATGACTGGAGATGTCTGCCACTGTCCTGAGCTTGATCGGCTACTCTGTAAACTTTGCATTTCCTGATGAAATCTAAAGGTAATCTGGAATGCATCTTTCTTTTCACTTCTAAATCACTTGAGAGATTCATCCAAAAGTCTTCCACCTGAAACTCATGTCCGTACTTCCTAGCAACTGTCTCCTCCATATAACCATAAGGATCAAAATTCTCCCGCGGGGCAAAGAAGGTGAATGAATACAAGGCTAATTCCTTCTCTGCATCCTCTGAAGGTTGAGTATTAGGACATACCTCAATTGAATTCCCCAATATGATAGGTACGGGAATTCCATTTCCATGCTTGAGTCTGGATACCTTTGCACAAGCTACCAATTGTCTGGTTACCTCAAGTAGCACTATCCTGTCTGTCGGATACCTCGGCAACATGTAGGGAGGTGAAGGACATCCCTGAACTCTAATGTATGTAAACTTTTGAAATTGGATGAACCATGCACCATACCTCTTCACAAGCTCTTGTGCATCCGAAGATAGTCGATTGTGAATCCCGCCTTGCAATATCCCAATGATGTTCATCGTGAAGGTATCATTGACTAACTTGTAGTCACTTCCAGGTGGATGATGCAAATGAACATAAGAGTCACAAACTCTCACTTCTTCGGACCCTCTTCTGATCACTCCTCTGTGAGGTAGCCCTGCATACTCAAAACTCCTGATCAAGGCATATATGACATATGAGCTCATGTGGAATGACTTGGTAGGCCTTAGTCTTCTCAACTGCACATCCAAGCTATTGCTAATAATTCTGGCCCAATGAATCGTTCCTTTCCCTTGGACAATCACTTGAATGAAGTAGAACATCCATTTCTCGAAGTAGAAGGCTTGAGGAGCCCTTGTAATTCGATTGAGCAAAGTTATCAAATCTCTGTACTCCTCTTGGAAATCAATCCTATGCGGTGTATTAAGAATCTTGTTCAGGCGAGGATGACTTTTGAGCAACCAATTCTTATTGATGAGATTCAGGCAAGTGTTGAGATCATCTTCATACATTGACCTGGCTCCCTCTAGGCTTTTGTAAATCATATCCTTATGCTTTGGAAGATGGAGAGCCTCACTTATAGCCTCTTCTGAAAGGTAAGCCAAAGTGTTTCCTTCCTTGGATACGATCGATCTCGATTGTGAGTTATAATGGCGAGCACACTCGATCATCAACTCATGACACTGGACTGCTAGGGGGAAACCGGCTGCCTTGATGATGCCACTTTCAATTATCTTCTTCGCAATAGGTGATGGCTTGCCAATGTAGGGAACCTCTCGAAACTTCTTCACACTGAAGTTTCCCATGTTGGTATCTCTGATATTGCTCCATTTGGACACGATCCTAGTCTCCAATTCTTCGTTCTTCTGATCTTCCTTCATGAGAGCCGGGCGACTAGTAGATGCTCCCGCCTTTGGAGTCGCCATCTTGACACCTACACAACATTTCACAATTAGTAATATATCTTGAAGCGTAGAAATATAGAGTGAAAAGGAAGATTTAATTAGGAAACCTCATGATAAATCCTAAGTTATCATTTCCTAATTAATTACGCAATACTTGGATTTTTCAAAAACAAATGTTCAAAATTCAAATCTTCAACAATGGTGTCAAGATGATTTCGCCATACCTCCACTTGAGTATTAAACTCTAAGAAATGATGCAAAAATAGGTGAATTTCGCTAAGCAAAATGTAGATCAAAGTTCTCCCTTGGATAAAATGCGCCTCCTTTAGCCTTCACAAGAATCAACTCCACTTCCTTCTAGCCTTCAACACTTGAAAGAAAATCGCTCCAAACAAACCAGATTTCGCACCTTCAATTAGCCTTCGAAATTCGCACTTGAAGCAATGATTGAATAATTTGAATTGTGAAAAAACACCTCCAATATATAGAGCGCTCACCCCTTTGCTCCCTCTACGCTGACTTGGCAAAAAGAGGTTAAAAAATAAATAAAATTCCCAAAAAGGGGGGCCGACTTGGCAAAATAAATGAAAATAAGGCCTTAAGCGCTTCATACTTAATTTTAATTTAATAAAAATTAATTTTAAATGCCTCCAAGATAGAAGTTCGATTTTTTAAGGCTTAAAATTAATTTATAAAATGCCAATATGTCTTTTATTAAATGCCAATTTAATTTTTATTTTTTTCAAATGCCTCAAAATTAGCAATTTTGGCGATCTAATGCAATTTGGAGAATGTTAATTTTTAAAACAAGGCTTAATGAGATTTCATGAGGATTTCGCCCTGGATCCTCTCTGAGGGTCGGGAGCGACTTTTGATTTTTAGCCTTGAATATTCCACATTTCAACTTGAAAATCTCCTGGAGGGTAAATTGATATCCCGTTAACGTGTTGCACTTCAAATTTGACATTTTTTATGAGGAAAAAAAGGTGAAAATGCAAATTTCGCTCTGGACCTTCACTGAGGGTCAGGAGCGATTTTTCATTTTTTGCTCAAGTTTAGCACTTTTCAACCTCCAAAACTTCTTCAAGATGTTTCAACTAGGTCCTTTCATGGAATTGCAAACTTAACTTTGTCAAATTTTGGGAAAAAGGTGGGTTTTTGAAGTTTCTCGCTGTGGGCCTTCAGTGAGGGTCCGTAGCGATTTTTTGATTTTGAGCTTGATTTTCCATCATTTTTCATTAAAACTTTGTTCATCATTTGGCAATGCCTTCCCTTAATCCACTCCAACCAAATTCGTTTTGTTGTTGCAAGGTAAAATGAGGATTTTCAACAATATCGCTATGGGCCCTCTCTGAGGGTCCGGAGCGATTTTTCGCTATGGGCCTTCACTAAGGGTCCGTAGCGATTTTTCACTTTCTGACCAAAATCATCAAGTTTTAAATGCAAAATAATATTCATCCTGCCCTTGGAGGTCTTTTCTCCTTGTCCAAACCTTGCCTTAGCACCATTTTGAAGAAAACATGCATTTTTTGAAAATCTCGCTGTGGGCCTTCAGTGAGGGTCCGTAGCGATTTTTTGGTTCTAGGCAAATTCCTTCATCTTTTAATCTTCAAATCACCTCCAAGGCATAACACATCACGTTCTCCTCCTGTCCAAGCAAGATTTTATCTCAATTCTTCAAACCAAGGAGAGAAAATTGGAAAATCGCTATGGGCCCTCTCTAAGGGTCCGTAGCGATTTTTGTAATTGCCTTCAAAATATTGATTCTCAACGATTTCTTTTCACTTCAAGGCTTTTCAAACATCGTTTCTAACCCATGCCTAACCTTAGCTTTCCTCAAACTTGGATGAAAACTTCCCATTTTAGGTTTCTCACTGTGGGCCTTCAGTGAGGGTCCGTAGCGATTTCTCGCTGTGGGCCTTCAGTGAGAGTCCGTAGCGATTTTTTCATTTTGGGTTGATTTCCTCTTGTGTTGATCCTCCAAATTATATTCAACGGATAGACCTTGCCTTCCTCCATCCCCTCCAATCATGAAATCACTTTGATCTTGAAAGAATAATGCATATTTGAAAATCTCGCTGTGGGCCCTCTCTGAGGGTCCGTAGCGATTTTTGCTACCTGGACCAGAATGCTTCACTTTTCATCTAAAAATCACCTTGCTAAGGGAGATGTCATCTTGTTTTTTGCTATGAATAAAAATTCATGTCCAAGAATTGTCCAAAAATGTGCACACAAAGAAAATCGCTGTGGGCCTTCTCTAAGGGTCCGTAGCGACTTTACCTTTCCTATGAAAAACTCCTTCAATTTATCATCTTTGATCAAGTCTGGATACTTCATTATGCTCATTCTATCCTTCACCACACTTTTGACCTCTCAGATCGACCAAATAAGGCTAGCAATGACCCTTATAAGATTTCTCGCTGTGGGCCCTCTCTGAGGGTCCGTAGCGATTTTTCTATTTTCAACAAGGTCCTTGATCATTTCTAGCCAAAACTTCTTCAGGTGGGTGGAGAAAGTCATTTATTTTCCATTTATGATCAAAACTTGGTCTCTTTTCATTGCAAAATGAAGGAAATCAAAATCTCGCTGTGGGCCTTCTCTGAGGGTCCGTAGCGATTTTTTCCTTAGCTTCCAAAATTCACCATATTTCACGTCTTCAAACCTTCCAGAGCATAAAGTCATGTTCAATCATCCTTCCAGGAGACCCTGCACAAAGTAATTTAGAAAAGTCAGTGACAAATATGTCTTAAACAACATTTTCGCCCTGGGCCCTCTCTGAGGGTCAGGAGCGATTTTACCCTTTTAGGCCAAACTGCTTCAAATTTAAGTCCCAAACTGCTTCACAAGGCAAAGTTAGGTCATTTTCAAGGTCAGGAACCAGTTAGCAAGCTCATCAAAAACAAGAAATTGCACTTGGGATAAATTTCGCCCTGGGCCCTCTTTGAGGGTCAAGAGCGATTTGTCTGCTTCAGGTATCATCTTGCTTCAAAAATTTGATCAAAACTCACCTAGGCAAGAACACACAATTTCACCTTCAAAAATGCTAACACTTAGTCAAAATTGGATTTTACCCTAACTTAAGACCTATTTGACTCTCCTGAAAGACTTACCTTACTTCAATCATCTCAATCTTCGGGAGGACGCTTAACAACTTTCAAAATTTGACTGGACTCAGCTTGAATAACATCAAAAAGAACCCCTAAGGTTTAGCCCTAGTCCAGACAGACAACTCACTCACTCAAAACCCTAAAAGCAGAGAGAGGAACAAACAAAACAAAAGCGAAAAACAGAGGGGGTCCCCATTCTAATGGGGCGATGTGTGAAATGGTCACAACACGTGGAAACTATATTGTTTAGGTCCCATGCTTATGGTGGTGTGTGGAACTAATATTATAGTGTTGGCCCCAATGATGGATTGGGCCGACCCAAGATAGGGCTCACCTCTTGTATATATGCACAAGCATATCACTAGTTGAAAATGCAATCAAGCAATCCGAATATTAGACAATCAATGTGAAGACCCTGTGCTCTGCAATAAAATGTCAATGCGAATTCTGATCAAGGAATCAGCGAATTACTTCTGCCATTAGCATTTGCCATACATGCGATCTTGGACAGTGAATACATTGAAGAGGATAGCAAGTTCCTCTTGAAGGTCTACAAACATCATTAGGTCTGCAATCTTCAGTGAAGAACTACGAAGAGTTGGAAGTTGTATGCTGATGATATTCTTATATAAGAAAGAGATAAGTCTGCTATCTTCTGTTGTTACATTGTGCCCTAGCTGGCTTACGACTGTAACTCTAATTCTGCCCTAGGTTGACAGTTATATCAGATAAGTAATCTGATCTTTATTGCCATTGTATTCTACAATTAATAAAAGGATCTAGATCTGATTTGTTGCTGGGTTTTTCCTCCAAGAGGGAGGTTTTCCCAGGGTAGTCTTGTGTTGTGTGTTCCTCTATTTGTATGCTTTACTGTGCAACTTTAGTTTTCTGTTTATTGTGAATAATCTGATCATGAAAACTAACATGGTATCAAAGCCTAGGTTTGCATGTGCAATGATCAGATTTACAGCCTGGACTTCTAAGTGCAGATCTAGGGTTTTCAGATGATTACATGCACAATCAAGGTCCTTCATCTGCATCAATGGATTCCTCATCCTCTTAGTGTCTTAGAACCTTCAAAGGTGATGAATCTCAACTTATTTCAAGGGAGATAGGTAAGTGAAGTTGTAGGTGATTTGAAGCTACCTTAAAACTTACCTTATTTTGATACTTGCTGTCATCCTTATATTTCTGCTATCATATACCTGCTATCACTTATATATTCAATGTATTCATGGCTGAATAGTGATAGTGTACATATATGGATGTGTATTAACTATTAGGATCCAAGTATAGGTAAATGTCTTCTATCTATATGTCTGAATCTGTGTGTTGAGGGTTTGTAAGGGTTGGTGTTTTGTTTTACTATATCATGTCTCTAAGGTAATCTAATGTCTACTCTTGAAGATAATGTTTTCAGATTATGTCTCTCTAAAGAAAGCTTTCATGCATGACCTGAGAAGCCCTCCCTCAATCAAATCTTGTCATCAGACTAATTATGAAAGTCTACCTTTCATCTCTCTCTTTTAAGATGCTATGGGTCCACTTCGTAAGTAAGAATGAATCATCAGGTCTGTGAATTCTTTATTTAGATAGGGTTTTAGAGGGAGTCTTGATATCTTTTAATATCTCATTTTCATTCTTGGGTTCTAATCATTATGGTTTAATAGAGGAATTGATAATATATATCTAATGTATATTCCTTGTCTATTGCAAAATGTTTATTTATGATGATGCTAACCATGATACACTGGGTGTATCATCCACCCTCTGCGGAGTGCAAGGTGGCAGTTCTCCCTCACCCTCTGCGGAGTGCAAGGTGGCAGTTCTCCCTCACCCTCTGCGGAGTGCAAGGTGAGTCCACCCTCTGCGGAGTGCAAGGTGGTAGTTCTTTCCACCCTCTGCGGAGTGCAAGGTGGTAGTTCTTTCCACCCTCTGCGGAGTGCAAGGTGAGTTCACCCTCTACGGTGTGCAAGGTGACAGATTGTCCTTCTCTGGGAGAAGTCTATGTATCCTCTGCGGTTGTGCATGATTTATGTTATATGGTTATATATATCTTTGAGTATTAATTATTGCAGGTGTGCATATGGAAAGGTCTCTTTCATCCTCTGTGGATGTGCATGATGAAAGATAATGGTGTTATATGCAAGTTCCCAGGAAAGTGTGAAGTTATGAAGCGTTGGCTTCTTCCTCTACAGGCATTGCTAGAGAAGATCATGTAAAGGTTCATTGTAATGTAATTGCGTGATCAAATCACGAATTGTATATTGATTGAACTATTAGGGTTGGGCCCTAATCCTAAACCTTGTAAATGTTCATGCCATGGGTTTGTCCATGTGAATTTGGTTATGTATTTATTTTCCTCCCTAGTTAAGAGGGAGTGTTGATTTTGTAACTAGGTTAGGAAAATAAATAGGATTCGGATTGCCTTAAGGCATCATCTGAATCCTTATAGGGCAGGGCCCTATCTATTGTATTTATATGTAATATGTAAAACCATTAAGGGCTGGACCTAACATGTAAAGGGGCGCATCTCTAGGTCCAACGTGTGGACCTATCTCCAGCACACACATTTTGTGGCGTATAGTCTTATGTATTGATCATTTATGATAGGCCGGGCCTAAATGATTGTATTATTAAAAGGACGCATCCCTTCTCCAAACGTGTGGTCCTATATCTTATTTTAGCACATCTCTATGTAGCGTGGGCTCTTGTAACGTGGAAACTATATTGTTTAGGTCTCATGCTTATGGTGGCGTGTGGAACTAATATTATAGTGTTGGCCCCAAGGATGGATTGGGCCGACCCAAGATAGGGCTCACCTCTTGTATATATGCACAAGCATATCACTAGTCGAAAATGCAATCAAGCAATCCGAATATTAGACAATCAATGTGAAGACCCTGTGCTCTGCAATAAAAGGTCGATGCGAATTCTGATCAAGGAATCAGCGAATTACTTCTGCCATCAGCATTTGCCATACATGCGATCTTGGACAGTGAATACATTGAAGAGGATAGCGAGTTCCTCTTGAAGGTCTACAAACATCATTAGGTCTGCAATCTTCAGTGAAGAACTACGAAGAGCTGGAAGCTGTATGTTGATGATATTCTTATATAAGAAAGAGATAAGTCTGCTATCTTCTGCTGTTACATTGTGCCCTAGTTGGGTTACGACTGTAACTCTAATTCTGCCCTAGGTTGACAGTTATATCAGATAAGTAATCTGATCTTTATTGCCATTGTATTCTATAATTAATAAAAGGATCTAGATCTGATTTGTTGCTGGGTTTTTCCTCCAAGAGGGAGGTTTTCCCAGGGTAGTCTTGAGTTGTGTAATCCTCTATTTGTATGCTATACTGTGCAACTTTAGTTTTCTGTTTATTGTGGATAATCTGATCATGAAAACTAACACACATTTGAATGACGTGCTCCTCCTTCAATTAATAGTATGGAATTTGTGTTACATTCTCCTATTAAAGAATCTCATAAAGTTAACTACCCACTTGATGCGACTTTCATGATTTTGAAGACCTATACTTCCATTTTTGTTCAAGCCTACATTTAACCCCAAATAACCCTAAATTGACTAATATTCAGGAATTTGTTACGACACCAAATCACTCTGAAAATAATCAGTTTTCTGTTTCAGTGCTTAGTTATTCAGATTAATTTATACGAGAGCGATCTAGAAGTTAAGGTTAAACTTTAAACTTTGCAAAAATGAAAATGTAACATATTACAATTAAGATAAAATCAAAAGGAAATATAGAAAATTCAAAGATCTAACTCTTCAAATACATGAACCAGCCATGTCTTTAAATAGTTGAAATAGAATTTGAATGTTAACCCTAAACATTGTAAACAAAAAATTCTAAAAACTGTCGCACAAGGGTTTACAAATAAAAACAAATAGAAAATGTGGAAATCTCAAAGATTCAACCCTTTAAATTGATGAATCAACCCTCCATCTTAAAATTTCAGAAATACATATTTCAGGTTAGGAAGAAATAATTGTAATAATATGTGATCCAAATTAAAAGAAAAATAAAAGGTACAGAGTTATGCCTTCAAATTATAGATATATATATATATATATTTAATAGTGAAAACTAAAAATTGAAAGAAAAATTTAACACAGCATAATCTTATAAAACAAACAAATGCATATATAAAAATCTCAGATTTTAACTTTTTATGTAAATGAATCAAACTTTCACCTTCAAAAACTGAAGTATATCTAGATATTAGACACTAAACTTTGAAAAAGAAAAACTGTTTCCTCTATATGAAAAAATAAAAAAATAAAAAGTGTAAAAAGCTCAAAAGTCTAACTCTTTAAAGAATGAGTAGACTCTGCACGTTTCAATTAAAGATAAATATCTGAAAATTAATTCAAACTGTTAGTGAAAAAAAAAACACTCTATGAATCCAAAAAATAAAAAAAGAAAATGTAGAAATTTAAAAGATTTATCTCTGAAGAAAATAAAGAACTCTAACTGTATACTAAGTCAACATAAAAAATTAAAAAAACTCTCAAACATTGAAAATTTAAAAATCAAATAGTAACACTGTGTAATCTAGATTTTAAAATAAATTAAAAAACTAAAAAAATTGAATTCTTAAAATAAATTAATCTTCAACATTTAAATTACAGACAAATGTTATATATCAAAGGCAAAAGATTGCACATAAATATTAGCTTAAGTTTTTAAAATTTCATCTTTACTCAAACTAAACCTAAACTTTGTAAATAAAAAAATATAACACGGCAGAATATACAGTGCAAGAATTTATCTAGATGACATAGTTAAACCCTAAATGTTGCAAATAAAACAAAAATATTATAAGAGAATCGATCCACCGCCCTTGAACTTCGAAATTGGGTAAAATATAACTGGACAGTCAACCAATTCAAAATATTTTTCTCGCTCATTCAAATCACAAACTTAATGATAATAAGGAATAGCAAATAATGAAATATGGCCGCAGAGTTTAAAGTTTATCAAATCAAATTAGCAGCAAAAAGAAATTAATACTTAAAAAGGAGAAACGTATTTTTACATACAAAATTAAATCGTAGAGTCCCGAAGTGATAAAATAATTGATTTTCTCCACAAATGTGCCTTCAAATATAGGCCATTGCCCGCATAAAAAAGCAACAAGTACTAAGATAGTTAAGCATCCGTGCAACAATAACACCCATTGAAGAGCCATGGTTTTGCATCTGTTTTCTTTTTCACATTCCTGTGCTCCACTCTACCATTTTTATCGCAGAAAAGGATCTTCCGACAAATTTAGCGCTCACATCCATACGCGTGTTTTGTATTATATATTTTGTGTGTATATATCATATGTATATACAATGGATTTTGACTTTCAAATCCAACGTGGGAAAAGAAGATTCGATGTGCATTTTTTTTTAAATTTAAATTCTTTAAAAACATTTAATGTATATTTATATTAATTTTTATTTAATTTTGTGTTTATTTTGGTAAAATATTTTTAATGTAATAGCATTCAACAAGAATATTTTGACATTTATTTTTATTTTATTTTTTTATATGATTAATCTTTATTGTTAAAATTTATCGTTTACTCATTAGTATTGTATCATAATTATTCATACTTCCAATATCTCAAATTATTATTTGTAATTAATATGGAGAGACATTTTACAATAGGAACAAAGGATGAAGTGTAGTGTTGTGTTAATAAAAAATTGTAACCTTTTATCTTTGATTTGATAGTCATTTACACATAAAAATTGTGATAGTTAATAATAAACATAATATTTTCAAATAGTTCCAAATGATAGATGTACTTAAGATATCTATACTAGACTTTTATTATTGTATTTTCACATACATTTATTATGTGCCTCAAAATTATGATTGAGTCGTAAAGGCTCATTTTTCAGTGGCTTAAAATTACTATAGTTCAATTCCACAATGGACATTTTGTTAGTCCCAACCGATGCTGAGAGGGGAGGGGTGAATCTGCACTTAATCAAATTTTCACAATTTAACTTTTATCTTAAATCTGCATTCATCTAAGATCCAACAATATACTTAATCACTGAAATAAAATATGCAAGCATGAAAGGTGGACAGTGACACCAAGGAGTTATCTCGTGGAAACCCAATAGGGAGAAAACCTGGTGTGAGTAAGAACTCACAAAATTTGTACTATTCTGAAGTACACCCGGTTAAGAGCCATCCCTGTTAGGAGATTACAAAGACACTGTTAGGTGCCACCCATTAAGGGATTTTGAACAAGGTCGGTTAGTGCCTTTACCCTGTTAAAGGTAGCCTGGTTAGAGGACTTAGAGCATCAGTTAAGATGTCACTCAGTCAAGGGATTTTACAATAGGGACCTATTAAAGTCCACCCAGTTAAGGGATTTAAGTTGCAGTTGTTAGAAAGCAACAGATGGATGATATGCTAAATTAGCTACTAATAGCTTGATCAAATCTCAACATATATCACACTCAATACACACCGGTTGTGTCTTCTCTGCACAGCGTCGGTTTCCTTCTTACACCCTCGACTCTTCACTCAGTCGGTCACCTATCCTTCAGCACTGCACTCTGCCAATCCTCAGACCTTCAACTCTGCACTTTGTTGGTCCCCTGACCTTCGGCTCTGCACTCTATCAATCCTCTGATCTTCGGCTTTGCACTCTGCTAGTCCATTGTATCTCGACTCTACACTTAGTCAATCTACCTCAAACACACTTTGTTGTGCTAATTCCTCTTAGCACTTTCTCTCTCTCTTCTCAGCACTTTGGATCGCCTTCAACAAGATCTCTTTGTTGCAAATTTCACAATCAAAACTTTCTGAAAGAGCTCAAGAACTCTTTATACATTTTCTGCTGACACCTTCAGGCATTCCCTCAATCCAACCAAACATGGATTTCAGAAAATTTCAAATTCAAAATCTCCCACTCTTTCTCTGTGTGCCTTTTAGCAATTCTGCCAAGTGTTCAACCAATTCTGCCACCGCATCTCCCAAAGATAGAAACTTATGAGTCGTGTTCAACCAAATAAGTGTGAACCAGAAAATCCGCATGTAATCATGCTTGATTGCATGATAACTGAAGGTTGACCTTACCAACATATGATTTGGCATAGACACAAGCTCACCAACTCATCCTTTGCCATCGCAACTGAATAACCGATCACCACTCCGAGATTTATGGTGATCGCTCATCTTCCTTATGTCATACCGGTGTACCAATATGCCACTGCACTTCTATATTACCGGTTCATCCTTTGATTGTTGATTTATTGTGCTAGCATCAAGTCTCTTCCCCTGTTTACCAAAGAGTTATCGATTTGTTAAAACAAACAAGTTTTCTTGTCTAAGTCACCTTTTGTGACTTCACCATCACCAAAGTGACCAATCTTCCTGAATGACAGACATGTTGATTTAATTTATCTTTCCTTGAGTTGAATGAGCCTTTGATCATTCAAATACCAATGTTGTTTCCATGTATTGTAATTCATCACTTTTGCTTACTGAAAAGAAACACCACTCTACCTATACCACTTCACTGGTTAGTGTTGGACATCAATGACAAACCTTAGCACATATTTTGGTTCTCTAGATTGACCAGTTTAGTCAATGCCAACAATCTCCCCCTTTGGCATTGATGAAAAACACTACAAACTCTGGCTAATTAGATGCATGTTTCTTCATTTTTGTACCAGTCCAGTCATTCTGTCCTAAGTGATGAATATCTCCCCCTGTCACTGATATTTGTCAATACTCAAGCACTCTAAATATATCTCCCTCTTTGACAACAATGTCAAAGAGTCCTTTCTGAACGCTTGCAAGACTGCTCCCCCTAACCGGAGTAGTCCACACTCATTAATCTAGTTATTTTTTTATTTTTTTAAAACTTGAAATCATACCAGATTGATGTAGAACCCTGTTTGCTTACTTTATTAAATGGAGGATCATAACCCCCAAGTTATCTCTGAGATAGTCAAAGGTGTCCTTCTGTAGTGGTTTGGTGAAGATATCAGCCACCTACTCTTTTGTTGGTATATACTCCAGTATCACTTCCTTTTCTTGAA
Source organism: Cryptomeria japonica (assembly GCF_030272615.1). NCBI lineage: Eukaryota > Viridiplantae > Streptophyta > Pinopsida > Cupressales > Cupressaceae > Cryptomeria > Cryptomeria japonica. The sequence continues at coordinate 16,388,070 of NC_081413.1, read as the reverse complement.
CTTGTTCTCTTAGATAATGATATTTGATGGCTATATGCTTCATTTTGGAGTGCATCACCAAGTTCTTGGATATGTCAATGGTACTGGTGTTGTCACAATGAATCACTACCGATCCAACCACTTTTTCTTGTATTCCTTCCAGGAGTTGCTTGATCCAAACTATTGGTGTGCAGTTAATTGCAGCAACTACATACTCAACCTCAGCTGTGGATTGAGATATGTAGTTTTATTTCTTACTTGTCCAAGATACAATCCTATCTCTGAGAAAGAATGCACCTCCATTGGTGCTCTTCTTGTCATCAATGTTTCCAGCCCAATCTGAATTAGTGAAGACACTTAAATTGAAGTCTCCCTTGTGTGGATACCAGAGATCGTACCCATCAGTCCCCTTTAGATATCTGAATGTTTTTTTGACTGCCATCATGTGAGTCTCTTTCGGATTTGCAGAAAATCTGGCAACCAAACCAACAGCTTGTGCTATGTTCGATCTTCTATGTACTGCAACTTGTAATTTACCAATCATGGACCAGTAAAGTGTCTCATTCACTTCTTCGACTTCATCATGTTTAGATAGCTTGGAACCTGTAACCATTGGAGTTCCAAAAGGTTTGCAATCTTCCATTCCAAAAGTTTTCAAAATCTCCCTTATGTACTTAATCTAACTAATGAAGATGCCATTCTTTAATTGAGAGACTTGTAAGCCAATAAAAAACTTGATCTCACCAATCATGGACATCTCAAATTCTTGTTGCATTTTTCCTGCAAAGCTTCTACTCATCTCATCATCTCCCCCAAAGATGATGTCATCCATAAAGATCTCAGCAATTAGGTGTTTTCCTTCAGCTCCACTCTTCAGATACAGGTTATTGTCATCATTGGTTCTTTTGAACCCTATCCTCAGCAGATATGAGTGTAACCTCTCATACCAAGCTCTCAGTGCTTGTTTCAGACCATACAGAGCCTTCTGCAATCTGCATACCAAATTCCTCCCATCTTCATATGCAAATCCTTTTGTTTTCTCTATGTATACTTCTTCCTCTAACACCCCATTTAAGAATGTCTATTTGACATCCCTTTGCTATACTTTAAACCTTTTATAAGCAGCATAGGCTAGCAAAATTCTTACCCCTTCTATCCTGGCTACCAGTGCGAAGGTTTCTCCATAGTCTAAACCTTCTTCTTGAGCATAACCCTTATAGACCAATCTTGCCTTGTTTCTTATTACCTTACCGGTTTCATCCATCTTATTTTTGAACACCCACTTGGTGCCTATTACATTTTTATTTTCCAGTCTAGGTACTAGAGTCCATGTGTCATTTTTCTCTATTTGCTCCAGTTCTTCTTCCATGGCTTTCACCCAGTCATCATCTTTTAGAGCCTCCTTTGTTGTTTTGGGCTCAAAAATTGAGAGCATGCACCCATTCTCTCTTGCTCTTCTTCTGGTTTGAACTCCTGCATCCTTGCCATCGATGATATTTTCTACAAAGTGATTATTTTTGACATATTTAGCCAATATCGGTTCACTCCTTAGAGCTTCTTCTACCGGTTGTGCAGGTTGTACTTCACAGGCTTCTACATTAGCCACTTCAACAGGATCTTCTTCAATAGGTTCCACCGGTATATTATACTCAAACCCTTTGTAGTCTTTCGGTTCACTCTTACTATCATGTACAATTTTCTTAGAGTACTCATCTACTCTGAAATTTGCACTTTCTATAATCTTACCGGTTCTTTTATTTAAACATTGGTTTCCCTTGCTCTTTGTTGAGTAACCTAAAAAGGTTCCTTCATCACTCTTGGGGTCAAATTTTCCAGTGTACTCATCCCTTTTGATATAGCATCTGCTTCCAAATACTTTGAAATAACAAACATTAGGTGAGTATCCACTCCATAATTCATAGGGGGTTTTGTTTGTCCCCTTCTTTACCTGTATCTGGTTCAAAGTGTATACAACAGTGCTTATTGCTTCTCTCCAGAAGATATGTGGGATGTCCTTTTTTATCATGAGAATCCTTGCATAATCAATAAGAGTTCTATTTCTTCTTTCAACAACTCCATTCTGCTGAGGTGTTCTAGGTGCAGACATTTGTCTCATGATTCCTTGTTCCTTGCAGGTAGTTCATGAACTCTTGAGAGGTGATCCTCCTCTGTCTGATCTTAGGCACTTCATATTCTTACCGGTTCCTTTTTCTACTTGAGCCTTAAACACCTTAAACATATGAAAAGCTTCAGATTTTTCCTTCAAGATTACAACCCACGTCATTCTTGAAAAGTTATCCACAAATAGCATAAAGTACCGGACTCCATAGAAACTCTTGGTTCTCATGGGACCACACAGGTCTATATGAACTAAGTCCAACACACTTTCAGATGAGAAAGTTTTACTGCTTAAACTAGACCCGGTCAACTTTCCTAGCTGACAATCCTTGCACATAGCATTTTCAGGTTTTACTATGTCAGGCATGCCTCTAACAGATTTTGCCTTACTGACTTTAGCTATGCTATCAAAATTAACATGACATAATCTTTTGTGCCACAACCAACTCTATTCAACCTTAGCCACTAGACAATTAGCTATGGTGGTGTCTAGATGAAACAAATTGCCTCTTGACTGTTTATCGGTTGCAATTAGACTTCTAGATTTGTCATTTGTTTTACATATCCCTTCATTGAACTCTAATTGGTATCCCTTATTGTTAAGTTGTGCAACACTTGACAAACTATACTTTAATCCTTCTACCCAATAGACAATATCACAATTTGTCTTATCATTCAAGGCTATAGACCCCTTACCTCTTACTGCACATGGGGCATCATTTTTCGAACCTCAATGTTCCTCCATTGCAATCCTCCATGTTAAGGAATTTGCTTCTGTCATCGGCCATGTGGTGAGTGCAGCCACTGTCGATCACCCATTCTCCACACTAGTTTGTGCTAGAAATCAATGACATATATCCTTCCTCTGTGTTATCCTCTTTGACTACCACAAAAGCAATGTCATCTCCATCAGATCCCTCTGATTCTTCATCAGTGACTCCTTCTTCTGCAAGATAACATTCCTTCTTGCTTTTGTCCATGTAACTTCTAAAATTATCTTTCATGTCTGTATCATTTTCAGGGCATCTTGAAGCAATAAGACCTATCTTATTACTGGAGAAGCACTTTAAGGGTAGTTTACCTTTGTATTTACCTTTACCTCTTGGCAATCTTCTTTCCAGTAGAGCTTCAATTTCATATTGCTCCTATTCTTTAGAGAGAAAATTGTCACTCTCATGGGAATGACCGGTTTTGGTAGTAAAGCTACTACAGATTTCTTTCCTTCTCCTTGTTGGTGCATGCATCGTGGATGCTTTGAAAGCAGCATCAATCTTTGGTACGTTGTTGTCATAATTGCTCAATTCAAAAGCAGTCAACTTACCGATCAACGAGTTAAGAGTTACACTGACTATTCCCAAGGATCTGAGTTCCTGGATAACAAAGACCCTTATAGCATATTGTGGTAGCAGATTTCTCATGATTTTGCTAACCACATCATCCTCCTCGATCTTTCCTCCTGCACTTTTAATGGAGTTTACTACATCCTTTATCCTCTTACTATACTGCTCTATGTTCTCACCTTCCTGCATTCTCATCTCATCATATTTTCCTCTCAAGCTATCTACTTTGGCCTTTTGAACATGGGGATCTCCCCCATAGATTGTCTTTAGCTTATTCCATATCTGAAAAGCTGATTTCAAATCTTGCACCTCAGCAAATTCATTATCTGAAAGAGTACTAACAATCAGATCCATAACAACATTATTATTTTGTCTTTCCTTGATCTGGTCCAGAGTAAGATTCCCTAAAGGTTCATTATACTCAGTGATCACATTCAATTCCAATAGTGTTCAACTAGGGATCTTAGATGGAGTTTCATTCTTCCAGACCATAAGGTGTAGTTCTCCTTATAGAACTTAGGACCCTCCTTATGCATCATCTTGACCTTTCCATAAGTCAGTTAAGCTTCTTTTGATTCTAGGGATCTGATGCTCTGATACCAATTGTTAGTCCCAACGGGTGCTGAGAGGGGAGGGGTGAATCAACACTTAATCAAATTTTCACAATTTAACTTTTATCTTAAATCTGCATCCATCTAAGATCCAACAATATACTTAATCACTGAAATAAAATATGCAAGCATGAAAGGTTGACAGTGACACCAAGGAGTTACCTCGTGGAAACCCAAAGGGGAGAAAACCACGGTGTGAGTAGGAACTCACAAAATTTGTACTATTCTGAAGCACGCCCGGTTAAGAGCCCCCTGTTAGGAGATTACAAAGACACTGTTAGGTGCCACCCGGTTAAGGGATTTTGAAAAAGGTCAGTTAGTGCCTTTACCCTATTAAAGGTAGCCTGGTTAGAGGACTTAGAGCATTAGTTAAGATGTCACCCGATTAAGGGATTTTACAATAGGGACTTGTTAAAGTCCACCCGGTTAAGGGATTTAAGTTGTAGTTGTTAGAAAGCAACAAATGGATGATCTACTAAATTATCTACTGATAGCTTGATCAGATCTCAACATATATCACACTCAATACACATCAGTTGTGTCTTGTCTGCATAGCATTGATTTCCTTCTTACACCCTTGGCTCTTCACTCAGTTGGTCACCTATCCTTCAGCACTGCACTCTGCCAATCCTCGGACCTTCAGCTCTACACTCTGTCAGTCCCCTGACCTTCAGCTCTGCACTCTGTCGGTCCTCTGATCTTTGGCTTTGCACTCTATCGGCCCACTGTATCTCAACTCTACACTTAGTCAATCTACCTCAAACACACCCTGTTGTGCTAACTCCTCTTAGCACTTTCTCTCTCTCTTCTCTGCACTTTGGATCGCTTTCAACAAGATCTCCTTGTTGCAAATTTCATGATCAAATTTTTTTGAAAGAGCTCAAGAACTCTTTATACATTTTCTGCCAACACCTTCAGGCATTCCCTCAATCCAACCAAACATGGATTTCAAAAAATTTCAAATTCAAAATCTCCCACTCTTTCTTTGCACAACTTTTAGCAATTTCGCCAAGTGTTCAACTAATTCTGCCACCGCATCTCCCAAAGATAGAAACTTCTAAGTCGTGTTTAGTCGAATAAGTGTGAACCAGAAAATCCACATGTAATCATGCTTGACTGCATGATAACTGAAGGTTGACCTTACCAACATATGATTTGGCGTAGACACAAGCTCACCAACTCATCCTTTTCCACTGCAATTGAATAACTAATCACCACTCCAATATTTATGGTGATCACCTGTCTTCCTTATGTCATACCAGTGTATCGGTATGCCACTGCACTTCTATATTACTAGTTCGTCCTTTGATTGTTAGTTTGTTGTGCTAGCATCAAGTCTCTTCCCTTGTTTACCAAAGAGTTGCCAGTTTGTTAGAACAAACAAGTTTTCTTGTCTGAGTCACCTTTTGTGACTTCACCATCACCAAAGTGACCGATCTTCCTGAATGACAGACATGTTGACTTAATTTATCTTTTTCGTGAGCTAAATGAGCCTTTGATCATTCAAATACCAATGTTGTTTCCATGTTGGCATTATGTGAACCAGTATAAGGACATAATGATATTTTATGTTGTCATTGATGTCAATATGTGATATGAAGTGAACCGGCATATGTGATATGTGAGAAGAGAGAACCGGCATATGTGTGAACCGGTATATATGCCAAAGTGAAGCGGTATATTTGCTCAAGGTGAACCGACATGTAGTTATGGGAACCAACACATGGAAGCATTGTATGACTACCGGTTGGTAGGTAGTTTCCACTTCAGGATTTCCGGTTGAAATACCTCAAGCTTGTGTGACTCAATCTGTGATCTCAATGTGATGAGTTAGCAGTATAACGAAGAACAGATCATGTTGCCACGTAAGCCCTATGCGCATGAAGGATATTGCATGAAGAAGACTATCCCTATCCACCTTGGGAATGTGCGAAGTTTGTCAGACGGTGATAATGCGTGATGGGTTATCAGCCACCATGAAATCAGTGGATAATGGATGATGGAGAATGTCTTGAGATAGATTCAAGATTATTGCATTTAATGCAGTATGATTCAACGGTCAGGATTGAACCACTTGAATTGCTTAACCTAATAGGTTTAGGGTTTAGGGTTTTTGCTACTGACCTGTCTGTTTCCTATAAGGTCGATGTTGTGTTTCTTTCTAATGTTGTTGGCAAAAGTTGTATGTGTGTATCCAAGGGAAGTGATACGTGATTCTTGCCAGACCAAAGGAGAGAAGAGATACCTGCAAAGTGAATGTGTAGAAGGTGAAGAGCCAAAACGGATATGCATTAGCATTGAGTGTTGTTACCAGATCATTGTAATTCTTGTTGATCTTTAACCACTTCAACAGTTGTGAAATCCCTTAACAGGGTAGCCTTAACCGGCTTGATACAAATCCCTTAATAGGGTAGCTATAGATCTCTGGAGATCCTTTAGCTATTGAGTTCTTGAAATCCTCTAACAAGGTAACCCTAACCGGGTTTAACCCTTAACCGGGTATTATAGCCATCCCTTAACCGAGTGATCCCTAACAGGATCGGTTCTTAGCAGAACCTATTGTAATGTCTTTAACCGGACAAGGCTCCTAATAGAGCGGACTTCTAAAGAGTTCAAAAAGCAACTTGTGGGTATTCATCCCCACCGTGGTTTTTCCCAGTTGGGTTTCCACGTGAAAAATATGTGTGTCATGTGTGATGCTTTGTTATTACCTGTTGAGCATATGATGGTTCTGTGTTTTATGCCTGTCTATAAAACATATTGAACTAACTATTGTGAAGATCTGATGATAGTTTACCTGTTCGTGCATGAGGGTGTAATGGTACTATAGTATTGAGCTAAGAGGAAAGCTTAGTGAGTAATCGGTTTATGATTGTTATAGTTGTTCTGAGTCCTACCAGTTGCACTCTATTTTAACCAGAGTCACAGCTTGTCGGTCACTTGGAGTATTTGTTGACAAACTGGTTTTGGATAGTATTTTGCCTGTACTGATTCACCCCCCCTCTCAGTACTGGTTTGGTACTATTCGTTCATCATTGAGTTATCAATTGGTATCAGAGCACTCTAGGTCCTCTGTGTTGTAAGCTTAACCGCTTGAGGTAAAGATCCCAGTCAAATGATGAAGAGGGAAGGTCCAAAGTTTAACAGGGAAAATTTTGGTATATGGAAAGATAGGATGAAGATATTCATCAGAAGCATGGGTGCTCAACACTGGAGTTATGTGGAGAATGTCTATGTTGTCCCTACCAGTACTCTCACCGATGACCAAAAAAGAGAGATACAAGAAAATGGGCAAGTCATGGAAGCCCTTATTAGTAGTCTATCTGACATTGAGTTTATTGATGTTCAGGACAAGGTAAATCCCAAAGAGGCATGGGATACTCTTGAAAATATCTATGGTGGTGATGAACATGTAAAATAGGCTAAGGAAGAAAGCCTGAGAGGGCATTTTGAAGATATGCGGATGGTTGAAGGTGAGACCATTCAGCAGTATGGAATAAGAATCAAAACAGTTGTTGGAGAAATCAAGAGTGCAGGTGGTAAAATAGAAGATTCCACTGTGGTAAGCAAAGTCCTGAGATCCCTGTTGCCGGTCTATGCAATAAGGGTTGCTGCTATTCAGGAGCTGAGATCAATAGACAAGTCTAAGGTATCCTTGAACTCCATCATAGCCAAGTTGATAGCCTATGAGCTAAATAGTTTTGATGGCAGTGTTCAAAAGACTAAATCAGCATTTAAAGCTTCTGCTATACCATCCAGAAAAGGAAAAGAAGCTAGCACTAGTGGTGAACCTAGACAAAGCAGAGAAATGAATGATGAGGAGATTCTGATGGCATTTGAAGCTATCCTTGCCAGAAAGCCTCCTAAAGGAACCGGTAAATACAAAGGTAAGCTACCTTTGAAATGCTTCTCTTGTAACCGGATAGGACATATTGCTATAAACTGTCCAAATGGCGATAACAAGGACAAACCAGAAAGGTTCAAGAAATTCAAAGGAGGAAACCGGAGAAACTATTTTGTAGCAGTTGATGAAGGTGTCACAGATGAGGAATCAGAAGATGAAGAGATTGAAGACATTGTGTTTGTTGCTGTAAAGGAAGATGTGGCAGATAAGAAGGCTCTTGTCTCCTGGTTTGATAATTCCAATGAGTGGATCTTTGACAGTGGTTGTTCTCACCATATGACTGGTGACTAGAGTAAGTTTCTATCCTTGGAGGAGTATGATGGTGGTGTGGTTCGCTTTGGCAATGATGCACCATGCATGGTCAAAGGCAGAGGGTCCATCTCTCTGAATGGAAAGAGCAGTGCTGACAATGTGTACTGGGTTGATGGTATCAGACACAACCTTCTGAGTGTTGCCCAGCTAAATGACAGTGGCCTCACTCTGGAATTCAAGAATGGAGTTTGCATAATCAAAGGAAAAGATGGTGAATTGGTGGCCACTAGCATGCAGACCAAAGGTAACCTATTTCATCTGAATGCAAATATAAGTACATGTCTTATGGCTAAGCTTGATGATAGTTGGATATGGCATAGGAAACTCTGCCATGTAAACTTTGATAACATTGTGAAGGCTAGTAAGATCAAGGCAGTTAGAGGGTTGTCGGTGCTAAGCAAACCGAATGATACCTTGTGCAGAGAGTGTCAATTGGGGAAAATGTCTTCCTCAACCTTTAAAGGTAAATCTTTCACTGCTGACAACTTGCTTGATCTTGTGCATACTGATTTGTGTGGTCCTATGAAAACTAGAAGTGTGTAGGGTGATAGGTACTTCATGATTCTCACTGATGACTACTCAAGAATGATGTGGGTCACATTCTTGAAAGACAAGTCTAAAGCCTTTGTGAAATTCAAAGCTTTTAGAGCATTAGTAGAGAAGGAAAGCGGTAAAAGGATCAAGTGTCTTAGAACTGATCAAGGAGGGGAATTCACTTCCGGTGAATTCAACAAGTATTGTGAAGAATTTGGCATCAAGAGGCAACTGTCTGTTCCCTGGACTCCACAACAGAATGGTCGAGCAGAGAGGAATAACCAGACTGTGGTCGAATTAGCTAGAACCATGTTGATTCAAGGAAAGGTAGCTCACACCTTTTGGAGAGAAGCAGTGAGCACTGCAGTCTACACTATGAACCGGGTACTCATCAAGAAAGGTAAGGACAAAACTCCCTATGAGTATTGGACTGGTAAGACACCCGTGGTTAGCTACTTTAGGGTATTTGGCAGCAAATGTTACATCAAGAGGAGTGAACATCAGGGCAAATTTGAAGCTAAATGCGATGAGGGAATATTCCCAGGATATTCCACCAAGAGTAAAGCTCTCAAGTGTTACAACAATAGGACTCAGAGAATTATGGAAAGTGTCAATGTAAGAGTTGATTAATCCTCTAAGAAAACCAAGGAAATCGGCAGTGAGCAAGCTCTAAATGAACCAGTTGCAACCTTCTGGGAACCGGTTGTCAATCAACCAAGTACCAGTAATAGTGTTCCTGAACTGGTGAATGCTAATACTGATGAAGATGAGGATGAAGAGGAAAAGAAAGAAGAACCTATCAAGACCATTCCTCGGTATGTCAAGCTGAATCATGATCCTAAGCAGATCATAGGAGATAAGGATGCAGGAATCCTCACAAGAAGAAAGATCAGAGAAAATTCATGTATGATCTCTGAATTTGAGCCTAAATCATTCAAAGAGGCTCATAAAGATGAAGACTGGATCAAGGCAATGGAAGAGGAACTTGACCAGATAGAGAAAAATGGTACATGGTCCTTGGTACCTAGACCAGAGCATAAAAATGTCATTGGCACCTAATGGGTGTTTAGAAACAAGCTGAATGAGGATGGCACACTGATTAGGAATAAAGCCAGATTGGTGTGCAAAGGATATGCTCAAGAAGAAGGAGAAGACTATGGAGAAACCTTTGCTCCTGTAGCCAGATTGGAAGGAGTTCGTATGCTTCTTGCATATGCAGCCTTTAAAGGCTTCAAAGTATATCAAATGGATGTAAAATATGCATTCCTAAATGGTGTACTTGAAGAGGAGGTGTATATTGAGCAACTAGATGGGTTTTCCCTATCCGAAGACAATGACATAGTATGTACGCTACATAAAGCCTTATATGGTCTAAAGCAAGCACCTAGGGCATGGTATGACCGCCTACATTCCCATCTTGTGAAGATTGGATTTGAGAGAACAAGTGAAGATAGCAATATCTACTTGAAGTCTGAAGGAGATCAAATCCTGATTTGTGAGGTTTTTGTTGATGACATTATCTTTGGTGGAGATGACAAGATGAGTCATGAGTTTGCTAATGAGATGAAGAAAGAGTTTGAGATGTCACTCATAGGGGAGATTAAGTTCTTCATTGGACTGCAGATCCAGCAAATGAAAGATGGAATCTTTATCACTCAGTCCAAATATGTCAAAGAGGTGTTGAAAACCTCTGGCATGGAAGATAGCAAACCGATTGGTACACCGATGGTGACCGGTTGCAAATTGTCAAAAGAGGATGATTCCGCACTAGTTGATGAGAAAGAATACCGATTAATGATTGGTAAGTTGCATTATGTAGTGCATAGCAGACCGGATATTGCACATGCAGTTGGTATTACTGCAAGGTTCCAGAAAATTCCAAGAGAATCCCACTTGGCTGTAGTCAAGCGGATTCTTAGGTATTTGAAGGGAACAGTTGACTATGGATTGTGGTACCCATATAGCAATGATTTCGTTCTGAAAGTATTCACAGATGTTGATTGGGCAGGTAATGTGGATGATCGGAAAAGCACAACTAGTGGTGCATTCTTTCTCAGCGGTAGACTGGTCTTATGGATGAGTAAAAAGCAGAGTTGTATCTCTCAGTCTACAGCAGAAGCGGAGTATGTTGCAGCTTTCATGAACTGCACTCAGACAATCTGGATGAAGCATGTTTTAAATGGCTTCAAAATATATTATGTGATAACACAAGTGCTATCAATATTTCAAAGAATCCAGTTTTACATTCTAGAACCAAGCATTTTGAGCTTAAGTATCATTTCTTGAGGGAAAAGGTTCAGAATAAAGAGATTGCACTGGAACATGTTTCCAGTAAGGAGCAGTTAGCAAACATATTCACCAAGCCTCTCCCAAAGACTACATTTGTGCATTTAAGAGGTGAATTGGGGGTACTACCCCTTCAGGAGGTGAACTAAAAGTATTTGTTCCACATCAGTCAGGTATTGCATAGTCAATTTTTTGTTGATTGATGTGTTGAAGGATGCTACTCCTCAAGGGGAGAAGCACAATGGAACAAGGATGTTTGTGCCTCCACTTTGGCATTGTTGTCAAAGGGGGAGAAGGAGTGAAGCGGAAAAGATATCTGTAGAAAATGGGGGAGAAGATGTGAAGTGGAGAGATATCTTTGTATATTGCCATCAATGCCAAAGGGGGAGATTGTTGGCATTATGTGAACCGGTATAAGGACATAATGATATTGTATGTTGTCATTGATGTCAATATGTGATATGAAGTGAACTGACATATGTGATATGTGAGAAGAGAGAACCGGCATATGTGTGAACCGGTATATATGCCAAAGTGAAGCGGTATATTTGCTCAAGGTGAACTGGCATGTAGTTATGGGAGCCGACACATGGAAGAATTGTATGACTATCGGTTGGTAGGTAGTTTCCACTTCAAGATTTTTGGTTGAAGTACCTCAAGCCTGTGTGACTCAATTGGTGATCTTTGTGTGATCAGTTAGCAGTATAACAGAGAACAGATCATGTTGCCACGTAAGCCCTGTGCGCGTGAAGGATCTTGCATGAAGAAGACTATCCCTATCCACCTTGGGAATGTGCGAAGTTTGTCAAACGGTGATAATGCGTGATGGGTTATCAGCCGCCATGAAATCGGTGGATAATGGACGATGGAGAATGTCTTGAGATCAATTCAAGATTGTTGCATTTAATGCAATATGATTCAACGGTCAGGATTGAACCGCTTGAATTGCTTAACCTAACAGGTTTAGGGTTTAGGGTTTTTGCTACCGACCTGTCTATTTCCTATAAAGTCGATGTTGTGTTTCTTTTTAATGTTGTTGGCAAAAGTTGTATGTGTGTATCCAAGGGAAGTGATACGTGATTTTTGCCAGACCAAAGGAGAGAAGAGATACCTGCAAAGTGAATGTGTAGAAGGTGAAGAGGAGCCAAAATGGATATGCATTAGCATTGAGTGTTGTTACCGGATCATTGTAATTCCTGTTGATCTTTAACCACTTCAACAGTTGTGAAATCCCTTAACAGGGTAGCCTTAATTGGCTTGATACAAATCCCTTAACAGGGTAGCTTTAACCGACTTGATACAAATCCCTTAACAGGGTAACTCGAAGTTATTGAGTTCTGGGAAGCTATAGAGCTCTGGAGATCCTTTAGCTATTGAGTTCTTGAAATCCTCTAACAAGGTAACCCTAACCAGGTTTAACCCTTAACCGGGTATTATAGCCATCCCTTAACTGGGTGATCCCTAACAGGATCGGTTCTTAGCAGAACCTATTGTAATGTCTTTAACCAGATAAGGCTCCTAATAGAGCGGACTTCTAAAGAGTTCAAAAAGCAACTTGTGGGTATTCATCCCCACCGTGGTTTTTCCCAGTTGGGTTTCCACGTGAAAAATATGTGTGTCATGTGTGATGCTTTGTTATTACCTGTTGAGCATATGATGGTTCTGTGTTTTATGCCTGTCTATAAAACATATTGAACTAACTATTGTGAAGATCTGATGATAGTTTACCTATTCATGCATGAGGGTGTAATGGTACTATAGTATTGAGCTAAGAGGAAAGCTTAGTGAGTAACCAGTTTATGATTGTTTCAGTTAATCTGAGTCCTACCTGTTGCACTCTGTTTTAACCAGAGTCACAGCTTGTCAGTCACTTGAAGTATTTGCTAACAAACCAGTTTTGGATAGTATTTTGCGGGTTTGGTACTATTCGTTCATCATTGAGTTATCATATCATCTCCACCATCTACATGTTTGAGAATGGTGTTTTTAAGCATCATTAACTTAGCCTACCAAAGGGGTTTGACCTAGGAGAACTCATTTACCTATTGAGCTAACAAAACTCTTAAATAGTATCTTAAGACACCAAATTGGCACAATTAATTTTATCATGAACGTAAAAACGAGCAAGTTTACTCAAGAACATTTGTCAAATTGTACATGCCAATCATAGATCAATTATGTGCATTAGATTGAATCCATATTACTCAAGATTGATCAAATTGTCGACAACCAATCTGAGATGATCTTTTGTGGCTTTATATGTTACTCTATCAACTCGCATATCATATGTTCATGTAACTTGTAGCCTACATTTTTGTCAGTTTAAATATGTGTTGCATGTTAGAGTGAATAATATCTAGTACCTAGTCAAGGTTTTGTGCCTTGTAATTTCCTAGCATGAGACATATTGGCATGTTAAGTTAAGTTAGGTCCTAGGTGGCATTCTAGAAGTTAGTTACAATGGGGAAATAGTCACCTCATTTACTTTTAGTTTCCTAAGCATTTAATGCTTATGGCATGTTAGTTGTTCATACTACATCACACATTGCCTTTATAAGCAAGGCATTTGATTATATATTTCATATTCAATCAAAGATTCATCCATCCTTATAATTCAATTTATTCTTGTCATTCTATCTCATGGAAGTGTTTTTGTCTTGCAATGATTCTAAGGGTGTTGAGGAGTCACCAATCTACTCCTACATGGCACTAAAGCTATAGTGCTACAAACATCTTTTCAAGATTTAAAGGTTACCATATGGCTTAAAATAATAGTTGGGTACTATGTGCACTGAAATGTGATTACAAAAGAGATTGAAATAAAACTAAAATGAACCAAAAACCACAAAACAAAACAACACTCAAAATAAGGTGAAAAGGAAACCAAAATACAACAAAATTGAGTGTAAACCAAGTATGTCGATCTCCTCATTGCAATGATCTACCTATGGATATTAGATTCAATGTGTGCTTGTGATTTTGGCAAAATAAGTGTGCTCAAGGATTAAATATCCATGTAGTTGTGATATGAGAGATTATTGAAAATGGCCATGTGTGGAGTTTTGAATGGAAAGAGATGAATTGGAGGGTTAGGATTGAATGCATGAGATCAATGGTGGAGATCACTTGATCCTCACAATGCATGAGAGGTTTTGAAGTGGCAACCTAGGAGAGGAGATGAGGAGGGTGGTGGTTGGAAATGATACCCTTGGACTATGGGTAATATCCTATCATAAAGGAGTTTTTTGTCCCCATACTCCAAGTATATGGGGAATGATCGAATAAGGAACTTTTTATTCCTTGAATATGACATGGGATGAAGGGATCCATGTGGGTATCATCCCAAAAGTGGACAGCCTTTAAGGTTGATTGGGAAACTTGTGAGGTCATTTATGGAAAAGGTTGACCCCTTCCTAATCTAATGAATTAAGGTGCAAGTGGGAAAGGTAGAAGGATTTGACATTTGGAGAGAGAAAGAGGAGGAATTGAAAATTAATTTTAATTCTGTGCAGAGGAAAATAGGAAAAGTAAATTAAATTAAATAAATAAGAGGATTTGTTTAATTTAATAGATGAATGGCCAAGGGGTATAGTTAAATATGTAAATTCATTTAATTAATTTACCTAGAAGGGTAGGTTGGGGAAATGGAAGAATAATTAATAATTAAGTAATTTTTTATGAATTAGCTAATTAATAGTATAGCAGGGGTAGCTGAAGAAAAGGGATAAATTAACCAAATGTGAATGGTTGATTTTGGGTGTCTACAAGTACATATTGGGGTTTCAAGAACCTCACAATTGAATCTAGGGCATTAGAGAAAGTGAGGTTTGTCTTTCATTTCATCCAATTTCATTATGTTTTATCTAATCTACAAGGGTTTCAAGTAGGATTTCATTGTTAGATCTAGGAGTAGCTAAAATTTTGGGACTCTTTGAGAAAAAATTGATACCCCCATTGCATCCAAAAAGCCCAAGAACCTAAGCATCGACTGTCAAATATTTTGGTATCCCTGAGAAAGGATATAAAGAAATCAAATAGTCAGTCAACCAAGAACTTAAAATTTGAAAAGAGTACTGATACTTTAGATGAAATCATTTGCAATTAGAGGGCACCATATATCACGACCGATATTAGATTTAATTAAAAACATAATACTACTAAGGTTTCCATAAAAAAAAAGTGCAAAAAATCCATATGAGCATGATTCCAAAAGTTCAAGATTTAATTAGTCTAAGGCAACTAAGGACAAAAAGAATGAAGGCGAAGGGTTACTATATGTTTAGAGACAAAAGAGAATATCTAGTTCAAACAAATTCTAGGAAGGAATGTAGTCATACAATACTAGGTTCAATCATTCTATTTCTTGACTGCTTTAATTGCAACCATTATGGACACAAAGCAGTGGATTATAGAAGGTTTCCTGAAATGAAAATTAATTTTGTGTATAGTGTAGACACCTAAAATTGTCCAGTCTAATTAAATAAATGTCTTTATTTATTTAATTATTTTAACCTAATTCTTCTATTAATTGAATAAATCTTTATTTATTTAATTAATTCATTTACCCTCTTCTAGCCTTATTTCTCATTTAAATACATACATTTGTTTATTTAAATTGTTCTTTCCTAAATTAAATAAATACTTTTATATGTTTAATTGATCCCACTTCTTCTATTAATTAAATAAATCTTTATTTATTTAATTAATTCATTAGCCTTTTCCACCTATGACACATGTCATTCATCTCTTAATTCCTACACTATCTACCCTCTCATTATTTTCTTATTTTCTCTACCTACCCTCTAATCATAGCCAACCATTTATCTATTACACCTCTCAATCTTATCCTTCCATTTCTTATAGTGTCTTCTATATAAGGAGACGCTTCCTTCATTGTCAACCCTAATAAGCTAATCAATTCAACTAATTGATCTTTGAATCCCCCGACTACTCTACGCTTTCAAACTTTCATATGCGATCAAGCCTACTTGCAACCACATTTTTGTTCTTTGTTGAGCTCTTGTGCACACATAAAATCTGAGAGCAAATATATCAAGCAAGATCAATGGAGATAGGAAGAATGGAGATCCAAACCCTATTGGACATGTGATGTTATAATTGTTGTGATTTTATTTGATTTGCATTGTCTTAGGTAATCTTCATATGTTATGGTGGATCTTTGTTGTTGTTAGGCTAGGGTTTTGTGGTTGAATTCATTTAGTCTGTTAATATTGTTGTTTCCACTTTCACCAAAAACATATAGAAATGCATTTACTCATTTAGTTGACTTCAATATCATGTAATACAAGTGTAATAACTTTGGACATATTGCAAGATATTATAGAAGTAATTTTATGCAGAATTTTGAACTGGGATAAAAAGGAAAATATCTCAACCAATAAATAAAAAAGTTTGAGAACATGTGGAAAAGAAAGAAAGAGAAGCATAATCCTATAAGGTAAATAATCCCTCATATTGCATTTTATGATCAATTTTAGATATGTAATGGATCAGTAGACAAAGGCTAAAATGATACACTTAGTATTAAGGAATGTGAAGCCTTGGAAGGAAGTTACAAGAAGCCTATTGTGGATTGTTGCAACACAAAAAATGACAACCTCATTGAGACCAAGGAAATAGAATGTTTGTTGGGTAAAAGAGATGAAAAGTGGAATTGGTATAAAAGAAAGAATGTGATAATGCATTTGAGTTCTTCAAGAAGATGATGAGAGAGAGATCTCCCCTATTTGATGTTCTAAAGATAGACAGGTTTAGGGGGAGTATTGATTCCCTACCGCAAGAAGGCTTGGTAGGATTGTGAAGTAACACAAGATGTATCAATGCATGATTATTTCCAAAAAAGGGGAGAAGATATCTCGAGAGAAGGATTCAAGTGTCCGTTTGTTATTGATGCCAAAGGGGGAGAGAGAAAAGCCAAAATGTTTACTTGGCAAAACTTGTTCTAGAGGTGTTATTCTTAAGGGGAACATTTTGTTTGTTTTCCATCATTGACAAAGGGGAAGGTTGTTGAGAAAATGTTGTCATTGATGTCAAAGATGTTGTTCAGTTATGTTTTAAAAATCAAGTCATCCAAAAGATTGCAATTACTATCACATTATATAAGAGCATTTGGGTTTGTAGGATTTTGCCAAGATCAAGGGCACAATGAAAAGCATAAAAAGAGAGATAATAGAATGACAAGAACAAACTATATTCTCATCAATATGCAAATGATCAACTAGATTAACCAATACAATGAATATAGGTCTACTTATACAGGCAAGGCTATATGGATGTACGAGCACACAATCATGACATGTGGCTCAATGAGAAACAAGGGTAGGTAAGAAATACTAGGGGTAGGTAGGAGAAATAATATAATATTCCACAAGAGGTGGATGACCCACCGAATGTGGAGTGTAACAACAAAACAAGACCACAAAAGGTGGAATTTCTCCTACAAGTTCTATCCCTATGTGCACACTTCCCTAAGTGTCTCAAATCCAAACTATGAAGAGATGCATTATCCTAAGTTAACTTAAGTAAAGTGTAATAATATCCATAATGAATATTTATTTACACCAACACCCCCCCTTAAGTGCAACTTAGGGAAATGAAGACTCAAGTCAACAATGCCAAATGCAAGCAAAACTATGCAAAGCAATCTCTCACAAATGGAGAAAGGGAGAAAACCCAGTGGGAAAAAACTCCCCCCTAAAAGAGAGATGAAAGTACAAAAGACTCTCGAAGAAGAAGGACAAAACCTCAAAGAGGAAAAAGTCCCCCCCCATAAGAGAGGAAGGAGAAGTCAGTTGACTCCCCTTAATGACACATCCCACACCCCCAAGAGAGCCTGCAACTACTGGAACTTACTCTCGGTGAAAGGTTTGGTGAATATGTCAGCAATCTGCTCCGCTGTAGGATAATACTGCAAATCAATGACTTGCTCCTGAATCAGCTCTCGGATATAGTGCATATGAATCTCGATGTGTTTGGTCCGCTGGTGCTGGACTGGGTTCTTTGAGATTGCAATAGCACTCTGATTGTCACAATGTAGAACTGTCGGTCGTGGAGTGGGGAACCCAAATTCTGTGAGAATCTGCTAGAGCCAAATGGTCTCACTCATTACGTTAACAGTGCCTCAATACTTAGCCTCAGTCGAAGAAAGAGCAATAGCATGTTGCTTCTTGCTCTGCCAACAAATGGGGCCTGAACCAAGGTGAAAATTGTAACCGGAAGTAGACTTACGATCATCAAGATTGCTAGCCCAATCGGAGTCTCTGTAACCAGTCGGGCAAAGTCCTGTGCCTGCTGCATAGTGAATCCCATAGTGATGTGTACCCTGGATGTAATGAAGGATGCGTTTGGCAGCTTTCCAATGAAGCTCATGTGGTTCCTGCATGAAGCGGGAAACCATGCCAACTGCAAATGAAATATCAGAGCGTGTATGGGTCAAGTAGATGAGACTACCTACAAGCTGATGATACAAAGTGGCATCAACTGGTGGAGAAGAGCACTGAGCCTCAAGCTTGACTCCTGAAAGAAAGGGAGATGGGGTAGGCTTATAATCAGCCATATGAAAGCATGCAAGTAGATCAAGAGAATACTTGGGCTATGATAGTCTAATCCCAGAAGGTGACTGTGAAATCTCTATCCCGAGAAAGTAGTGCAAAAGACCCATGTCATGCAAAGCAGATTTGACCCTACTAATGATGGATGCGGTACTCCATGTAATGATCAAATCATCAACATAGAGCACAAGTATCAAGTGACTCATCCTGTTGCAAAATATAGACATTCAGATCATAATGACACCTGGTGAACCCTGTTGAGAGAAGAAAGGAATCCATCTTGGCATACCAAGCCTTGGGGGCTTGCTTAAGGCCATAGAGAGATTTCCTTAGTCTGCAAACCAAGGAAGTATCCTGGATGAAACCCTGCGGCTGCTCCATATAAATCTCCTCATCAAGGTCACCATGAAGAAAAGCACTCTTCACATCCATCTGATGTACAACCCAACTATGAGTTGCAACAATAGCAAGTGTCAAGCGAATGGAGTTCATCTTGGCTACGGGTGCAAAGGTCTCAGTATAGTCAACACCTACAACCTGAGAGAAACCTTTCACAACAAGTTGAGCCTTATACTTATCCACACTACCATCCGCAGCATACTTGGTCCGATAGATCCACTTACATCGAACCATCTTTCTCCCCTTAGGGAGATGGACTAAATCCCATGTGTTGTTCCTCATCAATGAACTATACTCTTCCTCCATAGCTTGGTCCCACTCAGGAAACCCTGATGCTTCCCGAAATGTATATGGATCGGAAGCGGTAGCAATGAATGCATGTGGAATATTTTGATGTTGTGATCAAGTTTTGTGTGTACCTGAAGGATCCCCAACAAGAGAACCCATGGACTCAAGTGTCTGTCGAGCCCAACGAGGTCTAGGTGGAGGTGGAGAACAAGGCTCCTCAACTGCAAGTGGACCCTGCGGAGGTGTAACCTTGCGAGTCAGAGTCGAAGGAGTCTCATCATCTGAATCAATAGCATCACTATCCATAATGGAGGAAGGTTGAGGAGGTAGAGAGGCTAAGCTAGGAGAGCTTTCCTCAAAGTGAACACTCCTCTCAATGAACACCTCATGTGTATTAGGATCCATCAATCTATATGCCTTAACACCCTCAGGATATCCAACAAATATGCAAGGCTGACTCTGAGGTTCCAATGCCTTGCATTTTTGTGGAGGTATGCGAGCCCATGCTGGACACCCAAAGACTCTGAAATGTCTCACAATCAATTTCCTACCAGCCCAAGCCTCGAAAGGAGTAATACCTTGCAAAGCTTTGTGAGGAACCCGATTCTAGATGTGTGTGGCACAACTGATAGCCTCTGCCCAAAAGGTGGGATCAAGAGAATGTGCATGTATCATATAGCTAGCCATCTCTTTGAGAGTTCTATTCTTGCACTCTGCAAGTCCGTTCTGTTGTGGAGTGTATGCAACAGAATGCTGAAGATCAATCCCCTCAAATGTACAAAAATCCTCAAGTCTTTTGTTCACATATTCCCTTCCATTATCTGTGCGAAGAATCTTCACCACTTTCTTAGATTGCTTCTCCACACGAGTCTTGAAGTTTTGAAATATGTCAAATACTTCACTCTTATGAATAAGAAAGTAGACTCAAGTGAAGCGGGAGTAGTCATCAATGAAGGTGAGGACATAGCGGGCCTTACTAAACGAAGGTGCTGGAAATGGACCTGCTACATCACTGTGAACAAGTTGAAGAACTTCTAAAGCTCTCCAAGCTTTCCCCTTATCAAACTTTTCCTCAGGATGCTTTCCCATGGAACAACCCGAACATACACCCTCTAAAAAACTGATTCGAGGTAGACCTTTGACCATATCTTTAGTGCTGAGCTACTGAAGATAGCGGTAGTTGAGGTGACCAAACCACTCATGCCATAGCTTACTTTTTGAATTTGAATGGGTAAGAAAGGCCCTAGAAGGTGAACTTGGCACAAAGTGGGAGAATGAATAAAGCCTTGAGTTGTCATTGACTTGTCCCACTGCTACCGAGGCATCATCATCAAGTTCCTTTACCACAACTGAGTCTGGTGTAAACTCAACCTTTTTCCCATTCCCATAGTGAGTGTTTTGGTAGATAGAGAGAAGGTTGGTAGACAAGTTAGGAACATAGAGAACATTCTCAAATGTTCCATCATCCATGTCAACTGAACCTTTCCCTTCAACCTCTACTTGTGTATCATCACCTATGTAAATGTGAGGTACCTTAGATGGCTCTAATGAAGAAAACTGCTCCTTTGTAGAACCCATGTGATATGAGGCACTTGAGTCAAGTATCCATTGTTGTGAAGAACTTGTTGTAGCCACAAATGCTTGCCCTTTTCCCTTAGACTATGAGGAAGAGGAAGGAGATGAATCCTTCTTTGTGTAGGCGGATGGCAAGTTGATGTTGTTTTTCTTAAGAAGATTAGTTAACTCATCAACTTGCTTTGTGTGGCATCGATGCTCATCATGACCATACTTCTTGCAATATGCACAAGTTGGCTTATCCTTCTTAGATGGTGTCCCCTTCTTAGAAGAGGATGAAAAATTGCCTTGTGATGGAGAGGATGATTGTCCTTTTTCCTATTGTGGTTGTGACTTAGATTGCTTCTTCTTCTTGTTGGAATCTTTGCCTTGACTTCCTTGATTCCCTTGATTAGCCACCAAAGCCTTGGACTTTGAAGACTTGAGAAGCCCCATGTTTAACAAATTAGATTGTTCCAATATCAACATTTCTATGAAAGCATCAAATGAAGGCATAACATAGGAACTCCCCACTGTCAAACGATGAGTTTGGAAGCTAGACACAAATGCTGCATATTTTGGTGCAAGCTTGTCCAACAAGTTGAATATCAACCAAGCATCTTTTTTGTCAATTCCACAATCCTTAAGCTTTGCTCTTAGCTCATTTGCTTTGGTGACATAATCTTGGATTGTATCAAAACTCTTGGGATCTAAGTTGGTGAGCTCATTGTCAATCTTATAACCTCTGATTTCATCAAATTGACCATACAATTTCTGAAACATATCCCAAGCATATTTGATTGTAGAACACTTTTCAATATGAAAGATGAGGTCATCTGATACATACTTGCGCAAAGTTCCAAGAGCCATGCAATTCTTAGTGAGCCATTCTAACTGAACATTAGGATCAGCTTTAGGTTCAGGTGGTCCTGCTATTGTTCCATCTATGTAATGCGTGAGACCTTTTTCCATTAATTTGCTCCATACTTTAATTTTCCATGATGCATAATTATGTGGAGTTAAAGGTGGAAATTTATGAGGACTCATTGCAACAAAATTGAAAGAGCACAAGGAAAGAGAGGCACAATCACACAAGACACCCTCCCAAATTCACTTAATCAAAGAACCCCCCCAAAAGTGATGATTTGGCACTTTATACTTAGTGCGTGTACAATGGGCCACTTGCAAAAAATGGCAAAGTGGACTTCTGATTTCAATTTTACAATTGCCTCAATAAGGCCAAAAGAGACTCAAACTAATAGTGCAAGAGATCTAAACTAAGATCCAGGCAATTTACAAGTACCAAATAGGCCAAATAAGACCAATATCTGAAAGTACAACTTCTACTCAAAATCTCTAAAATCTGATCATATATTATGAAAGTAGATTAAAAAACATGCACTTTCAAAAAGATGGTACCTAAAAAAGAGGTCGTATGAGCTCAAACGAGGCCTTTGAAGTTGCAAAATTGAGGATTGGACAGGTACAACTGGGAGAATCTGAAAATTCCAAAAAACCCTTTACACCAAAACCAAAAAATAACCACACCACTACGAAGAGCACAAAAAATTAGCCCAAATAAAAAAAAAATTGCACCAAAAAAGGAGAAAAATTGAGCAAGTTATGAGCCTCTAAAGTTGGCCCAAAAAACCAAACAGCTCAACGGAGAGGGGTCTGTGAATTTCCAAAAAATTGACTGGACGTTGAGTGTGCAAAAAGGCCAGGTGGCGCTGACTGTGCAAAAAAAAAAAGGTGGCGCTGATTGTTGGCGGTCGCCGAAAATCTACCAGTCCGTTCCCGGAAAAGTTTGACGGCGGCTGAAAATTTTTGGCGACAACCGGAAAGCAGTGGCCAGAAGGGCTGCCTGAGGGCTGACGGGAGGTGCCGGTGGTGGGTGTGGGCAGCGGCCGGTGGGAGGTGCTAGCGGTGGGTGTGGGCAGCGACTGGCGGGAGCAGGGCGGCGCGGGTCTGGGCGGCGCGCAGTGGGCAGCGGCGGGCGGCGGCTGTGGGCAGCGTTGGGCGCTGCTGGCGGTGGTCGTTAGGTGGTGGCCGCGAAGCTGCCGGAACCTATGTGGGAGCTGCCAGTGGCCTAAGCTAGTGCTGCATGGCCTGCAAAAAACGATACGGTGGGACAAGGGGGGGTCTACGAACCCCCAAAAATAAAATTTTCTATTTTTTTTTTGAAAAAAAATCCCCTTCGCCTTTTTCAAATTTTTATTTTTATTTTTAATTTTTCAAAAGAACTTTTCAAAAACAAGAAAAATTTTTAGAGAAAAAAAAAAATATTTTTTTTTTAGATCCGAAAATTTTGTACCGTACCGCCTAAATTGGGCAAAAGATTCCTCCACCCCCAAAAATCGATTTTTGCCAAAAATGGTCGAATTTATACTCGATTTTTATGGAAACAGCCTCTCGAATGCGATGGTGAGGTTGAAAATGCTCTAAGATGCCTCCAAAAAGTGCAGTTCCTCAGATCCAAAAATAGAAGCCTTCCACGATGTCTCCAAAAGCTAATCAATGAAGCCCCAATGGCTCTGATACCATGTAGGATTTTTCCAAGATCAAGGGCACAATAAAAAGCATAAAAGAGAGATAATAGAATGACAAGAACAAACTGTATTCTCATCAATATGCAAATGATTGAAACTAGATTAACCAATACAATGAATATAGGTCTGCTTATATAGGCAAGGCTATATGGATGTACGAGCACACAATCATGACATGTGGCTCAATGAGAAATAAGGGTAGGTAAGAAATACTAGGGGTAGGTAGGATAAATAATATAATATTCCACAAGAGGTGGATGACCCACCAAATGTGGACTGTAACAACAAAACAAGACCACAAAAGGTGGAATTTCTCCTACAAGTTCTATCCCTATGTGCACACTTCCCTAAGTGTCTCAAATCCAAACTATGAAGAGATGCATTATCCTAAGTTAACTTAAGTAAAGTGTAATAATATCCATAATGAATATTTATTTACACCAACAGGGTTCTAGAAAGAAAGATTCAAGTATGTATATTTATATTATCACTACTCTCCAATTTTAGTTGCTAGTCAATCAATTTGGATTATAGGATTGTAAGGGATTCAACCCCCAACCTCTTCCATGCCATACTATTCTAAAGAGGGGGGCCAACCTGCTAATATAATTTTTTGCATTCTATACCTAACATGTCCCCTAGTGAAAATTATGCCAAACTTAGTCCAACTCGAGAGTCGATGAGACTTTTTAGATGTATGGGCCGTATTCCGCAACAGGCAAATCCTTCGGTCACCCCCCAAATTGACATTGAGTAGGGGTGGGTGGATATAGTTGAGTCACCAATCTATAATGATGTCGTAGGATGGTCCCTACTATTCTAAAGGGGTTGATCTATTTGAACTGCAGGATCATAGGGGATTCAAACCCTAACCTCTTCTACAAAGCAACTTTCTAATCTACCTAGCTAATATTGCTTCACTGAGTTAGGTAGGCATAAATTATTGTCACTTTTAATTATCCCATCATGATGATTGTATATCACATGTGGTGTCTTCTGGGAGAATCTGTGGTATGCTTTTGAAGTATGATGCTCATAAATAAAATGTGTACTATGTGTACTTGATTGCATTGTCATGGTGTTTGGCTCCACATCCTATTGTAGTTGAGAGTTTTGGCTTTCAATTTAGAAGATGAGAAACCATATATATTTAGAATCACATTCTAATGTTTCAATGGATTTAATCAAGTGGATTGAATGTTGGAGATGGAAAAGTACTCACAATGTTAGCTAGTTGATGTTCTAGTTTGATGAGCCAGAGGATTGTAGCATGCACCAATTGGAGGTAGTGTGTGGGTGTTATTTGGGACTAGTTGATTCCATGTTGGGTAACACATAGTGTGTCCCCTCTTCTAGAGTAACGTGTGGGATTTTGGACTTGTCCTAAATCTAGATTAATAATATATATATATATATATATATATATATATATATATATATATATATATATATATATATATATAATCTAGATTCTTTCTTATTGTCTTGGGATGTGAGTGTAGTGGAAGATTTATGCAAACTACTTATTCCATTGGCAAAAATGGATTTAGTTCTGTAAACCAAACTATATATCCTATACATAGTGATAGAGAGTTTTGTAGCACGTCAGAATTGGTTGGTGGTACAGTCCAAGTTTGGAAGATCGAGATTTTTTTTTCTCTTAATTGTTATGGAGGTTGGTGCCCCATAAATTGAATTGGTTCTCAATTATAGAATTAGGGGATTGGTGTCTCTTATATGTTGGTGTGTGCAAATTCATTGTAACTTGATTGGTGTCTCTGGTGGATTAGTAACCATAAGCATTTGTAAGTTTCACATTTTGTTTGTGAGATTGGATTTGGATAGTATATCCAAGCAATTATTCTTGTCATGGTTTTTTCCTTCTAGAATTCTACATAAATCTAATGTTCTCTCGTGTGGATGGACCTATTTATGCTCATCATTTAAATAGTTGTTTTAACATTAAAGTATGATCCAAAAGTCTTGTTAATAAAAAATCAGATTTGAAGTTGATATTTAGAATATATTGATTCACCCCTTTTCAATATATTTGCATGCCTAACAAATCACACTTTAACCATCACAATAAACTATCACTACACCTTGTTTTATTTCAATATTTCAACATAGTCTCTTAAGCCAAATGGCTTCTTTACTAAAATGAGTAGCTACAATATACTCAACTTTAGTAGTGGACAAAGCAACCATAGCCTGTCACATACACATCCAATTGATTTCACCACCAAATAAACACATGAGAACCGATGGATCTTCTACTATCAATGTCACCTACCTAGCCTAAATCTAAATAACCATAAATATCAAGGAAAATCTTGTCTCCTATCAAATTACCATAATAACACAAAGAATACTCTTGGATCTAAAGACTCTTTTCACTTAATCCCATTGAACTCCACTAGGATTAAACATATATCTAGAAAGAACTCCCACTACTTGCATAATGTCTTCTATAGTGCAGATCATAGCATACATCAAACTTCTAACTAAACTCTCGTAAGGTACTTTTCTCATGTCTTCCATTTTTATGGGGATGTAAGACAATCTAAAGCAAATAGCTTTGTTCCAACTATAAAAGGAACACATAATGGTCTATAATAATGTATGTCAAGCCTATATAAAACTAAATTCACATACTTACTCTAGCCGAGGTGTAGCTTTTTGTTCACTCTATCTCTTCTCATTTTGATCCCAAGAAAATGTTTAGCTGCAACAAGATCTTTCATTTCAAATTTAGCTTCGAGATGAGACTTTATTGCAAAATAATTCATTTCCCTTCATCAATGAACAACCTATCATCAACATATAATGCAATGTATAGAAAATGATCACCTTTATATTTTAATAAACACAATGATATGATTTAGAGTGCTCAAATCCCAAAATCAACATATATGTATGAAATTTTTGGTACCACTTCTTAGGACTTTGTTTGAGGCCATACAAATGTTTCTTCAATTTACAAACCAAATTACTTTTACCTTTACAATGTACTACTTTGGTTGTGTCATATAAATAACCTCCTCCAAATCACCTTGAAGGAAAGCAATCTTTACATCCATTTTCTCAGCCTCTAAATCATAAATAGAAGCAATAGAAAAAAAAATCTAATGGATGTTATTTTTTCAAGTGGGGAGTTATGTGTCTTTGTACATTGATCTGAGATACCAATGCACCATTGTACGATGATCATTACAAAATGCTCTATTAGATTGAGAGAAGTAACTATTACAAGGGAAAATTTAAACAACATTCTTTAGTCTATACATATTATTTTAGAGATTGTTGTGAGAGTTGTTTCTTGAGAGATTATACATCAAATCCCTTAGGAAGAATTACTAGAAGTTGTTCCTATTGTGTGCATTGTAATTATTGGGTCATTATGAATGAAGTCATTTATGTAGGAGGTTAATGATCTTGATTGAGATTTCATGTTAATTCATAATCTCACTAAAGTGGGGGGGAAATGTAGTGTTGAAAATTTCATACCCCTTTGCAATTATACCTACACTTTTGTATTGAAAATTGCATACCCCTTTGCAATTCCACCTACAGTTTTGTATTGAAAATTGCATACGCCTTTGTAATTCCACCCACACTTTTGTATCCACTTTAGTGTCCATCCCATATGAGTAGGCTCATTTCAACCCTTGAATTAGTCTTTTTCCTCCCAAGATTCTCAGCACACCTTTTCATCAACTAACCCTCATCTTTAGTTTTGCATTAATCATGTGTTTCTCTTGCCATTTGTTGGGTTTTAATGTGATTTATTTGGACACTAGCACGTTGCACAAATGTCCAAGTGTCACACAACCATTATGTGGCATCTAAATATTCAAATAATTTTGAATTTTTTTCCACTTGTCACCTACCCAAGTTGATGGAAATGACTTGGAATCTTCTGAAATGGCTTGCCAACCTCTTCTTTCCTTCCTATTCTCTGGTTTAAATCTATCTTTCCAATCCATGCAATCTCTTTGGCTCTT
The DNA here is from genome assembly GCF_030272615.1 of Cryptomeria japonica. Taxonomy (NCBI): domain Eukaryota; kingdom Viridiplantae; phylum Streptophyta; class Pinopsida; order Cupressales; family Cupressaceae; genus Cryptomeria; species Cryptomeria japonica. Next base: position 16,360,621 of record NC_081413.1, on the reverse strand, counting down.
TGGCTCTCTAGATCTCTCTTGGTTATTTTAGGAAATCTCTTGTATTCCAATAACGTTCTCTTGCTCTCTCTTTCACTTGCTACAACAATCTCACATAACACTCTTGGCTTCCTCAAACCTCTTTGGTAGTATCTCTCTATCTATTTATCTCTTCTTTAAGCATCTTGGGATTTATCACATCCCTTATGTATCAAATCATTTATCTTTTCTATTCTATAATTGTATCTTTTGTAATAGGTATTTTCCTCCATTAAGGGGGGTCTGTTCCTATTACGCTATCTATTTTATCATTGTATCTTTTGTAATAGGGGTTTTCCTCCATTAAGTAGGGTTTGTTTCTATTATGTTGTCTATTTAATATTTTATGTGAATCTATCTATTTGGATGTTCATGGAGGTGAAAACACCAAGGCGGGGGTTTGACTAAGGCAAAACCCTATACAACCCCAACATTTTTCCTCTTTGGCTTATGTGCAAGATTTGTTGGAGAAGAGTTGCTTTGCTAGAGGCTTCAATCATGGACCGGTTGTAAGATTATTTCCTTCCTCTTTTTCATTTATCCTCTTAGATTCTCATAGTCATTTTCTACTTTCTTTTGCTTATTTAAATTTTTTTTTTGTATCTGAAATATGTATTCATCATTTTGTGCTCTTTGTACTATGTTTGTATGGGACAATAGCGCATCGTGTTATCGCCTAAGACCCACATGTGCATCCTTAAACAGAGAGTGAGAGGAGGGTGTCAGGAAGCCTCAATGACACATTCAATTTTATCTATAGGGTACTTAACAATTGTAGGCTTTGTATTCATCCTGAGTGGAGAGGTAGATTAGTGAGTCCCTGATAGGTTGTTATTTTTTTGTCGATGTGGTTCATTTCCCCCCTTTACAGGGCTAAAACCACCCAGAAAGTGGAACCCATCTTATCTCCAATCCATGATGCCCTATGATGTGTCAAAACACACACCAACATGTGTAGCATCCTTTTTATAGCTTATTTACGTGTCCAACACTTTTTTATATTTCCTATTTTGGGAGACCCAACTTCTAGAGGCCATAACTTTTGAATCAGATCTCCAATTGACAAACCATTTAAAGTGATAAAGAGCTCGTGACATGCTTATCAAACTATAACTTTCTATGTCAGCTATGGAGACTTTTAGGAGTCTCTAAGTCCTTCAAAATTGACTTCAAAACTTTGATTCACAACAACAAAAAATATAAACTTTAATATCTTTAAATGCATACACGATGAATGCTTATCTAGGCAATGCAAAGATCTGGGAAAATTTTTGGACCAATTCATGCTCAAATAAAAAGTTATTATTAATAGTAACCTTATGTAAATGTAAAGTCAAGACATCATTTTTCTAACATGTACTAGGATTTGATTTTGTAGGTCAATGTTAAGCTAGTTACGTGTGTAATTAAATGAATTTTATGCTATGATTTCATGACAATGAAAACCCAATTTCAAGTAAATACAAACATATTTTCCTATTTTGTAGCATCATTTCTTAATCTTTTCAAAGATAAGGATGTTGTGTTGAATTTGAACAGAGAGATGATTAAGGAAGATTGCTTCGATGATATTGATATGGTAGAGGAAGTTGTATGGCTTGGGGTGGAGATTCATTTACCACAATATATAGATAATTGTTCATTGGTATCTATTTTTGGGAGGTGTGGAGTCTAAAATTGCATACCCTTTGCAATTTAGCCTACACTTCAGTGTCAATTCCCCTAGTATTTGTTTGGACATTGGCACCTTGCATGGACGTCTACATATTGTGATAGCATCTCATGACATTTTAAAGTTCAAAAACTATTTTTTAGTATTTCTCCACTTGCCACCTAACCGAGTCAATGGAATGGCCTAGAATATTTTGAAACAACTTGAAAACCCTTTCTTTCCCTCCTCTTCTCGCCTTTAAATCTTTTCTTTCACTCTAGACAATCTCTCTTGGAAGTTATCTCTTATGATCTTTTTGGAAATCTCTTGTGTTCTCTAGGATTTAACAACTCTCTTTCTCTTTTTCTAGCTTTCATAGCTTCCTACAGCTTGCTCCAACAATATTTCCATCTCTCTTGGTTTCCTCAAGCCTTGCTAGTAATATCTTTTTCATGTCTTTGAGCATTATGGGATTTATCACATCCCTTGTATATAAATTATTTATCATTGTCTGTTTTTATTTTGACCAATCTATCTATTTGGTTGTTATGAAGGTAGATAAATTGAAACTGGGACTTGAATGAGGCAAGTCCCCAAATAGCTCCTAATGCACATGAAAGAGAACAAGCAAACAAGAGCCCAAAGAGTTAATATTTTCAGTCTCAACCAAAATCAAAATGAACTTTTAACCTTCAAATGCATATCAAAAGAGAATAAAAAGCATACAAATGGAAGCAAAACAAATGAAAAGAAGAGAGAAGAGACTCCCTAAGATGCTCCCATTGTCCTCTTGATAGATCTCCCTTGTTGTTCTCCTCTCCAAGATCCAAATGCTTGTTTGAGTGTAGCTCTTAGTTTTTAGCATGTAACCATAGATGCCAAATGAATGATTGAATGTGGTTGAAAATAAATTATATTTCTATGCAAATGCACAAGATAGAATTGCTATGAGAAAGCTTAGTAGAAATGTCTATGCAACTATAATAACAATGCTCAAAATTCTTCCTCCTTTGCTTAAGGTGAGGGTTCCTTTTATAGGCAAAATGGTTGATTGAAGGGTCAAGATTGATTCGGCTTAGCAAGAGATAGGATTGCATGAGAGAATCATGATCCTCAATCCATTTTTGCAACTTCCACCAATGCAATGGTAACAAGTGGCATCATGAGAGGGATTGAGAGGAGATGGAAGCGGCATTAAATGCTTGAGAGGACAAGATGGTTATCCTAGGGGGTTTGGTTAGGGTTAGGTTAGAAAATAAAGCTTTCATCTAAGAGATAAATGAATGTGCAAGGGTTAAAGGTTAACCATGGGCAAAGCATTGAATGCTTGAAGAGACTTGAGGGTTAGATAGATGGTTTAGTAAGAGGAAAAGTCTCTAACCAAGGGTCAAAGGTGGGTTAGTTAGATTAAAGAATTTAAGGCTTAAGAAGACTTTGGGGGTTAACTTGAGGAAGGGAGAAGTCTTTTAATGCGTTTGAGAAGTGACTCCTCACAAATCCCTTAGTTAGGAATGTGCAAGTGTTTAGAAGGGGATTAGGCTAAATTAGAAGGGATTAGAAGAATTTAGAAGAAAGGTTAGTGTGAAAGTGACATTTGTAGGAGAATGCAAGTGGGTGGGGATAAATAAGATTCAAATAAATGTTTGTGAACTTTGGATTTTATTTAAATAATTCTTAATTTATTTAAATGAGAAGGGGGATAAAGCATTAAATGCTTGGAGACTTGAAGGAAGTTATTAAAGGCTTAAGAGGACTCTAGAAGGAAGCCATTAAAGGCTTCAAGACTTTAAAGGAAACTACTAAAGGCTTGAGAAGACTCTAGAATGAAATAATTAAAGGTTTGAAGACTCTAAAGGAAGCCATTAAAAGCTTGAAGACTGTAGAAGAAAACCATTAAAGGCTTCAAGACTTAAAAAAAAAACCATTAAAGGTTTGAGTTGATAGGTTTTGGGTTAACCTTTGGTTTAGGAATGTGCAAATCATTAAAGGGCGATTAGGCTAATAATAGGGGTTTAGACATGATTAGGAGGAAGGTTAACTTGCAACTTGCATTTTCTAGAAAGTGCAAGTGGGGGAGGGATTTTAGGAATTTAAATAAATATTAATTTATTTAAATGTGAGAAAGGGGATTTTAGGGATTTAAATAAACATTAATTTATTTAAATGTGAGAGATGAGATTTGAGAATTTTAAATAAATATTAATTTATTTAATTGTGAAGGAGGATTTAATTAAACAAATATGATTTATTTATTTAATTAATGGTCTGAATTTGGTTAAGTGAATTAAGTCAAATAAATTAAATAATTTATTTAATTAATAGGAGAAGAGGGTTAGGATGAATTAATTAAATATTAGTTTAATTAATAGTTGATTGATGTTTAAATAATCTAATAAATACTAAGTATCCATTTAATTAAGTGGACAGATTTGGGTGTCTACATTTTCCCCTCTTTGAGATGGTGTAGTTTATCACATTATTTCAAAGATAAACAAGCAAAGTGCATGCCCCAACATGCACTAGGTTGGTACTTAGGTATGCCCCCTTGAGAGATGGGATGAAATTTCAAAAATTCAGGTGATCTCTTGAAACTTTAAACAAAAATTAGGCATGGGAGAATGGGGGACTTTGGATGAAATGAGAATGGAGAGAGGTAGAGAATAATGGGAAGTCGGTAATTATCCTTAGGTCATGCAGGAGATATGATGCAAATTCAATGTGTCAGTGAATTTGATTGATGTTGTCTAATTGATCAATATTGTTTGGATAATCTGGTGCAATTAGGTGAATTGACCCGGTTTTAGTCAAAGCATGATAGTTGATGTCAGTTGTTCGCTCGGACAGGATAAAGTGCGATTAAATGAATCAAATGGACCTGGTGAGACTTAGACAATTGATTTAATTTCTTGATGAAGTCAAGGTATCTAAAGCAAAATAATCGTTGAGACTTATACAATTGATGTAATTGTCTATTTTGATTGTTTGATTGGTTGACCAATTGACAGTTGGGTTGAAAATGTAGACACAATAACATGTTGTTGCATATAGGATGACGTAGATGACATAGGCTATGCAATCCCTTTAATAAGAGATAGACTATAGTGAATGTGGCTTGATTTTTTTGATAGGACACTATGCATGGTATGAGGTGATGACCTGGATAGGGAGGGTAGGGGGGTTAGTTGTAGAGAGAAGGTTTCGAGACCTAGTACCCAGTCCTTTAGCTTGAGGCTACCTTTGAAGAGGATCAAATAGAGTATCAATTGACATGAATGGGGTGTATATCATTGTACTCAATCATGATTTTTACACTTAAATTTCTCATAGTAACTCTATTCCTTGTGTATGGATGCACACAAAATATTAACAATGTATGAATGGACAACTGTATGGGCAATATGCAACGAAATGCAATGGGCGATCCATAGGCTATTCATAATGCTTTATTTCCTCATCGAGCATGGTAGTACTAATCTTGGCCGAGGTCTAAAAACCAAGGTTGAGCACTCCACCTGTAAACAAACATCGTAGACAAAGAAGGTTCCCCTCGATTTTGGTGCATATATACATGATCGAGGTGTACGATGTAGTTAGCAAGCCATAGTGATCCATGACTTTGTATTTTTGCATAGGATCTTGTAGCTTAGTGAACTTCCCACGTAGACCCATGAGTATTTGCCCCATAATTTCATTAGAACAATTCGCAGACATAAAATAAAAAAAGATATCATGAACCACCCCGACCACTCTAATCACTTGTGGATGTCCCATAGTAGCATAGGAACCTGATATATAAAAAGTAGTAATTTGACCAAGTGGGTATCAACCATATAGAATCTTCTTGTCAAGGAGATATGTCATCATGTCTTGTTGTAAGGAAAGATATATCTTTGTTAAGAGGGTCCCATGCATGTTGTGCTTAGATGTTTGATTGTTTGTTGATTTGATAGTTGGTCATCGTTTAGGTAGCTCAAATGTTGTTTTGCGTTTGCCTCGATGTTTACATACAAGGAACAATTTTATTTCAATGTTTTTGATTGATTTTTATGATGTTTTTGGATTTTTTAGTTATGTACAGTTTTCAATGTTTGGTTGTTTGTTGATTTGATAGTTGGTCATCGCTTAGGTAGCTCAAATATTGTTTTGTGTTTGATTCAATGTTTACGTACAAGGAACAATTTTATTTCAATGTTTTTGATTGATTTTTATGATGTTTTTGGTTTTTCTAGTTATGTACAGTTTCTCAATGTTTTTTGATAGCTTTAGGACTTTTTCCAAGTGTTTTTGGTCTTTTCGAGATTTTACGAATGTTTTTGGTCTTTTTGAGGTTTTACAAATATTTTTGGATTATTATTTCAGGACATTTTCCAAATGAGTAACTCAGCGAATCACCAGTATTGAGAATCCACTCTCATAATTAGGTTAAAAAAAAGTTGCCCCCAGTTATGTGTCAGTGTGAAAGCAGGATGCGGGACACATGAGGCAACAACCCAGATTGTAGATCAATAACAAGCCATGGTAGATATGATGTACGAGCAAATGCATGGATGTGATCGTAACAAATCTAAAAGACAACGGGGCCTCAACCTCTATGAATGGTGCTTGTTTACTAGGTTTTCACACCGTACTTATCCAAGGCACCACCAAAGTGGTTTTCACCATTTGGATGAACGATTTTTCTTTACTATTTTCTTTCTTTTTTCAGGGCTTTTTTTGAATGTTTTTAGTCTTTTTGAGATTTCTACGAGCCCGATGCTCTGTACAACGTATGTATGGAACTTTTTGAGATGCATGCTATTGATTGGATCTATGAGTGGTTCTCCTTCTAAAGTTGCTAATTGATATGTTGTAGACTCGAAGACGATGGTGATGACATATGGATCCAACTAATTGGATTCAAATTTGCCATGATGTTCTTTGTTTGGTTGATTATGGTGATTTTATTTGAGAACAAGATCTCCTACCTAAAATGTGTGAGGTCTGACCCTATGATTATATCATTTTTGCATGCATTGTTGATATGTCTTAAAGTGATTGTAGGAAACTTGTCACTTCTCATCAAGAAGTTCCAAGTCCTGAAGACGGAGACTTGGTACTCTTCATCATTAATCAAACTGTGCAAGGAGACCCATAGGGATGGTAATTCAACCTCAATAGGAAATATAGCTTTTGCTCCATAAATAAGTGAGTATGGGGTTGCACATATAGGGGTTCTAATGCTAGTTTGATATGACCATAGTATGGGATTCAGATGAATGTGCCAATCATGATCAACATCGTTGACTTTCTTCTTTAAGATCCTTAATACGTTCTTGTTCGAGGCTTCTTCTTGACCATTTCCTTGTGGGTAATATGGGGTGGAGAAATGGTGTTGGATATGAAACTTTTCACAGAGTTCTTAGACATCCTTATTTTTGAAGGGAAGCTCGTTATCTGTGATGATAGACATTGGTACACCATACCGATGTATGATGTAATTTAGTATGAATGAGGTGAACTGCTTACTAGTGACTTGGGTGAGTGGAACGACTTTGATCCACTTTGTAAAGTACTCAGTGGTAGTAATGATAAATTTATGACGAGTGGATGAAGATGGATGGATTTTACCCACAAGGTCAAGTCCCCACTGGTAAAAGGGCCATGGTGTTGCAATGTGTTGCAGCTCTTGTGTAGGTGCATGTATCATATCTTCGCGTGCTTGGCACTTAGACTTTCTGACAAAGTAATTGGATTCTTTTTCCATGGAGGGCCAATGGTATCCTATTCTCATGAGTCTCTTAGCCAATGAAGGGACACTTGAGTGGGCCCCACAGATACCTTCATGTACTTCTTGTAAAGTTGTGGCTACCTCACCTTGATCTAAACATCGAAGGAGAGTATGATCAAGACATCGTCGGTATAGGGTTTGAACAATGATTATGTATCGGGAAGATTGGCATATGAAGGTTTTTCGTTGATTGTTCGATTGGTTTGGTGGAAGGATTTGATAATGTAGGTAAGTGTAACACTCACCATACCATGGGGAATCAGGACCGATGAGTTGACATACCATCTTGGATTCTGGGATATCATAAGCAGGGATCCAAAGTTGTTCAACTAAGAATTCATAGCGTGTTGAGTTATGTGGAAGATCAAGAAGAGAGGCTATTGTAGCCATTGCATTTGAAGCTCTATTCTTCTCTCAAGGAATTTGATCGAAGGTGATAGTTGTGAATAATTCCTTAAAACTATCAACCATTTTCTTGTAAGGCATGAGATTATCATCCTTATTTTGGTAGTCATCATTAACCTGTCGAATGACCAACTGTGAATCGCCATATACTTGTAGCTCCTTCAAGTTCCATTGTACGACCATTATTAGTCCTATTATCAAGGCCTCATATTTTGCTATGTTATTTGTGTATTGGAATGTGAGCCTATATGATTTTGAAATGCTATCACCTTGACGTGTGATAAAAAGAATACCATCTCCTGAACCATATTGTGCATGACCCATCAAAATATAACTTCCATTGTTGTGTTGGCATGACTGTGAAGATTTCCTCATCTACAAAATTTGAGATGATAGGATGGTCTCCTATGAGTGGAGCTTGAACCAACTGATCTGTAATAACTTGCCCTTTGATTTCTTTACGGTCCACATACTCTATGTAGAACTCACTGAGGATCATTACCCACTTTTCCAGGTAGCATGTAAGTGTTTTCTTTATTGAGTAAATACTTGAGTGGGTCTATCTTGGCGATGAGTTGTATCTTATGCGACAACATGTAGTGTCTTAGTTTGACTGCTGCCAAAATTACTATGAGACAAGCTCGTTCAATAGGTGTATAATTGAGTCCATACCCTACTACTATCCTAGAGATATAGTAGATTGCACATTCCTTTCCTTCTACATTATGTTGTGCTAGTAATACCCCTAAGGTCGTAGCCGTAACTGATATGTATAATAATAAGGGTCTGTCAAGATATGGTGGTGTTAGCAATGGTGGTGTCATCAGGTAGTCCTTAAGTTGTTGGAATGCTTGCTGACAGTTCTCTTCCCATTTGAAGCGGACATTCTTATGTAGCAGATGTGTGAAGGCATGACATTTATTGGCCAATTCTGCAATGAACTAATGGATTGATTGTAGCCTTCTATGTAATGTTCTCAATTGGTTGATGTTCTTAGGAGGTGGCATCTCTATGATTGCTTTTACTTTTGTAGCATCAACCTCAATTCTTTTGTTCGAGACAATGTATCCTACGAGCTTCCTAGAGGTTACTCCAAAGACACACTTCTTTGGATTGAGGCAAACATTATATCGTTCTGCTTTGGTGACGATCTTATCTAGCATTACAAGATGATATGCTCTTGTTAATGATTTAGCTAGTAAATTATGCACATAATCTTCCATTAGTGTATACATTATGTCGTGGAAGATGGTAATCATTTCCATTTGATATGTGGCTCTTGCATTTTTTAGACTAAATGGCATCACATTCCAGCAATATTTTCCCCATGGGTATGTGAAAACAGTTTTATATTTATCTTTTGAGGCGATCTTAATCTAGTTGTATCCTTATAACCTATCCATGAGAGATAGCATTGCATGTCCTATTGTTAGGTCCACGATCATATCAATGTTGGGTAGAGGGAGGTCATCCTTAGGACATTCTTTGTTTAGATCTCTAAAATCTATACAAATACGAATGCCCCCAGTCAATTTTGCCACTGGTACGATGTTGGATATCCATTTTGCATAATCAATTGGTCTTATAAAACCAATGTCTAACAACTTTTTGAGTCAACTTTCACTAAGAGTGTGATATGAGGATGCATTTTCCTGAGCTTTTGTTTCACTAGTTTTGATCCTCCTACTACTATCAAGTGATGTATCACCAGATCTAGATCTAGTCTTGGCATGTCTGTGTAGGTCCATGCAAAATTGATCTGTCTCTTTTGAAAGAACTCTGCAAAACTAGGATCTTCTTTTGGAGTCAATGATTCTGCTAGGTGTATCATGTGGGGATGTTATGGTGTTCCCAGCTTTATTTCTTTTGTTTCCTCCACAAGGATAGCTGATCTTGATTTGTGATAAAGGGGAGAATGTCAAACCTTTCATCTTTAGGCACCTCAGAGAGGTTTTCATGTTTGGATGCGTCCTTTGTTTTTACTTATTTGGGATCTAAAAGTGTTGATGTACGGTTTTCACTTGAAGATCCATTCTTTATTGCTATATTTTTGTGACTGGAAGGTTTGGCATTCTCCCCAAAATAAGCCATGTTATTGAGCTCAATAGCAAATCCAACCTTGTGAATCTCGATTGGTATGTTATCCCATAATTTGAGAAAATCTATTATCGCCTCATCATTTTGGAAGGTGTCAAGGCACAAGGGATTTTTCTGGTCCTAGTTAATGAGTTTGAGGAAAATGATTGACATTGCCTCATCAATCTGGTTGAGTTCGTAGGATGCATCCGTTATGGTTAGGATGGAGGTATTGAGGTCATTGTCAGTATTCTCCTCTTTGTAATCAGGTTTGGGAGGTGACCCATCTCTCCTCAAAGTATATTTAGTATCCCAATCCCAAAAGGTTTTCATCCATGCATCTCCTTCAACTTTATTAACTTCAAAATAATCCCCTTCGGATATTTGTAAAGCTGAATAATCCCATTCGTATTCATGTGAATCTGTTTCATAATCACTTTGTAGAACTTTGTCACTGTATATTATAGGGATGTCTGCAGGTGTGAAAGGTTTGTTGATAGCTACTAAAGGTGTCGTATCTAATGGGGTTGCTGATGTTTCTTGGGTGTTTGAAATGGACAAGATTTGTAACCTTGGAGTGATAAACCTTTGTGCCACATAACCCTTTCACTTGTTTGTTGCATGTGTGGACTTTGATTGAGAAGTGTTTGTGTGACTTGGATTTTCTAATATTGCGGGTTTGTTTGCAATGGATATTAGTTTGATTCTGAGAGTGATGGGCTTAGAAGTTGGTTGCATTTGTTTTCTTGTAAGCTTGAGCTTAGAAGAGCTTCCCGAACTACAATTGAATCTGAATCCTATGTTTATCTCTTTATTTTAACAAGAATTGTAATTGTATATGGTGAAAATGGATAACAATAATAACAATATTGAAAGGCTAAATGAATTCAACCACCAAACCCTAGCCTAACAACAACAAAGATCCACCATAACATATGAAGATTACCTAAGACAATGTAAATAAAACAAAATCACAAAGATTATACCATCACATGTCCAATAGGGTTTTGATCTCCATTCTTCCTATCTCCATTGATCTTGCTTGATATATTTGCTCTCAGATTTTATGTGCACAAGAGCTCAACAAATAACGGAATGTGGTTGCAAGTAGGATCGTAGTGTAGTAAAAAATGATCATTAGAATGCCTGATTAGGGTTTGATAATGAAGGAATCATCTCCTTAAATAGAAGACACAATATGAAATGGAGGGATAAGATTGAGAGGTGTAAAAGGAGGTCGGCTATGATTAGAGGGTAGGTAAAAGAAATAATAAAATAATGAAATGGGTAGGTAGTGTATGAATTAAGAGATGAATGACATGTGTCATAGGTAGAAAAGGCTAATGAATTAATTAAATAAATAAAGATTTATTTAATTAATAGAAGAAGTAGGATAATTAAATAAATAAGATATTTATTTAATTTAGGAAAAGGATAATTTAAATAAATAAATGTATTTATTTAAATGAGAAATAAGGCTAGAAGAGGATAAATGAATTAATTAAATAAATAAAGATTTATTTAATTAATAGAAGAATTAAGCTTAGGTAATTAAATAAATAAAATATTTATTTAATTAGACATGACAATTTTAGGTGTCTACATTTTGCCCCTCTTTGAGACAATGCGGCTTGTCGCGTTGTTTCAAAGAAAATAAGATGAACTGATACAGAGTTGCCCCAGAATGGGAATGATATGCCCCCTCGAGAGATTGGATGAAAATGTCTGAAAAGATTGCAGACAATCTCTCGATAAGAAAGACAAGATAGAATGGATTGACCGGATAAAGTGACAAAGTCACGGGATGAGGAAGACTGACTCGGGAAATGAAGGCTAAGGCTAGGGTAGGCTATAAGATAGACCACGGGCAAAAGACATCCTCATTGTCATCTACACCTTCACGAGATCAAAGTGCACAGCAGGAAAAGAGCAGCAGCAGTCAGCAGCGATGGCTTCCGTGCACAGATTCGACCACATTCGACGATTTCAGAGGCCAGTAGAGGCAGGAGAGCCGGTAAGTACCACCAAGCCTCCTCGTACTTTGATGCATTTATTTTTGTCATTAATGCATGCTAGTTATAGCAATAAATGCGCTTAGGAATAGGGTACAAAAAAGTCTGAAAATGTGTAACCGTGTCTGCGTCGGTGCCAGGCACGTCTGTGTCTGGAACCGCGTTTGCATCAAATGCGGGTGTGTCTGCGATGTGCAAGGACGTCTGCGTAGTATAGTCGCGTTTATGCACAGCCTAGGCACGTCTATGTCGTACAGGCACGTCTATGTTTTTCAGGCGCGCTTGTGCAGTCTGTAGGCACGTTTGTGTCAGTCAAGCGTGTTTGCGTTGAAAAAATGCAAGTTTTGGTCTTCGAGGTCAAATCGGCAGTTCTGTGATGAACATACGCTGTCGATTGGATAAGTTGCTGAGAGGATACACTCAAGAAGGTCCTCTAGGAAGACGAGGATAGATCAAGGCACTTTGTGATGAACAGTGAGTACCAAGATAGAGTACTTTGTGATGAACAGGGAGTACTGAAATATGAGCAACACTTTGTGATGAACAGGGAGTGCAAATGTGAGTAACACTTTGTGATGAACAAGGAGTGTCACACACGTAGTACTTTGTGATGAACAGGGAGTACCACTAGGATAGAAGCAACACTTTGTGATGAACAGTGAGTGTCACTAGGATAGATAACCATATGCATTTAGGTAGCTAGTAGCATTTTGTGATAAACAGTGAATGCCACCATGACTGACATGATTGATTTGCTTGACTACAGGAGTACTTGCCTATGCTAGAGTCACGGGAGAGATTCTCGTCGACACAGAGATTGCGACCTGAGTTGTCGTTTCAGGAAAGAGCTGCCATCGAGGAGATGGGTTTGAGACATATATTGTATGTGCCTGAGTTTCGGGCAAACATGGGTTTGCTGACTGCGCTAGCGGAGAGATGGCACTCGGAGACGTGCACCTTCCATTTGCCGATGGGTGAGATGACAGTCACCCTTGAGGATGTCTACAGGATTCTGCGGATACCGATTGATGGAGAGTTGATTCCATATGATCGTGACGGAGACAGGGAGGCATTGAGACAGGTGTTCCAAGATCCCGGCCTAGAGATGAGGGCAGGACACGTGGCATGGGACACCATGACCGCCACAGGGTTAGCATTGCCGGCCGTGATTGGAGGAGCGATTAGTGGATTTCTATGCCTAGACAGGGCGACCTGGGGATTGGCTATGGGCTGGGGGGGAGCGCTGGAGACACTGGTGACAGATCACACCAGATATGCCTGGGGACCATGTGTATTGGCCCACTTGTACTATGAGCTTCACCGGTTTGTATACCATGGGTCAGTGGGATTGGGCTGCGGGGTGACACTACTGTAGGTTTGGGCCTATGAGCATCTGCCAGTGACGAGGCCGATACACTCCCGAGGCAGGGGACATGGACGCAGCTTTGTTCATTTATACGACATGATCACCTCGCAGCCGCGGATTGGCAGGTTAGAGCATTGGCGGCGAGTGCTGGATGATATTGATGTAGTCATCTGGAGACCGTATCTAGGATGCGAGGAGTGGGAGGATGACGCAGTGGAGCTGCCATACACCTTCCGGAGCAAGTACTTGATTGGGCAGACGCCCTATGTATTAGAGAGGCAGCTTGTGAACAGGGTATGCAGGCAGTATGGCAGGATCCAGAGGATGCCACGAGGCTCGGGTATGTATGCCCGTACAGTTAGGGATCAGGCGCAGTTTGGGCCTTTATTGTCATATGATCAGGCGGTCACATAGCTGGCAGAGATGGTACCCCTACCCTGGGACATGTGGCCAGAGGTCGACGATGCTGGGATGGATGCTGAGTATTCAACATATTGGGCGGAGCATCCATTCCCCCGATTGACAGATCCAGGGGAGCTGTTGGAGGGAGATGGAGGAGGAGATGATGATGATGATGGCGGAGGTGATGGGGGTAGAGGCCGACGGAGGCAGAGGGGAGTAGTTGGGGAGAGGAGGGTTGCACCTCGGAGAGAGGGTGGAGAGGAGCGGCAGGCTCGGGTGGTGATGGGTCGCGGAGGATTACCCCTACAGGTACCAGCAGCACAGGGTCCCAGGCAGAGACAGGGACAGGTGCAGGGACAAAGGCATGCACAGAGACAGGTACCCATACAGGCACCAGTACAAGTACCGATACAGGGGTAGGCACCTGTAGAGGGAGAGCCACAGGCCGAGGCAGAGGGTGGGGATCCAGAGGAGGATGAGCTGATTGAGCTCAGGGAGATCTGCCAGGGTCAGGCAGATGAGATACAGGAGTTGGAGAGGGAGAGAGATCGGCTCTGGACCAGGCTCAGGGATACTGAGCGAGAGAGAGATCAGGCGATTTAGCGCTACACAAAGGCTGAGACAGCGTTGAGGGCAGGGAGGTAGGCGGCGGAGGACACAGGGGCAGGCTATGCATATGTCCTGTGGGTAGGAGAGGAGATTGGATACTGGAGGGACCTCTACTACGGTGCAGTGCCAACAGATCAGCGGGCGAGGAGCTTCCATAGACCGTCGCGTACAGCGACAACTACGGGAGGGAGTCAGAGGAGGCAGGCATCGAGTGGTGGGGTCATGGGTCCTCCACCACCACCACCAGATAGAGGGGGCAGGCAGGATGATCCTGGGGCGGGTCCCTCGGGGGCTCAGATTCCGTCGAGGCCAGGCGGCTCCAAGGGAGGGAGTTCGTCATAGCCTTAGAGGGCTCCCATTGTATCAGTTTTGTACCATTGTTTTGTATTGTAGACACCTGCGGGTGCTTTTGTAGCCATATGTATTTTTGACATCATTGTATCATGACACTTATGATTATACATATGAGATGATTCATTTTTTTTGCGGTAGCTATATGCATGTGTACCTATGTGATGAGATGTTTAATGATGTATGTTTCTATGTGATGCTTATGATATGGATGCAAATATGTATATGATGCAATGCAATATATTTTTGTTCTTTTATGTTTTATATATGTGTATGCATGATGCAAATGTGAATGTATGTAATGCAGATGAATATGATAATGCAAATGTAAATTGTGCTAACAGGTGTTGTGTGCAGGATGTGATGCAATTGTGATATCTAAATGTATGTATGAAATGCTTATATGTGGAAATGCAGGTGCAACTACATGAGATGCAAATGTTTTTGGTGTGTCATTATACTCAGTCATGTGATAGCAGGCTACGCGGACTCGAGAAGGACGATGGAAGTCAATCAAGAAAGGGGGATGGAAGATAGAAGATATGGAAGTGAAAGAGCTTCTTGTGCATTATCATCATTGAGCTTTATTATGACAAGTAGGTTATGACAATCGAGGCATATGTTTGACCCAGAAAGTCATTGTACCTGTTTGCATGGAGATAAGACAGTCACAAACAAGGAATGCCCCAGTTCACACTAGACTCACAGTGTCCTCATATCCTTGGACAAGTCATAGCATTACTAAGAGACAATCCACAGACAACAAATGCCAATAGGTGATGATACCCCATCCTCGCCTTTCTAGTCAAAGACATCCTGGAGATAGAATCTCTAGTCAGAGACATCCCGGAAAAGCTAAAAGACATGTCACCAAAAAAGATGAAATCAAAAGAAAACCAAGACTCGACACCAACATCCACTGTAGTCCTCAAGTTTAGTGTCTTTTGTCACTTGTATAAGTCTTATTTGATTGTGGTCACAATGTTTACTTTCACAGAAAGGATAGATAGCACTGAACCATAATGTTGTCTGAGTCTGTTGAAAGATTTGATTTGTTGAAGCCCATTGTTGCTGCTGTGTCTCATCTGAAACTGACCGAATCCATGAAACTGATACTTTATTGCGGAGAAGATGAAACTTTATTGCGGATCTGTGATGCAAATGTTGCTTTATTGCAGATTGTGCGCGGATAGACTGAAGAAAGCTGGAAGAAACTTTACTCCTTGAGACATGTGATGTTCTCAGTTCCACACCCATCACTAGACGTAGGATTTGCCTTAGCCACAGATAGGGTCTGATTTATTATGGATGGAAAGGGAGGCGAAAAGGGAGTTTTATTATGAATGGCTAACCAATCTTAGGTAGATCAATAACAAGCCATGATGGGACTAGGTAAGTTTATTATGGATGAATAGGTTGTGAGTGTGTGCAAAGTGAAGTGATGAAAGAGAATCCTGAAGGAGGGAGGAGCAATGTCTCTACACATGGCGCTGGTGACCCAGTTTTCACCATGGTACTTGCCCAGGGCGCCACCGAAGTGGTTTTCACCATTGGACGAAATTATTTTTCTTTATTTTTTTCAATTTTTCAATTTTTTTTTTTTTTTGTTTTATAATTTTTTTGTATTTTTGAAAAAAATTTGATTTTTTTTTTGTATTTTTGAAAATTTTTTGATTTTTTTTTTTGTATTTTTAAATTAGGATATTTCAAAGAGCTATGTTTAGAACCTGCGAAGGTGCATACTATTGATAGGATCCTCCAAAGGTTCACCTTCTATAGTTGAGAGCTGATATGCCCTAGATCCATAGGCTGCTGTAACGATGTAAGGACCAAGCCAGTTTGGTTCAAACTTGCCCTTCTTCTCTCTGTCTTGCTGATTCTTGGGGTTTTCTCTGAGAATCAAGTCACCTACCTCAAATGTGCGAGGCTTGACCTTGTGATTGTAGCTGCGACTCATTCATTGTTGGTAAGCCTTGAGATGATTAAAAGCAGTTTGTCGTCGTTCATCCAGTAGTTCTAGTTCTTGTAAGTGAGAGACCCTGTAATCTTCATCAGTGATGATGTTTTGCAAAGAGACCCGTAAAGAGGGTAGCTCGACCTCAATAGGCAAGATGGCTTCAGAACCATAGACTAGGGAATAGGGTGTAGCTCCTGTAGGTGTGCGGACACTTGTGCGGTAGGCCCAAAGTGCAGGATTGAGTTGGATATGCCAATTACGGCCAGCGTCATCGACTGTCTTCTTGAGGATTTTAAGAATTGTTTTATTAGACGCCTCAACTTGGCCATTACTTTGGGGGTAATACAGTGTGGAGAAACGATGGGAAATATGGAAGCGGTCACCGAGTTCACGAACATCCTGATTTTTGAAGGGACGCCCGTTATCAGTAATAATGGAAATAGGAATACCATATCGGCATATGATATAGTTAAGGATGAAGGTAGCAATCTATTTTCCAGTGACTTGTGTGAGAGGCATGGCTTCAATCCATTTTGTGAAATACTCTGTGGTTGTGATAATGAATTTATGACCATTAGAGGAAGGAGGGTGAATCTTGCCTATGAGATCAAGTCCCCATTGACAAAAGGGCCAAGGAGACGTAAGTGGTTGTAATTCTTGTGCTGGTGCATGTATGAGGTCTCCATGAATTTGACATTGCTTACATTTCTTGACAAACTGATGAGTCTTTTTCCATATTGGGCCAGTAATATCCAGTCCTAATGAGTTTCTTGGCCAAGGTAGGACCACTAGCATGTGGACCACATATCCCTTCATGCACTTCACGTAACACAATCCGAGCTTCGTCGCTTTCTAAACATCTAAGAAGAGTGCCATCTAAACCTCGTCGGTATAGGATATCAGCTAAAATGACATATCGAGAGGATTGGCGAATGAAGGTGTGACATTGATTATTTGATAGATCAGGTGGTAAAGTATTGTCACGTAGGTATGTGAAAATGGAACCATATAACTGGGATTCGGGACCGACAACACATATCATTTCAGTAGGAGTGATCTCATATGAAGGAACCAACAAGTTGTCCACCAAGAACTTGTAGCAGGTCTCATTTTGAGGTAGATCAATCAGTGAAGCAATTGTAGCCATGGCATCTGCGGCACGATTCTGCTCTCTTGGTACCTGCTCAAAATCTATCTTTGTGAAGTGTTGTTTCAAATCATCCACCATTTGCTTGTAAGGCCGTAATTTTTCATCTTTTGTTTGGTAATCATCAGTTGCTTGACGGATGACAAGTTGAGAATCCCCAAAAACATGAAGTTCCTGGATCCTCCACTGAACTGCAATTCGTAATCTAGTTGTTAATGCTTCATATTTAGCTATATTGTTAGTGCAAGGAAATGATAAGCGGTATGATTTTGGTATAGAATCGCCTTGAGGAGTTATAAAGAGAATACTAGCTCCTGCCCCATGCTGTGTGTATGAGCCGTCAAAATACAGTTGCCATGGCTTTGCATGTGATATTGTTAAAATGGATTCATCTGGAAATTCTGAATTTAGAGGAACATCGTCAATCATGGGGGCATCTGCTAATTGATCTGCGATGGCTTGTCCTTTTATTGCTTTTCTGTCCACATACTCGATGTCGAATTCACTAAGTATCATTACCCATTTGGCCAGCTGCCCAGTAAGTGTTGCTTTATTGAGGAGGTATTTCAATGGATCGATCCTTGCAACTAACTTAGTCTTATGGGTAAGCATGTAGTGTCGTAATTTTTGTGAAGCAAAGACCACGGCGAGACATGCACGCTCGATTGGTGTGTAGTTTAGCTCATATCCCACCAATGTGCGACTGATATAGTATACTGCTTTTTCCTTGCCGTCAGCAATTTGTTGTGCTAGGAGTGCCCCCAGTGCTGTTGGAGTAGCTGATATGTATAGTAGCAAAGGTTGAGCTGGAACTGGTGGCATCAAAACTGGCGGATTCAAAAGATAATCTTTGAGCGTCTGAAAAGCTTGTTGACAGTTATCATCCCATTTGAATTTGATATTTTTATGTAGCAGGTGTTGAAAATGATTACACTTATCTGCCAGTTGTGCTATGAATCTTCGAATGGACTGGAGTCTTCCTTGTAAGGATCGAAGTTGACTGATATTTCTGGGTGGCGGCATGTCCAAGATAGCCTTGACTTTTGCTGGGTCGGCTTCGATTCCTCTTTTGGACACAATGAATCCTAGGAGCTTCCCAGAGGTTACTCCAAAGACACATTTCTTGGGGTTTAATCTTACTTTGTATTTTTCCAACCGATCAAAGACGACTGAAAGTATGTCCAAATGTGTATCTCTGTCTACTGATTTACCCAAGAGATCGTCAACATAATCTTCCACAGTTATGTGCATGAGATCATGAAAGATAGTGGTCATTGCTCTTTGATATGTAGCACCTACATTTTTTAGCCCAAAAGGCATGACATTCCAGCAGAAAGTTCCCCAAGGACAAGTGAATGATGTTTTGTGTTGATCTTCGGGTGCGATCCTTATTTGATTATAACCAGAAAATCCATCCATTAATGATAACATTTCGTGACCTGCCGTGAGATCAACAATCAAGTCAATATTTGGTAATGGGAAGTCATCTTTTGGACAAGCTTTGTTGATGTCTCTGAAATCTGTGCAAATTCTGATGCTGCGATCTGGTTTACTGACAGGTACTAAATTGGAGATCCATTCAGGATAATCAATTGGGCGTATGAATCCGACATCCAATAACTTCTCAAGTTCTACTTTGACTAGTAATGCCACTTGTGGATGCATTTTTCTTAATTTCTGTTTCACTGGCTTTGCCCCCGGTTTGACTGTCAAATGATGCATTACCAAATCCAGATCTAGTCCAGGCATATCAGCGTATGACCATGCAAAGTTGATTTGTCGTTCCTTGAAGAAACTTATGAACTGTGACCTTTCGGACTCTGTCAATGATTTAGCCAGGAATATGTTGTGTGGAACCTCTTCCGTACCAATGTTTTTTTTGATAGTCTCCTCTACCAGCATGGATGACTTTTCCTCATACGAGGCTAGGAGAATGTCGAGCCTTCCATCTTCGGGTGCCTCAAAGAGGTTTTCGCCCTCAGATACGTCCTTTCTTTTTACTTTTTTGGGATCAGATAGCGCCACAGTGTGGTTTTCGCCATAAGATCCTTGATTTTCTCTTATTTTCACATTTTTGCGACTAGAAGGTCCGACACCCTCACCAAAATATGCCATGTTGTTGAGTTCTATAGTGTATCCTGCTTTATGGTCTCCAAGGGGAAGATCATCTCGTACGCCGAGATAGTCAATAACAGCTTCATCATTTTGGAATGTGTCAAACTGTGCCGATCCTTCATAATCCCAGTCAATGAGTTGGTGGTGAATAAGGGGAAGGCCTTTGATGTTTTCGGAGCTTGCGGGTTCAAGAGTGAAGATGTGGTTATATTTGGGTATGTCGAGGTAATTATCGAGGTCATCGATGGCACTCTCCTCATCAGTCTCGATCACGAGCGAATCCAAATTATCATCACTAGTAGCGCATTCCGGAACAGGTGTTCTCATCCTATGTGATTTCAACCTAGAACCTTGAGACAAGGACTGTGTAGACTCCTCATGGGTTGTTTCTTGTCCAACTCTGAATTTGTTATAAAACTCCTCCTCTTCTGTGGGTTCATCTGGCTCTCTGAATGTCTCGATGAGCTCGTAGTCACTAGAAGACTTGTCGGAACCCCACTCCCATTCATTGGAATCTGTGGAATAGCAATTCTCTTGTTGAATTTTGGCAGCTTTGATTTGTAAGGCTTCTTCTGACCTTTTAGTATAAATCTTGGAAGTCAGAAAACCAAGTCCCTTCGAGCGTTCCCTTTTTATGGTCAATTCAGGTTGTAAGGGCTCCATAACGCCTTCTTTGCGTAACCCAAGGGGGCTTTTTCCATCATACCCGAATTTTTGTAGAATCTTGAAGCCTTTGCCATATTTCTCACAGGGTATATTGATCTGTTCTTGTGTATCATCTTCAATGTCTTTGTAAAGCATTTTGTATAAACCTTCCTCTTCCAGTTTGCCCCATCTTTGAAAGGTAGTAGGATCCCATTTGAATACCATGGTGGATATTTGCTTGTTAGGATGTGGCCTTCCGTATTCTTTTGGAGAGCTCATGACTTGTCGTAAATACATGGTCTGATTTAAAGTGTATTCTCCCATGCCTTTGTCCTGAAATCTGCCTTTAAGTTCACCCTGTTTTGATGTCGAAGGTTTTAATGACTCCGGGTCAATATATGCCGAAGAAGGGACAACTTCACGATTACTGGGAATGATGGTCTCAGTATGTGATCTCAGGTTATTGCAATATATGAATGGATTAGGATCACCGTTAACTGTTACTTCGACTCCATTGTGAGGAAACTTAATGCATTAGTGATATGTCGATGGGACTGCCCTCATTTCATGAATCCAAGGACGTCCTAGCAATATATTATAAGTGAGGTCTAGATCCAGGACTTGACAAATCACATCCTTTGTAACTGGCCCAATTCTTAGAGGTAAGGTGACTGTGCCCTTGGATGAGCGCTCTTCATCATCATATGCCTTGATGGTGATTTGATTTGTTGAATTCACAGCTTTATCAGAATATCCCAATTGTTTAATGGTGCTCAATGTACAAATGTTTAGACCAACTCCTCCATCTATCAGGACTCACTTTATTCGATGTTTGTGTATGAAGGCTTCAATATGTAATGGTGCATTATGTGGCTGACTTATGGAGGCATCATCAGCTTCTGTGAATGTAAGGGAATGTGGAATGGAAAGGTATCCCACCATGGCTTGAAACTGGTCCACGTTCAGGTCAGTAGGAACGGCGGTGTCTCTCAAGATTTTGTCCAGAATAGCTTTATGAGCGGGGGATATGCGTAAGAGTTCAAGTATGGAGATGAGCGAGGGTGTCTTCCCTAACTGTTCTACAAGGTCATACTCAGGTTTGGTTGATGAAGAAGAGGTGTTTTTAGTTGAAGCACCTGGCAAAGTAATTTTACCTCAACGGGTTGTAACATGACACTCAGAGGTAGGTTCGGAAGAAGATCCAACACCTCTTAGGACAATCTTGGGTCGCTGAGGAGGATTCTCAGGGTTTTTGTTCTTGATGGTAATAGTAGAGATATGATTGTCCATCGAGATATGATTGATAGTTGAATCATAGTTGTAAGGTGCTCTAGTATAGTTGGCTTGATCATCTGTGACTTGGGCTTTTCCTTTGTCATGCTTTGGGAATGGTTCCTTAAACATCTCATGTTCCTGATTGGATGAGTGTCCCTCAATCTCAATGTCACCTCTATCAATGAGATCTTGTACAATGTTCTTCAGTCGATGACAATTTCCTGTCTTATGACCCTTTCTCTTATGAAATTCACAATACTCATCATCATTCCACCAATTCGGCTTAACCTTTGGTTCATATGGAGGAAAATCTGGAACTGTGATCACCTTGTTTGCCACCAGCTTTTTGAAGACTGACTCAAGTGGTTCTCCCAATGGGGTGTACTTCCTTCGTGATTTGGAAGTTGTTTGAGTATTCACTTGATTGTTTGTAGAACTTGATCCTGAAAAGATGAATTTGGGTCGCATTGTGTTGGCATCAACAACACCATCATTGACTGTGTTCTTGTTTTTATTCCAAAATCTTGGCTTGTCTTTTCCTTTAAAGTCATCTTTGTTTTCCTTGAATATTTAAATGACTCCTTGTTCAATTAGGACCTTTTCTGTCGCTAAGCCCTTTTCAATGACGTCCTTGAAGGTGGACAAACAAGCTTTCCTTAAGTCATAGCCAATGTCTTTGTTAACATTTTTTGTGAACATCTCTACCATTTGTTTTTGTGGAATTTCACAAGAGCATTTGCTAGCTAGATTTCTCCATCTTTGCAAAAATGATGCAAAGGACTCTCCTTCTTTTTTCTTAGTGTTGCACAAAGTAGTGACTGATATGTCTATCTCTATATTGTAGGAGAAATGTTGAATAAATGCTTCTACTAGGTCACCCCATGACTTAATACCAGGTGGAAGTTGGGAGAACCATTCCATAGCTTGATCACCTAAGCTTTGTGGGAATAATCTCATCAAATATGTCTCTTCTACTGCTACCTCAATGCAAGCTGTGAAAAACTGTCTTATGTGCGCTTTAGGATCCCCTTTTCCTCTATACTTATCAAATTTAGGCGTCACAAAGTGTGTAGGAAAAGGAGGCATTGGAATGCTCTTGTCAAATGGATAAGGACATATGTCTCTCATTGTGTATGTTGGCTTCGGTGTATTTATGTCCTCCATTTTCTTTTGTAAGTCCCTGATTTGTTGTCCAAATTGCTCTTAGGTGGAGATTGACTTCTTGGACCATATCCTATGTTTGAGGCACCCATTGGAGGAGGTGCATGTTGCATATATGGATGATATTGATCATACACATGTTCATATGGAGGAGGTCTATAGTGATGTTGCGTATATGGACCACTTGGTATAGATTCATGTTGAGGAACCCCATATCTATTTTGCGCATGTATACCATATTCTATAGGCATGTCATGTTCCATTATGTTGCCCCC
Organism: Cryptomeria japonica; assembly: GCF_030272615.1. Lineage (NCBI taxonomy): Eukaryota > Viridiplantae > Streptophyta > Pinopsida > Cupressales > Cupressaceae > Cryptomeria > Cryptomeria japonica. The sequence continues at coordinate 16,337,389 of NC_081413.1, read as the reverse complement.
AAATTTGACATGAGGTTTCCTTGTGTCCAAATTTTGAGCATGCCTTGGAATATCCCATTGCTTTGGTGGTTGATCCTTAACATTGATATGTGATTGAGCATATTTTTCTCCATAAAACTTCCATAATGGTCTGCGAAGGTGAGTATCGTATGTTTGACCATGTGTATGTGGGACCTCTGGTTTTTGAAGCAAAGCTGATGGTGATTCAGGTACCATATGTGGTCCTCTATTTCCTCCATTATTAGGTCTCCTTTGATCCAATGTTGGAGTGAGTTTGTTGCAAAGGTCGATTTTCCATTATTTGAGACATGTCAAAATCATGAGGTATCTTGGCGCCACTTTGTGCCATCATGTGTAAGAAGTATTGTCTATCTCTCCTCATTATTTCCTCAACCAATCGATTGAAATGGGGATTCATAATGGATTTTTCCACATCTGCTGAATGTATTGAAAAGTTGTCCATATTGTCATTTTGTGTAGCATTGTTGTTTATAGTGTCCATGTTCTCAACATTTGGAATGTTTCTATAGACATCCATGTCCGGCAATGTAGTGTGATTAGTATTGAAAAATAAATCATTGTCATACTCATAAGAACTCATGTTTGCGGACTCTTGAGCCTCTTTAGTTTCTCTCCTAGATTTTTGAAGACGGGTTTCAACCATGAACTAGGTATTGACCAAGATGTGTAAGACTAGATGAAAAATGGAAAGAGTATGGAAGACCAAGAGTTGAATGGAATGTAAATGAGTCTGAAGTGTACTTGTAATGTCCAAAGTGTAAGGCCAAGTATGTATGTAGTAGAGTAGGTGTGACTTCCAAAGAGAGGATAGTTTCTCTTGATGAGGTAAGCTGACCTTGACTCTAAGTAAGACCAAATGAGACCCAAAGGTAAGAAACCTTGATGAGGGACCACTTAGCAAAGTGTTGTTGTATGTAGTGTGTTGACAAAGTATGATGAGGACAAGCAAGTGACCTTTTGACTCAAGTTTAGACAAGTATGAATGTAATGAGATGTGAAGCAATGATGGACTATGTGAGACCCAAAGACAGGTTGAATGTTAGATGAAACCTGGAGAAACAACCTAGGAAGCTCAAGTATTTCTGAAACTGATTTCTTTTGTTTGCTGGACTGTGAAATTTTCTTGCAATTTTTTTTTGAACACAGACGCGCCTGTATACTGCACAGACGCGGTTATCCGACGCAGACGTGTTTCTATTCAACACAGACGCTGTTATAAACACAGACGCTATTCTGCCCTTCATAGATGCGTTTATATGACCCAGACGCGGTTAAAACAGACACAGACGCGTTTCTGTAAAATTTGTGCAATTTTTCCAATATGTGAAGTTGTGACCAAATCTGACTATTTGACTATTTTTCATGACAAGAGGACACAATGTTTGCAAGTGTTTAGACTTCAAAATGACTCCAAGAAAGTGTGTTGTTTGATGTAAAATTGTTTTGCATACACTTGAAGACACAAAAGACACAATGTTTTACTGTTTGGTCTTGAATGTTTTGAATGTTTAACATAAGTCAAGCACAATTCTTATGGCTGGCCAAGACAATAGTTGTTGATCCCACATGGGGTTTTACCCCCGAGGCTACGCTATTCAGAGCGGATACTTAGATGCTTGACCTCACTGGCTCCACCCTCGACACTCAATTCTCGGGTTAGCCAAGCATCAGTCTCCATGAAAACTCCCCATGGCGAACTTTGTATCTCTACTAAGAACCGTATGTGTGTGGGCCGCTACCAGAGGTCCGACCTCCTGCCCCAACAACTAGAAGGATTTGGGCCTCTAAAACAAAATGGTGCTAGTAAGGGCATCCACTCGTGTGGCCATACATGCGGCACTTTCAGCTCTGTAAATACATAAGGCTCCCAGCCAGTAGGGGTTACGCCCTACAAATGATCAAATAAATTTGATCAAACGGGTTTATGGGGAGACATAGTGTCGGTATGAACTAATCAGCACACGTTATTCATAGTTTTCACCATGAATACATTTGATTATAGTGGTTCGGATGAGGTGGGTTTTCCTCGCTACCACTTGGGTCGTTCTCTTCTCACTAGTAGTCCTAATGACCACACGGGAAGACAAGCCCTCTAAAGATTAAACAAAAAGAGCCTATTGCTCAAGACACAAAAGACAATGATTCAATTTTAGTGCACCAATGGAAGTGTTTGCTAGTCTATGAAAACAAAGCACACAACAAAAATTCAAAACCCTAGCCAAGGACCTGCAACAAAAGTTGTTAGTAGTTTGGGTTGTTTGACATAATCACCCCTTCCTGCAAACACACAAGTTAGGTACATTTTAAGAACCCAAAAGGCTTTGTGACATAGGGGCCTTCAACAAAATGTTTTTCTTCCAAGACAAGCTGCACCAATTTAGTTAGCTAGATCTGAAAGTGTTAGTCCAAAAATAAACCAGATCTGAAACCCTAAGTACTAAATCCGAAAATTGAATCAATGAAAACTTCAAAATTTCGAAGCAGTAAAAACAAAGACGCTGTTACCCTCAACACAGACGTGTCTGGAGAACACAGACGCGATTCTGTGATGCACAGACGCGCCTAAAAATCACAGACGCCCCTTTACGACACAGAGGTGGGTAGAAATAACGCAGACGCGTTTCTGAAACACAGACGCTCCTTTCCGAAACCTGAAACCTACAAAATAAAATTTGTCGAAAACACAGACGCGATTCCAGATCCCGTAAACGCGCCAGAAAATCAAAGACGCATTCTGAAAGTTCACAGACGCGAAAAAACAAACTAAAATGCTATCGAAAAATGTTCGATCTGCAACTTCAAAACGCAAAATCTGCAACAAGGAGGTTAGATGCAAAGGGACAAGGGTCCCACTAGGCATGCCAAAATGTATATGGTGAAAATGGATAACAATAATAACAATATTGAAAGGCTAAATGAATTCAACCACCAAACCCTAGCCTAACAACAACAAAGATCCACCATAACATATGAAGATTACCTAAGACAATGTAAATAAAACAAAATCACAAAGATTATACCATCACATGTCCAATAGGGTTTTGATCTCCATTCTTCCTATCTCCATTGATCTTGCTTGATATATTTGCTCTCAGATTTTATGTGCACAAGAGCTCAACAAAGAACAGAATGTGGTTGCAAGTAGGATCGTAGTGTAGTAAAAAATGATCATTAGAATGCTTGATTAGGGTTTGATAATGAAGGAAGCATCTCCTTAAATAGAAGACACAATATGAAATGGAGGGATAAGATTGAGAGGTGTAAAGGAGGTCGGCTATGATTAGAGGGTAGGTAAAAGAAATAATAAAATAATGAAATGGGTAGGTAGTGTATGAATTAAGAGATGAATGACATGTGTCATAGGTAGAAAAGGCTAATGAATTAATTAAATAAATAAAGATTTATTTAATTAATAGAAGAAGTAGGATAATTAAATAAATAAGATATTTATTTAATTTAGGAAAAGGATAATTTAAATAAATAAATGTATTTATTTAAATGAGAAATAAGGCTAGAAGAGGATAAATGAATTAATTAAATAAATAAAGATTTATTTAATTAATAGAAGAATTAAGCTTAGGTAATTAAATAAATAAAATATTTATTTAATTAGACATGACAATTTTAGGTGTCTACAGTAATGGCTCTTGTACACCTTGTGGGATCCTGATGTACTATGGCCATCATAGCCCATCTTTGGTATCATGGTTAAACCTTTGCCATACTTCTTTGTAGGGATCTTGATCTATTGTACCTTTATCTAAAGGGTCCTTGTAAATCCATCTTGCCAAGTCTTCATCAATAGTTTCATGTCCTTGTGATCTTTCGAGGGTGAATCTATCAAGTGTACAGGTATTGGCTGTAACGGGTGGCTTGAGTGAATTTTGTGGTTTTCCATGAGTCCTAGGTGAGAGAGGTAGTTGGCCAACACAAAAAAGTTGGCTAATGTTATATTCTCCTTGGCCATCATCTTTTACTTTCATCTTTAGCTTGTCATGTTTGGGTGTAGGGATCGGTGTACTGGTGAGAGAATTTGGGTTGATGTATGATGATGAGGTAGTAGCTTCTCTTTTGTTGGGTACTGTGATATCCGATTGATGGTGAATGTTATTGCAAAAGGCAAATGGATTGGCGTCACCAAGAATAGTAATCTCTACTTCGTTATGTGGAAATCTGATGCATTGATGGTAGGTGGATGGTATTGCCTACATGGCATGAATCCATGGTCTGCCTAGTAGGAGACTGTATTGAAAAGGGAGGTCTAGGAATTGACAAACCACATCCTTCACCATAGGTCCAACCCTTACTAGTAGAGTAACACACCCTTTAGAGGAGCATTCTGCATCGTCATATGCCTTGATGGTGATCTTCTTTCTGATATCAACTACTTCTTCTGCATATCCTAATATTGTTATTAATTGTAAGGTGCAAATGTTAAGGCAAGCTCCATTGTCATTTGAGACTCACTTGATTCTATGTTTATGTATGAATCCCTCAAAGTGGAGAGGGGCATTATGCAGTTGTTGAATGGATGCATCATCGCTTTTTACAAAAGTGAGGCATTGGTGATGATTGGAGAATTCCTGTTGGCATTATACACTCAAATGAGAATAGTTGATGTTGTCATTGATGGCAACCAACTGGTAACACAGTTCACAGGTTACAATGGCAACATAGACATCATCTACCGGCACTGATAGGCACAACAAAGATTATTCTCACTGGCACCCAGTCTACACCGGAAGAAGATCCTACCAGCACTCCGAGCCAACATAGAAATTATATTGTTTTGTATTGTAATTATATTGTATAGCCGACATGATGTATTGTAAAGACTCATAAATGTATGAGATCTTATAGTTCATTTTGTATGTATCTAGATAGAATGTAATTAGGTAATACAAGTGGAATATAAGCAAAGATCTGTATATGCATTTTGATGTAATAGTTTTGATGAGTGAATAAGAGTAGAGCAGAGTGAAGAAAGGTTTATGGCAGAGGTATTTGATAGAGCTTAAACCGGTACTAAATCCAGCATCGCAGATGCTATTTTGAGATTTTGAGCAGTACATTGTCATTGGATTTAGTCATCCAATTTTGTAGTCAATGTGACTCCTTTTTGTGATTGAGTAGTGAGCTCTAGGCTATTGGCCTTCCTCCATGTGCAGACTCCTATTGTATAAGTAATATTTATTCATATTGGCCAGTGAGTAAATATTGTGGGTCACAAATCCCACCAAGGTTTTTCCCCTACTGGGTCTCCTCGCCAAAATATCTTATGTTATGGTGTGCATTGATATTGTCTCTCTTATTTCTCTTTATTGCTTTATTGCTTATTTACCAGTACATTAATTTGGGTTATAAAGTTGCAAACAAATTTAAATATTTGGTTTACCGGTAAGACACTGATTCACCCCCCCTCTTAATGTCTTTGGGACTGATCAAATATTGAGCAATTCCAACCATAGCTTGAAATTGATTTGTGTTTAGGTTGGATGGAATTGATGCTTCTTGGAGAGCTTGGTCCAAGATGGTTTTATGTGAGGGTGATAGATGCAAAATCTCTAGTATGGAAATGAGTGTTGGCGTCTTATCTAAATTGTCCACAAGGTTATATTGTTTGTGCACATATGTCGCTATGGATGGTGTTCCTGATAAGATAATCTTGCTACAACGGGTAACAATGTTACATTCAAGATTTTTCCCTTTGATTGTAATGGTTGCAACTTGTTCATCTGGCATCATAAAGATTATTGATGATATAGGTATATGATGCACGGGTATAGTTTGTCGTGATATCTTGGTTCTTACCTTTATGGGTGTGACCCCATTTCTCATATGATGGAAGTGGATTCTTAAACATGGTGTGATCTGTATTGGAATTTTTTGCAGTGTGGTGATCCACTTCTATGTCAGTCCGATCAACGAGGTCTTGAATTATGTATTTTAAACAATGGCAATTATTCCTTTGTGTTATTTTCCCTTGTGAAATTCACAACACTCATTATCCCTCCACCATGGAGGTTTAACCTGTGGTTTGTAGTTTGATGTTTTAGGTAATGTGATGAGATAGGAAGATATAAGTTGTTGTAATATGTTTTCTAGAGGTTCTCCCAAAGGTGCATATGTTCGATTTGGTTTGTAGGTAGAGTACCTATTCTTAAGTGCCTCTTTTTTGTGTTCGGAGCTTGATTTCCTTGATTGTTTGGGGGATTACCTTTATTGGTAGTGTTTTTGTTATGATTATTCACTTGCCCTACAATTTTAACTATTGGTTGAGAGATCTTGACAGTTCTTGCATCTACAATACCATCATTAATAATGTTTTTGTTCTTGGACCAAAACTTGGGTTTGTCACTATTGTAGGCTGGTCACAGACCATCTTTGTTATCTTTGTAGATTTTGACAAGTCCCTTCTTGATAAGGGATTTATTGATTTTGAGTCATTGGGATATTTTCATGTCTTCATTTAAATTTGAAATGAAGAATTCAACTAATTATTCCTCAGGAATGGGGAAGGAATGTATGCTAGAAAGGTGTTTCCATCTTTGCAAGAATGTTGAGAACAACTCTCCATTCTTTTGTTTAGTGTTGCATAAATCAGTCATGGAGACATCATGTTCTATGTTGTGTGCATGATGAGTGACAAATTCTTGCATTGTCTTCATATATCCTGATTCTGTCGGGCAAACATGAAAACCATTGCATAGCCGAGTCACCTAGACTTTGGGGTAAGAGGCACACTAAGTACATTTAATCATATGTAACCTCCAAGAAAGTAGATTATAATTCTCTCACATGGTGTCTTGGATCTCCCTTTCTTTTGTATTTGTCAAATTTTGGAGTCTCAAAAGTGCATGGGAAAGGAGGCATGATAATGTTCCTATCAAATGGATAAGGACAAATATCTTTGAGAGTATACCTCTTTTGTGGCCTCCCTGAGTTTAATTTTTGGGTGAGGTTTTGTACTTGTTATCTCAAAATATCCATTTCTGTGGGAGGAGGTGCAACCTTGCCTTATTGATAGTTGTTGTTGTCATAATTGTGGGTATTCCTCGTCCTCCTTTCGTCTTGATTTATTTCTTTCTGATGACTATGTTGGGCTTGTTTGGCTCTTCCCTAAGTTTTGATATGTCAAAGTCTAAAGGGAGTTTTGCATTCTCTTGAGAAAGTCTTTGGAAATGGGCATTAGCATTCCCCTTGAGAATCTCATCAAAGAGTTTGTTGAACCTGGGATTACTAGTTGCTTCTTCTATTTCAGCTTGTGTAGGAGTTTCTGGGTTGTCTCCCCCTGCAAATTCTCTATGATGAAAGGGGTTGAGGTTTTCCTCCTCTTCCCATTCTTGTTGTATTTAATTTTTCTAGACTTTGAGACCTAGTCCTAGCCATGTTTAAAGTTCGTATTTATGGAAGTGAGGTAAGTGAAAAGTGGGTGGTTGACCCCCTCTTATGGTTTCAATATTTTGATAATGGTGATGATGAGTTGAAATTTTTGTCGATGAGTGATCTCTTTCACTAAAAGTTGGATGTTAACAAAGTCCTCCTTGGGATTGCTTATTTGGTTTTCAACAATTGTGAGATGAGGTATAGCAGGGTTTTTTTTTACAAGCTACCTAACCATGAGAGGATGCCCTCAAAAGTTAGTTTTAACCTATCTATGATTCTTAGTAATGTCCCTTGGGATCATGGATTATAAAATGTAGAGACACACTTAGAGAGTATTTGTTGCTGGTGTGATGAGCAATTCCGAAAGAACTAAGGACAAGACTTCTTTGTGTTTGAGAGTTGAATGGAATTTTGGTATTTCTATTGTGGGTTTTTAAATGAGTGTAAACCTTGGACTTATGAGTTTGATGAATGATTTTGAATGTTTTGAGTGGAGAATGTGGAAGATGTGGAACCTTGGAATCTCTAATAGGTGGTTGTGGGTTGTGGAATGGAAGATTTTTTTTTGAAAGAAGATGAATTTATGAAGGACTACATTAGATGGAAAAATGTCTCAATATGTGATTTCTTGTCGAGAAAGATACGACAATGAGATTTTACCACTTCTATTGAGAGATTGGGACAAGGTGGATCTATGTTGAAAGGCACGAGTTTTAAAAGATTCCCCATCAAAATCATTTCCATGACCATGTATATAATCGTGAAAACAATGAAGGGATGCTCAATGTTTCAACAAGAGTTTGCGGTTTATGTACATAATTTTTTTCTTCTTTAAGATCTCTTTTTGGCTATGTTTCTTCTTTTAGAATCTACAGTGAATAGACGTCTTGATATATTTGAGGGACTTGATGAGATGATGCATTTGCAAAATTTGTTGTGATTTGTTTGGATCATTTGAGGATATGCACTCATTTTGAATGTTTGATTTTGACAAGAAGACACATCAAGCACATAAACACTTCTTTTCTTGGTAACTTTGAATTGAATCTGATGAAATATGTATGTTCTAAGATCTTTCCAAATCCTCTTTGTTTTTCATAGGTTTTGAGCAATCGAAAAACAAATCAAGCAGACTCTTGTATTGTCAAAAAGGTCGTTCATAATATCATAGCCCACATCTTGATACTCTGTTAGCTCAAATAACCTTGTCACACCTGAGGGTGCACCCATTTTTTTGCGTTTTGCCAGAAGTTGAACCAAAGAGAATTTCTTCTCAATTGGATCATTTTATTAGGAGATGTATGGTGAGTGTCTTGGGGGAAGATTCTTCCCCACCCTTGCACTATGATATTACAAATGTTTGGATAATTGACTCAGTTTGGCTTCTAGACTTAAAATTTGTAGTAAGGGTTTCATTCAGTGCGTCAATGATGAACTCTCTTAAGAGGCTTCCCAACCTTTAGAAAAAAGGCTTTATGTATCACAAGGATACTGGGGGAAGGCTATCATTGCACATTATCGTTGGATGTGATTTTCATCACAATCCACATTTGATTATAGTGGGTTAGAATACTTGGCGTTAACCATTTCCCACTTAGGTCGTTCCCCTCTCATCGACCTTATGGGCTTCTCGGGAGGGCATACCTGCTAATAGATTTATCTTAAATGCAAAAATTAAAAGTGAGTTTGGATTTTTGATCACCCAATTAAGGGGAGAGAATAGGCCTATCACAAGACAAAGAAAATATAGTTTATTCTTTTTATCCAAAATAACAAAATGAAGTGCTCTTTTTAAGCAAAAAATTGCAACAAATGAACTTGAGAATTTTGAAAACCTTTGCAAGAAATAAACCTTGTAGCAAATGGAAACGTGGTTTTTTCTTTTTACCTTGCAAAACTGAAGTATGGCTTGTCCTTTTTACCCCTTTGTAACAAAAATAAAAATTTGTCTTGTTCCTTTTAATTTGCACCAAATTGAAATATGAGCTACTTGCAAAAAGAAAATGTTTGTTTGTAGTTCTTTTTATTCTTTGCAAGAAATAAAATTAAGTTCTTTTTATTTGCACCAAAGGAATTGTTGGATTCTTCTTAACTTGCACCAAATGAAATGTGAGGTTCTTTTTAGCTTTCCAAGAAAGAAATATTTTTGTTGTTGTTCTTTTTAACCCTTTTGTAACAAGAAATAAAAATTTGTAACAAAAAAGTAAAATAAAACTAAGCTAACTCCTTTAGAACCCGCACACAATGTTAGTACCTACAAAACCTTCAAATTGTTAGTCCAAATTGTGGGCTCAAAAGCCTAAAATTTTCTCGTGTTACAAAAATTGGCTCTTCGCTTGGTACAAACGCGCTACTCTGGTGAAAACAAAAGCACTACTCTGGTTAAAACAAAAGCGTGGAAACAAAGAGCATAAGAGCTAAAATAGATCAAAAGTGCTAAAATAAGTGACAAAAGCACTATTATAGAGCGAAAGCGCTAGAATAGCTGACAGAAGTGCTGAAACCCACAAAAGAGGAATTTACCAGAGCACCAAGACGAAAAAAAAAGCATTAAACCATGCAACAAAAGCTTTAAAATGTGACTTATAGATGAAAAATCTGTAAGTTTCAAATTTTAGTAAATTTTTTAACTTGTTAGTATTGAATATGGGACTCAAGCCCCACGGTGGGTGCCAAAATGATGCACATGAAAGGGGATAAGCAAACAAGATCCCAAATAATTAATATTGTTAGTCTTAATGAAAACCAAAATTAAATTTTAACCTTCAAATGCATATCAAAAGAGAAAAAAAGACATATAAATGGAAGCAAAATAAATGAAAAGAGTCAGGACTCCCTAAGATGCTTCTATTGTGCTCTTGATAGCTCTCCCTTGTTCTTATCCTCTCCAAGATCGAAATACTTGCTTGAGTGTAGCTCTTAGTTTTTATCATGTAACCATGGATTCCAAATAAAGGATTGGATGTGGTTGAAAATAACTTCTGATGCCATGGAAAATGTGGATAAGAACCAAAGACAAAGTTCAATGTTAGTATGTTAGTTTCAAACATTAAAACCAAAACAAAGAACTAAAAGCCATTCCAAAAACATATCAAAGGAGATTCAAAAAGCATGAAATAAGCTTAACAAAATAACAAGGAAGGAGAAGATTCTCCCCAAGATGCTTTCATGATGCCTTTTATCTCTCCCTTGTTTCCCTCTTCACCAAATTCCAAATGAGTAGAGTTCTCAGCTTTTAGCACTAATCATGGATGGCAAATGGAGTTTTAAGATGGTTGAAAAATGAAAACACATTCTATGCAAATGCAAAGAGTGATGCTATGAGAAAGCTCTAAGTATCTATTCAATTTTTATTATAATAACAATTCTCTAATGCTTCCTCCTTTGCTTGAGGAGAAGGGTTCTATTTATAGGTGTTTATGGTGAAAATGGAAACAATAATATTGAAAGGCTAAATGAATTCAACCACAAAACCCTAGCCTAACAACAACAAAGATCCACCATAACATATGAAGATTACCTAAGACAATGCAAATCAAATGAATTCACAAAGCTTATACCATCACATGTCCAATAGGGTTTGGATCTCCATTCTTCCTATCTCCATTGATCTTGCTTGATATATTTGCTCTCAGATTTTATGCATGCACAAGAGCTCAACAAAGAACGGAAATGTGGTTGCAAGTAGGCTTGATCGCATGTGAAAGTTTGAATGCTAGAGTAGTTGGGGTTGATAATGAAGGAAGCATCTCCTTATATAGAAGACACTATAAGAAATGAAGGGATAAGATTGAGAGGTGTAAAAGATAAATGGTCGGCTATGATTAGAGGGTAGGTAGAAGAAATAAGAAAATAATGAGAGGGTAGGTAGTGTAGGAATTAAGAGATGAATGACACGTGTCATAGGTAGAAAAGGTTAATGAATTAATTAAATAAATAAAAATTTAATTAATTAATAGAAGAAGTGGGATCAATTAAATAAATAAAAGTATTTATTTAATTTAGGAAAAGGGGAATTTAAATAAATAAATAAATTTATTTAAATGAGAAATAAGGCTACAAGAGGGTAAATGAATTAATTAAATAAATAAAGATTAATTTAATTAATAGAAGAATTAGGCTTAAATAATTAAATAAATAATTAGACTGGACAATTTTAGATGTCTACATTTTGCCCCTCTTTGAGACAATGCAACTTGTCGCGTTGTTTCAAAGAAGATAAGATGAACTGATACAAAGTTGCCCCAAGATTGGAATGATATGCCCCCTCAAGAGATTGGATGAAAATGTCTCGAAAGATCACAGACAATCTCTCGATTAGAAAGAAAGGCTAAGGCTAGAGTGGATTGACCGGATTGGATAGAGTGACAGAGTCACAGGATAAACAAGACTGACTCGGGAGACTAGGGCTAGGGTAGTCTATAAGATAGACTATGAGGGAACACATCCTCATTGTCATCCACACATCCAAGAGATTAGAGTGCAGAGATAGCAGAGAGCAGTCAACAACGATGGCATTGGTGCACATATTCGATCGCGTTCACCCATTTCAGAGGCCAGTAGATGCAGGAGAGCCGGTAAGTACCACAAAACCTCCTTGTACTTTGCCACATTAATTTTGTCATAAATTCATGTTAGGTAGCATAATAAATGCACATTAGGTATGTCTAGAAAAATGTAAAGCGGGAGGAAAAACATTAAGGCGCGTCTGCATTGGTGCCATGTGTGTTTGCGTAGGCTAGGCACATTTGTGTCATGAATGCGCATTTATATTTTCAAGGTCGAATCAATAATTTTGTGATAAACATACACTGTCGATTGGATAAGCTGCTGAGAGGATACACTCAAGCAGGTCCTCTAGGGAAGACTAGGATAGCAGATAGGGCTAGGATCGACAATTCTGTGATAGAACATACATTGCCAATGAATAAACTACTCAAGAGGATACACTCAAGCAGAGGCCATAGGATAGGATAGATTAAGGCACTTTGTGATGAACAAGGAGTACCAAAGAAATTGACAATTCTGTGATAGGACATACATTGCCAATTGGATAAGGCTGAAATTGACAATTCTGTGATAGAACATACATTGCCAATTGGATAAGCTACTCAAGAGGATACACTCAAGTAGGTGCCCTAAAGATAGGATCAAAGCAACACTTTGTGATGAACATGGAATGCTACTAGGATAGAAATTAGTACTTTGTGATGAACAGGGAGTACTAAAAAGAGCAACACTTTATGATGAACAGGGAATGCCACTAGGATAGAAAGCAGTACTTTGTGATGAACAGGGAATACTAAAAAGAGCAGCACTTTGTGATGAATAGGGACTGCCACTAGGATAAGAAAGCAGTACTTTGTGATGAACACGGAGTACTAAAAAAGAGCAGCTCTTTGTGATGAACAGGGAATGCCACTATGACTGACACAGTTGATTTGCTTGACTACAAGAGGACCTACCGATGTTGGAGTCACGAGAGAGATCCCCTTCGACTCAGAGTTTGCAAGCAGAGCTGACACTCGAGGAGAGAGAAGCAGTTGAGGCTATGGGTATGCGACATATTCTGCATGTGCCTAAGTTTTGGGCAAACATGGGATTATTGACTGCATTAGCTGAGAGATGGCACTCAGAGACTTGCACGTTTCATTTACCGATGGGTGAGATGACAGTCACCTTAGAGGATGTGTATAGGATACTGAGTATATCGATCGATGGGGAGTTAGTTCCTTACGATCGAGACAGAGACAAGGATGCACTGAGATGAGTGTTCTAGGATCCAGGATTGGAGATGAGGGCTGGACACGTGGCTTGGGATACCATGACATCGACATGATTGTCTCTACTAGCGGTGTTGGCAGGAGTGATCAGTGGGTTCCTATGTCCGGATAGGGAGACACGAGGGTTGGCTATGGGATAGGGGAGGAGAGGAGGAGAATGAGATACTATCCTTGAGGGAGATTTGCCAGGGACAGGCAGATGAGCTCCAGGATCTGGAGAGAGATGCTGCTAGGTTCAGGAGATAGTTGAGGGACACTGAGCGAGAGAAAGATCAGGCTATTCAGTGCTATACAGAGGGTGAGATAGAAATGAGGGTAGGGAGGCAAGCAATAGAGGACATAGGGGCCGAATATGCCTATGGGAGATAGCCTACTAGAGAGACCCGTACTATGGAGTGGTGCCACCAGATCGGTGGGCTAGGAGCTTTCAGATACCATCGCGGACTATGATGACCACTAGACAGAGAGACATGAGACATGCATCTAGTGGTGGGGTCATGGGTCCTCCACCACCACTAGATAGAGGGGGCAAGAGAGATGATCCTGGGGCAGGTCCTTTTAGGGCTCAGACTTTGTCGAGCCTAGGCGGTTTCGAGGGAGGGAGTTCATCATAACTTAGAGGGCTCCCTATGTATCAATTTTGTACCATTTTGTATGATGACACCTTTGGGTGTTGTAGCCATATGATTTTTGACATCATTGTATCATGACACTTATGATTATATATATATATGAGATTCATCCTTGCGGTAGTTATATGCATGTGTACCTATGTGATGTTTCTATGTGATGCATGTATCTATGTGATGCTTATGATATGGATGCAAATATGTACACGATGAAATGCCATATTTTTGTTCTTTTATGTTTTATATGTTATGCATATGCAATTGTGGATGTATGAAATGAAAATGAATATGATAATGCAAAGAACTATTTACATGATGAGAATGTAAAATGTGCTAACATGTGTTGTGTGTAGGATGTGATGTAATTGTGATATCTATATGTATGTATGAAATGCTAATAAGTGGTAATGCAGGTGCAAACTATACGAAATGCAAATATTTTTGGTGTGTCATTATACTCAGTCATGTTTTAGTAGGCTACACGGACTCAAGAAGGATGATGGAGGTCAATCAAGAAAGGGGGTTGGAAGATAGAGGATATGAAAGTGAAAGATCTTCTTGTGCTATTATCATCATTGAGCTTTATTATGGCAAATAGGTTATGGCAATTGAGGTATATGTTTGACCCAGAAAGTCATTGTACCCATTTGCATGGAGATCAGACAATCACAAACAAGGAATGACCCAGTTCACACTAGACTCATAGTGTCCTCATATCCTTAGACAAGTCATAGCATTACTAAGAGACAATCCACAGACAACAACAAAAAAATAGGTGATACCCCGTCCTCGCCTTTCTAGTCAAAGACATCTTGGAGATAGAATCTCTAGTCAAAGACATCCCAGTAAAGCTTAAAGACATGTCACCAAAAGATAAAATCAAAAGAAAACCAAGACTCGACACCAAAATCCATTGTAGTCCTCAAATTTAGTGTCTCTTGTCACTTGTATAAGTCTTATTTGATTGTGATCACAATGTTTACTTTCACAAAAGGATAGATAGCACTGAACCATAATGTTGTCTGAGTCTGTTGAAAGATTTGATTTGTTGAAGCCCATTGTTGCTATTGTGTCTCATCTAAAACTGATTGAATCCATGAAACTGATACTTTATTGCGGACAAGACGAAACTTTATTGTGGATTGGTGATGCAAGTGTTGCTTTATTGTGGATTGTGCGTGGATAGACTGAAGAAAATTGGAAGAAATTGTACTCCTCGGAACGTGTGATGCTCTTAGTTCCACACCCATAACTAGACATAGGATTTGCCTTAGCCACAGATAGGAGCTGATTTATTATGGATCAAAAGGGGTGAAAATGAATGTTATTATGAATGGCTAACCAACCTTAGGAGGATCAATAACAAGCCATGATGGGAATGGGTATGTTTGTTATGAATGAATAGGTTGTGAGTGTGTGCAAAGTGAAGGATGAAAGTGAATCATGAAGGAGGGAGGAGAAATGTCTCTACGCATGATGCTGGTGACCCAGTTTTCACCATGGTACTTGCCTAGGGTGCCACCGAAGTGGTTTTCACTGTTGGACGAAATTTTTTTCTTTAACTTTTTTTTTGTGTGTCACAAGGCGCCTGTTTGTCAGGTTTTCACCAAGTAATGATTTTTTTTTTGTATTTTTGATAATTTTTTGATTTTTTTGTATTTTGACTTAGGATACTCTGAAGAGCTATTTGTAAAACCTGCGAAGGTGCATGCTATTGATGGGATCCTCCAAAGGTTTGCCCTCTGTGGTTGAGAGCTGATATGCATCAGATCCATAGGCTATTGTAATGATATAAGGACCAAGTCAATTTGGTTCGAACTTGCCCTTATTCTCTCTGTCTTGCTGATTTTTAGGATTTTCTCTAAGAACTAAGTCACCTACCTCAAATGTGCGAGCCTTGACTTTATGATTGTAACTGCGACTCATTCATTGTTGATAAGCCTTGAGATGATTAAAAGCAATTTGTCTTCGTTCATCCAATAATTCAAGTTCTTGTAAGCGAGAGATCCTGTAGTCTTCATCACTGATAATGTTTTGCAAAGAGACTTGTAAAGAGGGTAACTCGACCTCAATAGGCAAGATAGCTTCAACGCCATAGACAAGTGAATAAGGTGTGGCTCCTATAGGTGTGCGGATGCTTGTGTGGTAATCCCAAAGTGCAAGATTAAGTTGGATATGCCAATTGCGACCAACATCATCGATTGTATTTTTTAGGATTTTAAGAATGGTTTTATTAGATGCCTCAGCTTGGTCATTACGTTGGGGGTAATAGGGTGTGGAGAAATAATGGATAATATGGAAGTGATCACAAAGTTCACGAACATCTTGATTTTTGAATGGACGCCCGTTATTGGTGATGATGGAAATAGGAATACCATATCGACAAATGATGTAGTTGAGAATGAACATAACAATCTATTTTCCAATGACTTGTGTAAGAGGCGCGACTTCAATCTATTTTGTGAAATAATCTGTGGCGGTGATGATGAATTTATGGCCATTGGAGGAAGGAGGGTGAATCTTGCCTATGAGATCGAGTCCCCATTGGCAAAAGGACCAAGGAGTCGCAATCAGTTGAAGTTCTTGCGCTAGCGCATGAATGAGGTCTCCATGAAGTTGACATTGTTTACATTTCTTGACAAATTGATATGAGTCTTTTTCCATATTGGGCCAGTAATATCCAGTCCTGATGAGTTTCTTGGCTAAGGTAGGACCACTAGAATGTGGACCACATATCCCTTCATGAACTTCGCATAACACAATCTGAACTTCATCCCTTTCTAAACATCTAAGAAGAGTGCCATCTAGACCTCAAAGGTATAGGATATCGGCTAAAATGACGTATCGAGAAGATTGCAAATGAAAGTGCAACGTTGATTGTTGGATAAGTCAAGAGGAAGGGTATTATTATGAAGGTATGTGAAAATGGAACCATATAAATGGGAATCAGGACCAATGACACGTATCAGCTTAGTAGGACTGATCTCATACGAGGGAACCAAAAGGTTATCCACCAAGAACTCATAGCTGGTTTCATTTTGTAGTAGATCGATTAGTGAAGCAATGGTAGCCATGGCATATGTGGCTTGATTCTGCTCTCTTGGTATTTGCTCAAAGTCTAACTTCATGAAATGTTGTTTTAGGTCATCCACCATTCTTTTGTAAGGCATTAATTTTTCATCTTTTGTTTGGTAGTCATCAGTTGTTTGACTAATTACAAGTTGAGAGTCCCAAAAAACATGAAGTTCCTGGATCTTCCACTGGACTATAATCCGTAATCCAGTTGTTAATGCCTCATATTCTGCCATGTTATTAGTGCTAGGAAATGATAATCGATATGATTTTGGTATGGAATCCCCTTGAGGTGTAATGAAGAGGATGCCAGCTCTTGCACCATGCTGTGTGTATGAGTTGTCAAAGTATAGTTGCCAAGGCTTTGTGTGTGATACTGTCAAGATAGATTCATATGGAAATTCTGAAGTTAGAGGAGCATCATCTATCATGGGAGCATCTACTAATTGATCCATGATAGCTTGTCCTTTTATTGCTTTTCTGTCTACATATTCAATGTTGAATTCACTTAGGAGCATCACCCATTTGGCTAGTCAACTGGCAATCGTTGCTTTATTGAGAAGGTATTTCAATGGATCGATTCTTGTGACCAACTTAGCTTTATGAGTTAGCATGTAGTGTCGTAATTTATCCAAAGCAAAGACCACAATGAGACATGCATGCTCAATTGATGTGTAGTTTAGCTCACATCCCACCAAAGTGCGACTGATGTAGTAGACTGCCTTTTCTTTGCCCTTAGCATCTTGTTGTGCTAAGAGTGCCCCCAGTGCTGTTGAAGTAGCAGATATGTATACTAATAGGGGTTGTTCCAAAACTGGTGGCATCAAGACTAGTGGATTCAGAAGATAATCTTTGAGTATCTGGAAATCTTGTTGGCAGTTATCATCCCATTTGAATTTGATGTTTTTGTATAGCAAGTGCTGAAAAGGATGACATTTGTCTGCAAGTTGTGCTATGAATCTTCGTATGGACTGGAGTCTCCCTTGCAAAGATCAAAGTTGACTGATATTTCTTGGTGGTTGCATCTCTAGGATGGCCTTGACTTTTGCTGGATCGGCTTCAATTCCTCTTTTTGAGACAATGAATCCTAGGAGCTTCCTAGAGGTTACTCCAAAGACACATTTCTTGGGGTTTAATCTTACTTTGTATTTTTCCAACCAATCAAAAATGACTGAAAGTATGTCTAAATGTGTATCTCTATCTATTGATTTGCCCAATAGGTCATCAACATAATCTTCCATAGTAACGTACATGAGATCATGAAAGATGGTAGTCATGGCTCTTTGATATGTAGCGCCTGCATTCTTTAGCCCAAAGGGCATGACATTCCAACATAAAGTTCCCCAAGGAAAAGTAAATGTTGTTTTGTGCTGATCCTTAGATGTGATTTTTATTTGATTATAGCAAGAGAATCCATCCATCAAAGATAACATCGCATGACCTGCTATGAGATCTACGATCAGGTCGATATTTGGCAATGGAAAATCATCCTTAGGACAAGCTTTGTTGATGTCTCTAAAATCTGTGCATATTCTGATGCTACGATCTGGTTTATTGATAGGTACTAAGTTGGAGATCCATTCAGGATAATCAATTGGGCGTATGAATCCGACATCCTATAATTTTTCAAGCTCCGCTTTGACTAATAATGCCACTTGTGGATGCATCTTTCTTAATTTCCGTTTTACTGGTTTTGCCCCCGGTTTGACTGTTAAATGATGCATTACTAAATCCAGATCTAGTCTAGGAATATCAACATATGACCATGCAAAATTGATTTGTTGCTCTGTGAAGAAACTTATGAACTTTGGTCTTTCTGCCTCTATCAGAGACTGTGCTAGGAATATGTTACGTGGAATTTCTTTTGTACCAATGTTTGTTTTGATGGTCTCCTTTACTAACATAGATGATTTTTCTTCATATGATGCCGAGAGAATATCGAGCCTTCCATATTTGAGTGCCTCAGAGAGGTTTTCACCCTTAGATACATCCTTTCTTTTTACTTTTTTTGGGTCAGACAGTGCCACAATGTGGTTTTCACCATAAGACCCATGATTTGTTTTTATTTTTTATATTTTTGCGACTGGAAGGCCCAACACCCTCACCAAAATATGCCATGTTGTTGAGTTCTATAGTGTATCCTGCCTTATGGTCCTCAGGGGGAAGATCATCTCGTATGTCTAGATAGTCAATAAAGGCTTCATCATTTTGGAATGTGTCGAACTGTATAGGTCCTTCATGGTCCCAGTCAATAAGTTGGTGGTGAACAAGGGGAAGGCATTCAATGTTTTCAAAGTCAGCGGGACTAAGGGTGAAGATGCAGTTATATTCAAGTATGTCGAGGTAATTATCGAGGTCATTGTTGGCACTCTCCTCATCCGTCTCGATTGTGAACGAATCCAAATTGTCATCACTAGTAGCGCATTCCGGGACGAGTGTCTTCATTCTTTATATTTTGACCGAGAACCTAGAGGAAAAGATTGTGTGGGATCCTCAGGGGTTGTTTCCTGACCAACTTTGAATTTTCTATAAAATTCCTCCTCTTCTGTGGGTTCACCTAGTTCTTTGAATGTCTCGGTGAGTCATAGTCATTGGAGGATTTGTCCGAACCCCATTCCCATTCATTGGAGTATGTGGAATAGTGGTTCTCTTGTTGATTTTTGGCAGCTTTGATTTGTAATGTTTTTTCTGTCTTTTGAGTATTTACCCTAGAAGACATGAAACCAAGTCCTTTTGAGCGCTCCTTTTTAAATATCAATTCTAGTTGCAAAGGTTGAATGATACCTTCCTTTCTTAAGCCAAGAGGACTTTTACCATCGTACCCAAACTTTTGTAGGATCTTGAATCCTTTGCCATATTTTTCATATGGTATGCTGATGTGATCTTGTGTACCATTTTTAGGGTCTTTGTAAAGCATTTTGTATAAATCTTGTTTTTCCATTTCACCCCAGTTTTGGAAGATAGTAGGATCCCACTTGAGTGTAATGATAGATACCCGTTTAGTAGGATGTGGTCGTCCATATTCTTTTGGTGAACTCATAACTTGTTGTAAGCACATGGTTTTATTCAAAGTGTATTCACCCATGCCTTTGTCCTAATATTTCCCTTTAAGCTCACCTTGTTTTGATGTTGAAGGTTTTAATGATTCAGGATCAATGTATGCAAAAGAAGGGACAACTTCCCTATTATTTGGAATGATCGTCTTAGTTTTTGGTCTCAAGTTATTGCAGTATATAAATGGATTAGGATCACCATTAACTGTTATTTCAACTCCACTGTGAGAAAAATTAATGCATTGGTGGTATGTAGATGGGACTACCCTCATCTCATGAATCTAAGGACGTCCTAGCAATCTATTGTATGTGAGATCTAGGTCAAGAACTTGACAAACCACATCCTTTGTAACTGGTCCAACTCTGGGAGGTAAGATGATTGTGCCTTTGGATGAACGCTCTTCACCATCATATGCTTTGAAGGTAATTTTGTTTGTAGCATTCACAACTTTGTCTGAATATCCCAATTGTATTATTGTGTTCAAAGTACATATGTTAAGACCAGCTCCTCCATCTATCAGGACTTGTTTTATTCGATGTTTGTGTAGGAAGGCTTCAATGTGTAAAGGTGCATTATATGGTTGGCTCACGGAGGTGTCGTCAGCTTCTATGAATGTATGGGAGTGTGGAACCAAAAGGTATCCCACCATGGCTTGAAAATGGTCCACATTCAGATCAGTAGGAAAGGAAGTGTCTCTGAAAGTTTTGTCAAGAATGGCTTTATGTGCAGGGGATATGAGTAAGAGCTCAAGGATGGAGATAAGCGCGCGTGTCTTCTCTAACTGTTCTACAAGGTCATACTCAGGTTTGGTTGATGAGGAAGCGGTGTTTTTAGCTGGAGCACCTTGCAAGGTGAATTTACCTCGATGAGTTGTGACATTACATTCAAAGGTAGGTTCGGAATAAGATCCAATGCCTTTTAGGACAATCTTGGGTCTTTGGGCATAATTCTTAGGTGTTTTGTCCTTGATGATAATTGTAGAGAACTAATTATCCATTGAAATGTGATTAATAGTTGAATCATAGTTATAAGATGCTCTGGTATAGTTGGTTTGGTCATCTGTGGCTTTAGCTTTTCCCTTGTCATGTTTTGGGAATGGTTCTTTAAACATTTCATGTTCTTGATTGGATGAATGCCCTTCAATCTCAATGTCACCTCTATCAATAAGGTCTTGTATGATGTTATTCAATCGATGACAATTTCCTATTTTATGTCCCTTGCTCTAATGAAATTCACAATACTCATCATCATTCCACCAATTTGGTTTAACCTTTGGCTCATATGGAGGCAGATCTGGAATTGTTATTATCTTGTTTGCCACTAGCTTCTTAAAGGTTGACTCTATTGGTTCTCCCAATGGGGTGTACTTCCTTCATGATTTGGAAGTTGTTTGAGGATTCACTTGATTGTTTGTAGAGCTTGATCCCAAAAAAATGATTTTGGGTCGTACTGTATTGGCATCAACAACAACATCATTGATTGTGTTCTTGTTTTTATTCCAAAATATTGGCTTGTCTTTTCCTTTAAAGTCTTCTTTGTTTTCTTTGAATATCTTAATTACTCCTTGTTCAATTAGGACCTTATCTGTCGCTAAGCCTTTTTCAATGACGTCCTTGAAGGTGGACAAACAAGCTTTTCTCAAGTCATAACCAATTTCTTTGTGGACATTCTGCATGAACATCTCTACCATTTATTTTTGTGGAATTTTACAAGAGCATCTACTGGCTAGATTTCTCCATCTTTGTAAAAATGATAAAAAAGACTCTCCATCCCTTCGTTTGGTGTTGCACAAGGTAGTGATTGATATGTATATCTCTATGTTTATGAGAAATGTTGGATAAATGCCTCTACTAAGTCACCCCATGACTTAATTCTAGGTGGGAATTGGTACAACCATTCCATAGCTTGATCACCTAAGCTTTGTGGGAATAATCTCATCAAATATGTCTCTTCCGCTGCTACCTCAATGCAAGCTGTGAAAAACTGTCTTATATGTGCCTTAGGATCTCCTTTTCCTCTGTACCTATCGAACTTAGGTGTCACTAAATGTGTAGGAAAAGGAGGCATTGGAATGCTTTTGTCAAATGGATAGTGACATATGTATCTCATTGTATAAGTTGGCTTTGGTGTATTTATGTCCTACATTTTCTTTTGTAAGTCCTTAATTTGCTGTTCTAAATTGTTCTTAGGTGGAGATCGACTTCTTAGACCATATCCCATGCCTGAGGCACCAGGTGGAGGAAGAGCATGTTGCATATATGGATGGTATTGACCATACACATGTTCATATGGAGGAGGTATATAGTGATGCTGCATGTAAGGACCACTTGGTATAGAGTCACGATGAGGAATGGAATATCCGTTTTGTCCATGTATACCATACTCTACAGGCATGTCATGAGTTTGTTCTAGTGTGTTGCCCCTAAATTTGACGCGGGGTTTCCTTGTGTCCAAAATTTGATCATGCCTTTGGATATCCAATTGCTTTGGTGGTTGATCCTTAGCATTGGTATGTGATTGAGTATATTTTTCTGCATAAGACTTCCATAATGGTCTGCAAAGGTGAGTATCATATGCTTGACCATGTGTGTATGGAACCTCAGGTTTTTGAAACAAAGATGATGGTGATTCAGGCACCATATATGGTCCTCAGTTGCCTCCACTATTAGGCCTCCTTTGATCCATGTTGAGGTGAGGTTGTTGAAAAGGTCGATGTTCTATTATTTGAGACATATCAAAATCATGAGGTATCTTGGATCCACTTTGTGCCATCACTTGTAAGAAATATTGTCTATCTCTTCTCATGATTTCCTCAACCAATCCATTGAAATGGGGATCCATAATGGAGTCTTCCACTTTTGCTGAATGTACAGAAAAGTTATCCATATTGTCATTGTATGTATCATTGTTGTTTGTAGTGTCCGTGTTCTCAACATTTGGAATGTTTCTATGGGCATCCATGTTAGGTAATGTGGTATGATCAGAATTGAAAAAGACATCATTGTCATACTCATAGGAACTCATGAGCCTCTTTAGTTTCTCTCCTATATTTTTAGGAATGGGTTTCAACCATGAACTAGGTATTGACCAAGATGTGGAAGACTAGATGAAATTGGAAAAGAGAATGGAAGACCAAGAGTTGGATGGAATGTACATGAATCTGAGGTATACTTGCAATGTCCAAAGTGTAAGACCAAGTATGTATGTAGTAGAGTAGGTGTGGCTTCCAAAGAGATGATAGTTTCTCTTGATGAGGTAAGTTGACCTTGACTCTAAGTAAGACCAAATGAGACCCAAAGGTGATAGACCTTGATGAGGGAGCACTTAGAAAGATGTTGTTGTATGTAGTGTGATGACAAAGCAAGATGAGGACAAGCAAGTGACCTTTTGACTCAAGTTTAGACAAATGTGAATGTAATGCAAGGTGTAAAGCAATGATGGACTTTGTGAGACCCAAAGATAGGTTGAATGCTAGATGAAAACATGGAGAGATAACCTAAAAAGCTCAATAAGTTTGAAACTGACTGTTCTTGTTGGCTGGACTGTAAAGTTTTCCAATTCTGAACATAGATGTGCCTGTATACTTCACAGATGTGATTAAATGACACAGACGTGGTTCTGTCAGACAAAGATGCATTTCTGAGATTTTGTAAATGTAATATTGCTTAAGAGAACACAGACGTGTTTTTGCCCTGCATAGACATGACTAGATGACACAGACGTGATTCTATCAGACACAGATGCGTTTCCAAAAATTAAGTGTAATTTTTCCAAAGTGTGAAGTTGCTTGTTGTGACCAATTCTGAATTTTTTACTGTTTTTTCATGACAAGAGGACACAATGTTGATGAAGACTCAATGTTTGCAAGTATTTAGACTAAAAAATGACTCAAAAATGAATCCAAAGAAAGTGTATAGTTTGATGTAAAAATGTTTTGTATACACTTGAAGACACCAAAGACATAATGTTTTGATGTTTGGTCTTGAATGTTTGATTGTTCCAAATAAGATAAGCATAATTCTTATGGCTGGCCAAGACAATAGTTGTTGATCCCACATGGGGTTTCCCCTGAGGCTATGCTATTCAGAGCGGATACTTAGATGCTTGACCCCACTGGCTCCACCTTCGACACTCACTTCTCTGGGGCAGCCAAGCATCAATCCCCATGAAAAATCCCCATGGCAAACTTTGTATCTCTACTAAGAACCATATGTGTGTGGGTCACTCCAGAGGTCCGACCTCCTGATCCAACAACTAGAAGGATTTTGGCTTTCTAAAACAAAAAAGTGCTAGTGAAGGCATTCGCTCATGTGGCCATACATACAATACTTTTAGCTCTATAAATACAGAAGGCTCCCAGCTGGTAGGGGTTACGCCCTACCAATGATCAAATAAATTTGATCAAACAGGTTTATGGGGAGACATAGTGTCAGTATGAACTAATCACCACACGTTACCCATGGCTTTCACCATGGATATAGTTGTTTATAGTGGTTCAGAAGAGGATGGGTTTTCCTCGCTACCACTTGGGTCATTCTCTCCTCACTAGTAGTCCTAATGAGTACACGGGGAGATAGGCCCTCTAGAGATAGAACAAAAAGAGCCTATTGCCCAAGACACAAAAGACACTGGTTCAATTTTAGTGCACCAATTGAAGTGTTTGATAATCTATGAAAATAAGGCACACAATAAAGATCAAAAGAAAATCTTTGTCAAGGTCCTACAAAAAAGATTTGTTAGTAGTTTGGATTGTTTCAAATGATCACCCCTTCCCGCAAGCACATAAGTTAGGTAAATTTTAGATCCAAAAGACTTTATGAAATAGGGGCCTTCGACAAAACGATTTTTCTTTCAAGACAAGATGCACTGATTTTGTTAGCTAGATCAGAAGATGTTAGCTCAAAATAAACCAGATCTGAAATCCGAATGACGAAATAAAACCTCAAAATTGGATTAAAAAATTGAAATGCAAAAGGTAAAACATAAAAGCGGTTAAACCTAACACAAACACCACAGAAAAATGCAAACGTGCCTAGATACATCACTAACGCGTCTTTTGAACAAAGACACGACTACCGAACACAGATGTGTCTGAATGCTTCACAGACTTGATTTAGGAACACAAACGCGACCTTGTAATCTGTAAAAAAATAAAAAATAAAATAGTGTCAAAGATGTAGACGTGAGTCCAAAGATTACAGACGCGACAAAAAATAAAAAACGTGATCTCAAAATACGCAAACGCGAAAATGTCAAAATGTTGTCAAAAATGTCAGATCTGCAACTTCAAAAACACAAAATCTGCAACAAAAGATGTTAAATGCAAAAGAGACAAGAGTCCCACTGGGCGTGCCAAAATGTTTATGGTGAAAATGGAAATAACAATATTGAAAGGCTAAATGAATTCAACCACAAAACCCTAGCCTAACAACAACAAAGATCCACCATAACATATGAATATTACCTAAGACAATACAAATCAAATGAAATCACAAAGATTATACCATCACATGTCCAATAGCGTTTGGATCTCCATTCTTCCTATCTCCATTGATCTTGCTTGATATATTTGCTCTCAGATTTTATGTGTGCACAAGAGCTCAACAAAGAACGGAAATGTGGTTACAAGTGGGCTTGATCGCATGTGAAAGTTCAAATTCTAGAGTAGTCGGGGTTGATAATGAAGGAAGCATCTCCTTATATAGAAGACACTATAAGAAATGAAGGAATAAGATTGAGAGGTGTAAAAGATAAATGGTTAGCTATGCTTAGAGGGTAGATAGAAGAAATAAGAAAATAATAAGAGGGTAGGTAGTGTAGGAATTAAGAGATGAATGGCATGTGTCATAGGTAGAAAAGGTTAATGAATTAATTAATTAAATAAAAATTTAATTAATTAATACAAGAAGTGGGATCAATTAAATAAATAAAAGTATTTATTTAATTTAGGAAAAGGGGAATTTAAATAAATAAATGTATTTATTTAAATGAGAAATAAGGCTAGAAGAGGGTAAATGAATTAATTAAATAAATAAATATTCATTTAATTAATAGAAGAATTAGGCTTAAATAATTAAATATTTATTTAATTAGACTGGATAATTTTAGGTGTCTACAATAGGCAAAATAGAAGATTGGATGGTCAAGATTGATCTAGTTTGTGGAGGGCCAAGATTGCATGATTAATGATCCATGTGATGGTTTTCAACCCAGTCCCATAATGACAAGTGTCAGCATGAGATGGCTTGAGAGGAGAGGGAATGAGAATTTAATACCTGAGAAGACATGAGGGTAACCTCATGTGGGTTGGATTATTGGATAAAGTCATTATCCAAGGGTAAGGTTATTATCAAATGGATAAACTCTTGTGCAAGAGTTAAAGGATAACCATGACCAAATAAATACATGCTTGAATGGAATTGATGGGTTAAAAGGAGGGTTAATTTAGAGAGAAAGTCTCTAGCCATGGGTCAAGGTTGAGTTAGCCATTAATGGATATGTAAGAGCCTTACAAGTTTTGGAAGACTATGGAGGTTATCTTGTTGAAATAAAGCCATTAATGCTTTATAAAGACATTGTATGTTTTTTAGGAGAGACCCCTTCTTAAAGAATGTGCAAACGTTTAGGAGGGCATTAGGCTAATTAGAATGGATTAGAAGAATCTAGAAGAAGAGTTAGTGTGCAAGTGGATTTTGTAGGAGAATGCAAGTGGGAGGGATTTTAGGATTTTTAAATAAATATAAATGTGAGAGGGATTTAATTAAAATGTGAATTTAATTAAATGTGAAAGTGGGATTTAATTAAATAGGTTTAAGAGGACTTTAGAAGGAAGCCATTAAGGCTTGAAGACTTTGAGAGAAACCATTAAATGCTTAAGAAGACTCTAGAAGGAAACCATTAAAGGTTTCAAGTGGGTGAGTATATTATTAAATTGTTGTTCATACTTAGATTTTTTTACCCCTCCCTCCTTCTTAGATTGTTGTTAAAATGAAAAAGAAAACAAAAAAAATTGAAAAATGAGAGTAATAAAGTAATAAAGAAAAAAGTAAATTATAAAAGAAACATCACTGTAACTCTAATATTTATATTAATATGAGGAATAGAAGGAAAACTGTACTATAACATTCAAATAAATATATAGATTTTTTTTTTTTAAAAAGGGGTAAAAACTTTATTGAAGAGTGGAATAAAAAATTACAAAAGAGAACCAAAGTCTCAAAGCCCCATGAGGGAACCACAAGCCCAACCCAAGAGAGAACCAGAGTCTCAAGGCCCCAGGGGGGAACCGCAAACCCAACCCAAGATCAGTTGGCTTCGTAACTATCCATATTCTCAGCAAATATCTTATGCAGGTCTTGACAGTAATCCGAGGAGAGTTGCTCCCAACCTTCAACTTTCCAATCATCATCATGTTCCGAGGCCCACTTAGCCAAACAATCAGCTACTCTATTCCATTCACGAGGAATGTGGATGAAAGACACCTTCTCCATCATATAATTAATTTAAAGAATCTGGTGAATGATCCCTGCCAATTGCCAATGAACCCCACTCACCTTCTGCTCAATCAATAGGTTAACAATAATTTGCAAATCTGATTCGCAGATAACCTTCTGCAACCCCAACTCCAAGGCATGTTGTGGGGAATAGAAAATTGCTAATCCCTCCATAAATTTATTAGACTGTCACCCTTTATACACTGAGAAGAAGAAAACCACCTCCCCCTACTATCCCTACCAATACTGCCAATCCCAGCAAGGCCCAGATTACCCCTAGAGGAGCCATCAATGTTAATCTTGATGGACTCATCCTGAGGGGGCATCCACCTTCCCATCCTTTGAACCTTCTAAATAGCACGTCTACCTCTCCTGACACACGCTGAGGTGGGTGACATATCCTGCAGACCCAACCTACTCACAATATCAACCTCTCCTATATATAGAGGAAAATTCACCACACATTTAGCTTCTACCATCTCCTGAATCATACCAATGATTCTATTCCACACTTGTTGAACTAACAATCTGACCTCCCTAAAGATCCTGTTGGCATATGATGAACTGATATGATGATATGATGATAATGTATGTTTTCATTGATGTCAATAAGTGCAGGTGAACTGGTATGAAAATTGGAAGAAGTTGTTATTGATGTTCAAGTAGGAGAATAGATATGAAGGGATGAAGTGGACCGGTGTCAGGGTTTCACTAAGTGTGACTACTGGTTGGTAGTCTCAGCTCTAGGGTTTTTGGTTTGGCAATCTAGCTTGGGCGATGCAACCAGTGACATTCTGTGATGAGTTAGCTAAGAGATAAGGATGAGATCGAGATGCCACGTTAGTTTTGTGCACATGAAGGATTTCCTTGAGGATCTTGCATGTGAAGATCAATTGCATCAAATGTATACCTCAGGAATGAACATTCTTCTTAGCGGTATGTGAAGAGAGCGTGATGGGTTACTGATTTCCATGTGCGGTGAAGAATGGACGATGCAGAATGACTTGTAATCTGTTTGAGATTGTTTTATTCTATGCAAAGTGTTTGAACGGTCAGGATTGGACTGCTTGTAATTGTAAACCTAAAATGTTTAAGGTTTAGGGTTCATGCTACCAACCTAATTGTTGTCTATAAGGTCGATGATGTTTGTTATTGTTTGTGTTGGCAATTGTTGTGTTTGTATCCGAGTGATGAGATACTTGCTAGACCAGTGAGTGGAAAACTGCAGAGTGTGATTGCATAGTAGAGGAGCTGAAAAGGATCTGCCTTAGCATGTAGTGTTGTTATTAGATCAGAGCTTTACTTGTTGTCTTCTAACCATTTCAACAATAGGAAAATCCCTTTATCGGGTAGCTTTAACAGGCTTATTGCAAATCCTCTAACCAAGTGACTCAAGATCATTGAGTTCTTCAAATCCTCCAGTGAGGTAACCTTTAACAGGGTATATAGCCATCCCTTAACTGAGTGATCTTTAACAAGATTGGTTCCTAACATAACCTTATTGTAAAGTCTTTAACCGGACTAGGCTCCTAATAGAGTGAGCTTCAAAAGAGTTCAAAAACAAGCTTGTGGGTATTCATCCCCACTGTGGTTTTTCCCATTTGGGTTTCCATGTGAAAAATCTATGTGTCATGAGTTGTGCATTTTTCATGTGATGATTGAACAGTCTTTGTTTAGGTGAATATGCATGCAAAGCTAATGGTTATGGTATTGTTACCTATTTTCGCTACAAGCTCAATATGCCTCAGAAGGAGAAACAAGTGCTAAGTATGAAAAGAATACATGTTTTTGTCTAGCTTGTTTGCTTCATGTATAGACATAGGGAAAATAAATTTTTGTTCATTGAATTATAGCCTGTGGGGTAAAATGTGGCTCCCATGAGGGTTGAGCTCAACATGCTGAGGGAGAAGGGTGTTTCTTTGAAGTTTTTTGAATTTTTGCCTTATCGGTAAGACCTACCCTGATGACTTGATAAGAAGTGCAGAGCGCAAAATGTTGTCATTGGCCATCGGAAGGAGCTATCTCAGGTTATCCCGATTACCCGATGGAAGGGCCTATGCGTAGTCCATTTATCCCACATTGGCTGCAGGGAGGAGCATTTCACTATTTGAAGGCAAAGTCCCACACATATTAAGTGTTAAAGCTTACTAGCTTTTGACAAGGAGCAACTCAGCGTTGGTGGGCCCCCCGCGTACGTGCGCATCTCAAAGCAATCAAATTTTGTAGTAAAAGGGCAAATTAATAGGCAAGTAGGTTGCAAAGGATCTGATGGCCATCACTATACTGCTATGTGAAAGTGATCGACTGTTAATCTCCGTGACTTAGTGACAGGTGACGTGGCGTCCAGGTGGAAGTTGAGGTGGCACCCAGGTGGATCATGTGACAAAATAGAGGCTGACACGTGGTGACACCATGGCATAAGAGAGATCCGCTTAGAGAGACTAAAGATCGAGCAGATTCAGGTAGATCGACGGTGATCAAGAAAGATCTGACGACTGTCACTATTTCATGATGGGAACATAATCGCCAAATACTCTCCGTGACTTGGCGACAAAGCACGTGCCGAAAAGGGAAAGTTAAAGCTCGAGCAGATCACTAAGATCTAACGACAGATCAAGGAAGATCGGATGATGGAGTGACATTTCAGGGCTATCCATGACTGTCACTGTACTGCGGTTGTGAAGTGCCTGAAATGAATACCCTCGCGATAGGTGGCAGGTCAGGTGGTGCCGAGGTGGACTCTGAGCGTATCACAAGGTGACACATGGTGACATGTCTCATGAAAATTGGCATGTCATCAAGGTGAATATTGAACAAAACTTGGCTGTGATAGATCTCTAAATGGTTTCACTGAATGCATCGGTTTCATCGAAATAATAGGTATCGATGAAACTGCAGTTTCGGTGAGATAAAAATTATTCGTCGAGGGAGGTAGTTTGGCTGAAAGATTGATGTCAAACAAACCAAAGTAAAAAAGTGGGCCCGGTGGTGCTGAGGTGGCAGATGAGGTCATGCTCAGGTGGCAAACTGGAGAGTGACATGTGGCACAGATGGACGAAGAGGTAAGGGTCGAGCAAATCAAGAAAGATCAATGGTAGTCCGAAAGATCTAATGACCATCACTATACCGCTATAGAAAGAAGCTCGCCAGTTATCATAGCAACTTGGCAACAAAGCACGTACGAAAAAGGTGAGCGGCTAAGAGGTTAAAGATCGAGCAGTTTGAGGACAGATCAACGGTTGTCGCTATACCGCATGATGAAGATGCTTGCTGGTTATCTCATGCGACTTGGCGACTGGTGAGGTGGCAGTTGAGGTGATCATCCAAGTGGGCTCAGAACGAATGAGGATGCACCAAGTGGTAGACAGAAGATGAAGAACCAAGGCAGACCAAGTCCAAATGGCAGACAAAGTGGACCCGTGAGCAAATCAGAGGCTGACACATGGTAAAATTTTACAGATGAGCGGATGTCTATATTTTTTAAATAAACTTTGAACAGGTTCCTGAAGATCTGAGGGTTGTCGCTATACTGTAATGAAAAGGTGCATAAAGGTTAATCCTTGTGACATAGTGACAAGCTGTTAGCAGTCCCGACGGTTTCTATTATGCAATGACGGTTAATGCAGGTGGCTAAATCAAATGGTCAGGTAACCGGTAGCGTCCAGGTGAACTCAGCGCAAATGACGTGAAGTTGTGTTTAGTTTGGCTACTCTTTTTTGTAGTTTTGGAAGAGTTTCTCTCTCAGTTAAGCCCCCTGATTTTGAGGAAAAGCTTAGAATTGATGACAACTGATCCATCTTGGAGCCAAAAATTCAAATTTTGATTTTTTTGCAAGCTTTGGTATAAGTTTAGTTTTCACTCTTTTGGGAGGGTTCGGGAGTTTTGAGATTGCGTAGCAGAAGATACTCAGGCTCCTATAACTCATTTCTTATGAGTTTTCGAGATTTGTAATGCAGATACCTCCTATTGATCAATAAAGAAGTCCATTTTCCTTCTCAGATTTGTGTTGTTCAAGCATTGTGTGTGAGTTCTTAGAGTGAATTTTTGTGATTTTTATAAAATCCTTCTTTTCATCTTATTGCCTCAGTGTTATGATCATATGCAACATGTTATAGTGCAGGTCAGTGAATGTGTTATTACTTTTAATGTTTGAAGTTGTGAAAATATCGACGTTTTCCCCCTGCAAACATATTAAAGTTTAAACCTTTCATATGAATCATTTTCGCAAGCATGCATATTTGAGTTATGAGATTACAAAGCTTCATTATCTGAGTATTTTGTGAGGTTTGTAAGCATTTGAAAGTCAGTTTCAGTCATTGGTGGATCACCTTTTTATCTATAGTTTTATTTTATGCATATCCTTCTACCTCTTTTCCAGTCAAGAAGTCATTAGTTTTTAGGTGATCAAATAGGAGGCCAACCTATAATCCGGAGGTCTCCTCTCATAATAGGATACCCACAGCCTAAGAGCAGTCCAATGTGTCATTGGATTCCAGGAATTTCAAAATTAAATCAGGTGCAAATCCACGTGACAACAATTTGTGGCACGCCCGGTGGGACTGTTGGACTTTATAGTTCATAGAAGTCCACTGTATGCTATCTTGGTGTGCTGTGCAACAAATTATTTTTCACACTTGGCGACTCAAATCTTTGGTATTTTAGTAGTCCAACCTTCCTATCTTATGAGAAAATACCAGACTAGGCAAAGTGCAACCTCAGTAAATCATACCCAGCTATCACCCCAAAAAAGGAGAGCTAGGGTAGTTTAAAAAGTTCTAGATCCAGCAGTTGGTGTGCTGCCTGTTAATTCTCATTCTTACCCTACTATTACAAATTATAACAATCCATTGTTTGCAAGTTCTTCCAATCAGAATATACCAAATATGTCTCTTAATCAACCCCTAGGGTTCATCCATTTGTGCCTTTTAATCAGGGTAGTCCTTTAAATTTGGTTCAACAGGATGACATACCAGTTGCAGCACTTAAGAGTTTGCCATTTTTCACTGG
Organism: Cryptomeria japonica; assembly: GCF_030272615.1. NCBI lineage: Eukaryota > Viridiplantae > Streptophyta > Pinopsida > Cupressales > Cupressaceae > Cryptomeria > Cryptomeria japonica. The sequence goes on along the minus strand of NC_081413.1, from coordinate 16,304,944 downwards.
AGAGGATCAAACAACAGCTATTGAACATATTAGAGGTGTGGCTTTCTTATGTGGAGTGCATCATCTTGTTGCAGAAAATGTTGCTTTGAGGCTTTTTGCAGCCTCTTTCAAAGGGAAAGCCCTTTAGTGGTTCAGGGGCCTGCCTGTGAACTCAATAGCTACATGGGATGAGCTGGGACAACTTTTAAATCGACATTTTGAAGACAAGTTAGATCATATTTCATTGGTGGAGCATCTCACTACCATCAAAACAGCTCCACATGAGCATATGATAGATTTCAACTACCGGTTTCAAAGGACTTGGAATCAGATTTCAGCATCAGTAAAACCTTCCAATGATTATGCTTTTTTGTTTACCTAAAGACTTTGAATAGTGATATTGCACTCATGATACAGTCTATGGGGGGAAATACTTTACCAACAACATTTGATGTTGCTGTTAGGGCTGAGAATAGTCTTATTCAAGCAGGGAAGATAGCACCTAGGCCTCCCATGCCAATTTTTTCTGATATATAGCCCATTATCCTTGTAGTTCCACCTGTTATAGCTGTTGTACCTTCATTTATAGCATATAATGCTCAAGTTGTAGCTCAAGAGCATGTTGTACCCAGTCATTTTCAGGAGATAATAAGTATTAAGGAGCAAAACGCTAACTTACAAAAGACTGCAAAATTTTGGTAATGAGATCATTAATATCAAGAAAGCCCAAACTCAACCACCTTACCAAATTCTTTTCCAAGCTCCCTACCAGGCCTCATACTAGCCAAACTCTCAAGGTCAAAGAAAGAATTTTAACCAAAGGCCTTTTCAACAGTATAATCCTAATACACCCAGTTCCTCAAGGGATATTGTTCCAGTCCAGAACAACTTGGTAGCTGACTATGAGTGGTTTTTTCCTTGCAACCAGCCACATAACCAATCTACATGCTCCAATGGCATGTTAAATCAGGCATTGATGGTGCAAAATAGTGTTGTTGTTCCAATAAATCAGTCTCAGGAAGTTAATGAACAACAATCTGCACCCATGGAACAAGGTAGCCTTGATGTTACTTTGATGAATTGGCAAGGTGAGGAGTTCTGTGGGGCTAATCAGCCTCAAAATCAGTCATATATCCCTGTAGCAGCCAACACAAGATCCAAGAAAAGGGGTGTCGACATGGGGCAACAGGATGATAAGAATAATGGTTGACCTTTCTCAAGTACCCAAGCTCAGGCAGGATCTTTCTCTGCTTAAAATACATAGATTCTTCAGAGATCACAACCTGTGGTGACCAAAGATCAACCAAAAAGCCAACCTCAGCTTTCACAAATGCAAAATGACATTTTTGTTATTAAGGGACAACAAAAGGTTAGTATGACTGATTTTAATATTTTGGATCAGTTGAAGAAAAATCATGTTAGCCTGTAAATGTGGGATTCACTAGCTCTACCTAGGCAAAAAGATTTGTTACATGATGCTTTGTCTAACCTTTCCTTGACTGCCCAACCATCTAGTCAACAAGCTTCAAAGGTTGTTCTTACCAATAAGCCTCATCAAAAGAGTGAAAAACAGTCTCAACAGACTAAGGTAAACAAACCACCTCCCTTTTATGTCACTCTAATCATTGGCTAGCACCTATTGCATAACTGCATGATAGATTCAAGTGTAAGTAGCTTAGTCATGCCCAAGCAGTTGGTTGACCAATTAGGACTGACTTATGAGCCATTGAAAAATGGTATAGTGCAGTTAGATGGGACTGCTGTAAATATTGTAGGAGTCATTAAAAATTTGAGTCTAACACTCCATGCTTGCCCCAATTTTTCTATTCCGCAAGATGTTTATGTGATAGACTTGCCACCCTACTTTGCAATTTGCTTATCAAGAGACTTTACAGCCAAATTAGGGGGTTATTTATCATTTGACTGGTCACATATGTTTTTTAGGACTAGGTATGGACCTAAAGTTACTATTAAATCAGAAGCTTTAGCTAATGATCACATAGAACCCTATGTCCCTAATGTTATCAATGCCAATTTGACCATTCATGAACATGATGACCAACCCCTTCTGCGTGATCCAAACACCCCTATTGATGACATTCCTGACATTATTCTGGATGAATAGGCAACTGAGATTCTTGAGGAAGATCCTTTTAAAAATATGGATGAGGTAAACCTTGGAGTCTATATGTTTCATGAACAAGGTTCTGCTGCTCCAAATTTGATGAAGGATGTTGGACAACAAGATAATCAACATCAAAATGAGCTTTGGAAGCTCTATTTTGATGGGTCAAGAAGTAAGAATGGTGTTGGTGGTGGTTGTATGTTGATTTACCCTATTAATGATAAGTATTATGCAGCTTTCAGGTTTTCTTTTAGCTGCACCAATAATACAGTTGAGTATGAGGCCTTAATTCATGGTCTACAATGGGCAAAGAAGAGAGGAATCAACTGTTTGCAGGTTTATGGTGATAGTGAACTAGTTGTCAACCAAGTAAGAGGTCTTCATACCACTAAGAATGATCTTTTAAAGTCTTATAAACATAGGGTATGGGATCATATTGAAGATTTCCAAGCTTTCAATCCGCTGTCTATTCCTAGAAATCTTAATAAGCATGCTGATAGACTTACTGCATTAGGAGCACATTATGATATTCCAAGTGATATCATTAATATTAATGAACATCAATATGTAAAAGTGATTGTTAGGTCTTCCATTCCTAACAATGTTGATCATTGGCAAGTTTTTGATAGTGATCAACAAATTATTAACTTTTTGAGGGAAGAGGTAGAGTTTTCAAATACCAACCAAGAGAAGTTTAAGCAACAGTATGATGATCAAGTCATACAGCTGAAAACAAACAAGGTACCTAAGGGTTTGGTCACATTGGAGTCAATTTTAAATGAGGATGATCAAGTGAGAAAAGAAAAATCCAGCTTGTAGATCAAGGAGGAACATTATGAAAATGTTGAGATTTTTAAGGATAAGCTGTTAAAGCTTGGCAAGGTGTGTACTTTAGATGAAAGGCATGTATTTGTTTTACTATGCCAAGAGTTTAGTGATATATTTGCTTGACAATATTCCAATTTAAAAGGATTTGACCCTAGTATTGCCCAACATACCGTAGAGCTTGAGCCAAATGCTAAACCTGTGAGGCAAAAACAAAGGCCTCTTAATCGAAAGCTTGAGCCCCTTATGGTCAAAGAACTTAATAAACTCATTGAGAGCAACATCATTTTTCCTATTAAACACACCTCTTGGGTGTCAAACCTTGTCCCAGTTAGGAAAAAGAATGGTGAAATCAAGCTTTGTGTTGATTTTCAAGATCTCAATAGAGCCTCATTGAAGGATAGATATCTACTGCCCTCTATGGAGCAGATTCTGTAAGTTGTTGCAGGTTCTGAGAGATTCTCCTTGCTAGATGGTTTTTCAGGTTATAACCAAGTTTTAGTGAAGGAGGAAGATCAATTTAAGACAACATTTACAACTAAATGGGGCACTATGACATATAAAAAGATGCCATTTGGTTTGTCAAATGCTGGTGCCACTTTTCAGCGTGCTATGGATATGGCATTTCATGGTTTGATGTATAAATTTGTACTTGTTTATTTGGATGATATCACTGTTTATTCCAGAAATTCAGTTGAGCACCTAGCTCACCTAAAGAATTTTTTTGAGAGGTGTAGAGTATATGGTATATCTCTTTACCCAAAGAAATGTGTGTTTTCTGTTCGTGAGGGTAAGCTCCTGGGCTATGTGGTGTCAAAAGAGGGTATTACTATTGATTCGGAGAGGGTAAGTGCTATTCTTTCCTTACCTCTACCAGCACACAAGAAGGGCTTGCAAAGCTTATTGGGTAGGATTAATTTTGTTAGGAGGTTTATTCCTGATATTGCAGAATTATTAAAACCTCTAACTTCTATGTTGAAAAAGGATATTCCTTTCAGTTGGTCTAAGGATGGGAGGAGGAGTTTTGAGCTTATAAAAGAGGCACTTGCAGCTACTCCTACTTTGCTAAACCCAGATTTCTTAAAAGAATTTATTTTGTATGCTTATGGCAGTATTGACAACATCTCAGCTATGTTGGTTCAAGAAAATGAGCATGGTTTGGAGCAACCTTTGGCCTTTTTCAGTCAAGGCCTTAAGGATTATGAGGAGAAATATTCTTCTATTGAAAAACATGTTCTTGTTGTTGTTAGGAGTTTAAAAAAGTTTAAGTATATGTTGTCTAACAATACGATTAAGTTGATGGTTGCTCACCCCTCAGTTAAAGAGTTTTTTCTCTGCAAAGACTTAAATGATAAGAGGGCTGGTTGGGTGACTAAGGTAATGGAATTTGATGTTGATATTAAGGTCACCAAGCTAGTCAAAGGTAAGGGACTATGTGAGTAGCTTGCCGATCACACAAACAACAGTGAAGAGGATGAGGAGAAGGTTGTTTTAGCCCTCCAAAGCGAAGAACAAGTAGTTGTTCGTATTCCTTCTATTAGCTAGGTACAAGAAATGACCCATTTCTTGTTGACCGGTGAGTGTTCTCATGGATTGAGTAAGTCAAGAAGAAGGTATTATAGACTTCAGTCCATTCCCTATGTACTCTTGAATGGTCTTCTATTTAGAAATTATTTTCATGATGTATTATTGAGGTGCATAGATGCTGATCAGGTTGACAAGGTATTACATGAGTTTTATGAAGGATCAACAAGAGGACACTTTTCAGTAAGAGCTACAGCTCTGAAAGTTATGAAAGGAGGCTATTATTGCCCTAATTTGTTCAGAGATGCACATTCTTGGGTTAGAAAGTGTAAATAATTTGTCGTGTTTGCTAGAAAAGAGAGGTTGGCAGCACTGCCATTGCAACCTATTCAGGTAGAACAACCCTTTATGAAGTGGGGTTTGGATTTCATTGGAGTCATAAATCCACCTTCAAGTGCTGGCCACAAGTGGGTGCTCATAGCCATTGATAATTTTACTAAGTGGAATGAGGCTGTAGCACTAAAGGAGGCAAACGAGATAGTTGTTTTGAACTTTTATGATGAGTTGATAACTAGATTTGTTGTCCCTGAATCTATAGTTTCAGATAATGCTCTTGCTTTTGTAGGGAGCCGAATATCTGATTGGGTAGTAAAGAATGGTGTTTATCTTAAAACCTCATCTAACTATTACCCTCAGGGCAATGCATAAGCTGAGTCCACAAATAAGAATCTTCTTAGAATCATCAAAAGGACCATGGAAAGAAATCAGCGAGCTTGGCATACCAAGCTTAAATCAGCCTTATGGGCTGATAGAATCACACCAAAGAGGTCCACTGCAATGTCTCCATACATTCTTGTGTATGGGAAAGAGGCAAGGTTTCCTATTTCACTTGAGTTTCCATCCCTTGATCTATCTAACAAGCTGGATGTGATTGAAGAAGAGCCTATGTCAACAAGATTGGCTTAGCTGATTGAGCTAGAGGAAGTTAGAAATAAGGCAATGAGGCAAATTGAGGATCACCAAGCTCAAATGAAAATATATTTTGATAAGAGGGCTTCTCCTAGAGTTTTCAAGGAAGGTGACATTGTCATGAAATGGGATGAATTCAGGAGCAGGCCAGGCAAGCATACAAAGTTTGATGCTTTTTGGAGTGGACCTTATATGATTTCCGAGTGCAAGAAGCACAATGCCTTCCAACTGTCTAAGTTGGATGGTGAAGTTGAACCAATCCCAGTCAATGGGATTCACCTCAAGCATTGCTTTTGAGGTATGCCTAAAATTTGTACATATTTCAGTTTTCCTAGTGGTAATAAGTGCTTTGTACAGTAGGTCAGTTTGTAGTTTTGTTTTCCCTAAGTGCCTAGAGCATAGTTCTAGAGGAGTAATAAGAGTCATACTGTTGCAATCCATTGAAGCTATATAAGAGAGGTGTCCATCATATGAAACAAGGAATATGTTTATCCCCTCTCACACACAAAAGGCATCTCCCTCATATAGGTGCAATAAATTGTTGCAGTGTTTCAGAAGTGTTTTATTTTTTTGTCCTATCCTAATCTGTCAATTCACATGCCTAATTCATGACAGTAAGGTGTTAAGCTCATTGCCATAAACCACACACTTGTACTCAATAGATTGGGACAAGTTTTTGAGGGAAAAGAGAGTTCTTGCAATCATGTGTGATGTGTTGTTTCAGTTTTCTATCAGTCTCAGTGACTCTGTGCCCAATAGATAGAGTTAGGCAATTCGTCAAGATATTTAGCAGGCAAACATATGGTAGATGCCACAAAAAATGTTACCTATTTTCTCTACAAGCTCAATATGCCTCGAAAGGAGAAGCAAGTGCTAAGTATGAAAAGAATACATGTTTTTGTCCAACTTGTTTGCTTCATGTGCAGACACAGGGAAACTAACTTTTTGTTCATTGAATTATAGCATGTGGGGTAAAATGTGGCTCCCATGAGGGTTGAGCCCAACATGCTGAGGGAGATGGGTGTTTCTTTGCAGTTTTTTGAATTTTTGCCTTATCGACAAGACCTACATTGATGACCTGATAAAAAGTGTAGAGTGTGGAATGTTGTAATCAGGTATCAGAAGGAACAATCTCAGGTTATCTCGATTACCTGATGGAAGGGCCCAGGCGTAGTCCATTTATCCCACATTTGCCGCGGGGAGGAGCATTTCAGTATTTAAAGGCAAAGTCCCACACATATTAAGTGTCAAATCTTAATGGCTTTTGACAAGGAGCATCTCAGTGTTGGTGGGCCCCCTGCCTGCGCACGCATCTTAAATCGGCCAAATTTTGTAGTAAAAGGGCAAATTAATAGGCGAGAAGGTTGCAAAGGATCTGACGGCCATTTCTATACCGTTATGCAAAAGTGCTCGACTATTAATCTCCGTGACTTAGCGACTGGTGAGGTGGCATCCAGGTGGAAGTTGAGGTGGCGCCTGGGTGGATCATGTGGCAAAATAGAGGCTAACACATGGTAACACCGTGTCATAAGAGAGAGCCGCTTAGAGAGACTAAAAACTGAGCAGATTCAGGTAGATCAACGATGATCAAGAAAGATTTGACGGCTGTTGCTATGTTGTGATGGGAAGATAATTGTTAAATACTCCCCGCGACTTGGCGACAAAGCATGTACCAAAAAGGGAAAGTTAAAGCTTGAGCAGATCGCTAAGATCCAATGATAGATCAAGGAATATCAAACGGTGGAGTGACATTCCGGGGCTATCCATGATTGTCATGTACCACGGTTGTGAAGTGCCTGAAACGAATACCCTCGCGATAGGTGGCAAGTCAGGTGGTGCCGAGGTGGACTCTGAGCGTATCACAAGGTGACATGCCTCGCGACAGGTGGAATGTCATCAAGGTTAATGTCAAACAAACCTTGGCTGCGATAGATCTCTAAATAGTTTCACCGAATGCATCAGTTTCATCAAAATAATAGGTATCGATGAAACTATAGTTTCGATGAGACATAAAAACTATTTGCCGAGGGATGTAGTTTGGCCAAAAGACTGATGCCGAACAAACCAAAGTAAAACAGTGGGACTGGTGGTGCTGAGGTGGCGGATGAGGCCATGCTTAGGTGGATCAAGTGGAAAACCAAAGATTGACATGTGGCACGGATGGACGAAGAGGTAAGGGTGGAGTAGATCAAGAAAGATCAACGGTAGTTCGAAAGATCTAATGACCATTGCTATACCGCTATAGAAAGAATCTCACCAGTTATCATAGCGACTTAGCGACAAAGCACGTGCAAAAAAGGTGAGCGACTAAGAGGTTAAAGATCAAGTAGTTTGAGGACAGATCAACGACTGTCGCTATACTACATGATGAAGATTCTCGCTGGTTATCTCATGCGACTTGGCGACTTGCAAGGTGGTAGTTGAGGTGGCCATCCAGGTAGGCTTAGAATAAATGAGGATTCACCACGTGGTAGAGAGAAGATGAAGAACTAAGGCAGACCAAGTCCAGATGGCAGACAAAGTGGACCCATGAGCAAATCAGAGGCTGACATGTGGCAAAAGTCTACAGACGAGCGGATGTCTATCTTTTTTAAATCGACTTTGAACTTGAACTTTGAACCGGTTCAAAGTGGTTCAATGGTTCAAAGTTCATTATCATCGCTCGTTCCCGTGGGCCCAGGATGAAGAGAGCAACAAGAGAGATAAAAGCAAAAATCAGAGTGGTTAAAATCCGAACAGGTTCCTAAAGATCCGAGCGCTGTAGTTATACTATAATGAAAAGGTGCATAAAGGTTAATCCTTGCGACATAGCGACAAGCCGTCAACAGTCTCGACGGTTTTTGTTATGTGCTGATGGTTAATGCAGGTGGCTAAATCAAATGGTCAGGTAACTGGTAGCGTCTAGGTGAACTCATCGCGAAATGACGTGAAGTTGTGTTCAGTTTGGCTACTCTTTTTTGCAGTTTTGGAAGAGTTTCTCTCTCAGTTAAGCTCCTTGATTTTGAGGAAAAGCTTAGAATTGATGACAACTGATCCATCTTGGAGCCAAAAATTCAAATTTTGAATTTTTTGCAAGCTTTGATATAAGTGTTTGTTTTTGACTCTTTTGGGAGGGTTCGGGAGTTTTGAGATTGTGTAGCAAAAGATACTTAGGCTCCTGTAACTCATTTCTTATGAGTTTTTGAGATTTGTAATGCAGATAACTCCTATTGATCAATAAAGAAGTCCATTTTCCTTCTCAGATTTGTGTTGTTCAAGCATTGTGTGTGAGTTCTTAGAGTGAATTTTTGTGATTTTTTATAGAATCTTTCTTTTCATCTTATTGCCTCAGTGTTATGATCATATGCAACATGTTATAGTGCAGGTCAGTGAATGTGTTGTTACTTTTAATGTTTGGAGTTGTGAAAATATCAATGTTTCCCCCCTGCAAACATATAAAAGTTTAAACCTTTCATATGAATCATTTTTGCAAGCATGCATATTTGAGTTGTGAGATTACAAAGCTTCATTATCTAAGTATTTTGTGAGGTTTGTTAGCATTTGCAAGTCAGTTTCAGTCATCGGTGGATCACCTTTTTATCTATAGTTTTATTTTATGCATATCCTTCTACCTCTTTTCCAGTCAAGAAGTCATTAGTTTTTTAGGTGATCAAATAGGAAGCCCGTCTATAATCTGGAGGTCTTCTCTCATATTAGGATACCCACATCCTGAGAGCAGTCCAATGTGTCACTGGATTGCAGGAATTTCAAGCTTGCATCGGGTGAAAATCCATGCAAGAACAGGTATTCCTGATACAACACATTCATGAGTATATTGGTGAAGTAGTTATCAAGTGTTGAATGTTATTTGAAGTATTCAGTTTTATTGGTTTAGCTATCTGAAGTCTTATTGTGTTTAACCGGTATTGCCATGGTTAAGCTTAGTGATGAAGACAACCGGTTAGCATTGTTTTAACTTGATAAGTTGTTGAGAAGTTTTTGTATGTACTGATTCACCCCCCCTCTCAGTACCAGTTAGGGTATTTGTTGTTCATAATTATTCATCAATTGGTATCAGAGAAATTCCAGGTCCTCGGTGATATAAGCTTAACCGCTTGAGGTAAAAGATCCTGCTTTAATGATGAAGAGGGAAGGTCCTACGTTCAATAGAGATAACTTCAAAATATGGAAGGAAAGAATAAAGATTTATATCAAGAGTTTGGGTGCTCAACACTGGAGCTATGTTGATAATGTCTATGTTATCCCCACTGGCACTCTAATCGATGATCAGAAAAGAGAGATTCAAGAAAATGGGCAAGTCATGGAAGCCCTTATTAGCAGCCTGTTTGATATTGAGTTCATTGATGTACATGATAAGGACAATCCTAAGGGTGTATGGGACACTCTGGAAACCATTTATGGTGGTGATGAGCATGTCAAGCAAACTAAAGAAGAGAGCCTTAAAGGAAAATTTGAAGACATGAGGATGGTTGAAGGAGAGACCATTCAACAATATGACATAAGGATCAAGACTGTGGTTGGAGATATCAAGAGCACTGGTGGAACAATTGATGATGCCACCATTGTCAGTAAAGTTTTGAGATCATTGTTATCGATCTATGCAATTAGAGTTGCTGCTATTTAGGAGCTAAGGTCTATCGACAAAACCAAGGTATCCTTAGACTCTATCATTGCAAAGTTGACTGCATATGCGTTGAATAGCTATGATGGCAGTGTTCAGAAGACTGAGTCAACCTTTAGAGCATCTGCTGCACCAACCAGAAAAGGAAAAGAAGTAAGTACCAATTATGAATCCAGGCAATGCAAAGATATGGATGATGAAGAGATTCTGATGGAGTATGAAACTCTTCTTGCCAAGAGAATTCCAAAAGGCACTAGAAAATACAGAGGTAAGCTTCCTTTAAAATGTTTTTCTTGCAATAAGATAGGACATATAGATGTTAACTGTCTTAATAATGACAATAAGGATAAACCAGAGAGGTTTAGAAAGTATAAAGGAGGAGGTAGGAGAAATTGTCTTGTTGCAGTGTATGAGAGTGTTACTGATGAAGAATTTGAGGATGAAGAGAATGAGGACATAGTGTTTGTAGCTATAAAGGAAGAAGTGTCTGATAAGAAAGCCCCTGTCTCTCACATTGACAACTCTAATGAGTGAATTATTAATAGTGGGTGTTCTCACCACATGACTGGTGACTGGAGAAAGTTTCTATCTCTGGAAGAATATGATGGAGGTGTTGTCTGGTTTGGAAACGATGCACCATGCTTGGTGAAAGGTAAAGGATCCATCTCACTACATGGAAAGAGAAGTGCAGATGATGTCTACTGGGTAGAATGTCTTAAGCATAACCTTTTTAGTGTTGCTCAGCTAAATGACAAAGGACTCATTCTGGAGTTCAAAGGTGGAGTCTGTAGTATAATTGGAAAGAGTGGTGAACTTATTGCCACTGATAAGAAGACCATAGGTAACTTGTTTCAGTTGAATGCCAAGATTAGTCAGTGTTTGATGGTGAAGTCTGATAACTGTTCAAGAATGATGTGGGTCACATTCTTGAAAGACAAGTCTGAGGCATTTGGAAAGTTCAAAGCCTTTAGAGCATTAGTAGAGAAGGAAAGTGGTCAAAGGATAAAATGCCTAAGAACTGATCAAGGAGGTGAATTCACTTCTAATGAATTCAACAAGTACTGCAAAGAGAATGGTATCAAGAGGTAGTTGTCTGCCCAAGGACACCACAATAAAATAGCATAACAAAAAGGAATAATAGGACCGTAGTTGAAGCAGCTAGAACAATGTTGATCCAAGGAAAGGTTGCTCACACTTTTTGGAGAGAAGTAGTGAGCACTGTAGTCTATACTATGAACCAGGTACTCATCAAGAAAGGTAAAGATAAAACCCCTTATGAGTACTGGAACGAGAAGACTCCCACTATGAGTTATTTTAAAGTATTTGGTAGTAAGTGTTATATCAAGAGAAGTGAGCATCTGAGCAAGCTTGATGCTAAATGTGATGAAGGAATATTTCTAGGATATTCCACTAAAAACAAAGCTCTCAAGTGCTACAACAATAGGACTCAGAAAATTATTGAGAGTATCAATGTCAGGGTTGATGAATCCCCTGAGAAACCCGAGGAAACCAACAACGAGCAAGTGGAAGATGAATCAGGTGTAATCTTCTGGGAATCGGTTAATAAAGAAACAAGCAAAGACCTCAGTGTTCCTATACTAGTAGAAGCTGCAGTAGGTGAAGAAGAAGATGGAGAAGAAGAAGAAGAGGAAAAGCAAGCAAAACTAGCTAGAGTCATTCCTAGATATGTGAAACTACATCATGATCCGAAGTAGATTATAGGAGATAAAGATGCAGGGATACTCACAAGAAGAAAGGTGAAAGAAAACTCTTGCATGATTTCTGAATTTGAGCCTAAGACTGCTAGAGAGGCACTTACAGATGAAGACTGGATTAAGGAAATGGAAGAGGAGCTAGACTAGATAGAAATGAATGCAACATGGTCTTTGGTACCCAAACCAAAACACAAGAATGTCATAGGTACCAAATGGGTCTTCAGGAATAAGCTGAATGAAGAAGGCACAATTGTAAGGAACAAGGCAAGACTTGTATGCAAGGGATATGCTTAGGAAGAAGAAGAAGACTATGGAGAAACCTTTTCCCCAGTGGCTAGACTGGAAGGTGTTCGAATGCTACTTGCATTTGTAGCATTTAAGGGATTCAAGGTATACCAGATGGATGTGAAGTCTGCATTCTTGAATGGAATCCTAGAAGAGGAAGTGTATATTGAACAACCAGATGGGTTTCCCTTTTCAGAAGATAGTAACATGGTGTGTAGATTACACAAGGCCTTGTATGGATTCAAACAAGCACCAAGGTCATGATATGAATGGTTACACTCTCATCTTGTGAAGATAGGATTTCAGAGAACAAGTGAGGAAAACAACATCTACCTGAAATCTGAAGGTGACCAGATTCTGATCTGTGAAGTGTTTGTAGATGACATAATCTTTGGAGGAGATGATGAAATGAGCCATGCATTTGTAGATGAAATGAAGAAAGAGTTTGAGATGTCTCTGATTGGAGAGATAAAGTTCTTCATTTGTCTACATATTCAATAGATGAAAGAGGGTATCTTTATTATCTAATCTAAGTATGTCAAAGAGGTATTGAAGACCTTTGGTATGGAGGAGAGCAAACCGATTGGTACACCGATGGTGACCGGTTGCAAATTGACTAACGAAGATGATTCAACGTTGGTGAATGAGAAGGAGTACCGATCAATAATCGGTAAGCTGCACTATGTGGTACACAATAGACCGGATATTGCTCATGCAGTGGGCATTGTGGCCCATTTTAAAAAAAGTCCAAGAGAATCCCACTTGGTAGCAGTCAAGAGGATTCTTAGATACCTGAAAGGGACAGTTGATTATGGATTGTGGTATCCATATAATGGTGATTTTAATCTCAAAGCATTTACCGATGCAGATTGGGCAGGTAATGTGGATGATCGAAAGAGCACAACCAGTGGAGCATTCTTTCTTGGTGGAAGACTAGTCTCATGGATGTGTAAGAAGCAAAGCTGTATTTCCCAGTCTATAGCTGAAGTGGAGTATGTGCCAGCATTTATGAACTAAACTCAAGCAATCTGGATGAAACATGTATTGGATGGTTTCAAAGTTCCTATATATGAACCGGTGAGTATATTTTGTGACAACACAAGTGCAATAAATATTTCCAAGATTCCAGTATTGCATGCTAGAACTAAACACATTGAGCTCAAGTATCACTTCTTGAGAGAGAGGGTTCAAAACAAAGAGGTTGTATTAGAACATGTTTCTAGTAAGGAGTAGCTAGTAGACATATTCACTAAGCCCTTATCTAAAACTCCATTTACTTATTTGAGAGGTGAATTAGGGGTTCTACCCTTCATGAAGTAAATTAACAATGTGTGATTCACATTAGTCAGGTACTACAATGTCAAAATCTTTTAGGATTGATGTGTTGAAGGATGCTACTCCATAGGGGGAGCAACATAGTGGAGAATGGAAGTTTGTGCCTCCACTTTGACATTGCTGTCAGGGGGAGAAGATATCTGAAGTGATGAAGATATATGATATGGGAGAAGATATATGTTATAGTTGCACTGGTCTATGTTGTTTGTAGTTGCAATGCTACACCGAGTATTGCCATCAATACCAAAGGGAGAGACTGTTGGCATATGATGAACCAGTATGATGATAATTTATATTATCATTGATGTAAATAAGTGCAAGTGAACCAGTATAAAGATTGGAAGAAGTTGTTATTGATGTTCAAGTAGGAGAGCCGATATGAAGGAATGAAGTGGATCGGTGTCAGGGTTTCACTAAGTGTGACTATCAGTTGGTAGTCTTAGCTCTAGGGTTTCCGGTTTGGTAATATAGCTTGTGCGATGCAACCAATGACATGTTGTGATGCGTTAGCTAAGAGATAAGGATGAGATCGAGATGCCATGTCAGTTTTGTGCACCTGAAGGATTTCCTTGAGGATCTTGCATGTGAAGATCTATTGCATTAAATGTCTACCTCAGGAATGAACATTCTTCTTAGCGGTATGTGAAGAGAGCGTGATGGGTTACTGATTTCCATGTACGGTGAAGAATGGATGATGCAAAATGACTTGTGATATGTTTGAGATTGTTTTATTCTATGCAAAGTGTTTGAACGGTCAGGATTGGACCGCTTGTAATTGTAAACCTAAAATGTTTAGGGTTTAGGGTTTATGCTACCGACCTAATTGTTGTCTATGTTAGGTCCTGGAAGCAACTGAGAGGGGGGGCGTATCAGTTGCCCAATATGATTTTAAACCAAACAACTTAACCAAATTATTACTTAATACCAGTGAAACAGTTTGTTATACCGGTGGACAATTTTAACAGATAAATGTAATACCGACAAAGAATAATGCATGAAACAAAAGGACAAAGTCATCCACAACACATAACACCAATATTTGTACGTGGAAACCCTATAAGGGGAAAAACCACGGTGGGAAACCTTACCCACAATCAGATGATACTACTGCAGATAGTAAGTGTACATAAATGGGGTCTGCACATTTAGAAAGGCCAAGCGCCTAGAGCTCATTTCTCAAACACAAACGAGAGTCACACTGACTACAGTTGGATGGTTAAATCCAATAAGAATGTACTGCTCAAAGTAGCATCTTCATATGCTGGATTCAGTACCAGTGTAGTTCTGATATGCTTTCACAAAAACCTAGCTTCACCTTCAAATGATGTCCACGTGTATAGCTCTGCTTAATCTCGCATATACCTTCACACAATTCCTTTTTCACATTCCACATTCGATCTTACAATTAAGATCTTACATTTATACCATAACCTAAGACCAATTTTAGTAGGTCATCTCTTCAAGATATTACAATAAAATCATTTTACAAATAATACAATATTCGATGCAATAACCAATTGAATATGTCGGCTTAATGCATTTACACCAATAATTAATCATCTCCATAGCATGCCATGCTGATCTGGAAAAGATAAGCCTGCTGGTGCATAACCTGGACCTATTTTTCGGTAACAATTCTCCAAGATAAGATGTCCAAACAATGTCTTTGACATTACCAAGTGTTTTCCATGCTATTCCAAGTGTTGGTGATCATTATATCCTGTCGGTGGGCCATATATCGGTGACTGTGCAAAAGTCACTTGCTTGCCGGTGAATGTTGCTGGATCTCCAAAGTGCTAGAGTTCTAGTAGGTGTTGACATCAATGAAAAAACCATACCAAAATACCAACAATCTCCCCCTTTGGCATTGATGGCAACACAATATGGAAAAACCATCAAAGTGCCAAAACAGAAATGCCAAAACAGAAACCAAGAATCTCCTTAAAGTAACAATCTCTCCCCCTGAGAGTAACATGAGTTTCCTTATGTTTTTCTGTACAAACCAATCTCTCCCTAAAAGATAATGTGTGATAATGTGTTTTTCCATAGATATCACTCCCCCTTTGACATCAAATGCCAAACTTGCAACAAAACCAAGTTCATATACAAAATACCAATCAATACAAATATACCAACTACTCCCCCTGTGAAGTAGCTCCCTCATCAAAGCCAGAGTAAAATATTTCTCTGTGAATTCTGCCGGTTGATGAAAGTCATCAACTTTCTAAGTATCTACCGGTGGGGGTATGAACCCAAGCTGTTCTCTAAGATAGTCAAAAGTCTCCTTAGGCAAAGGTTTAGTGAAAATATCTGCAAGATGTTCTTTAGTATTCACATAAACCAGTTTTATTTCTTTTGCTTCAACATTCTCCCTTAGAAAATTCAATTTGATTGAAACATGTTTTGTTTTAGAATGTAATACCGGATTCTTAGATATATCAATTGTTGTTGAGTTGTCACAATAGATAGTTATAGGTTCCTTGCATTTTACCTTAAATCTTTCAACATTTGTTTAAGCCATAGTACCTGTGTATAGTTAGTTGCTGCTGCAACATATGCTGATTCTGCTGTTGATAAAGATGTACAACTCAGTTTCTTACTCAACCAATAAACTAATCTACTTCCAAGAAAAAATGCTCCGCCGGTGGTGCTTTTCTATCATCAATATCTCCTGCCCAATTTGCATCTGTGTATGCACATAGGTCAAATTTTTCATCTCTAGGATACCATAATCCAAGATTTGTAGTTCCTTGTAAGTACCGAAAAATCCTTTTTACTGCTGATTAATGATTTTATCTAGGATTACTCTGAAATCTTGAAACAATACATACTGCATTCATAATATCAGGTCTTGTTTGTGTCAAATACAGTAAACCTCCTATCATAGATTTGTACCTTGTTGGATTAGCAGGTGTAGATTCATCCCTTAAAGATAGTTTGTCATTTGTAGTCATAGGTGTGCTTACCGGTTTAGAGTTCTCCATCCCAAATTTCTTAAGTAACTCTTTTAAGTATTTAGATTAACTCAAGAATATACCTTTGTCAGTCTGTGAAATCTGTAGTCCCAAAAAGAATTTTATTTCACCAATCATAGACATTTCAAATTCTTGTTGCATTTTTATAGAAAAGTCTTTACACAATCCATCTTCTCCTCCAAAGATTATATCATCAACAAAAACTTCTATAGCCAAGATCTCATTATTAGTCACTTTATAGTATAAGTTACTCTCAGCATTACCTTTAGAAAAAACAATTTTCAAAAGATACTTATCCAATCTGGCATACCAAGCTCTTGGAGCTTGCTTTAATCCATACAAAGCTTTCCTTAACTTGCAAACCATATCTTTGTCATCTGTCAAATAAAATCCATCAGGTTGTTCAATGTAAACTTCCTCCTCAAGATCTCCATTTAGAAATGTACATTTAATATCCATTTGGTATACTTTGGAGTTCTTGTGTGCTGCAAAGGCCAAAAATAATCTAATTGCCTCAATTCTAGCTACCAGTGCAAAGGTTTCATTATAGTCAACTCCTTCTTTCTGAGAATATCCCTTACACACTAGTCTTG
Source organism: Cryptomeria japonica (assembly GCF_030272615.1). Taxonomy (NCBI): domain Eukaryota; kingdom Viridiplantae; phylum Streptophyta; class Pinopsida; order Cupressales; family Cupressaceae; genus Cryptomeria; species Cryptomeria japonica. Next base: position 16,287,998 of record NC_081413.1, on the reverse strand, counting down.
CTTTATTCCTGATAACCTTACCATCTTCATTAAGTTTGTTTCTGAATACCCATTTTGTTCCAATTACATTTTTATCTTTAGGCCAGGGAACTAATGTCCAAGTGTTATTTTTCTCAATTTGTTCTAATTCTTCTTCCATAGCTTTAGTCCAATATTTATCTTCACATGCCTCATTAACTAATGATGGTTCAATTTGAGAAATAAGACATACCTCTTCATTTTCCAATCTTCCTCTTGTCATAACTCCTTTGTATTTGTTTCCAATTATCTGATCTTCAGAATGATTCAGTCTTACATACTGGGGTGTCTTTGTTTGTTGTTGTTCCTCAATCACAGTAGAATTTTCAGATGATACTGGTGTAGCTGGATCTTCACTCTGTACCAGTGGGTTTGATGTAGGTTCATTTGTTAGAATTTCTGTTGCCGGTTTAGAATCTATATACCTTGAAGTTCCTCTGAACTGTTCATCAATCTTTACATTTGTACTCTCAACAATTTTCTGCAATCTTTTGTTAAAACATCTATATGCTTTACTCTTAGATGAATAACCAAGAAATATTCCTTCATCACTTCTAGGATCAAATTTCCCAATGTACTCATCTCTTCTAATGTAACATTTACTATCAAATATTCTGAAATATTTAAGAGTAGGAGTAATACCAAACCATAATTCATGAGGGGTCTTACCAGTTTCACCTTTGATGTGAACTTTGTTGAATGTATAGACCACTGTACTTATTGCCTCTCTCCAATATACATGTGGTAGATTTGCTTCTGATAACATACTTCTAGCTGCATCTAAGATAGTTCTATTTTTTCTTTCAACAACTCCATTCTGCTGAGGTGTCCGAGGTGCTGATAGCTGTCTTTTGATTCCATTCACTTCACAAAATGTATTAAATTCCTTAAATGTAAATTCACCTCCTTGATCTAATCTTAAACATTTGATTTTCTTACCGGTTTCATTTTCAACCATTGCTTTGAACAATTTAAACTTTCCAAGTGCTTCTGATTTTTCTCTAAGAAAAGTAACCCAACACATTCTAGAATAGACATCAATGATTAGCATGAAATATCTATCACCTTGTAAGCTTTTAGTTCTTGTTGGACCACATAAATCAATATGAATTAAATCAAGGGCATTATTGGATTTTTCTGGAATACTTTTGAAACTAGCTCTAACTTGTTTTCCAAATTGACATTCCTTACATATTGTATTGTGAGGTTTGACAATTTTAGGTAAATCTCTAACTGCCTTAGTAGTACTGATTTTTACCATGCAATCAAAGTTTACATGACAAAGTCTCTTATGCCATAACCAACTTTCATCAATGTGTGCAATCAAGCATGTCTTTTCACTGTTATTCAAATGAAAGATATTACCTCTAGTCTGATTACCGGTTGCAATTTCTAAACCAGTTCTGTTCATGATTTTGCATTTTCCATTTTTGAATTGCAACTGAAATCCTTTCTCAACTAATTGACCAACACTCAAAAGATTATGTTTTAAACCTTCAACATAGTAAACATTGTCAGTTTTATGCTTACCATCAAGAGATATTGAACCCTTACCTTTGATTTGACAAGCTTTGTCATCTCCAAATCTTACTAAGCCATCATTATATTCTTGAAAGTTCAAGAATTTACCTTTATCTCCTATCATATGATGTGAGCATCTAGAATCAATGATCCATTCATCCTTTACTTCAATTTTAGCTGCCAAGGTCTGCTCTAATGGTTTGACTGTAGGTGCTAGTTGATCTTCTGTTATAGCAATAAAAACCCATCCATTGTCTGTCGGATCTTCATCAAAATCATCAGTCACTCCTTCATCAGCTACAGAACAAGATTTGTCTTCATTCTTCTTAAATCTGTATCTCTGATATTCAGGATTAGACTTGTATGTCGTTCTAGCTTCTTCTCTTAGTCTAGCATGTCTATCAGGGCATCTTGAAGCCATATGACCAATCTTGTTGTAGTTAAAACATTTAAAGGGTGCTTTACCTTTATACTTACTTCCAACTGGACCTTTAGGCATTTTTCTTGCAAATAGTGCTTCAAGCTCTTCAAGTTCTTCATTTTCTTTTCTGCTTTCCTCAAGTTCTCTTGCATAAAAGGCTTTCCAATCAGATTTGTCAAATGATGATGTAGATGATGTTGATGCTTTAAATGCTAAATCTATCTTTATAGTAGAAACAGGGCCAAATTCCTTAATTTCAAAGGCTGAAAGTTTTCCAATCAATGTATCCCTAGTTACTAATGTATTAGGCATTGTTCTTAACTCATTTATAGCAGTAACCTTCATTTTATATGCCGATGGCAATCCTCTTAAAACTTTTGAAACAATTTCATCTTCACTTAAGGTTCCTCCACAACATTTGATACCCAAAACAATTTCATTTACTCTTTCCATAAAAGCAGAAATCCTTTCATCTTCTTCCATTTTCAGATTTTCATACTTGACCCGGAAGCTTTCAAGTTTTGCAATTTTGATTGTGGAATCTCCTTCATTCAGTTTTTCAAATGATCCCAAATAGCTTTAGCACTTGATCTGTTTGATAATCCCATGATTTGCTGATCTGATAATGCGCTCAAAAGTGCTTCTCTTGCTTTGCAATCATTTTCTTCATCTTTTGTCAAGTTAGGTGGATTAGGCTGACTGGAAGTAGCAACAATATAACCATTCTTTGTAACATTCTATATATCCTTTCCAATGCAATTCAAATGTGTCTCCATAATGATCTTCCATATGCCATAGTTGGTTCCATCAAGTTTAGGACTGTCTTTCCTGAAATAGTTAGTAGACATTGGATCTCCTCAAGTTGTTAAACTTCTACAAAAGAGGACTAGGCTCTGATACCAATTGTTAGGTCCCAGAAGCAACTGAGAGGGGGGGGGGGGGGGTGTATCAGTTGCCTAATATGATTTTAAACCAAACAACTTAACCAAATTATTACTTAATACCGGTGAACCAGTCTGTTATACCAGTGGACAGTTTTAACAGATAAATGTAATACCGACAAAGAATAATGCATGAAACAAAAGGACAAAGTCATCCACAACCCATAACACCAATATTTGTATGTGGAAACCCTGTAAGGGGAAAATACATGGTGGGAAACCTTACCCACAATCAGATGATACTACTGCAGATAGTAAGTGTACATAAATGGGGTCTGCACATGCAGAAAGGCCAAGCGCCTAGAGCTCACTGCTCAAACACAAATGAGAGTCACACTGACTACAGTTGGATGGTTAAATCCAATAAGAATGTATTGCTCAAAGTAGCATCTTCATATGCTAGATTCAGTACCGATGTAGTTCTGATATGCTTTCACAAAAACCTAGCTTCACCTTCAAATGATGTCTGCGTGTATAGCTCTTCTTAATCTCGCATATACCTTCACACAATTCCTTTTTCGCATTCCAAATTCAATCTTACAATTAAGATCTTACATTTATACCATAACCTAAGACCAATTTTAGTAGGTTGACTCTTCAAGATATTACAATAAAATCATTTTACAAATAATACAATATCCGATGCAATAACTGATTGAATATGCCAGCTTAATGCATTTACAACAATAATTAATCATCTCCATAGCGTGTCGTGCTGATCTGGAAAAGATAAGCCTGTCGGTGCATAACCTGGACCTATTTGTCGGTAACAATTCTCCAAGATAAGATGTCCAAACAATGTCTTCGACATTACCAAGTGTTTTCCATGCTATCCCAAGTGCCGGTGATCATTATATCCTACCGATGGACCATATACCAGTGACTGTGCAAAAGTCACTTGCTTGCAGGTGAATGTTGCTGGATCTCCAAAGTGCTAAAGTTTTTGTAGGTGTTGACATACATGACAACCATACCAAAATACCAATAGTCTATAAGGTCGATGATGTTTGTTATGGTTTGTGTTGGCAAATGTTGTGTTTGTATCCGAGTGATGAGATACTTTCCAGACCAGTGAGTGGAAAACTACAGAGTATGATTACAGAGTAGAGGAGCTGAAATGGATCTGCCTTAGCATGTAGTGCTGTTATCAGATCAGAGCTTTACCTGTTGTCTTCTAACCATTTCAACAGTAGGAAAATCCCTTTACCGAGTAGCTTTAACAGGCTTATTGCAAATCCTCTAACCAGGTAACTCAAGATCATTGAGTTTTTCAAATCCTCCAATGAGGTAACCTTTAACAGGGTATACAACCATCCCTTAATCGAGTGATCTTTAACAGGATCGGTTCCTAACATAACCTTATTGTAAAGTCTTTAACTGGACTAGGCTCCTAACAGAGTGAGCTTCAAAAGAGTTAAAAAAAAAGCTTGTGGGTATTCATCCCCACCGTGATTTTTCCCATTTGGGTTTCCAAGTGAAAAATTTGTGTGTCATAAGTTGTGCATTTTTCATGTGATGATTGGACAGTCTGTATTTAGGCAAATATGCATGCAAAGCTAATGGTTATGGTATTACTGATACGACACATGTATGAGCATATTGGTGAAGTAGTTATCAAGTGTTGAATGTTATTTGAAGTATTCAGTTGTACTGGTTTAGCTGTCTGAAGTCTTACTGTGTTTAACTGGTATTGCCATGGTTAAGTTCAGTGATGAAGACAACCGATTAGCATTGTTTTGACTTGATAAGTTGTTGAGAAGTTTTTGTATGTACTGATTCACCCCCTTCTCAGTACTGATTAGGGTATTTATTGTTCATCATTATTAATTAGATCCTCCTATTCCTCTCTAGCCAGATCTTCCACAATATGAACATGGGCCCAATATGCCAGACAGTCTAGAGAAAAGAGGACAAGATAGGAGGCCTGCCCAAACTGCTCCAAAACTCCGCCAAAGAATCTACGTGAACACAAGGATGCTTCCACACCCCCCACCAGTAATGCCAAATTAGCAATGAGAAAGGGTATCTGAAGAACAGGTGTGAGGAATCCTCTTCCCCATTACCACACAAAACATAGATGGAAGGCCCAAGGAATCCTTGCTTATGAATGTTGTCCCAAGTTAGACATCTATTCAAAGCCAAAGTCCAAGCGAAATAGTTATAATTCGGCCAAGAAAAATTATTCCACACATGTTTCCACCAAAGCACCTCCCTCCCCTTCAATCTTCGGATAAGAGCTCCTGGTAACCACTAGCCACAGTGAAAATGCCCTTAGGATTTGGGGACCAAGCAAGTCTATCCCTACCCTTGAGAGACGTATAGTGTCTACTTGCCAAAATGACATACAACTCAGCACACTAGTCATCCATACCAGCAATCGACCATTCATTAGGAGCCTTCCACTGCTCCAACTCCAAACGCCCACACTTATAAACAACCTTAAAGTCTCTCACCCTAGACCACCCTGCCTCCAGGAACCTTTGGCAAAAATTCCCAAGGTTGGGAAACTGATTAAGGATGGGGGGATACCCATCCCAAGAGTCGAACCAGAAAAGCACCTCTTCCCCCCTCTTAAATATCCAAAAAAGTCCTTCCTTTATAAGAGAAGCCCCTATCTTGAGAGTACTCCAAATTGAAGAACCTTTTCCCTCAAGTGGATATCTTGGGATTTCCTCCTTCGGGATCCTCTGCATGTATTTGCAGGCCAAAATCCTAGCCCAGCTTTGATCCTGTTCAACACACCACCTCCAGTACAATTTAGCCGTCAAAGCCTCCCCAAATAAAATAGACTACCTCAAGTCAAGCCCACCCGACTGCTTCGGGCTACACATTAAGTCCCAATTGACAAGACACCATTTGTAGGAGGATAGGTTGCCTGCCCATAAGAATTACCTTGCTAGAGAATTTGATCCCTTCAAGAACCACTTGGAGCATACACTGATAAATTGGAAGAGCCTGAACCACCGATTGGATCAGTTGAACCCTCCTAGCAAAGGATAACCATATGTGTGTCCAATTTTCAACCTTCATGCAAAATTTGTTCAAGATACCCTGCCACAAATCCCCGGGAGGGTTACTAGTAGAGATAGGAATACCCAGGTAAGTCAAGGGAAGAGAAATGACTTGGAATCTTAGGATATGAGCAATCCTCATCTGAATATTTCTAGGTGTGTTGAAGAAGAGAATGTAAGATTTATCCTCATTGATCAACTGGCCCAAAGCGACAGGATAAATATCCAAAACTTTGTGCAAATTCGAAGCTTCTCTAATCTGAGCTAGTCCCATCAGGTCTGTGTCATCAACAAACTACAAATGGGATTGAGGATGTAGGTCATTTCCCCAATTCCAACCTTGAATAATACCCAGAACCACATTATGCTTAATCAAACTCCCCAGACCCTCAACTAGAAGAATGAATAAGTATGGGGAGAGTGGGTCCCCGTAGCAAAGACCCCTAAAAGCACCAAACAACTCTGTATGATCTCCATTGTTTAGCATAGAGAAGGAGGTAGACGTAACACAACTCATAACCCATTGAATCGATTCATCAACAAAGCCAAAGGCCCTAAGGATCTTCTGGAAAAAGGACCAACAAACTCTATCATAAGACTTAGCCATATCCAGCTTAATAAACATAACTTTTTCCTTGGAAGCCGCCATAGAATGAATGGCCTTAGTAGCAATGACCACACTATCTAGGATTTGGCGACCTTCCACAAACCCACTCTGCTCCTTTGAGATGACATCCCCAAGATAGTTCTTCTACGTCTCTGCTATCAACTTAGAAATAATCTTATAGGTCAGATTACAGAGAGAGAGAGGGTGGAACTAGCCTAACCGGTCATCCCCATCATACTTGGGGATTAGTGCAATGAAAATCGCATTCAAAGCACAAAGCATCTGCTTATTCCTTTGAGACTCTTGGACCACCTCCAATATGTCTAGTTTGATAATATCCCAAAAATATTGAAAGAACTCAACTGGGAACCCATTCGGGGCTAGGGGCTTTTCCTTTCCTCATGAGAAAAATAATCCTCTCAAGTTCTTCCAGCAAAATAGGACCCATAAGCTTCTCATTCATCTCCCTAGTAACTAGAGAAGGGATACAAGCAAGAACCTGATTCTCCTCTTCCAATTCCGCCTGAGTATCCTCGCTAAAGAGGGACCAAAAATACTGTAAAGCCTCCTTAGAGATCTCCTACAAGGATAAACACTGCTCACCTCTATCATTGACCATAACAGGAATATAATTGCCATATCTTCTTGCTTTCACTGAATTGAAGAAGAATGCAATATTCTTGTCCCCCGCTCGAAGCCAATCAATACGAGCTCTCTATTTCCAATAGATTTCTTCCCTAAGTTCCCATTCCTCTAAATCCTTGACAACCCTATCTTCCTCCCTAAGCAAGGCTTCAGACAAACCATGCTCTCTTATTTCCCTGGTAATGTCATTCAACACTATTTGAGCAACTTTCTTAGCATTAAAAATATTCCTGAAACACTGGAGGTTCCACCGTTTAAGCTGAACCTTGACAAATTGCAACTGCTTTGCAAAATTGTACATAGCAGTGCCTAAGGCTGGCCTCCCTTTCCTCCACCACCCACAACATGATCCTACAAAGAAGGATCTCACAACCACATAAGCTAGAATTTGAATGGAGTGTGAGTGACCTAAGCAGAAGAAGACACCAACTTTATGGGCTAGTGGTCTGACCCTCTCTAGTCAAGAATCTCCGAACATGTGGACTACCCCCCACCAATCCAAAAACTAGAAACCAGAAAATGGTCCAACCTCTCCACAATCCAATACTCCCCTACCCTCCTGTTGTTCCAAGTGAATAGACCATTACCAGGCTTAATGTCAACAAGATGCAATGAAGATATACTATCTTGGAGAAGGAAAGAAGAAGGTTCCAAATGCATAACACCACCCTTCTTCTCACACAACTCTAAAATGGCATTGAAATCTCCCGCCATAATCCAAGGATGAAAAGGGCTATTCCTTTTATGCGAGGGCTATTCCCCCATCTCAAGACTAGAGGCAACTCTAGACAAAGAAGATCTAGAAGCAACCCACCAAATAAGATGAATCCTCAAGGGGTTCCAAAGGCAGGCCACCCCTCTATAGGAGCTAGCTGCCCCAATAGACTAACACTCACCTCACCCCCACAACTTCGACACCACACCCATCATACTTTCCACAGAAATTTTAGTTTCCCGCAAGAATAGGATATCAGGTGAATGACTCCTAATCAATTCCTGAACAACTTTTTATCTAGGGCCACTGTTCAAGCCCCTCACATTCCATGATAGCACAATCATTTTAGAGGATTAGAAAAGTGAGAATCCAGAGTCTTTACTGACCCTGACTCAACCAAATTCTCCCCCATCAATTTTATCTTATCCAAATCCTTCGTTATGCTAACCTTCAAATTCTTCTCCAAAGCACCTTTCTTAATATCTTTATGATGAAGACCCAGGTGTACAGAGGTCTTATTACTTTTGACCCCAACAGGTTCCAATTTCTGAGCTGCCGGAGAACCCTCCCCCCAGCCAAATTCACTTCTGCACCAAAAGTGGATCCCAACTAGACCACTACTAGCTGATCCATCTCCATTTGCTGGCTTCCAGCCACTTGCAGAGCCTGGGTAGAGTCCCCGATCATACTTTCTGGAACCACACCTGATGCACCTTGATCTAAAGGGATTAACCCTGGATTCACTTCTTGTTGGCTAAGGTCATCCAAGGCTTCAAATCTGTTAAAGGTATCCTCCTCCTGTCTCTCTTGCAAGGACCTCTTTTGTCCTTGATTCTTGTTCTTTGTCTTAACTGAGACAAAACCATCAACACCCACTACCTTAGCCGACATAGAAACTTTTCCTTTATCAGCCCCATCTAGGTTATGGGCCGGCTGCTGAGGTTGGCGCACCACCAGTTTATATCTAGGGCACTTGCGTTGTAAATGACCATACTCATGACGCATACGACACCAAAATGGTAAAGTCTCATAATCCAACTACTGAACCCAAGAATAAGAGCCTGCACACATATCTATAGCATCTGGCAAAGGTTTACTAAGATCAATTTCAAGACAGATACGATTAAAAGTCATTACCTTTCTCACCAGAGTTTGCGTTGAAGATCCCACTGGCTTCCCAAGCAGTGAGGCAAACATCCGCAACACATCCTCTTGATAACATTCCACCAGAAAACGTGGTAAATGAACCCACACTGGAACCCTATTCGGGAGCTCCTCTGAAGGGTTAAACCCCGCATGCCAAGGTTTGATGAACAACCTCACCTGGTTGTAAAAATATGGGCCTCCTTCAAAAACCCTATTACGATCCTTTATGCAGTTGAAAGTAACCATGAAGTAGTTGTTTGACAACAACACAATCTCCATTTCCCCTTCCAGTGCCCAAGTCCTCTATGCCCAATTTTCCAAAAACTACAAAGAAACCCTCATTCCCCAAAACTTGCAATATAGTGAGTATTTTGAAAAGTATTCAACATCTTCAGCTATCATCTTTGGAGGAATAACCAACCTCAACCTCTCACTGCATCTCTCCAGACAACCATTAATCTTCATAATCAGAGAGCCACCAACACTACCAAACCCTGAATTTGAGGATAAAAGATTATTATTAAAAGTCTTCATACTTTGGGATGGGGATTTTGAACCCACCGCAACACGAAAAACCATGGCGGGAGGTGCCTTTGAGGCCTCTCCACCAATACTCGACATTAGACCTCACAAAAATAAAGAATCCCACACCCTAATGGGGGAAAGAAAGAAAACATGACAACCAAGACCCCACCCCTCCCAAGCACCACCAAAAGGCAGAGCCAACTGCAGCCCCTTGCCCCACTGGAAAACCACGAGCCAATAGAGAATCCTGAACCCCAGCCGCACGTAGCACAACCCCCCTCTCGCAAACCACCGCTCAACCCCCAACACCCGCAACTCCTCCCCTCCCTGCACAAGCCTCCATTGCCCTCCCCCCAACGTACTAATAGGCAATGTCTGCCCACGAGCTAGGGCATCGATGCCCTAGCTCGACATCCCGCTTTCTCTCTCACGCACGACACCATCTCTCAAAATCAATCCTAAATATATACATTGTTAAACAAACTAATAAATAATAATACTATTAAACAAAATAATAAAAAATATATACATTATTAAAAAAAAATAGATAATAATATTATTATATTTACTTTATCTTTAATAAATATATTTTTCAAATATATAATGTAAATATTTGTTAGAAAGTGAAAACTTAAGTTTGATTCAAAAAAATTATACAATTGTTTTAAGGAAAAAAAACTCATCTATTAATATAAATATTTTCAAATTAATTATAGTCTAATAATTTTTAAGACAAAATTAATGTAAAATTAAATTTTAAATATTTTATATATATCACAAATAAATTTTCTCTACTAGTTTTTGATAAATGAAAATCCTCTCAGATTTTATTAAAGGAATCTGATATTATATGATATTTAATGTTAATTTAACTGAATTGAGTTATTTAATGGGGATGTTTGTAGGACATCATATGCTGGATGGGTATGTATGATGCATGTTAATTTCTATAACCCAACAACCGATTAATTGCTCAACAAATATCACAAAAAATAAACTATATGATTTGTAACAATTAATACTCTGGATTATTTAACTAAATGAATAGCGGAAGCAAATTCAAAAGAAACCAAACACATAAACACAGACAACATAGATATACCCAGGAAACCCCAATGCGAGGAAAAACCTGCAAATGTTGAATCTTCTATTCAGCTTCAAGAGCAAACTTTCCTTCGAGAAATCACTTCACGAATCTTCGAATCTTAGAAGAATCTCATACTAGTTGTTACAACGATCTTACATATATAGCCTTCTTGATGAAAACATGAACTATGCAAGATAAGTGAAACTTTCCTCACACAACACATCCTAAGAGAAACAATCCTTATATGACTCAGGAAAGGAACTAAATCTTTACATGACATGCAAACTGGAAGTTTCCTTAGATGGCACATGAGAAAGGAAACTTGTCTTACACAACTAAGACTATCCACACATAAAACTATTCTTGGAAATTGTTTATGATGAAAGTGAAATAATAATATTGAAAGATTGAATAGATGCCCTAAAAGATAGGATAAAAGTAACCCTTTGTGATGAACAAGGAGTACTACTAGGATTAACACAGTTGATTTTCTTGACTGCAGGAGGACCTACCGATGTTGGAGTCACGGGAGAGATTCCCTTCGACTTAGAGTTTGCAAGAAGAGCTGACATTCGAGGATACAACATCAGTGGAGGCTATGGGCTTGCGATATATTATGTATGTGCCTGAGTTTCAGGCGAAAATGGGATTATTGACTGCATTAGTTGAGAGATGGCACTCGGAGACATGTATGTTTCATTTGCCGAAGGGTGAGATGATAGTCACCTTAGAGGAAGTATACATGATACTGTGGATACTGATTGATGGGGAGTTGGTTCCTTATGATCGAGATGGAGACATGTACAGGGACATGGACAGGGACAAGGACAGGAGCAGCTATATAGAGGCTGAGAGGAGGAGGATGAACTACTATCCTTGAGGGAGATCTGCCAGGGATAGACAGATTAGATCTACGATCTGGAGAGGGATACAACTAGACTCAGGAGATAGTTGAGGGACACTGAGTGGGAGAGGGATCAGGCTATTTAGCGCTATACAGAGGCTGAGACAAATTGAGGGCAGGGAGGCAGGCAACAAAGGACACATGGGCCAAATACGCCTATGTTCTATGGGCTGGGGAGGAGATAGCCTACTGGTGAGACTTGTATTATGGAGTGGTACCACCAGATCGGTAGGCTAGGAGCTTCCAGAGACCATCACGGACTACGACAACCACTGGAGGGAGAGTTAGGAGACAGGAGTCTAGTGGTGGGGTCATGGGTCCTCCACCACCACCAGATAGAGGGGGCAGGAGAGATGATCCTAGAGTGGGTCCTTCCAGGGCTTAGAATCCATCGAGGCCAGCCAGTTCTGAAGGAGGGAGTTCATCACAGTCTTATAAGGCTCCCTATGTATCAGTTTTATACCATTTTGTATGATGATGTAGACACCTTTGGCTATATATATATATATATATATATATATATATAAGATTATTCATCCTTGCGGTAGCTATATGCATGTGTACCTATGTGATGTTTCTATATGATGCGTATCTATGTGATGCTTATGATATGGATGCAAATATGTACATGATGAAATGTAATATTTTTGTTCTTTTATGTTTTTAATATGCTATGTAAATGCAAATGTGAATATATGAAATGCAGATGAATATGATAAGAATGTAAAATGTGCTAACATGTGTTGTGTGTAGGATGCGATGCGATTGTGATTTCTATATGTATGTATGAAATGCTAACATGTGGTAGTGCAGGTGCAAACTACATGAGATGCATTTTTTTTTTTTTGGCGTCTCATTATACTCAGTCATGCGATAGTAGGCTACATCGACTCAAGAAGGATGATGGAGGTCAATCAAGAAAGGGGGATGGGAGATAAAAGATATGGAAGTGAAAGAGATTCTTGTGCGTTATCATCATTGAGCTTTATTATGGAAAATAGGTTATGACAATCGAGGCATATGTTCGACTCGAAAAGTCATTGTACCTGTTTTCATGAAGATCAGACAGTTATAAACAAGGAATGCCCCAGTTCACACTAGACTTTCAGTGTCCTCATATCCTTGGACAAGTCATAGCATTACTAAGGGACGATCCACAAACAATAAAGAAAAATAGGAGATGATACCCCATCCTCACCTTTCTAGTCAAAGACATCCTGGAGATAAAATCTCTAGTTAGAGACATCCCAGAAAAGATAAAAGACAGGTCACCAAAAGATAAAATCAAAAGAAAGCCAAGAATCGACACCAACATCCACCGTAGTCCTCAAAATTAGTGTCTCTTGTCACTTGTATAAGTCTATTGATTGTGGTCACAATGTTTTCGTTCACAAAAGGATAGATAGCACCGAACCATAATATTGTCTAAGTCTGTTGAAAGATTTGTTTTGTTGAAGCCCATTGCTGCTTGTGTCTCATCTAAAACTGACTGAATCCATGAAACTAATACTTTATTGCGAAGAAGTTGAAACTTTATTGTGGATTTGTGATGCAAGTGTTGCTTTATTGTGGATTGTGCACGGATAGACTGAAGAAAGATGGAAGAAACTGTACTCCTTAGAACGTGTGATGCTCTTAGTTCCACACCCATCACTAGACTTAGGATTTGCCTTAGCCACAGATAAGAGTTGATTTATTATGGATGGAAAGGTTGTGAGTGTGAGGGAGTATTAAGAATGGCAAAACAATCTTAGGTAGATCAATAACAAGCCATGATAGGAATGGGTAAGTTTATTATGGATGGATAGGCTATGAGTGTGTGCAAAGTGAAGGATGAGATCAAATCCTGAAGGAGGGAGGAGCAATGTCTCTACACATGGCATCGGTGACCCGTTTTTCACCATGGTACTTGCCTAGGGCACCACCGAAGTGGTTTTCACTGTTAGACAGATTTATTTCTCTTTACTTTTTTTCGATTTTTTTTTTTAAATTTTTTTTTTTTAATTTAATTTTTGAATTGCTTTGATTTTTTTATATTTTTGAATTAGGATATGCTGAAGAGCTATGTGTAAAACCTGCGAAGGTGCATATTGTTTATTGGATCTTCTAAAGGTTTGCCATCTGGGCCACTGTGATGATGTAAGGACCAAGCCAATTTGGTTTGAACTTGTCCTTCTTCTCTCTGTCTTGCTAATTTTTTAGGATTTTCTTTGAGAACTAAGTCACCTACCTCAAATGTGTGAGGCTTTACCTTATGATTGTAACTGCATTGTTCCTTGACTGAATTATGTGTAGCTCGAGTGACTGTCTTCCTTGATAAAGGAACTGAGATAGAATTACTAGTGTGTGGACTACATAGTCCCATATGTGTGTCACCTAAAGAAGATTGGGCATCCTTGACAACAAAGTCCCTCAAGGAAGCTCCATTAAAGGTCCATGATGTATGACCAGAAGGGAAAGGATGTGTGGAACAAGTGGATGAGTGATGAAGGCTTATGATTGCGAAAATTAGTGAAAGTAGGATGGCATGATGGAGACTTGGGATCAACAAGTATGCTTTTTGAGTTAAAATTGTAGAGCTTTTGCCCCCAGTTATTTTGATATTAGGGGAGATCAACTCTTGCTCTTTTTCTTTCATAGGATTTTTATCCTTGACTTTGATTTTTGTAGAGTCCAATAGCTTTTGATTTTGATGTGGACTGAAGGAATTCTCTTTATTTTTGACTTCTAGATTTTTCTATTCATAGCTTGATTTTTCATCCCCAATGAGTAAGGGATTTTGTAATTCTTGTTGATCCAAGTCTAGGAGTGGAGTAGAAATGGAATGAGTGGATGAAATGGTAAGGCTATATGAGTTCTCAAGAGGGTTGGCGATATGCTCAGTAGATTCTTTGTTGGAACCACTCTTAGGATTATTGATATAAGGAGTTGCTTGCACCACTAGAGGAGATTTGCATTCAGACTTAGTAGCCACAACACTAGGTGGTTCATACCCAGTTCCTTGGAATTGCAAATTGTTTATAGGTTATTCTTGTCGACTAAATACCTTAGGAGATAATGGGAGTTGATCAACATGAAAGATATATTCACCACATCTCATGTCTTTAACCTTGAATTTTTTTTTAGATCTATTTGTTTGGATGTAGAAGCTTTCAATGATTTTGGATCCACATATGCTGATGAAGGAATAGCTTCTTGATTGACTGGGATTGTTATTTATGATCTAGGTCATAGATTGTTGCAATATATGAATGGGTTTGGGTCACCTTTGATGGTCACTTCAATTCCATTGTGTGGAAACTTGATACATCGATGATATGTAAATGGTACTGCACTCATCTCATGAATCCATGAATGTCCTAGCAATATGGTATACGTGAGATCCAGGTCTAGGACTTGACAAACCACATCCTTTGTAACTGGCCCAAATTTGAGAGGTAAAGTGACTGTGCCCTTGGATGAGTGCTCTTTGTCATCATATGCCTTAATGGTGATTTTGTTTGTAGCATTCACAACTTTTTCAGAATATCCCAATTTCTTCAGAGTATTCAATGTACATATATTGAGACCAACTCCTCCATATATTAGGACTCATTTTATTCGATGTTTGTGTAGGAAGGCTTCAATGTGTAAAGGTGCATTATGTGGTTGGCTTATGGAGGCATCATCGTTAGCTTCAGTGAATGTAAGGGAGTGTGGAATGGAAAGGTATCCCACCATGGCTTGAAAATAGTCCACATTCAGATCAGTGGGGACAATAGTGTCTCTCAAAGTTTTGTCAAGAATGGCCTTATGTGTGGGGGATATGCGTAAGAGTTCAAGGATGGAGATAAGCGCAGGTGTCTTTCCTAATTGTTCTACCAGATCGTACTCAGGTTTGGTTGATGAGGAAGCGATGTTTTTAGTTGGAGCACCTTGCAAAGTGACCTTTCCTCGACGAGTTGTAACATTACATTCAGAGGTAGATTCATAAG
This sequence comes from Cryptomeria japonica, assembly GCF_030272615.1. NCBI lineage: Eukaryota > Viridiplantae > Streptophyta > Pinopsida > Cupressales > Cupressaceae > Cryptomeria > Cryptomeria japonica. The sequence goes on along the minus strand of NC_081413.1, from coordinate 16,272,483 downwards.
AAGGTCCAATGCCTTTTAGGACAATTTTGGGTCTTTGGGCAAGAATTTTCAGGCGCTTTGTCCTTTATGATAATGGTAGAGACATAATTGTCCATCAAAATATGATTGACAAATGAATCATAGTTATAGGATGCTTTTATATAGTTGGCTTTCTCATATGTGGCTTTGGATTTTCCCTTGTCATGTTTAGTGAATGGTTCCTTAAACATCTCATGTTCTTGATTGGATGAATATCCTTCAATATTAATGTCACCTCTGTCAATAAGATCCTGTATGATGTTCTTCAAGCGATGACAATTTCTTGTTTTATGTCCCTTGCTCTTGTGATATTCGTAATACTCATCGTCATTCCACCAATTCGATTTGACCTTTGGCTCATATGGAGGATTGTCTGGAATTGTTATTATCTTGTTTGCCACTAGCTTCTTGAAAGCTGATTCAAGTGGTTCTCCCAATGGGATGTATTTCCTTCGTGGTTTTGAAGTTGTTTGAGTATTCACTTGATTGTTTGTAGAACTTGATCCAGAAAGAATAATTTTGGGTCTTACTATGTTAGCATCGACAACACCATCATTTACTGTGTTCTTGTTCTTGTTCCAAAATCATGGCCTGTCTTTTCCTTTAAACTCCTCTTTGTTTTCTTTGAATATCTTAATGACTCATTGTTCAATTAAGACCTTCTCTATTGCTAAGCCTTTTTCAATGACATCCTTGAAAGTGGACAAACAAGCTTTTCTCAAGTCATAACCAATTTCTCTATGGACATTCTGTGTGAACATCTCTACCATTTGTTTTTGTGGAATTTCACAAGAGCATATGCTGGCTAAATTCCTCCATATTTGTAGGGATGATGAAAATGACTCCCCATCCTTTTGCTTGGTGTTGCACAAAGTGGTGACTGATATGTCTGTCTTTATGTTGTATGAGAAATGTTGGATAAAAGCTTCTGCTAGATCACCCCATGACTTAATTCCAGGTGGAAGTTGGGAGAACCATTCCATAACTTGATCACTTAAGCTTTGTGAGAACAGTCTCATCAAGTATGTTTCTTTTGATGCTACCTCGATGCAAGCTGTGAAGAATTGTCTTATATGTGCCTTAGGGTCTCCCTTGCTTCTGTACTTATCAAACTTTGGTGTTACAAAATGTGTAAGAAAAGGAGGCATTGGAATGCTTTTGTCAAATGGATAGGGACATATGTCTCTCATTGTGTAAGCTGGCTTTGGTGTATTTATGTCCTCCATTTTCTTTTGTAAGTCCTTAATTTGCTGCTCCAAATTGTTCTTAGGTGGAGACCGACTTCTTGGACCATATCCCATACCTGAGGCACCGGGTGGAAGAGGAGCATGTTGCATATATGGATGGTATTGATCATACACATGTTCATATGGAGGAGGTCTATAGTGATGCCGCGTATATGGACCACTTGGTATAGAGTCATGATGAGGAATGGAATATTTGTTTTGTCCATGTATACCATACTCTACAGGCATGTCATGAGTTTGTTCTACTGTGTTACCCCCAAATTTGACATGGGGTTTCCTTGTGTCCAAATTTTTAACATGCCTTTAGATATCCAATTGCTTTGGTGGTTGGTCCTTAGCATTGATATGTGATTTAGTATATTTTTCTACATAAGACTTCCATAATAGTCTGCGAAGGTGAGTATCATAAGCTTGACCATGTGTATGTGGGACCTCAGGTTTTTGAAATAAAGATGATGGTGATTCAAACACAAAATGTGGTCCTCTATTGCCTCCACTATTAGGCCTCCTTTGATCTATGTTGAGTTGAGGTTCTTGCAAAGGTTGATGTTCCATTATTTGAGACATGCCAAAATCATGAGGAATCTTGGCTCCACTTTGCGCCATTACTTGTAGAAAAAATTGTCTATCTCTCCTCATTATTTCCTCAACCAATCTATTAAAATGGGGATCCATGATGGAGTCTTCCACTTCTGTTGAATGTATGGAAAAGTTTTCCATATTGTCATTATGTGTATCATTATTGTTTGTAGTGTCCATGTTCTCAACATTTGGAATGTTTCTATAGGCATCCATGTCAGGTAATGTGTTATGATCAGAATTGAAAAAGACATCATTGGCAAACTCATAGGCACTCATGTTTGCGGACTCTTGAGCCTCTTTAGCTTCTCTCCTAGATTTTTGGGAAAAATTTTCAACCATGAACTAGGTATTGACCAAGATGTGGGAGACTAGATGAAAATGAAAAAGAGTATGGAAGACCAAGAGTTGGGTAGAATGTAAATGAATCTGAGGTTTACTTGCAATGTCCAAAGTGTAAGACCAAGTATGTATGTATTAGAGTAGGTTTGGCTTCTAAAGAGATGATAGTTTCTCTTGATGAGGTAAGTTGACCTTGATGAGGGACCACTTAGAAAAATGTTGTTGTATGTAGTGTGTTGACAAAGTAAGATGAGGACAAGCAAGTGACCTTTTGACTCAAGTTTAGACAAATGTGACTATAATGTAAGGTGTAAAGCAATGATGGACTTTGTGAGACCCAAAGGTAGGTTGAATGCTAGATGAAAATCTATAGAAATAACTTAGGAAGCTCAAAAATTCTGAAATTGACTGATCTTGTTTTTGCCAGACTGCAAGTTTTTCCAATTCTGAACACAGACGTGCCTGTATAGTTCACAAACACGTTTAAATGAAATAGACACCATTGAAAACTGCACAAACGTGTTTATGAGATTTTGTGAATGTAATGTTTCTTGTAATAACACAAACGTGTTTCTGCCCTTCACAGATGTGGCTAAATGACACAAATGCTCTTTAACATTGCACAGACGCGTTTCCAGAAACTGAGTGCAATTTTTCCAATTTTGTAAAGTTATTTGTTGTGACCAAATCTGAATTTTTGACTATTTTTCCGTGACAAGAGGATACAATGTTGATAAGGACTCAGTGTTTGAAAGTGTTTGGACTCAAAATGACTCAAAGAAAAGTGTGTTGTTTGATGTAAAAATGTTTTGCATACACTTGAAGACACAAAAGACACAATGTTTTAATAAATGAATGTTCAAATGAAGACAAACACAAATCCTAAGGTTGGCCAGGACAATAGTTGTTGATCCCACATGGGGTTTCCCCTGAGGCTACACTATTCAAAGTAGATACTTAGATGCTTGACCCCACTGGCTCCACCCTCGACACTCACTTCTCTCGGGTAGCCAAGCATCGGTCCCCACGAAAACTCCCCATGGCGAACTTTGTATCTCTACTAAGAACCATATGTGTGTGGACCGCTCCAGAGGTCCGACCTCCTACCCCAACAACTAGAAGGATTTTGACTTTCTAAAACAAAAAGGTGCTAGTAAGGGAATCCGCTCATGTGACCATATATGCGGCACTTTCAGCTTTGTAAATACATAAGGCTCGCAGTCGGTAGGGGTTACGCCCTACAACTAATCAAATAAATTTGATCAAACGGGTTTATGGGGATACATAGTGTCGGTATGAACTAATCAACACACGTTACCCATGGATTTCACTATGGATACAGTTATTTATAGTGGTTCGGAAGAGGTGGGTTTTCCTCACTACCACTTGGGTCGTTCTCTCCTCACTACCAGTCCTAATGACCACACGGGGAGACAGACCCTCTAGAGATTAAACAAAAAGAGCCTATTACTCAAGACACAAAAGACACTGGTTCAATTTTAGTGCACCATTTGAAGTGTTTGGTAATCTATGAAAATAAGGCACACAATAAAGATAAAAAACCCTTGCCAAAAATTCTATAATAAAGACTTGTTAGTAGTTTTGCAATAATACCCCTCTTGCAAGCACACAAGTTAGGTAAATTTAAGATCCAAAAGACTTTGTGAAATAGGGGCTTTTCAACATGACGTTTTTTTGATAGATTCAAAGATCTGATTTTCCATGAGTTATTTTGCATTTCCAGAAATGTAAGAAAATCCAAAAATTTTCTAATTTGCTCCAAAAATTTATTTTTTATGAAACATCATAAAAAATCATAGAAATGCAAAAAATGATCCAAAAAATATGAATTTTTTACTGGAAACTCCTGCTAGCATTCCAAACCTGCATAAAAAAATTCCTACAAAATTTCCAAGTAGTTTGTGAGATATGAGCAAAATAATGCAAAACCCTAATTTTTAACAATCCAATTGTTTAGGAATTATTTTGCATCAAAATTAAAATCACAAAGATCAAATCCTGTGTATAATTATGAGAGATTTCCAAAAATGTAATAAAATCCAAAAAAATCGTTAATTTTATCTCAAAATTAAGTTTTTATGAAAATGCATAAAAAATTCATAACGAGCGCACTTGGGGCGACTACCAGTGCAAACCCCTTATCCCGCAATGTGTCCGATACAGAGATAGTTCCGAGGCGGCCGAGGAGCCTCACCGCATAGCAATCAAGGTGTGAGGCGGATAGCAATCAGAGTGTGAGGCGGAGTATTGGGAAGGGAACCCCCTGTGATGTAGCTGAATTCAAATATGATCCAAAAAAATTGATTTTTTTACTGAGCATTTTTGATACTGTTTTGACCTGTAAACAAAATTGGATGTCAAAATTCAAAGCTGTTTGCGAGATCCGATCAAAATAATGAAAAACCCTAATTTTTAAAGATCCAATTTTTGAGGAAATAATTTATATCAAGATTAAAATCACAAGGAACAGAGCCTGTGTATAAATTAGAGAGATTTCCAAAAATATAAGAAAATCCAAAAAATTTGCTCATTTTCTCTCCAAATTACTTTTTTTATGAAAATTCATAAAATATTCTCAGAAAATGAAAATGTGCTCCAAAAATTTTGAATTTTGGATTAAGAGCTCTTGATACTGTCTTCAACCTGCCAACAAAATTTGGTGGAAAAATTTGTATGCGTTTGTGAAATCGGATCAAATCTCTTCAAGATCTTAATTTTCTGTCCAAAACTCTAGTTGCACAAGGTTATTCTCCAAATTGTTTTACAAAACCGGAATATAGGTATGAAAAATCAGCAAAAAACATAGATCTAACAAAAATTCATGTCCCACTAGGCATGCCAAAATGTTTATGGTGAAAGTGGAATAACAATATTGAAAGACTGAATAGATTTAACCACAAAACCCTAGCCTAACAACAACAAAGATCCATCATAACATATGAAGATTACCTAAGACAAAGTAAATAAAATGAAATCACAAAGATTATACCATCACATGTCCAATAGGGTTTGGATCTCCATTCTTCCTATCTTCATTGGTCTTGCTTGATATATTTGCTCTCAGATTTTATGTGTGCACAAGAGCTCAACAAAGAATGGAAATGTGGTTGATAGCTATAGATCGCATATGAAAGTTTGAAAGCTAGAATACTTGAAGGATTGATTAGCCGATTGAATAGAATAGGAGGATTGATAATGAAGGAAGCATCTCCTTATATAGAAGACATTGTATGAAATGGAGGGATAAGATTAAGAGGTGTAAAAGATAAATGGTCAGCTAGGAATAAAGGGTAGGTAGAGGAAATAAGAAAATAATGAGAGGGTAGGTAGTGCAGGAATTAAGAGATGAATGACATGTGTCATGGGTAGAAAAGGCCAATGAATTAATTAAATAAATAAAGATTTATTTAATTAATAGAAGAAGTGGGATCAATTCAATAAATATTATTTATTTAATTTAGGAAAAGGGGAATTTAAATAAATAAAGGTATTTATTTAAATGAGAAATAAGGCTAGACGAGGATAAATGAATTAATTAAATAAATAAAGATGTATTTAATTAATAGAAGAATTAGGCTTAAATAATTAAATAAATAAAATATTTATTTAATTAGACAAGACAATTTTAGGTGTCTACAAAAATAACCACACATTTCTAAGAAACATTCTAAATACAAAATAGAAAATATCCTCTTACTGAACATCCAACACGAGCTGCACTTCAGCAACTTCCACAATCACACCTTTTGAACTACAGAAAACTTAACAATGCGCGCATGCAAGAGGGAAGCAAGATAGCCATTGCCTACTTATAGCACACATGATGATGGTGTAGACACTATTCACAACATGCATGCTTGACAATTTGAACAAAGAAAAATGACTAATTTACATTAATGAGCCAATTAGAAGACGATGTCACGATACATAAAGAATGAATGAGGTAATTTCATAAATAGTTGCAGGAGATCAAACCAATAAAAAATTGAACGGTGGAAGTCTGTAAAACTCAATATTTATTAAAGAAATCTGAAAAAATAGAAAACATCACACTCGATCAAAGTATCATGTGGAATGTGTAATGGTACAATAAATTTTAATTTAACTTGATTGGACAAAAGAATGGTTACATGATAAAATAAAAGAAGATTTGAAAATAGAAAGAACTTATAAAAGGCTTCCCCATTATTTGGATGTATATTTCATTTTAAATAATAAACTAGATAAAATAAAGCACCTAAGTTTAGCTCAAGTGAAAAAGAAATTAAAGGACGCAATTAATAAATAATTAGATAATTATTTTAAAATTACTCCAACACAAAGAATGCTGTAGATTCCCTCACCGAGTCAATGAGCATGAAGAAGTTCTATTGGTGTATGGAGGCCATCGGTCTCATATCTTATAGAATTGATATTGTTGTTAGATTTTAATATTGTTCACTTATATTATTGCAAGGTATTCGATAAGTGAGAGACAATTGGGATAAGGTGTCTCAACCATTCAATCATAATGTTCTCTTAATCTTTTTTATATATTGTTATTTCATTTTTTTGCACTTTTTGTCTCCACTTTGAAAAGTTAGTGTCCCACTTTTGAGTGATATAGATTTGGTCTTTAAGTGGATTTTTTCCCCACACAAGGATGTAGATGTCCCACTTTTTTCTTGCCTTGCTTAGACATGTGCTTTCACCTTGACAGGTGTGTGAGAGTATTTTGAGTAGTCTTCATGGGGTTACTTATCACACATTTTTATGACATGTAAGAGGATGCAAGAGGGACAATATTTAATAGCCTATAAAAATGTTGAACACTCATTATAAACCATCTAATATATGGAATAATAAGGATAAATTGGACACCCAAGTATCGATAATCAAATATTCTAAATTATTTCTCACTATGCTAACATGTAATTCATGCTATCAATAACTAGGAGCATCTTGGACCAAGGGAAGTGTTGGGATTTGAGTCCAGGTGACATGAATTTCTTAGGTTTGTAAATGGTTTCCAAAGCCATTCCATGGTTTCCAAAGCCATTCCATGGTTTCATCTTATAATTCTTTTATAAATTCAAGTTGGGTTTAGGAGGTTGAGAAAATCATTTTGTAGGTTGCACTAGTAAAGAAGTGCTGCACGAATTTAGAGAGTGAAGTTGTATTGTTGTAATTTATTTTAAAAAAACAATATACGTTCTATATGTCTTTAGGTCTGGAGTTTTTTCTTGCAAGAGTTTCTCCATGAATATCTTGTGTTATGGTTTGCATCTTTTTTATTGTCATTTCATTTACATTTTTTATTATGGTTAATGGACTTATATTCTTTAAATTTTCAACATAATTTCATTATTAATTTATATCCAAGTTCTATTATAGTACATCACTTTTGTAATTATGAAAGTGATTTTTGGAATTGTAGACACGATCTTGCAATTGAAGATGTTAACCTTCTTTCCTATATGATCTCTATAAAATTATGAGTGTTCTCCTTCAATCCGCTTCAATTATTTGGTTTAGTTAAGATTCTTCTAATTGCTAGGAATATGTCTCCCTTTAGTCAAATCTTGCAAGGGTGTTGGGCCAACAACTTTGAAAAAAAATGTAGACAACAAGTGTGTACGAGATAGTTTAGTATGATGCAATGTAGGTACTTTGATAATGTTCTTCTAAGTGCAATTACTAATATGAAAGCAAGATGAAAGATTTCTGATTCTACTAGATTCCTTGGAATGAACTAAGGCCATCCTTTCAACTACAACTCTAAGGATCACAAATGCAGTGGTTCAACTTTCAACAATCATATGGGAAGGGTAAGGTTGACTCCAAATTAAAATCAAGATTTTAAAGTTTAGAGGATTTTTTAACAAATTGTGCATTTGACTTTGGTAAGTTGTACTAATCACAAATTTGACTTGGATATCAAGACTAGTTGATTGAAATAATTGTAGATAAAGACAAATAAAACTTTATTTATATGTCAACTATCGTTAGAATCTGGAATATTTGGTTAGAGCGTAATAATAGGATCTTTAGAAACACTAGCTCTTCTCTTCCAGAGGTCTTACTGAAAATTGAATCATCCATTTCTGAGGTTGCTTTGTCTCATATAAGTAGGAATTTGGAAAATCTCACTTCCTTTTCACATTGGGATAGTAGGGTGACTAGAGTTTGGAGCATGTTATCTGCCCTTCCCTCTCATGGATCAATTTTGAAAAAGGGTGATGCCTTAAACAAAAGAAAGTTGGCCTCTTGGAAACCTCCTCCTCTTGGTAAGTTTAAGTTGAACTTTGATGGTGCCTCTCACGGAAATCTTGGTTTGGTTGGGGTAGGTATGGTGATTTTTGACCATCACACTCATATTATTCATGCTAGGTGTCATGCAATTGGTATTCAGTCTAATAATTTTGCTGAATTTAAGGCTTTGTCTTTGGGTCTGGAATTGGCTATTTCCCTAGGAATTCAAGACCTCATTATTGAAGGGGATTCATTGGTGATCATTCAGAGTGTGTTAAAAAGGAACTCTCATTGTTGGCAATTGCAATATCTTCTTGATCTTATTCTCCAGCAATTGGAATTCTTTGATTCTTTCTTCATTACTCACTGTTATAGAGAGATAAATAGAATAGTAGATTTTTTGGCTAATCTTGCTATTGATAGTAATGCTATTCTTCGTGATGTAAGCTCTATTGAAATTCCTGTTTCAGTTTTGGAATACTTGCAATGACATGAGGTTTTCTTGAAAATTTGACTCTCTATTGACAGTCAGGATAGGCATGTTTTTTGTTTATGTTCAACTGGTAATTTGACTCTGTATGTGGGAATTTGTTATCATATATATAGTTTGGTTGCGAGCTGTCATAAGAATTAAGGGTGACTATGTTTATTGGCTTTTAGAGTAATGGCTTGGTTTGTTCTTTTTACGTTTTTGAGAGTGGTGGCTTGCTTTGTTTATTATTTTCTCTCAAAACTTTATCAAGTTGTTCTCACACGAGGGGTATTCATTTTACGGATCGATAAATGTGACGTGCTCTGCCCTTTCATACAATGATTAATATCGTACTATTTTTTGGATTTGGTGGTGATATTTGGTACTTCTCATAGAGGTGATAATGAGGTTTAATCATTATTTATTTGTTGCCTTTTTGTGGCTCACCCGAGATGCATCTCTTAAAATGATTTTTTGGATAGTTGGTTTTTTCACATGAGTGGATCATTCATTATTATGAAAGGTGGTTAAATATTATAGGCTTTTTGGCTTAATCGGACGAAATGCATCACTTGGAATGTTTTTTCTTGTTTCTTGGCTTTTCACATGAATGGATCATTCATTATTGTGCAAGGTGGCAAATTAACTTTGGTTTTACTTGCTTTTTTGCTTCGGCTATATATTGATTTTTGGTGCAGTATGTTTTTGTTTATCTGCGTCGAAGGTAACTTGAGGAGTATTTCTCTCTGTGGGAAAGGTAACTATCTCTCATGACTAGTACTTTTATGATTTATCATGTTTCATTAATTACTCCAAAGGTAGACATTGTCGATAATTATGGTTATGTTTCTGAAAAGCTTGGGAGAGTTTTTGTTCTGCATAATCTGGAGTTGGAGTCTGAAATTCGCAGGGTGGTGGGTAATTGTTGGTTGCTCTCTCCTTCTTTTATCTCTTCTTCAGAAGTTTTGTCTCATTTTTTTACTATATGTTGTGATCTTCTGTGGGATAAGACTCTGGTCCAACTTATTGCATCAAAATTTGTGGCTCCTCCAATGCTTGATATGCATCATCTTGGGTCAGCTTTGGATAGTTATAATTTTGATATGGGTACTCTTCCTTATGGGGGTTTCCTTTCTATTCAAAATCTTTTGGAAGATGGACACTATGGAGAATTGCTTTTTGAAATTAGAATGGGTCTGATTTGCGACACTATTGATGAAGCACTAAAAGTTGTGGAGAGTTTGCATGGTTTTATCTCTCCCCAAGTTTTGGCTAGGGCACGAGATGTGTTAATTGGCCTTCATGCTCTGATAAATTTCTGTTTTGTTTCATCTGCTACTCCCCTCCTTGCGGTCCCTATACAGTCTCTTGTTCCTTATGATGCTCTACCTACTCCTCTGGAGGAAAGTTCGAGTAATTGGTTTATGACTAACTGATTTCACATTTTTTGCAAGTATCTCTCACTTTTTTGCAGGCTGATTATGGGATGGATTTTTGGGCAGCTCTCATTGACTCAAATTTTTGGAGTTGGATATACTTGGTCTATCTCAGTTTCGGCTCCCCTTTGGTTTAAATTTATGGTCTCCTTGGTGCCCCTGCATGATTTTCCACATTTTGTATCTTGCTGCTGATAACAGTTGATGGGCTCCTAGATCTTCTTGACGAAACTTTTTTGGTGTTCAGTTCTTCATTTTGTAACCAACTGAGTATATAATTAGTTGAGGCATCTGTCCTATGGGATCTTTGTAAATAGGGCAATTATATGGGTATGGGTGAAATTTCGGATCATTGGGATCCAGCTATTTTGTAAGGGTAGTTTAGTTTCTTTTTTTTAAGGTGACAACCGAAGGTTTTCTTGTGGGTTCTTTCCTGCTGGTATGCCTTTTGAACCCGTTGTAAAAAATATCTAAAAATTAATAACAAAGTTTAGTGGCTATGCCACTTTTATTGAAAAAAAAAACTATCGTTAGAATCACATCATTAATATAGTTTTTATTCCATATAAGATAAACTCAAATTGACTAATAAAAAAATACAATTTTCACCATTACATAATTATACTATCTTAGTTTACACTATCTCCCAAAATAATATTAAACTAACTTTAATCTATATGAATCTAAAAGAATAAGTTTATAGGCAACGTTTTGAAGGGATAAATTGTCCTTTCCAAACAAAATACGGAACTAAATCAATTTAATAAAAACAAGTGCCACATAGTGGCTAGTACTTGCCTTGTTTTTAGTATAGTTTTAATAATAATTATGATTTAATTTTAATAATGATTATATTTTAAAAATTATAATAATTAAGATAAAAAATTAAAATAATTATTTCATAATAATTAAAATTTTACTAGAAAAAATAATATAAATTAAAGAAAAATAATTGTTTTAAGATGTTAAGGAAAAGTAAAATTATTTTTAAGTTTTGAAATTTTAGATTTTTTAAATATAAATTTAACAATATTATTATTGTATATTGTATCCAATAAATTTAATGAAATATATATATAATTAATTATAGGATAAAATTAATTATTTTTTAGTCATTTAATTATGTTTTATGTTTTGTTTTATTCTTATGTTATTTTTTAATTATTATTTAGGTTTGTTTTTTTACATGGTATTAGAGCTAAAAACTTTCTAATAAGATTAAGATATGTTGGATTAATATTATTTTAGTTATATAAGATTCCAAGTGATTCAATCTATTTGTTTGAATACAAATTTTTCCTTAACATGGGTTCTACAAATGAATGTTTTTCAATCTTTCATGGAAGTGGTTTTGTAGATAAATAAAATATAAAATAATTAACTTATTAAAATTATAGATAACAAATATTTAAAATATTTATTTTTTGAAATATCAAACTGTAAACAATAGCTCTCCTCTCCAAAATGATATTTATAATAATTATACTAATAATTAATCTACTCTTTAATAAATTTGTAATCAATTAGCACAATATGCATGACTGAAGGAAAAAATTGTAAAACCAATTAATTTATCTATTAATGAAAATGAGCGATGAAGAGGCTGTAGCGATTTTAGGATCATCCACATCGTGGATTGAGGGATTAGAAGATGCACAGATTGATTGTGCAATTTGCCTCAATTCAATTAAAAAAGGCGAGGAAGTAAAAGCTTTGGCATGCAATCATGTGTCTCAAAATAAATTTTTTTTTTTTGATAAAAGTGGATGATACCACTAAAATTATATTTATTTTACACACACACACACACACACACACACACACACACACACACACACACACACACACACACACACACACATATATATATTTTACATGGTGACTGGTTCAAAGAGCATAGAGGGGAAAGAACCAGTAAGAAAACCCCTTAGTTTTGCTCAAAAGACATAAGCCTATCTACCCAATACAATAACCCATATACATCCCAATAAACCCTGATTATAGTTTCAATTACCTTAGATATAAAGGAAGCTTTTACAACAAGCTTATATTAGTAATTCTGTGAAGAGGCTATTATCTTCAAAAAATGCAGCCAATAATCAGTGGCATCCCCAAACATTAGTCCCCTTATGCACCACATGAGTCCAGATATCTACAGAGAACAAAAAACACAACGAAGAGGGAACCAAGGAGAAGTAGTCCTGACAACATAAAGATGGTTAGTGATGCCCTCCTAAATGGCACAAGGTTAGTCTATGATCAAAGAACACAAAACACACAAAACGTTAGTGTTAGTCAATCAAAAACTAATCTAAAAAGGCATACCAAGAGGGACACTAAAAGCATGCTAATGTATCTAATAAACGAAACAAAGATTATGAGGTATCTCCAACTGCCTCTTAGCATGGCCTTAGCTCCTTCTCCCTTGTTCCTCTCCTCTCCAAGTTCCAAAATAGTGTAGCTCTCAGCAGCTTTTTGCACTATGGATGCTTATGGAGGATTGAGATTATAGTATAGCTCTAAATGTGAAATGAAAAGCTAATACTAATCTATTGATGCTAAAATGATATATTTTACCAAAAAGACAAGATGTTAGATTGCTTATGCTAAATGCTCTCTAAAATGTCTATAGCTTAGATGCATACAAGTTTTCAGGATCTGGATTATGAAGGAATGGGCTCTATTTATAGGAAAAATGGAGCAATGGATGGCCAGGATTGAAAGGTTTAATCAAGGGTCAAGCTTGAAAGTTGGGGATCCATGTGCACAATTGGCACCAATGAAATGATGACAAATGTCCACATAGGGTTGGGTTGAAAGAAGAGGTTGGAGGCATTAAAGGCCTGAGAAGACCTCATGTTTATCTAAAGGCTAAGGGTCAAGTCTAAATTAAGATTATCCATTGAATTAAGAGTTAATCCAAGGATAAACCTTTGTGCAAATGATTAAGAGATAATCATGGTCAAAGCATTAAAGGCTTGATGAGACCCTTGGGTTGAGTAGAGGTTGAGTCAAAACAAATGTTTTAACCATGTGGGAGGGTTGAATTAACCATTAATGGTTATTGGAGACTTTGGGGATTAAGTGGTTGAAAGTTGGAAGCCTTCAATGGTTATCAAAGACTTTGAGCCATTTAGTGGTTGAAGACTTGAAGCCTTTAATGGTTATCAAAGACTTTGAGGCTTTGAGAAGTGACTCCATTTTGCTTATGAATGTGACAATAATTAGGGGATGGATTAGGCTAATTAGGAAGGGGTTAGAAGAATCTAGAAGGGGATTAGATTTTGCAAGTGGATTTGGTGGGTGAGGGAAAATAGGATTTTATTTAAAATAAAAATTCATTTATTTCAAAATGTGTGCAAGTTGCATTTGTAGGAAAATGCAAGTGGGGTGGGGATAATGATTTAAATAAATATTTTATTTAATTTATTTAAAAGAGGAATAGGGGGATTTAATTAAATAAATAGATTTTATTTATTTAATTGATTTGAATTGGATTTAATGAATTAATTAAAATAAATTGAATAATTTATTTAATTAATAGAAGAATGTTTGGGGATAAATTAATTAAATATTAATTTAATTAATTGATGGCTAGTGGATTTTTAATCAAATAAATACGAAATATTTATTTAATTAAAATGGACAGATTTATGTGACTACATTTGCCCCTCTTTGAGACGGTGCGGTTTATCACATCGTTTCAAAGAAAGAAAAATAGGTGTGAAGAAATGCCCCATAAAATGTGAATTTAATGGGTGGTATGCCCCCTCGAGAGATGGGCCAAAAAATTTCGAAAAACCGGGCGATCTCTCGAAAAAGAATGAAAATTGGCGAGGTGATAGAAAAGAAGAAGTTAGGTATACTGGGGAAAAATAGAAGAAAACGGGAGAAACATGGAGAAACGGGGGGCTCGGGAAGTTCACGGGGACCACGACGATGAGTGGGGCGAAGTTACGGTGATGGCGGGGGGTATAAATGGGGTGAAAGGGGTGAAAACAGGATCATTTGTGACCACGACCAGTTGAAAACGAGAGCTCTGACAGTGACATTTGGAGGAGCAAGGAGGAGCTACGATGCCGTTTTCGATCATCGAGCACCGATTCGAGCGAGTCCAACGGTTCCAGCGCCCAGAGGACTACGGACCAGCGGTACGCAAATTCGAAAACTCAATTTTCATGCATTTTTGATAGGTTTTTAGCTGAGTCCAAGTCAAGTCGAAGCAAGAGCGCTGGAACTATGGTTTTAGCGCTTTTGCTCCATCAATTAGCGCTATTGTGCCGAAATAGCGCTTTTGTAAGCTAGTTTGAGCGCTTTTGTATTCATTAGCGCTAGTGTATGCAAGTTTTAGCGCTTGTGTCTAAGTAGCGCTATCGTAGAGTTAATTGAGCGCTATTGACCCGTAATAGCGCTATTGTATAGTGGATTTTTGGTTTTGTAGCGCTATTGTAGTCTGGTTTGAGCGCTATTGATGTGGTGGTAGCGCTATTGTGTAGATTTAGCGCTATTGTAGATAAAATAGCGCTTTTGCTTTAGTATAACAAGATGCCCCAGTTTCGGACAAAATAAATCTCCTGATGCCTAACGATTGATGGGTGGCGAGGTGAAGTGGGAGTTGTTTTGAACCATAGCAGCCCGATGAGACTTAGGTCATTTGTTAGGATAAATGCCTGTTGAAGTCTAGGCGGCCATGATTGCTTACCTGTTGAGACCCGAAGATACTTGATCAAAGTATCTGATGATAGTCTAGGTTTAAACTTAAGAAAGTTTGATAACAAAACAACTGATGGTGGTTGGATGAATGTCGATGTGCAGGAGGATCTGCGCGTGTTGCAGTTACGCGAGCGCCACCCCACGACACAGGGATTGCGAGATCGGTTGACACAGATAGAGATAGATTGTATTGCAGCCACTGGCCTGTACGAGGTGATGCACATGCCCGTGATTCATATGAATCACGGTCTGATCACAGCATTGGCAGAGCGATGGCACAGTGAGACGTACACGTTCCATCTAGCTCAGGGAGAGATGACGGTGACTTTAGAGGACGTGTGGCATATCCTCCGGATTCCGATTTAGGGAGAGCGGGTGACATATGATAGATCCTAGGGGACGGTGTCTTGTCAGCGGATTTTTGAGGATGATGTATATATTGATGATGGCTCGATCGCATGGGAGGATATAGCGGTACTATATGAGCCCCTTCCAGCAGTATTGTCAGGGATCGTGGGAGGACTGCTGTGTCCAGACAGGCGGTCACATGGATTGGCGGTGGGATGGGGACAGGTGATAGAGATGATGGTGACTGAGGGGACCCGATATGCCTGGGGGCTGTGCGTGTTAGCGCACATGTATCAGGAGTTACACGAGGTAGTGTACAGAGGGCGGGGGTCGCTAGCAGTGGGCATGACGCTGCTGCATGTGTGGGCATGGGAGCACCTACCAGTGACTCGACCGGTGAGTCTCAGATTCCGAGCCGTGGACCAGCCATACATGTTTATGTATAGTGGCATGATGAGTCAGCCCCACTTGGGGAAGTTAGAGTGGTGGCGGCGGGCATTGGATGACCTAGATGCAGTGATCTGGCGGCCATACTTAGAGTGTGAGCCATGGGAGGATGATGCAGAGGCACTACCGTATTGCTTCATGACCCGATTCCTCATTGGGAGGACCTCTTATCATGTGGAGAGACAGGTGCCAGGACGGGTGATGAGGCAGTTTGGACGGCAGCAGGGACTGCCTACCGGATCAGGGGAGTATGCACGAGTGATCCGAGAGCGGTATGCATGGGGTCCAGTGCTACCGTATGATTAGGCACTGGCAGAGTTTCGGACACTACAGGCGAGGCCATGGGACTTACGACCAAGGGTCGTGGATGCAGGTGTGACAACAGAGTATACACAGTATCGGGCGGCGCACCCGATCCTGCGGATATCAGACCCAGCTGAGCCGATCCCATCATTTGAGGATGAGAGAGGACGGAGACGGGGACGGAGAGCAGGAGGCCGAGGAGGAGGAGGAGATGGAGGAGGAGGTGGAGGAGGAGGAGGAGGAGGAGGTGGGGGTGGAGGAGGAGGAGGAGTGGAGTAGGTGGAGGAGGTTTGGGGATGCCGAGGCAGCGGAGAGGGAGAGGTGGACTACCTCTGCAGATATCACAGGGTCCTTTGATGCAGGGAGGAGTGCAACTGAGTGGGAGGGGGATGGAGAGAGAGATCCCGATGGATACAGGTGCAGGAGAGGGTGGTGCAGGGGAGGGACCTAGTGGAGGGGGTGATACAGGTGCGACAGCCATGGACATGGGGGAGGGAGCTACTGGGGATCTGCGGGAGCATATGATAGGTTATTTGCAGACTCGGGTGGAGAGATTAGAGGCGGAGGTAGCAGCTAGGGATGTGCAGCTATTTGCACGTGAGTCAGAGCTGACAGTGGTGCTGTGGGAGAGAGATACTGTGGTGGAGAGATTGGCGGAGCTGCAGGAGAGAGTCCGAGCGGGAGTAGGAGCACAGGGTCCTACAGGGGAGATTATGAGGCAGTTTGGGCGAGCACAGGCTGAGATAGAGTACTGGCGAGGTTTATATGAGCAGGTGGTGCCACTCAGTCAGCGAGCTCTCAGTTATACCCAGATGCGGCAGACGAGATCCGAGCGATCACAGAGGATGCAGAGCAGTGGGGGAGTGCTGGGTCCTTTGAGGCGGGATAGATCAGGAGATGCAGGAGGGAGTGGGGGTTCGATGAGGCCTCCATGGAGAGATGGATCAGGTGGTGCTGGTACCAGTGGTGGAATAGGTAGGGGTGGTGCTGGTACAGCATCTGGCCAGAGCGGCATTTGAGAGAGCATTTTTGCATATATGTATTATATCTTTGTCTATTGATGGACTGTATCTTGGATGGCTCTTGACAGCCGATTTTGTAGACTTCATTGTACTCTGATATATGAGATGATATATATGAGGAGATCCCATATTGTGATGATTATGCATGTGATTATGGATGGATGTTTATGCATGATGATGATTTATTGCTTAGAGGTATATGTGTACATGTATGCATTTGATGAGATGTTTCTTTTATGCATGTTTTTATGATGATTTATGATGTTGTATACTGACATATGAATGCAGGTTTATATGTATATGATGTATTTGAATTTTGATGTAATGCTTTATGTATGGAATGCCATGATGATATATGCTTATGCTTTGATGTATGAACAGGATTTTTGGTGTTTCCTATTGCGATGCAATGATAAGATGATTTATGTGACGATGTTTGAATGAATGATGTTATGTATGAATATGCATCTAGATGTTTGTCAAATGAATGCAATATGGATAAACAAAATGTAAAGTGCAAATGTTTATATGATAATGTGTTTTAAATGAATGCATACGTAAAATGGATATATGAGATGGTATGAACCAATGTTTTGTAAACAAATGGTCTTATGCATTAAATATGTTTGTAAGTACAAATGATAATGGGATGATACAATAACTAATGGGTATAATATCTGCACCTTAATGTAATGATAATGAATGCAAGGTGAATGAAGCTTACGATGAGCATAATAAGATACTTAGTAATGAATGAATGCACCTTTTAATTATAAAGAAATGTATGCAGATGATAAATGAAGACAATAAAATGATAATGGATAATTAATATGAAATGAATGTTTATTAAATGATTTAATACAATCAAAGACAATTGAATCCCATGAATGGATCTAATTATTTATGATTGATGCAATGATGCAAATGATTTTAATGAAAACTAATGTCAACAATGAACTATATGCAATGTTTAAGTTTTTAACATGACATGAATGGTCGCAATGCAAGATGCACCTAAATGCAATGATGATATGACCACGAAGAATGCAAGATCTTGTAAGACTTTGCATGATGCATTGATGATGTATCGGAGTACTCGGTCGTGATTTGTATCCAAGACCAGCTTTTAGTTATTTTTGCATGTAAATGCTACATATGAATGAATGGATGGGTGATATGCAACGGAATGCAAATGTATAAACAGATGAGGTGAAATGACGATCCATAGTGCTCTATTTTCATCATTGAGCTTTAAAATGTTGGAAGAGAATACAAGCATCTTGACACAATGATTCAAGATGACCTGAGTATTTCTTTCATGGATTTTAATATAGCAAGTCAATACAAACGACTTGATATAAGGGTCAAGTCGACCAGAGTATTGCTTGCGGAACAGACAAGGATTATCTCCGTTCATGCATGACTTGGATCGTCCTCCTTGATCTTAGGCTGATCATATCCTGAGACAAGTGCATACCATACTAAGAGATAACACCTTTATCCAGTTTGGATGAGGTAGGAGGAACCAAAGGGAGAGCATTGTACCTGCAAACAAACAATATATACATAAAGAATAAAGAATATGGATCCTTGGTAATGGTTCATGCCCATATGGTCGAGGTATACGCTGTAGTCAGCAAGCCGTAGTGATCTATGACTGCATTTTGCATAAGATCACGTAGCTTAGTGAACTTCCCACGTAGACACCATTAGTACATGCCCCAGAACTTCATCGGAACTAATGTGCAAACGATACAAAACAATGCTGAAAGATGTCGATACCGATAAACAAACGATTGTACTCACAAATCAACCAAGCATTTGATAGCCTAACAGAATTTTCTTGTCAAAGAAAACGTCACTTTGTCTTTGTTTTGGTAAGGAAGGATGCATCCTTGTTAAAAGACAGGTTTGGATTGTTGAAGTCGATTGTGTTGGTTTGATTGGTAAATGGTCAGTGTGTGAGTAGTTGTCAATGTTTATTTTGTATCTGATCGGATAAATATGTACAAGGTGTTGTCATGTTTTTGGGTGATTTTCGATGGTTTTTCCGATGTTTTTGGATTTTGTGAATCATTTTTGAATGTTTTTGGATTTTGTATTGTTTGTGAATTTTTTTTTTTTTTGATATTTTCTGATGATTGCCTGAATGAAGAGCATAATGATATACAAGATAATGTAGAATCCACTTCCATCACTAGGGTAAGGGTATTGCCCCCAGTTTGTAGACCTGACTATGAAAAGGTGGGATGCTAGACGCATGGAGTACTATCTTAATTGCAGATCAAATAACAAGCCATGGTTGGGATGGATGGATGTGTGTGTGCATGAATATGATCGCAACGAGTCTGAAAAGATAATGTAGCTATAGCCCTTACGAGTGGCGCCTGTTTGCCAGGTTTTCACCATCGCACTTACCCAAGGTGCCACCGGAGTGGTTGTTCACCGTTTGGATGCATGATTTTTCTTTACTTTTTTGAATGTTTTTGTATTTTCTTTAGGACATTTTCTGAATGTTTTTGGTATTTTCTGATATGCAGTGGAGCCTGATGCTCTGTACACCTTAGGTATAAAACCTTTTGAGGTGCATGCTATTGATTGGATCTGCAAGCGGTTCTCCTTCTGAAGTAGCCAACTGATATGCCCCGGACCCGAATACAGCAGTGACAACATATGGGCCCAGCCAGTTTGATTCGAACTTGCCCTGATGTTCTCGGTTTGGTTGGTTGCGAGGATTCTCTCATAGATCAAGATCACCTACCTCAAATTTACAAGATCTAACTCGGTGATTGTAGCTTCTACTCATGCGCTGCTGATAGGCTTTGAGGTGATTGTATGCAGCTTGTCGCTTCTCATCAAGTAACTCTAAGTCCCGAAGACGTGAGACTCTGTATGCTTCATCATCGATGAGATTATGCAAAGAAACCCGTAATGATGGTATCTCGACCTCAATAGGCAAGATAGCTTCTGCACCATAGACCAATGAATAAGGAGTTGCACCTGTAGGGGTTCGAATGCTAGTTCGATATGCCTATAGCGCTGGATTTAATTGAACATGCCAATCACGGCCGACATCATTGATTGTCTTCTTTAGGATCCTCAGTATGTTTTTATTGGATGCTTCAGCCTGACCATTGCCTTGTGGGTAATAGGGAGTGGAAAAGCGGTGTTGGATATGAAATTTCTCACAAAGTTCGCGGACATCCTGATTTTTGAAAGGAAGACCGTTATCTGTGATGATGGACATGGGCACACCATACCGACAGATGATGTAGTTGAGGATGAATGAGGCAATTTTCTTGTCGGTGACTTGGGTAAGTGGAACAGCTTCGATCCACTTTGTGAAATATTCGGTAGCGGTAATAATGAATTTATGGCCAGTGGATGAAGATGGATGAATCTTACCCACAAGGTCAAGGCCCCATTGACAAAAAGGCCATGGTGTTGTGATTGGTTGCAGTTCCTGTGCTGGTGCATGTATCAGGTCACCGTGAACTTGACACTTCTTGCATTTCCTGACAAAGTAGTAGGAATCCTTTTCCATAGATGGCCAATAGTATCCAGCTCGCATGATCTTCTTGGCTAGTGATGGACCACTTGAGTGAGTCCCGCAAATTCCTTCATGTACCTCTTCCAAAACCTTTGTTATCTCATCCTGTTCCAGACATCGAAGGAGAGTACCATCAAGACTACGTCGGTATAGGGTTTCAGCAATAATGGTATATCGAGTAGTTTGGCGAATGAAGGTTTTTCGTTGGTTATTTGATTGGTTGGGAGGAAGGGTATGATCACGAAGATAGGTGTAGAACTCACCATACCATGGGGATTCTGAACCGACAAGGCGACATATCATTTCGGATTCAGGGATATCATAAGCGGGAATCCAAAGCTGTTCTACCAAGAACTCATAGCGTGTTGAATTTTGTGGAAGATCTAGGAGAGATGCGATGGTAGCCATGGCGTCAGCAGCTTGATTCTGATCTCTTGGTATCTGCTCAAAAGTGATAGTAGTGAATGATGTCTTTAGACTGTCCACCATTTGTTTGTATGGCATGAGTTTATCATCCTTGGTCTGATACTCATCTGTTGCTTGTCGAATGACCAGTTGGGAGTCGCCATATACTTGTAGTTCTTTTAATTTCCATTGTATGGCTAGCCCGAGTCCTGTGATCAAAGCCTCATACTCTGCTATGTTGTTTGTGCATGGAAATGTGAGCCTGTAAGACTTCGGGATGCTATCACCTTGAGGTGTGATAAATAGAATGCCTGCCCCCGAGCCATGCCTAGTGTATGAACCATCAAAGTATAATTTCCATGGCTGTGCTTCTGTGATCATGAATATCTCTTCATCTGGAAAATTGGAAATGAGAGGATGATCGCCTATGAGTGGTGCATCGGCCAACTGATCTGCAATAACCTGACCTTTGATAGCTTTATGTTCCACATACTCGATGTCAAATTCACTTAGAATCATTACCCATTTGGCCAAGCGACCTGTCAATGCTGCTTTGCTGAGTAAGTACTTGAGTGGATCAATCTTTGCGATGAGTTGTACCTTGTGTGTCAACAGATAGTGTCGCAATTTAGTGGCTGCTAAGATTACTGCTAGGCAAGCTCACTCAATAGGTGTGTAATTGAGTTCATAGCCAACCAGTGTGCGAGAGATGTAGTATACAACATACTCTTTACCTTCTGCATTATGTTGTGCCAGTAGTACACCCAATGCTGTACTTGTTGCCGAGATATAAAGTAACAACGGTCTACTTGGATCTGGTGGCATCAACAATGGTGGATTCATGAGATGGTCTTTAAGCGTCTGAAATGCTTGCTAGCATCGGGCATCCCACTGAAAGCGGATGTTCTTGTGTAGCAGATGTGTAAATGGGTGACACTTATCGGCCAATTGTGCAATGAATCTTCGGATGGATTGAAGCTGTCCTTGTAATGTCCTTAGCTGACTGATATTCTTTGGAGGTGGCATGTCCATGATAGCTTTTACCTTTGTTGGATCGACCTCAATACCTTTGCTTGAGACAATGTATCTTAGAAGTTTCCCAGAGGTCACTCCAAAGATACATTTCTTTGGGTTGAGTCGAACATGGTATTGTTCCAGTCTATCAAAAATTTTATCTAAGATGCGGAGATGTCCTTCTCTAGTAAGTGATTTTGCTAGTAAGTCATCCACATAATCTTCCATCATAGTATGCATCATGTCATGGAAGATGGTGGTCATTGCTCTTTGATAGGTCGCTCCTGCATTCTTTAGACCGAAGGGCATTACATTCCGGCAATATGTGCCCCATGGACATGTGAAGGCTGTCTTATGTTGATCCTCTGGTGCGATCTTTATTTGATTGTATCCTGAAAAGCCATCCATGAGTGAAAGCATGGCATGTCCTGTTGTCAAATCCACTATGATGTCGATATTTGGTAAGGGGAAGTCATCCTTAGGACATGCTTTATTCAGATCTCTGAAGTCTGTACAAATGCGGATGCCCCCTTTTGGTTTGCCGACTGGCACAATGTTGGAGATCCATTCTGCATAATCAATTGGTCTAATGAAACCAACATCCAGGAGTTTCTTGAGTTCTGTTTTGACTAGCACGGCAATCTGAGGATGCATTTTATGAAGCTTTTGTTTGATAGGTTTGGCTCCTTTTGCTACTATGAGATGATGCATAACTAAATCCGGATCAAGCCCAGGCATGTCTGCATATGACCATGCAAAGTTGATCTGACGCTGCTGAAAGAACTCTATGAATTGAGACTGTTCCTCTGGAGTGAGAAGAGATGCCAAATGTATGATATGAGGGTTTTCAGGAGTCCCCACATTGTATTCTTTGGTTTCCTTGATAAGAATAGTTGATCATTCCTGTTGTGTACTAGCAGGGAGAATGTCAAACCCTTCATCCTCAGGCGCCTCAGAGAGGTTTTCACCGTTGGATACGCTCTTTCTTTTTACTGTTGTCGGATCAAACAGTGCCACAGTGTGGTTTTCACTAGAAGATCCATGTTTTAATGTTATATTTTTGCAGCTGAAGGGTTTGGCATCCGCCCCGAAGTATGCTGCGCTATTAAGTTGAATGGCGAATCCAGCTTTGTGATCCCCGCTTGGTAGATTATCCCTTAATTCCAAAAAGTCAATGATAGCCTCATCGTTCTGGAAGAGGTCAAGACATGGGGGATTTGGTTGGTTCCATTCGATGAGTTCAGGGTGGATAATGGGCATTACTTCATCGATTAAGTTAAGTGCAGGAGATGTATCAGTGAGGGTTAAGACAGTGTGGTGAAGGTCGTTGATGGTACTCTCCCTGTCAGAATCAGGCGTAGGATGAGACGTAGGGTCTGTGGAAGATGTTTCCAGCTCAGGTACCCAAGTGGTCTTTATCTGTGCTTCTCCGTAAATAGGGATGTCTTTGTGTGGCGGAGGTGGTGATGTGTCTTCCTCATCTGAAGTGTTAAGTTGTACAGAATCAAATTCCCACTCATGTGAGTCAGTCTCTGAATCACTTTCCAACATCCGATTGCTATACCATACTGGGATGTCTTTGGAGTTAAACACGGTAGGTGTGATTGGTTTATGTACCTTTGTAGTGATCGGTGCTGCAGGAACCGTGATGGGATTTAAAGGATTTGTCACTGGAAGTATCGGCAGTGTTGACTTAGTGGCTTCTTTTGGAACGGCTGGTGCCATAGATGTTGCTGCGGGTTCTGATACAGTTGCTGCTGCTATTGGTGTTATTGATGTGATGGTTGTTGCGAATGGGATTACTGGTTTGATTGGTGGGATGATTGGTATTGTAGATGGTTGTGGTGGGTTTGTGAGCCTCGATGGGGCAGTGGGGATAGTTTTTGATGGTTCTTTGTTTATGAAAGGTGTCCTCTTTGCAGTAGGTGGGCAAAATGGTTTGCTGGGTTTTCCTTTGAATCTGAGTTTAGGAAGGATCTCTTTTTCAAAGCCTAGGCCAGTATTACCTTTGGGATTGAACTCTGGCAGCAGCGGTTCATGTCGTCCTTGTTTGTAGGATCCCAAAGCACTCTGACCATCATACCCCATTCTTTGCATAATGAGGAGGCCTTTACCATACTGTTCCGTAGGAAGTGTAACTTGCGGTTTGTCAGTGGTGATGGGATCTTTATAGATCCATTCTGCTAGGTCCTCATCTTGTGTCTCTTCCTCTTGACTCTTTCCAAGGATGAAAGGTGTTAAGGCACATGCAGGCGTGATTAGTGGTTGCTGGAGTAACTGCTGTGGTTTACCATGTGTTCTAGGAGAAGTGGGCATTTGTCCCACACAAAAGAGCTGACTCAAGTTGTATTCTCCAGGACCTTCCTCTGCGACTTTCATCTTAAGCTTTTCTTGCTTGGGTATAGGAGTGTTTGAACTGGCAAGAGAGGCGGGATTTACATATGATGTGGAGGAAATGGCTTCCCTATTATTAGGAACAGTAATCTCTGGTTGATGGTTGATATTATGGCAATATGCAAAGGGATTTGCATCGCCCAGGATTGTGATCTCTGTACCATTATGTGGGAACTTGATACATTGATGGTAGGTAGATGGAACAGCTTGCATGGCATGTATCCAAGGTCTCCCTAACAATAGATTATATGGCAGAGGAAGGTCCAGAACCTGACAAATTATGTGCTTTACCACAGGACCGACTCGGATTGGTAGTACCACAGCTCCTTTGGATGAATGCTCTGCATCATCATAGGCCTTGATGGTGATCTTCTTGCGAGGATCCACTGATTCTATTGCATATCCCAATGCTGTGACCAACTGTAGTGTACAAATGTTTAGGCCTGCTCCATTATCGATCAAGACTCGCTTGATCCTATGTTGGTTGACAAAGCCTTCAATGTGTAGCGAAGCATTATGAGGTTGTTGGAAAGAAGAGTTGTCACTTTCGAAAAAAGTGAGACAAGGTGACGACTTTAGATTTCCAACCATGGCTTGAAATTGGTCCGTGTTCAGGTTTGCAGGGACTGACGCTTCTTGGAGTGCTTGATCCAAGATTGTTTTATGAGATGGCGATAGGCGCAATAGTTCTAAAATGGAAATGAGCACAGGCATTTTATCTAATTGTTCCACAAGATTATATTGCTTTGGGGCGGAGGTGGTGCCTTGTGGAGCTGCCTTGATGGTGACTTTGCTGCGACGCGTAACAACATTGCAATTTGAGGTGGGATTTTGAAGGTTATAGTTGCAACTTGTTCATTGGCATCATACAGGTGATTTACAGTGTAGTTATACGTAGCCTGTGTATAGTCAGTGGTATCAATGCCTCGCCGGGAAGTGGAAGGACCCCTTTGATCTTGTGATGGAAGTGAATTTTTGAACATCAGGTGATCATTATTTGTCATTTTTGGATCATGTCCTTGAATCTCAATTTCTCCTCGATCAATAAGATCTTGAATGAGATCTTTCAATCGGTGACAATTACTTGTCTTGTGTCCTCTTCCTTGATGGAACTCACAGTGTTTAGTATCTCTCCACCATGCCAGTTTAACTTGCGGCTCATAATTGGATAGCTTAGGTAGAGTGATCAAATTCTGAGAAATGAGTTGTCGCATCACTGTTTCAATGGGTTCCCCTAAGGGAGTGTATGTGCGTTTCTGTTTTTGCTGACGAGGTCTTGGTTCATCATGAGACGTGATGCGACCTTGATTGGAAGGAACATTTGTGTTATTCTGAGGTGGAGGATTTTGTCCTGCAAACCGAACCACAGGTTGTGCATTTTGGATAGTTCGAGCATCCACAACCCCATCGTTGACGATATTCTTATTCTTGTTCCAGAAGTTTGGTTTATCACTATTGAAGCGCGGGCGAGGACCATCTTTGGGTTCATTAAAGATTTTGATGAGTCCTTTTTTGATGAGTGCCCGTTCACATTTTATACCCTTGGTGATCATATCATTAAAAGAGTCTGTGTCTTTGACATCCAGGTGAAATTCCATTTCTTCGTTTAAGTTGGAAATGAAAATTTCCACTAGTTCTCGTTCAGGTAACTGAAGAGAACGTCTGCTAGACATTTGGCGCCATCGTTGCAGGAATATTGAGAATAATTCACCTGGTTTTTGTTTGGTATTGCATAGATCAGCCATGGTGATGTCGCGTTCAATATTATAGGAGTAATGAGATAGGAACTTCTGGATGAGTTCCTCAAATGTTCTAATGCCGCCTGGTAGTCGGGAAAACCATGATGTGGTTGTTCCTCCCAAGCTTTGGGGAAAAAGGCGCATTAGGTATGTGTCCTCATAAGCCACTTCAAGACAAGCGGAATGAAATTCTCGGACATGATCACGGGGATCTCCTTTTCCTCTATATTTTTTGAATTTTGGTGTTTCAAACCCGCGTGGAAAGGGTGGCATATAAAGATTCCTATCAAACGGATAGGGACAGATGTCGTTAAGTGAAAATTGATTGGTCTTAACACCACTATGAAGTTGTTGGGCGAGATTCGCGACTTGTTGCCGCAACATCTCCATTTCATTTGGAGGAGGAGGTGGTGGGTTACCTCGAGGGATGTTATATCTGATGGGATCTCTACGCCTTTCCTCCTCATGGCGACTTTGTCTTTCTGATGCTTGTCTTAATTGGGCAAGATCAAAGTCTGAGGGGAGTTTGGCTCCTTCTTGAGCAAGTCTTAAGAAGTGAGCATCCGCATTGCTCCTGAGAATTTCATCAAATAATCTGTTAAAGTGAGGGTTATGCTGAACCCTTTCGATTGTTGAAGGAGTGGGACTACTTGGGTTTTCATCATTTACATTTCCTCCAAGTGCTTCTTGAAATTCATTGAGGTTTTCCTCTTCTTCCTCAATTTCTATTTCTCGTTGCCTTGATCGTGATCGGGTTTGAGCCATTTTGTTTGCAAGTTTGTGTTGAAGTTGATTGAAGATGATGATGAGTTGTTCGATGAAAGATGGATGATTAGTGGATTGTAGATCTCTAGCACTCTAAAGGTAAATGTAACCAGAATTCTTTCTTTGAATTGCTTGTTTGTTTTGATGATTTTGGATGTGATAAGGTGTAGAGAAATCTGAGATGTGTTACAGATTTTGACTACCTAGTAATGAGAGGATTCACTCATGAACTAGTTTTAACCTGCGTAGATGTGTCTCTTAGGATGAGCTTATCCTAGATGTAGAAACAATCTAAAAAGTGATGCGATGTGTTTGATTTCAAGCAATATCTAAAAGAGAACTTGGGACAAGAACCTCTTAATGTTTTGAGAGTTGGGACGGATTGATGATGAAGTGATGATGTATGAGTGAGATGATGGATGAAAATGTTTTCAACTTCAATAAAAACTTTGTGTTACAAATGGGACAAACTCTATCTCTTCCCTTTCAGGTGTTGGTGGCACTTCTCGAGGTGTGTTGTAGGTGATACAGATGTTTGGGAAGAAGTTGGGATTAATCTTTCCTCCTTGATTTTTGTGATAACTCAGAGCTCTATATTGCATAAAAGCTCTACGATTCAATGATTCTGAATCAAACTCGTTTGTTTTACCTTGAAGGTATAGACGCATGCGATGTAGAAAGACTCTATGTGAGACAAAGATTTGTCTATTTAGATAGAAGAATTTCCTCCTTTTGATTAAAGCCTTTGAGCTTAGTGGTCTCCTTTTCAAGGTGATATTCTGATGACACTTCTTCTTTCGCAAGATGTGAAGAATGGTCATAAAAGTTGTGACTTTGTGTTGTTTGCACTTTGTTTTTGGTATTTTTGGTTGTGTTGACAGATGTTGGATGAATACTTTTTTTTTTTTGGGATTGATTTTCTGATTTTTCTTTGACAAGAAAACAAAGCAAGCACACAAACACAAGATTGTAGCCTCAAGGGCACAAATGAGTATGGGTCTAGATCAACCCAATCCTTGGACTTGTTTTTGACCCTTCCTTTAGATGTATTTTAAGATGTATTTCCAAAGCCTGAAGTTGGCTCAATTCGCACTAGGTCTGTAAAATGAACACACTTCAAACACTTTTTATCCCTAAGGTCAAATGGCCAGTTGTGATAAATTTAGCCCACATCTTGATATTTCTTCGACTTTGGTACTACATACCTTATGAATCCCTCCGTGGCAGGTAAGGATGTGATATACTAAGTCTTGCACGAGCATAACAAATAGATGATCCCTATGATGGGGGAGTCACCACTTTTATCAAGCCACAAGTGACTTTTCAAAAAGCTATGTTTCTACTCAAGGAAATATGTATGGTGAGTATCTTGGGAGCAAAACCTTCTATGCTCTTGCACTAAATTATACCTCAAATATCCTCAATCAATAGAACGGGTGGGCTACTACTTAAAGGTGTTTAGTCATGTTCGATGTTTTTGGACATAAGTTCATTCTACAGTGACTCACTTAAGAGCCTTGTAACTGGTGGTGGGGCCCATTTGTCCTTTCGGCCAGTTACACTGTAGGAACAGCTATACCCAAGGCTACAGCTTTCGCTCTCACCTGATTTCTATAGCGGCTCGAAGGATTTACCGCTCGAGGTCGTTCCCAAGAGTATCGATCCCTTGGCAGGCCTCTCTTAAAAAGATAAAATTTTGAGTGTCACTAACACTTTTCTCTTGCACCTAGGACCACGAGAGCCAAGGGAGAGGATAGTGTGTGTTAGAAGTAGGTCCACTCGACTGACTGTTTGCACAAGCGTGCCAAATATGTAAAAACACTTGTTCTTTTTAATCCCACATTTTGCAAAGATGATCTAACTATTTGGAGATGTTGCTCCAACAGTCATGGTGTTCTTTTTAACTTCAAAGGCAATGTGTTTTGTAATCTAGAATTGGGAAATCCTGGTCAACTTAATGAAAAACACGTTTTGCTTTGAAGGAAAATTTGTTTGCCAATAGATCAAAAACAAGCGGATTGTTCTTTTTACTGCACCAAAAATTTGAAGTGTGGATTGTGATTTTTAAGTCCCAATTGATGCAAATGAAATCAAAGTTGTGTAGTTAATTTTAAGCACCAAAAGGAAAATGAGGCCTAACTAGAAAACAATGAAAATTTTTTTGTGTTTTTTTTTTTAAAGTTCTTTTTAAGCACTAAATGAAAATTTTTTTGTGATTTTTGTTGGGTTGTTTAACCTGCACAAAGAAAAAAAAAAGTTAATAAAAACCAATGCTCAAGGGGGGGCTTCCACAAGCCTAAGTTCTGATTTTTTGGTTACAAAGTGAATCAGACAACATTCTGTCGCAATAGCGCTAGTCTGTTTTTTTTACAGAAGCGCTGATTAATACAATAGCGCTAGTCTGCGGTCGCAGAAGTGCTAATTTGCACCGTAGCGTTGAAAGAAGAGAAAAATACGAGAAGACAAAAGCGCTGGAAGGGTGTCAATAGCGCCAGAACTGTGACAAAAGCGCTAGAATGTTGCCAATAGCACTTAAACCTTTTCAATAGCGCTATCTTAGGATCAATAGCGCTAAAAGAAATTGTTGCAACAGCGCTAAAACGTGTTCAATAGCGCCGAAGTGCGACCTGTGTGGCAATTTCAACAAGCAAAATGTTAATTTTCAAAAAAAAAGGATCAGAAGGTTGCGTGTTCGATTCACGTCGGGTTCACCAAATGATGCCCTCCTAAATGGCACAAGGTTAGTCTATGATCAAAGAACACAAAACACACAAAACGTTAGTGTTAGTCAATCAAAAACTAATCTAAAAAGGCATACCAAGAGGGACACTAAAAGCATGCTAATGTATCTAATAAACGAAACAAAGATTATGAGGTATCTCCAACTGCCTCTTAGCATGGCCTTAGCTCCTTCTCCCTTGTTCCTCTCCTCTCCAAGTTCCAAAATAGTGTAGCTCTCAGCAGCTTTTTGCACTATGGATGCTTATGGAGGATTGAGATTATAGTATAGCTTTAAATGTGAAATGAAAAGCTAATACTAATCTATTGATGCTAAAATGATATATTTTACCAAAAAGACAAGATGTTAGATTGCTTATGCTAAATGCTCTCTAAAATGTCTATAGCTTAGATGCATACAAGTTTTCAGGATCTGGATTATGAAGGAATGGGCTCTATTTATAGGAAAAATGGAGCAATGGATGGCCAGGATTGAAAGGTTTAATCAAGGGTCAAGCTTGAAAGTTGGGGATCCATGTGCACAATTGGCACCAATGAAATGATGACAAATGTCCACATAGGGTTGGGTTGAAAGAAGAGGTTGGAGGCATTAAAGGCCTGAGAAGACCTCATGTTTATCTAAAGGCTAAGGGTCAAGTCTAAATTAAGATTATCCATTGAATTAAGAGTTAATCCAAGGATAAACCTTTGTGCAAATGATTAAGAGATAATCATGGTCAAAGCATTAAAGGCTTGATGAGACCCTTGGGTTGAGTAGAGGTTGAGTCAAAACAAATGTTTTAACCATGTGGGAGGGTTGAATTAACCATTAATGGTTATTGGAGACTTTGGGGATTAAGTGGTTGAAAGTTGGAAGCCTTCAATGGTTATCAAAGACTTTGAGCCATTTAGTGGTTGAAGACTTGAAGCCTTTAATGGTTATCAAAGACTTTGAGGCTTTGAGAAGTGACTCCATTTTGCTTATGAATGTGACAATAATTAGGGGATGGATTAGGCTAATTAGGAAGGGGTTAGAAGAATCTAGAAGGGGATTAGATTTTGCAAGTGGATTTGGTGGGTGAGGGAAAATAGGATTTTATTTAAAATAAAAATTCATTTATTTCAAAATGTGTGCAAGTTGCATTTGTAGGAAAATGCAAGTGGGGTGGGGATAATGATTTAAATAAATATTTTATTTAATTTATTTAAAAGAGGAATAGGGGGATTTAATTAAATAAATAGATTTTATTTATTTAATTGATTTGAATTGGATTTAATGAATTAATTAAAATAAATTGAATAATTTATTTAATTAATAGAAGAATGTTTGGGGATAAATTAATTAAATATTAATTTAATTAATTGATGGCTAGTGGATTTTTAATCAAATAAATACGAAATATTTATTTAATTAAAATGGACAGATTTATGTGACTACAGTTAGCATACATAATCCTATCCATACAAGAAGTAATGGAAGATGGAGACAACCTTCAGGAAACAGGGTGAAACCAATCCATATAATGGTCCATAAGAATAGCCAAACAAGTAACAACATGATAAGAAGCCATTTACCCCATCCAAAACACTGAATTTTCGAATTTCTCAGAATGATCCACAACCCACCAATTTTGCCCATAAGATTCCACATCCTGCTAAGCATTGTATACTTCGAAAAAGAAAATAGACAAGTATGACCCATACCTGAATATCTAACAAAGATATATAACAGAGTAGGGGCTGTCATGATATGATTCTCAGAATATAATTCGAAGAGAGTATCCAGCCAGATAACACATCTGAATGATGAAAAAATGCTTCACTTACAACAAACTCAATCAATGAAACTCAACAACCTTAAACCCACAATACATAATGATTTATTTGCTAACCAATGAGCAGAATGTGAAAGCCGAAAATCATGACACAATCGATCACCACTGCGCTTTAGAAATCATGATTGCCACAAAAGATATTGTACTTAAGCTGACTGCATCGTCCAATGATTATCCCAAAAAGCAATATAGACCAGCCTCAAAATAGACTGAAAACAATGCCCCCAACCATCATGGAGAAAGAGAATAATCATAGCCTCAACCGCCAAAACGGGAAAAAGGAAATCAAAACCAAGCAACCCATATAGCCCAACAAACAAAGAACTATTAAATCAATGTCGACTGATCCCAAAGACTACCACCCTCCAACCTCAAAAGCGGATCCACTTCCAGGGATGACTATAACTAAGGTGCTGTCATAAGGCAAGGCAACACCCCACTTATAGACATTCAAAGAAGTAAACACCCCATGAAGCTAGAAAACTGTCCAATGCTATCATCAAAAAAAGCCTCCCTTCAAAAAATGGGGAAATTCTCCCAATAAATGTCAATAACAATGGTATTATTCCAAAACACCCTCATTATAAGCACTTACGAAAGAACAACCACATCAAGAAGGCATTTTAGATAGAATTTTCATACATGAGATAGGAAAATCCGAAGATGCAAGTTCTATGCGATCTACACGATCACTAATAACCTTATTTGCAAGAAAATCCACAAACACATTAATTTCTCTAAAACAGTGGGAGATCGAGAAAGTGGAGAAGCCATTAAGTTGAAGAAGAATGTGCTCCAGAAGGTACTGCATATGCCAAGAGACGCATTTTTTGGCAGCAACCGCCTGACAGACAAGCATTGAATCCCCTTCAATAACAATATCTTTGATATTTAGAGAATGAGCCAGATCAAGTCCAAAGGATAGAGTCTGAAATTCAGCCAAGTTGTTAGTGCCATGACCAATGTATTTACCAACTGCCATGATGATTTTTGTAGAATGGTCAAAGATAATTACCCCAATTCCAGATTTCCCGGATTGCCCTTAGAGGCCCCATCAAACTGAAGTTTGAAGGAAGGACAAGGGGGAGGGCTCCATTTAGCCATTTTTCGCTTAAGGTGCGAAGAAAAGACATCTGAAATAGCCCCATGAGAAGGCAATAAATGTAGAGAGGGCCATTTCAAAGTAACCCAGTTATCCCAATGAGAAAAGGTTGTTAATTGGCCTAAATTTTTATAAATGAAAGAAAGCACTACTTCACTAATGGAGGCTTGGATTTTCCCTATGATGTTTGACAAAGACATCGACTTATGATTAAAAATTCTTGCATTCCTTTCCAGCCAAAGATTCCAAATCACTAGAGATGGAGCAGTTATCCACAAAGATGAATAGAACGAAGCGGGAAGCAACAAGGGCCAGGATTAAAATTGTGAAAGTAGAGTTGAGCAAAGAGCAGAAGACCACCCTAACATACCAAACAACCAATACCAACACTCAGAGGCAAAAGGACAAAGCAGGAAAAGGTGGTCCACCGACTCCATGCAATATCCACAAAAAACACATGGGAAAACTGCCGTAATCCCAAGTGTGTGTCTCAAAATAATTAATAACAAAAGATTATTTCATTTTATATTTATTTCAATTAATATAGAATTAACTATATCCCCCAAAAGTTGCCCTAGAATAGGATTTTCTACCTTACATTGTTTACTATAGCTAGAAATAAAGTCCCAATATCTGTCTATCTATAGCCACTATACCCATATGTGAAGGAAGTCCTTACTCTCTTTCTTCAGCTGAAATCTAATATCTAGTTTGATCAACTATTGAGTCCATAGCTGGATGGATATTAGGATTCCCATATATTGGCCCCTATCTTAGATGAATAAAATATTCATTTATAGAGGATTTGGATGGAGAAACACATGGAACGAGGAGAGATTAAGAGTTGTGGTCATAATTATCAAAAAAGAAAAAAATGAAGTCAAAAGGGTCTCCCACTAATCTACACTCCAAGAACATATGGCCTTAGAAAAAAACAAGAAAGAAGTAAAATGATTAACTCACATCATTTTGAAGCATAAGTAAGAACTAGGTAATCTAATCATGAGAAAGAGAATCCCAATCACAAACATTCTATCTTCTACAAGCATCTAAAGTCCATTAAGCTACAAAATCAACAATCACATTTCATTCTTTAGGAATATGAACAAAAGACATGGAGTGGAAGTATTATATTAAATCATTAATTTAAGTGGTGAGAGAAAGAAAATGTCAAGAACTCTAAAAAATTTTTGTTATTCAAAAAAGAAACTAATTTGTGTTATTCATAAAAGAAACTAATATGATAGAATCAATCTCACAAATAGCATGCTTCCAACCCAATTTACAAGCTTTTGCAAAGAAATGATCAGAGCACAAGCTTCCATTTGATTATTGATAGAAAATGTAGTAGCCACAAAAAAAATAACTACATAGAACTAAACTATAAGTAAATTCTAGAATCTATCTAATTAGAATATGAAAATTCATAATGTACGAAATCTGAAACCTAAACATATGATCCATATTCTTTCAATGTCATTCTATACTCATCATTTTAGGCGTTTCATGTTTGTATCCTCGTCCCCTTTTTCCTCTCTTATGAAAAATTTATTTCTCTTTAATAACTTAAAAAATATGTCTACTCAAATATGCTTTCTACAGATTCTTCACCTTATGTTACTCTTCCACCTTGAAATAGATTATACAATTTTAATATGCACAAATATATTAAATGAGAGCATCAAATTTGAAGTTTGTCATACATGAAATAAAAATCTAAATCACTTACATATAAAATATTAGCATTTTGTGAAAATAATTATTTTAATATTTTATATCTAATTTTAAAATATATAATTTATAGATGATAATAGTTTGTTTTATATAAGAAATATAAAAGTGATTTTTAAACAATGATATGTTTAGGGTAAAAAAAAATGGACATGTATGATTACTATACTTTTGATCTAAATTTAATTGTTTTTCTAATTCATTTTGTAAAAAGCTATAATTGTGATGAAGTTCATTTTTAGACTAATTTAAAAATAAATAAATCATTCACTGTAATTCAATCCCAATTTAATAAAATTTTGGTAAATTAATATGTCTGTACACTTAATAAAAAATAAAATAAAATAAATAATTTATTGAGATTATTGATTGTGTGTGCCTTTACATCAACAAATAGTTAAATTTAAAATAAAGTATTATAGATAAAAGATATATTAAATATATATAATTTTAAAAATATTAAACTCCAAGATATATCTCTTAACATTTTTAAATAAATATATTTAAATGATTTATACTAATACATAATCTAATTATTAATTAATTGAAAATTAATTAAAAACAACATGCCTGAGTTATATAAATCTTATAAAATCAATTAACTCAAGTTAAAAAATAAAAAATAAAATTATTGTTAGGGTTCACTAAATTAACTTGCCAGATATACACATAAATACACTCTCTGATATACACATATATTCATTTATTAACTGGAGTGAAAAGTGCAAGAGTGAGTGAGACCAATAAAACTAAAACGAATTATTTTGGATTTCCTAAAAATCTGTTTATAACAGCTAAATTGTATTTAGCCAATAAGTGTATAGAAAAATAATTTTCGTAATTTATAATGTTAAAAATTGTACAATTAGACTTTGGTAAATAAAAAGATTGAAAAAATTAAAAGTTAAAATTTGTTTGTGTTTGGTTCAAATTAATTTTTTTAATAACTAGTTAACTGGAAAAACAAAAAACTCATTACCTAACGACAAGTACTAATAAATAAGAATTATAGATGACCATTATTTTTTATTTTATTTTTAAATTAAATAAATCAAAATCTTAAATACATTTAAAAAATGTAAGAGATATTGTCATTTATATTAAATGTATGAATGTAGAATTTTATTATTTACTAGCATATATACCTTAAAATTTAATTTAATCTATGTAAAGTACACTGAGAGATATCCTTCTGGAGGCGCCTATTTTTGAGAAGGATATCTCTCGGCGTACTTTATATAGATTAAATTAAATTTTAAGGTATATATGCTAGTGGCAGTGGCGCTGCACAATAAAATAAATCAATATATAATTTTATATAGTATTTTTTTATGTATCTATTTAGACTATTTTCAATAATATGTGTGTGTGTGTGTGTTTTGCAAGATCAAAGCAAATAGTAAAATATAAGAAATATTAATCTTTATTTAATGGAAAGTATTATGGTTATGGTTAGTGTTATGGTTGAGGATAATGTTTACATCATGGTTCGAATTAGGGTTATGATAATGGTTAGGGTTTATATCATGGTTGGGTTAGGATCAATGTTGGGGTTTGCTTTTGGTGGAGGATTATGGTTAGCATTAGGGTTATGATTATGGTTTAATATTAGGATTAAACTTATGGTTAGGGTTAGGGTTCAGTGTCAGGGTTACAATTATGTTGAGGGTTTACATCAAAGGTAGGGTTAGGGTATGCATAGTTATAGTTAGGGTTAGAGTTAGAATTATAACTGGGGGTATGGTTAGGATTAGGACGTGGTTTATGTTTTGGCTATGGTTAGTGTTTTTATTAATTTTAGGGTTCTTTTTAGGGTTATGATTAAAGATTATAATTAGTGATTATAATTAAAATTAGGGTTAGGGTTAGGGTTAGGATAATAATTGGGGTTAGGGTTAGGATTATAA
Source organism: Cryptomeria japonica (assembly GCF_030272615.1). Lineage (NCBI taxonomy): Eukaryota > Viridiplantae > Streptophyta > Pinopsida > Cupressales > Cupressaceae > Cryptomeria > Cryptomeria japonica. The sequence continues at coordinate 16,236,144 of NC_081413.1, read as the reverse complement.
TTAGAGTGAGGGTTATGATTAGGATTATAATTAGGGACAGGGTAAGTCTTAGTGATTAGGGTTAGGGTTATAATTAGGGTTAGGGTTATAATTATAATTAGGGCTAGGGTTAGGGTTAGGGTTAGGGTTAGGGTTAAGGTTGGGGTTGGAGTCAGCCTTAGTGATTATAATTAGGGTTACAATTAAAGATTATAATTAAAGTTAGGGTTAGGGTTATAATAATAATTAGGGTCAAGGTTATGGTTATGATTATAATTAGGGTTAGTATTAGAGATTGGGGTCAGTCTTTGATTATAATTAGGGTTAGGGTTAAAAATTATAATTAGTAATTATAATTAAAATTAGGGTTAGGGTTAGAATTATAATTAGGATTAGGGTTAGGGTTAATATTGCAATTAAATATAGTATGTGATGATAGCTATAAGAGTTAGGGTTTGGGTTAGGATTAAGGTTGGGTTAGAGTAGGGTTAGGGTTAGAATGGGGTTCAATTATGCTTAGAGTAGGGTTCAAGTTGTAATTAGGGTTCAAATTTATTGTTAGAGTTGAGTTTAGGGCTAACATTCAATTAGAGGGATTATGGTTAAGGGTTAAGATCATAGTTAATTAGAGTCACAGTTTAATTGTGGAAGGGGTTTAATATATTTAGGGTTAGGATTAGAGGTCAATTAGGGCTATGATTCAATTACATTAGGGCTAGGTTTAAATTAGGATTAGGGCTAGTGCTTATTAATGGTAGAATTAGGGTTCAAGTTGTAGTTAGAGATTAATTCTAGGGTTATAATTAAGCTTAGTGTTATGTTATCGTTAGGTCTCAATTATGATAAGATTAGGTTATTGGTAGGGTTCAATTAGGTATAGATTAGGGATATTGTCAATGTCAACGTTTGATTGTGATATGCGTTTATTTATAGTTAGGGTTAGCATTATATTTTAATTTGGGCTAGCATTAGGGTAGGGTTAAATTATGATTAGAGTTCAATTAGGTTATGGTTTTGGGGTTAGGGTTATGTTATGATTAGGGTTAGGGTAACCATAATTACAATTAGGGTTAGGGTTTTGTGTTAGGGTTAAGATTAGTATTAGGTTTAGGGTTAAGGTATACATAATTGTTAGAGCATACAAATGATCAATAATAGGCATTTCGAGAAGGATATAGATCTCGATATGTTTAATATATATATATATATATATATATATATATATATATATATATATATATATATATATATATATATATATATATATATATATATATATATATATATATAAGTTATATAAGTTAGTAGTAGTTATGACACAACATGGAAGATATTAAATATGTTAATATATAATTATACAAATTATTAAGCTTCACGTTAGAGTTAGGTTCTACAATTACAATTATGGTTAGGGTTAAGGTCTACGTTAGAGTTAAGGATATGCTTTGGGTTTTGGTTAGGGTTATGACCTTAGTGTTAAGTTTAGGGTTACGACATGATTATTGTTAGGGTTAGCGATTAGGTTTATGGTTAGGTTAGGATTAGGGTTAAGATTATGATGAGGGTTAGGGTTGAGGGTTATGGTTAAGATTATGATTATGGTTATGGTTCACATCATGGTTGGGGGTATGATTAGTTTTAGGGTTTAGGGTTCTAGTTAGGATTATGGGTAGTGTTAGCGCTATGGATAGGGTTAAGGGTTAGGGTTGGCATAATGGTTACGATTTATATCATGGTTAGAGTTAAGGTTATGGTTTGGGCTATAGTTTAAGATTGGTGTTAAGGTTTAAATATGTTAAAATATAATTATACTATTGTATTATTAAGCTTAGGGTTAGAGTTAGGGTTTGTTGTTACGATTATGGATAGGGTTAAGGTCTACAAAATCATTAGGGCTAGAGTTAGGGATATGTTTTTGGTTTCAATTAGGGTTAAGGTTTAGGGTTATGGCCTTAGGGTTAAGTTTAGGGTTACAACATGATTATTGTTAGTGTTAGGGATTAGGGTTATGGTTAGGTTTGAATTAGGTTTAAGTTTATGATGAGGGTTATGGTTAATATTATGGTTATGGTTATGGTTTACATCATGGTTGGGGCTATGATTAGGCTTAGGGTTTTAGGGAACATCTAGTTAGTATTATAGCTAGGGTTAGGGTATACATGATGGTTAGGGCTAGGGTTAATGTTAGGGATAGGGTTCAGGGTTAGGGTTAGGATAATGTTGCAGTTTATATGATGGTTAGGGTTAGGGTTTAGGGTTAGGATTATAATTACAGACAACTTTAGAGTTAGAATTATAGTTATAGTTACAACTTAGGATATGCTTTAGGATTAAGGTTAGTGTTAGAGATTAGTGTTATGATTATGGTTAGATTTTATGGTTCGGGTTAGGATTTAAATCACGGGTAGGGTTCATATTTAATCAGTGTTAGGGTTAGTGTTTAATAAAGTTATATTTCAAATCCATTAGGATTTAGTTAGGGCTATAAATAGTGCTACAATTTGAATAGGGCTAAGGTTTAAGGATAAAGCATGTTTTTAGGGTTAGGGCTATGGTTAAGATTATGATTATGGTTATGGTTCACATCATGGTTGGGGCTATGATTAGGCATAGGGTTTAGGGATAAAATATGTTGTTAGCATTAGGGATTTATAAAAAATCTCGAGTTTAAGGTTAGGTTTAATATTTAATTAGTGTTAAGGATACCATTTAATTAGGGTTAGGCTCAAATTATGGGATACATTAGCATAAAGGTTAAATTAAGGTTGGGGTCAATGTCAGGTTGAGTTTAGGGTTAAGACTACCATAAGGTTTAGGTTGTTTAAGATTATTAATGTTAGGATTAATTTTAGGGTCAAGTTATTGTTAGGGTTCAATTACAATTATGGTGAAGATTAGGTTATGATTAAAGTTACTAGTATAGGATAAAGCTTGGGGTTAGGGTTAGGGTTTGAGCTATAGTTTAATATTGGGATTAAGGTTTAATCAAGGTTATAGTATGTTAGCATAAATATTTAATTAGGGTTAGGATTCAATTAGCTCTAGATTAGGGATATTATGAAGGTTAGGGTTTGAGTACATGGTAAGGATTTGGTTAGAGTTATGGTTAGTATTATAATTAAATAAAGGTTAGAATTAGGTTTGTGATTCATTTACATTGTGCTGAAGGTTTGGGCTATAATTTTGTTACAATTAGGGTTAGTATAAATTATGGCTACTTTAGGGTTTAGTTAGGATTAGGATTATTATTGCAATTAAATTAGGACAAAATTAAGGTTAGAGTTAGTGTTATGATTAAAATAGGGTTAGGGTTCAATTAGGTTTGGGTGAAGAATACAATCAAGGTTAGGTTAGGTTAGGTTTAGGGTTAAGGTTATGCTAGGGGTAGGGTTTAAGTTCAAGATAGGGTTTAATTATGATTATAATTAATTTTAAGGTGATGTTTTTGTCATGGTTCAATTACGATTATATTAGGTTAGGGTTGATGCTAGGTCATAATGAGGGCTACCATTCTAGAAATCTTATTTGGGTTAGGGTTTAATAAGTATTTGATTTAGTATTACAATTCAATTAAATTTTAATTATTCAAGGTTAGGGTTAATGTTTAATAAAAAATATATTTAGAAAAGAGAATTTAGAAAAAAAGTATACTTCCCATGTAGGAGTCAAACACAAGTAAACAAAAAATAACTTATTGCCTAATTTACCATGAAACCCAAAATGTTGACATCCAACACATTAAATTAGTTAGGATGAGAGTTTAGCTAGGGTCACTTTTAATTCTAGGGTTAGAGTTAAGTTTAGGGTTTAGTTAGGGTCCAATTAGGGTTCAGTAAGGGTCACTTTTTAATTCTAGAGTTAGAGTTAATTTTAGGGTTCAATCCTGGTAAGATTAAGTTTAGTGTTACAATTATGCTACAATTAGGGTTAATATTGTAGGATTATGCATTCATAAAAATTATTAATTGTTTCTTATAAAATATTAATAAAAATCTTCATTTTTATGTACATTTTTTCAATACTTCTATAAAATAAATACCTTTAAACTTTGTTCTAATAAAATTAAGACATTTTAAAATAGCTTAAAGTTTTTCTTTAATTAAAATTATTTTCTTTTAACATTTTAAATTTTTTATAATTAACATAAAAATTCTTTTTGACCTTTCTAAATTAATAATCATATGTTATTTTTGAAATATTTTTATAACTCAACTAAAATAGAAAAATCACATCTATATGATAAATTAGAAACTTTTAATACTAAATATTTTAATATCTTAAATATTATATAGGATTTTTTAAATATTTGTGTATGTAGGTAACTTTGATTTTTTGAATCTAGAAACAATTTATTTTATGATTGGAATTTAGAAACATAGAAATTCTTTTTGATCTTTCCAAACTGAAAATTAAGATCCTTTCATTTTAAAAAAAATAAAAAAATATTGCTTCTATTTTTAGTATTCTAATCCTTTTTAACCTTTCTAAATTGAAAATTAAATTATTTCCTTTTTAAGCAACTTATGATAATATTGCTAAGCATTTTTACTTTGCTAATGAGGTATAAAAAACTATAATATTTCATTAAAAATCTAGCCAATAGAGAAACATGAGAAATGTGTTTTCACAACATATCATATACAAAAAAAAAAGAAATTGTAAGATTAGGTACCTAAAATAAAATTACATTGCCTTCTAAGTCGTACATAGCAACAACAACGATGTAGTGGCAAATTTGGCAGAGAAAATTGGCAAGTTGATAGGCAACCTAGTGCGATGTCTCCAAACTGCAAAATCTATAACCAAAAAAATAAAATTACAAAACATATAACCCAAAACAAACTACTACTCGATCTGAAAATAAAAAAATTGTAATATTATTATGTCATCTAAAGTATGTATGTATTTTGGAAAAAAAAAACAAATAATTAAGAAACAATGTTAAAAGAGTATATAATGTTGAATCAATATACAAAAATTTACTTCATGTGATCTGCATTTAGCATATCTGTAAATCTAAGTGACCAGATCAAGTCACATTTGCCATCCCCAATGTGTGCTAAAATGGTTGCTTTCAATTATCTCTTACAATACCCTGCTTTCATTCACTACTCATATTCTATGTGGCTTCCACGCGGGGGCAGAATGAGGAACTCATGCTCTCTGTTCCACCTCAATCCATGAGTTTCTATCATCGAAATGTTGTATGCATTCATCACAACCTCCTGAGGCATTTCCTTCAACCCAAATTTTCTTCCAGTATATCTCGAACGGATTGGACTACAAATCAATCAATCAATCACAACCCTCAGCACACTTTTCCAAGTAATGTTGCAGAAGGAAAGTAGTGAAATTGATGAACTCACCTGTGGCATGTGGTAATCCAATCGAAGCCCTGACATCCATCAAAGCATAATGAAAGGGAGTTTGTCAGATATTACATGAAAATGTGAAGTGTAGAATAATAGACAAACCACATGAATTGTTTGATTGCAGAATTGAAATCGATAAGCTAAAGAAAGAGGGGAACGCAATATAATTAAAATGGGTGAGTATAACGGAAGTGATTATGTATATGTAGCCGAAGCAAGTCAGTTACCTTCTGCATTCTAATCGTTTCAACTTTTGTGCATGCACATAAAGCCATTGTAACCATCATTTGTTGTATAATAATAAGTAATCTGTGAATTATAACTGTCGAAATTACATTCTTCAGCAGTTACAAGTATAATTCATTGACCTTCCATCTCGACAATAATTCGAATGCTTGTTATTTCCATGTATGACTGACGGAATACAAAAAGTTTCTTTTATTGTTATTTCCATGCATGACTGAGGGGAATACAAAAAGTTTCTTTTTTCTTACACCGTTACTCATGATGACTTCCTATATTGATGCCATTGTAGGTTACACCTCTCGGCGTAATTATATTTAAATAAATAAATTAAATATATCTATTTTTAATAGCTTTTAAAGTTAAATGTTTTATCTCTTTTTATTAATTTTAAATATTTATTTATTGTAATTCTTTAAATTTCAATCTTTATTTAAAATTTAGATATTTTTATAATTAATAATTTATATTTACATAAAAAATTATATTTCTTTACAATCAGCAACATGTTTATTATGGGAGTTCTAATAATTTAATATTCAAGCTTATTTCATTTGACAAAAACTTTTGTAATTCGAATATAAGGAATTTTAACAATTAAATTCATGATTTATTTATTAAAAAAATTTAATGTTAATATTTTAAATTATATAGTGTCTAAGGTAGATAAGACATAAAAGTGGCTGAAAAATATAGATGATGGTCACAAGAATATTTTAATCAAAATCTGGAAATATTCATTTTCAAATATTAAAAGGGAATTTAAATTCAATTTCAATACCTTAAATTAAAATTTGATCACTGACTTTTCTCCTCTCCCTCTCTTCTCTCTCTCTAACTCTCTCTCTCGCTCTAGCTCTCACCCTCTCTCTAAACACATGAACCTTAGGGAATTGTTAATAGGGAGAATTTCTTGGTTTTAGGTTTTCCACCTTCTAACTTTTTTATACGTTGACAAAGCTTCAAAGATATATAGTGACATCATAACTCAATCAACATATTATATAATTTTTGTAATAAATTTTTAATTTTAGTTGAATCATGGATAAAAAATTTAGTCATTAAAAATTAATTGTAATAAATTAATAGTAATTGCTAATCTTAAACTAATATTCATTAACAAAAATATTTATTTATAATCTAGTAACTCATTTTCAACAATTAAAAATAAATCTTTTCAACCACATAAATATTTTAGTTTAAATTCGGTGATAATCATTTATAAATATTAAAAAGGAATTTCAATTCAATTTCAATATTTTAAATTAAAATTTGACACTAACTTCTCTTCTCTCCCCTTCTCTCTCTATCCCTCTATCATTGTGCCACATATACCTTTATTTATCCCTCTCCCTCTCCCTCTATACCTATCTATATCTTCCTCTCTATCTCTATCTACCTTTATCTCTCCTTCTACCTCTTTCATTCTATCTATATATCTTTTTCTATTTATCTCTCCCTCTACCTCTCTCTATCTCTATATATTCCTCTCTCTCTTCATCTCTACTTTTATCTACTCTAAACTAACCACACTAATGACTAATGGAACATGATGCTTCGTGTCTCTTATTTAAATGTGTGTACACCTTGCCTATTTAGGAAAATGCAAGTGGGTGAAAGATAAAGGGGATTTAAATAAATGTTTATTTATTTAAAAGTGCAAGGAAGGATTAATTAAATAAATATGTATTATTTATTTAATTAATTGTCTGAATTTGGTTAAGTGAATAAAATACAATAAATAAAATATTAATTAATAGAAGAAGATGGCTAGGGTGATTAATTAATTTAATTAATCATTGATCGATGATTAAGTAATCAAATAAATACTAAGTATTCATTTAATTAAGTGGACAGATTTATGTGTCTACATTTGCCCCCCTTTGAGATGGTGTGGTTTATCGCATTGTTTCAAAGAAAAATTAGTAAGCATGGTACATGCCCTAGAATGCGCCAAGTTGGTGGTTAGGTATGCCCCCTTGAGAGATGGGACAAAATTTCAAAAATTTGAGCGATCTCTCAAATTTTTAAAGAAAATTAGGAATGGATAGAATGGAGGATTTGGGAATGAGGTATGGAGGAGAAGGATAAGCCGAAAAGTACCCTTACCCTAGGTTAGGTAGGAGATACTATATAAAAGCAGTGTTGTGGTGCATTTGATGGATGCTGTAAAATTGATCAATATTGGTTGGACAGTCTAGTGCAATTGATCGAATAATTGCCCCGGTTTAGTCAGAGCGTGACAATTGATGTCAGTTGTTTGCTTGGATAGGATAAAGTCTGAGTACGTGAGTCAAATTGACCTAATGAGACTTAGATAATTGATGTAATTGCCCGATGAAGTCAAGGTATCTGAAGCAAAATACTCGTTAAGACTTAGACAATAGATGTAATTGTCTATTTTGATTGTGTTTGATTGGTTGATCAATTGACAATATTTGCATTGTAGACTATTTGTGGTGTTTGTTGACTCATCATACCTATTAATACTAGGCAATTGATGTAAATGTCTGTTGTAGTCTAGGTGTGCATGAGTCGATGTACATTTGGAGACATAGTAACTTGCTTTGCTTATAGGATGACCTAGGTAACGTAGGTTACACAACCCCTCCTTTTAGAGATGAACTATGATGAATGTGGCTTCATTGGTTTGAGGGGACATGATGTAGGGTATGTGATGCTGATGATCAAGATGGGGAGGGTGAGGTGGGGAAGTCAATTTTAGATAGAAGGTATGGAGGACCTAGTACTCGTTCCTGTGGAAGAGGATCAAAATAGAGTTATTCGTTGACATGAATGGGGTGTGTATCATTGTACCTGTAGTCACATAAATCTGTCCACTTAATTAAATGAATATTTAATATTTATTTGATTATTTAACCATCAATTAATAATTAATTAAATTAATATATTTAATTAATTCATCTTAACCCTCTTCTCCTATTAATTAAATAAATTATTCAATTTATTTGATTTAATTCACTTAACCAAATTCAGACCATTAATTAAATAAATAAATCATATTTATTTAATTAAATCTTCTCTCACATTTAAATAAATTAATATTTATTTAAATCCCCCAAAATCCCACCTCTCACATTTAAATAAATAAATCATTTATTTAAATCACCTTTATCCTCTACCCACTTGTATTTTCCTACAAAAGCAAGTTGCACAATTATTTTAAATAAATAATTTATTTAAATCACCTTTATCCTCCACCCACTTGTATTTTCCTACAAAAGCAAGTTGCACAACTATTTTAAATAAATTATTTATTTAAAATCCTATTTATCCTCACCCACTTGAAACCTTTAATGGTTTCCCTTAAAGTATTCAAACTTGATGGCTTTAAAGTCTTCAAACTTGATGGCTTCCTTCTATAGTCTTCTTAAGACTTTAATGGTTTTCCTTAAAGTCTTCAAGCCTTTAATGGTTCCCCTCAAAGTCTTCAAGCATTTTAATGCTTTATCTTCCTTTTTCTCATTTAAATAAATTAATATTTATTTGAATATTTATCCAAATACAACTTGCACACATTTATTGAAATAAATGAATTTTTATTTTAATAAAATCCTATTTTCCCTCACCCACCAAATCCACTTGCAAAATCTAATCCCCTTCTAGATTCTTCTAACCCCTTCCTAATTAACTTAATCCATCCCCTAATTATTGTCACATTCCTAAGCAAAATGGAGTCACTTCTCAAAGCCTAAAAGTCTTTGATAACCATTAAAGGCTTTCAACCTTCAACCACTAAATGTCTCAAAGTCTTGGATAACCTTTGAAAGCTTCCAACCTTCAACCACTAAATAGCTCAAAGTCTTTGAAAACCATTGAAGGCTTCCAACCTTCAACCACTTAATCCCCAAAGTCTCCAATAACCATTAATGGTTACCTCAAACCCTCCCACATGGTTAAAACATTTGTTTTGACTCAACCTCTACCCAACCCAAAGGTCTCATCAGGCCATTAATGCTTTGACCATGATTATCTCTTAAACATTTGCACAAAGGTTTATCCTTGGATTAACTCTTAATCCAATGGGTAATCTTAATTTAGACTTGACCCTTACCTTCTAGATAACCATGAGGTCTTCTCAGGCCTTTAATGCCTCCAACCTCTTCTCTCAACCCAATCCTATGTTGAAACTTGTCACCATTTTATTGGTGCCAATTGTGCACATGGATCCCCAACTTTCAATCCTAACCCTTGTTAAGATTGCTCAATCTTAACCCTTCATTTCCCTATTTCTTCTATAAATAGAACCCTTCTCCTCAAGCAAAAGGAGAAGCATTTTAGAGTATTGTTGTTATACTAGCATTAGCATAGAGCTTTTTCATAGCATCACTATCTACTCTAGCATAGTATTTAGCTTTTCATTTCATATTTGAAGCTTAGTATTAAATCTCAATCCTCCATAAGCATCCATAGTGCAAAAAGCTGCTGAGAGCTACACTCATTTGGGACTTGGAGAGGAGAGGAACAAGGGAGGAGCAACTATGAGCATCTTGATTAGCTATTTCATTTTATGTTTATATGCTTTCTATTTCATGCTTAATATCTCTCTTGATATGCCTGTTTAGGATAATCTTTTGTTGCTAACACTAACGTTTGTTTCTTGTGCTCTTGTGTGTGTTGCCATCAAACAGATTTTCTAATCCTTTTTGCAGAGCATCATTTGGTGAACCCGACGTGAATCCAAACACCAAAAAGATCATTTTTTTTTTAACCAATAACATGTTTGAATGTTGAAAATGTCACACAGGTTGCGATTTTGACACTGTTTTGGTGCGTTTGGCATTATTTTGGTGCTATTCCCCCTGTTTCAGTGCTTTTCCCTTCTCTGTCTTTCCCTTTCTTTTAATACGTTTGTGTTAAATAGTGCCTCTGTTCAAACGCAGACTAGCGCTATTGTAACAAAACGTTGTACAAATCACCTTGCAACCAAAAAAAAAAAAAATTTAGGCTTGTAGAAGCCCACCAAATAGGCAGATTTTACTAACTATTTTTCTCTTTTGTGCAGATTTAAATTAGATTAAAGAGTAGATTTATATTTTTTACTAACTTGTTTTTGAAGTTGGTTTTAAAAATGAATTCACTTTTTATTTTGGTTTAAAATTAACTTCACATTTCAAATTTGGGCTTTTGAAAAAGAATCACACATTTGTTTGGGGCTCTTAAAAAGAATTTCATTGTTCCAAGGTAAAAAGAACCACAAACTTATACAAAAACAACTTTATTTTTTTTGCAAGTTAGGAAACAAACTTCGTTTTGGTGCTTAAAATCAACAAGACAAATTTTATTTCTTGCATCAAGATAAAACTTACAATCCACACTTCTATTTTTGGTCCAAATAAAATTCACAATCAACTTGTCTCATTTTTAAAGCAATTTTACTTCATGCAAACGTGTTTTTCATTAAGTTGACCAGGATTTTCAAATTCTAGTTTACTCCAACAATTGCCTTTGAAAATTAAAAAGAACACCATGATTGTTGGAGCAACATCTCCAAATAGATAGAAAATCAATGCGATGACAAATTAAAAGGAACAAGTGAATTTTGTGTTTGGCACACTTGTACAAAAGAGTTGGTCGAGTGGTCCTACCTCTAACACACACTATCCTCTCCCTTGGCTCTCGTGGTCCTAGGTGCAAGAGAAAAGTGTTAGTAACGCTCAAATTTTATCTTTTTAAGAGAGGCCTGCCAAGGGATCGATACTCTTGGGAACGACCTCGAGCGGTAAATCCTTCGAGCCGCTATAGAAATCAGGTGAGAGCGAAAGCTGTAGCCTTGGGTATAGCTGTTCCTACAGTGTAACTGGCCGAAAGGACAAATGGGCCCCACCACCAGTTACAAGGCTCTTAAGTGAGTCACTGCAGAATGAACTTATGTCCAAAGCCATCGAACATGACTAAACACCTTTAAGTAGTAGCCCACCTGTTCTATTGATTGAGGATATTTGAGGTATAATTTAGTGCAAGAGCATAGATGGTTTTGCTCCCAAGATACTCACCATACATATTTCCTTGAGTAGAAACATAGCTTTTTGAAAAGTCACTTGTGACTTGATAAAAGTGGTGACTCCCCCATCATAGGGATCATCTATTTGTTATGCTCGTGCAAGACTTAGTATATCACATCCTTACCTGCCACGGCGGGATTCATAAGGTATGTAGTACCAAAGTCGAAGAAATATCAAGATGTGGGCTAAATTTATCACAACTGGCCATTTGACCTTAGGGATAAAAAGTGTTTGAAGTGTGTTCGTTTTACAGACCTAGTGCGAATTGAGCCGACTTCAGGCTTTGGAAATACACCTTAAAATAAATCTAAAGGAAGGGTCAAAAACAAGTCCAAGGATTGGGTTGATCTAGACCCATACTCATTTGTGCCTTTTAGGCTACAATTTTGTGTTTGTGTGCTTGCTTTGTTTTCTTGTCAAAGAAAAATTAGAAAATCAATCCCAAAAACAAAGTATTCATCCAACATCTGTCAACACAACCAAAAATATCAAAAACAAAGTGCAAACAAACAAAGAGTCAAAAATTTATGACCATTCTTCACATCTTGCGAAAGAAGAAGTGTCATCAGAGTATCACCTTGAAAAGGAGACCACTAAGCTCAAAGGCTTTAATCAAAAGGAGGAAATTCTTCTATCTCAATAGACAAATCTTTGTCTCACATAGAGTCTTTCTACATCGCATGCGTCTCTATCTTCAAGGTAAAACAAACAAGTTTGATTCCGAATCATTGAACCGCAGAGCTTTTATGCAATATAGAGCTCTGAGTTATCACAAAAATCAAGGAGGAAAGATTAATCCCAACTTCTTCCCAAACATCTGTATCACCTACAACACAGCTCGAGAAATGCCACCAACGTCTGAAAGGGAAGAAGAAGAGTTTGTTCCATTTGTAACACAAAGTTTTTATTGAAGTTGAAAAACAAAACATCCATCATCTCATTCATACATCATTATTCCATCATCAATTCATCCCAAAACTCTCAAAACATTAAGAGGTTCTTGTCCCAAGATTCCTTTTTAGATATTGCTTGAAATCAAACACATCACATCACTTTTAGATTGTTTCTACATCTAGGATAAGCTCATCCTAAGAGACACATCTACGCAGGTTAAAACTAGTTCATGAGTGAATCCTCTCATTGCTAGGTAGTCAAAATCTGTAACACATCTCAGATTTCTCTACACCTTATCACATCCAAACTTATCAAACAAACAAGCAATTCAAAGAAAGGAATTTCGGTTACATCTACCTTAAAAGTGCTAGAGATCCCCATACAACACAAATCACCAATCATCAATCTTTCATCACCAACTCATCATCATCTTCAATCAACTTCAAAACAAACTTGCAAACAAAATGGCTCAAACCTGATCACGATCAAGGCAGCGAGAAATAGAAATTGAGGAAGAAGAGGACAACCTCAATGAATTTCAAGAAGCACTTGGAGGAACTGGGAATGATGAAAACCCAGGTACACCCACTCCTTCAACAATCGAAAGGGTTCAGCATAACCCTCATTTTAACAGATTATTTGATGAAATACTAAGGAGCAACGCAGATGCTCACTTCTTAAGACTTGCTCAAGAAGGAGCCAAACTCCCCTCAGACTTTGATCTTGCCCAATTAAGACAAGCATCAGAAAGACAAAGTCGCCATGAGGAGGAAAGAGGTAGAAATCACATCAGATATAACATCCCTCGAGGTAACCCACCACCTCCTCCTCCAAATGAAATGGAGATGTTGCGGCAACAAGTCGAGAATCTCGCCCAACAACTTCATAGTGGTGTTAGGACCAATCAATTCTCACTTAACGACATCTGTCCCTATCCGTTTGATAGGAATCTTTATATGCCACCCTTTCCACGCGGGTTTGAAACACCCAAATTTGAAAAATATAGAGGAAAGGGGGATCCCCGTGATCATGTCCGAGAATTTCATTCCGCTTGTCTTGAAGTGGCTTATGAGGACACATACCTAATGCGCCTTTTTCCCCAAAGCTTGGGAGGAACCACCACATCATGGTTTTCCCGACTACCAGGTGGCATTAGAACATTTGAGGAACTCATCCAGAAGTTCCTATCTCATTACTCTCATAACATTGAACGCGACATCACCATGGCTGATCTATGCAATACCAAACAAAAACCAGGTGAACTATTCTCAGTATTCTTGCAACGATGGCGCCAAATGTCTAGCAGACGTTCTCTTCAGTTACCTGAACGAGAACTAGTGGAAATTTTCATTTCCAACTTAAACGAAGAAATGGAATTTCACCTGGATGTCAAAGACACAGACTCCTTTAACGATATGATCACCAAAGGTATAAAATGTGAAAGGGCACTCATCAAGAAAGGACTCATCAAAATCTTTAATGAACCAAAGGATGGTCCTCGCCCGCGCTTCAATAGTGATAAACCAAACTTCTGGAACAAGAATAAGAATATCGTCAATGATGGGGTTGTGGATGCTCGAACTATCCAAAATGCACAACCTGTGGTTCGATTTGCAGGACAAAATCCTCCACCTCAAAATAACACAAATCTTCCTCTTAATCAAGGTCGCATCACATCTCATGATGAACCAAGACCTCGTCCACAAAAACAAAAACGCACATACACTCCCTTAGGGGAACCCATTGAAACAGTGTTGCGACAACTCCTCTCTCAAAATTTGGTCACTCTACCTAAGCTATCAAACTATGAGCCTCAAGTCAAACCAGCATGGTGGAGAGATACTGAACATTGTGAGTTCCATCAAGGACGAGGACACAAGACAAGTAATTGTCATCGATTGAAAGATCTCATTCAAGATCTTATTGATCGAGGAGAAATTGAGATTGAAGGACATGATCCAAAAATGACAAATAATGATCATTTAATGTTTAAGAATCCACTTCCATCACAAGATCAAAGGGGTCCTTCCACTTCCCGGCGAGGCACTGATACCACTGATTATACGCAGGCTGCGTATAACTACACTGTAAATCACCTGTATGATGCCAGTGAACAAATTGCAACCATAACCTTCAAAAATCCCACCTCAAATTGCAATGTTGTTACACGTCATGGCAAGGTCACCATCAAGGCAGCTCCACAAGGCACCACCTCCGTCCCAAAGCAGTACAATCTTGTGGAACAATTAGACAAAACCCCTGCACTTATATCCATTTTGGAGCTTTTGCGTCTGTCACCCTCTCATAAAACAATCTTGGATCAAGCACTCCAAGAGGCGTCAGTCCCTGCAAACCTAAACACGGACCAATTTCAAGCCATGGTTGGAACTCTAAAGTCATCACCTTGTCTCACTTTTTCTGAAAGTGACAACTCTTCGTTCCAACAACCTCATAACGCCTCACTCCACATTGAAGGCTTTGTCAACCAACACAGGATCAAGCGAGTCTTGATAGATAATGGAGCAGGCCTAAACATCTGTACACTACAGTTGGTCACAGCATTGGGATATGCAATAGAATCAGTGGATCCTCGCAAGAAGATCACCATCAAAGCCTATGATGATGCAGAGCGTTCATCCAAAGGAGCTGTGGTACTACCAATCCGAGTGGGCCCTGTGGTAAAGCATATCATTTGTCAGGTTCTGGACCTTCCTCTGCCATATAATCTATTATTAGGGAGACCTTGGATACATGCCATGCAAGCTGTTCCATCTACCTACCATCAATGTATCAAGTTCCCACATAACGGGGTCGAGATCACAATCCTGGGCGATGCAAATCCCTTTGCATTTTGCCATAATATCAGCCATCAACCAGAGATTACCGTTCCTAATAATAGAGAAGCCATTTCCTCCACATCATATATAAATCCCACCTCTCTTGCCAGTTCGAACACCCCTATGCCCAAGCAAGAAAAGCTTAAAATGAAAGTCGCAGAGGAAGGTCCTGGAGAATACAACTTGAGTCAGCTCTTTTGTGTGGGACAAATGCCCACTTCTCCTAGAACACATGGTAAACCACAGCAGTTGCTCCAGCAACCACTAATCACGCCAGCATGTGCCTTAACGCCTTTCATCCTTGGAAAGAGTCAAGAGGAAGAAACACAAGATGAGGACCTAGCGGACTGGATCTATAAAGATCCCATCACCACTGACAAACCGCAAGTTACACTTCCTACGGAACAATATGGTAAAGGCCTCCTCATTATGCAAAGAATGGGGTATGATGGTCAGAGTGCTTTGGGATACTGCAAACAAGGACGACATGAACCTCTGCTACCAGAATTCAAGCCCAAAGGTAATATAGGCCTTGGCTTTGAAAAAGAGATCCTTCCTAAACTCAGATTCAAAGGAAAACCCAACAAACCATTTTGCCCACCTACTACAAAGAGGACACCTTTCATAATCAAAGCACCATCAAGCACTATCCCCACTGCCCCATCGAGGCTCACAACTCCACCATCTACAATACCAATCATCCCACCAATCAAACCAGTAATCCCATTCGCAACAGCCATTACATCCATAGTACCATTAGCAGCAACAACTGTATCAGAATCCACAGCAGCATCTATGGTACCAGCAGTTCCTACAGAAGCCACTGAGTCAACACTACCGATACTTCCAGTAACAAATCCTTTAATCCCCATCACAGTTCCTGCAGCACCGATCACTACAAGGATACATAAACCAATCACACCTGCCGTGTTTAACTCCAAAGACATCCCAGTATGGTATAGCAATCGGATGCTGGAGAGTGATTCAGAGACCGACTCACATGAGTGGGAATTCGATTCAGTGCAACTTAACACTTCAGATGAGGAAGACACATCACCACCTCCACCCCGCAAAGACATCCCTGTTTACGGAGAAGCACAGATAAAGACCACTTGGGTACCTGAGCTGGAAACATCTTCCACAGACCCTACGTCTCATCCTACGCCTGATTCTGACAGGGAGAGTACCATCAACGACCTTCACCACACTGTCTTAACCCTCACTGATACATCTCCCGCACTTAACTTAATCGATAAAGTAATGCCCATTATCCACCCTGAACTCATCGAATGGAACCAACCAAATCCCCCATGTCTTGACCTCTTCCAAAATGATGAGGCTATCATTGACTTTTTGGAATTAAGGGATAATCTACCAAGCGGGGATCACAAAGCTGGATTCGCCATTGAACTTAATAGCGCAGCATACTTCGGGGCGGATGCCAAACCCTTCAGCTGCAAAAATATAACATTAAAACATGGATCTTCTAGTGAAAACCACACTGTGGCACTGTTTGATCCAACAAAAGTAAAAAGAAAGAGCGTATCCAACGGTGAAAACCTCTCTGAGGCGCCTGAGGATGAAGGGTTTGACATTCTCCCTGCTAATACACAACAGGAACGATCAACGATCCTCATTGAGGAGACCAAAGAATACAATGTGGGGACTCCTGAAAACCCTCATATCATACATCTGGCATCTCTTCTCACTCCAGAGGAACAACCTCAATTTATAGAGTTCTTCCAACAGCGTCAGATCAACTTTGCATGGTCATATGCAGACATGCCTGGGCTTGATCCTGATTTAGTCATGCATCATCTCACAGTAGCAAAAGGAGCCAAACCTGTCAAGCAGAAGCTTCATAAGATGCATCCTCAGATTGCCGTGCTAGTCAAAACAGAACTCAAGAAACTCCTGGATGTTGGTTTCATTAGACCAATTGATTATGCAGAATGGATCTCCAACATTGTACCAGTTGGCAAACCAAAAGGGGGCATCCGCATTTGTACAGACTTCAGAGATCTGAATAAGGCATGTCCTAAGGATGACTTCCCTCTACCAAATATCGACATCATAGTAGATTTGACAGCAGGACATGCCATGCTTTCACTCATGGATGGCTTTTCAGGATACAATCAAATAAAGATCGCACCAGAGGACCAACATAAGACAGCCTTCACATGTCCATGGGGCACATACTGCTGGAATGTAATGCCTTTTGGTCTAAAGAATGCAGGAGCGACCTATCAAAGAGCAATGACCACCATCTTCCATGACATGATGCATACTATAATGGAAGATTATGTGGATGATTTACTAGCAAAATCACTTACTAGAGAAGGACATCTTCACATCTTAGATAAAATCTTTGATAGACTGGAACAATACCATGTTCGACTCAACCCAAAGAAATGTGTCTTCGGAGTGACCTCCGGGAAGCTTCTAGGATACATTGTCTCAAGCAAAGGTATTGAGGTCGATCCAGCAAAGGTTAAGGCAATCATGGACATGCCACCTCCAAAGAATATCAGTCAGCTAAGAACACTACAAGGACGGCTTCAATCTATCCGCAGATTCATTGCACAATTGGCTGATAAGTGTCACCCATTCACACACCTGCTACACAAGAACATCCGCTTTCAGTGGGATGACAGATGCCAGCAAGCATTTCAGGCGCTTAAAGACTATCTCATAAATCCACCATTGCTGATGCCACCAGATCCAAGTAGACCGTTGTTACTTTATATCTCAGCGACAAGTACAACATTAGGTGTATTACTGGCACAACATAATGCAGAAGGAAAAGAGTGTGCTATTTACTACATCTCTCGTACACTGGTGGGCTATGAACTCAATTACACACCTATTGAGCGAGCTTGCCTAGCAGTAATCTTGGCAGCCACTAAACTGAGGCACTATCTATTAACACACAAGGTGCAACTCATTGCAAAGATTGATCCACTCAAGTATTTACTTAACAAAGCAGCATTGACAGGTCGCTTAGCTAAATGGGTAATGATTCTAAGTGAATTTGATATTGAGTATGTGGACCGTAAAGCTATCAAAGGTCAAGTTATTGCAGATCAGTTGGCCGATGCACCACTCATAGGCAATCATCCTCTCATTTCCAATTTTCCAGATGAAGAGATATTCATGATCACAGAAGTACAACCATGGAAACTATATTTTGATGGGTCATACACTAGGCACAGCTCGGGGGCACGCATTCTGTTTATCACACCCCAAGGTGATAGCATCCCGAAGTCTTACAGGCTCACATTCCCATGCACAAACAACATAGCAGAATATGAGGCCTTGATCACAGGACTCAGGTTAGCCGTACAATGGAAATTACAAGAACTACAAGTATATGGCGACTCACAACTGGTCATTCGACAAGCAACAGATGAATATCAAACCAAGGATGATAAACTCATGCCATATAAGAAAATGGTGGACACTCTAAAGACATCATTTACTACTATCACTTTTGAGCAGATACCAAGAGATCAGAATCGAGCTGTTGACGCCATGGCTACCATCGCATCTCTACTAGATCTTCCACAGAATTCAACACGCTACGAGTTCTTGGTAGAACAGCTTTGGATCCCCGCTTATGATATCCCCGAATCTGAAATGATATGTCGCCTTGTTGGTTCCGAATCCCCATGGTACGGTGAGTTCTACACCTATCTCCGCGATCACACCCTTCCTCCCAACCAATCAAATAACCAACATAAAACCTTCATTCGCCAAACTGCTCGATATACCATTATTGCCGAAACCCTATACCGACGCAGTCTTGATGGTACTCTCCTTCGATGTCTAGAACAAGGTGAGATAACAAAGGCTTTGGAAGAGGTACATGAAGGAATTTGCGGGACTCACTCAAGTGGTCCATCACTAGCCAAGAAGATCATGCGAGCTGGATACTATTGGCCATCTATGGAAAAGGATTCCTACTACTTTGTTAGGAAGTGCAAAAAATGTCAAGTTCATGGCGACCTAATACATGCACCAGCTCAAGAACTGCAACCAATCACAACACCATGGCCTTTTTGTCAATGGGGTCTTGATCTTGTGGGTAAAATCCATCCATCTTCATCCAATGGCCATAAATTCATTATTACCGCCACCGAATATTTCACCAAGTGGATCGAAGCTGTTCCACTTACCCAAGTCACCGGCAAGCAGATCGCCTCATTCATCCTCAATTACATCATCTGTCGGTATGGTGTGCCCATGTCCATTGTCACAGATAACGGTCTTCCTTTCAAAAATCAGGATGTCCTTGAGCTTTGTGAGAAATTTCATATCCAACACCGCTTTTCCACTCCCTATTACCCACAAGGCAATGGTCAGGCCGAAGCATCCAATAAAAACATATTGAGGATCCTAAAGAAGACAGTCAATGATGCCGGTCGTGATTGGCATGTTCAATTGAATCCAGCACTATGGGCATATCGAACTAGCATTCGAACCCCTACAGGTGCAACTCCTTATTCATTGGTCTATGGTGCAGAAGCTATCTTGCCTATTGAGGTCGAGATACCATCATTAAGGGTTTCCTTGCACAATCTCATTGATGATGACGCATACAGAGTCTCACGCCTTCAGGACTTGGAGCTACTTGATGAGAAGCGACAAGCTGCATACAATCACCTCAAAGCCTATCAGTAGCGCATGAGTAGAAGCTACAATCACCGAGTTAGATCTCGTACATTTGAGGTAGGTGATCTTGTTCTTCGAGAGAATCCTCGCAACCAACCAAACAGAGAACATCAAGGCAAGTTTGAATCAAATTGGCTAGGCCCATATGTTGTCACTGCTGTATTTGGGTCCGGGGCATATCAGTTGGCTACATCAGATGGAGAACCGCTCGCAGATCCAATCAATAGCATGCACCTCAAACGGTTTTATACCTAAGCTATACAGAGCATCAGGCTCCCCTACATATCAGAAAATATCAAAAAACATTCAGAAAAATGTCCTGAAGAAAATATAAAAACATTCAAAAAAGTAAAGAAAAATCATGCATCCAAACGGTGAACAACCACTCCGGTGGCACCTTGGGTAAGAACGATGGTGAAAACCTGGCAAACAGGCGCCACTCGTAAAGGCTATGGCTCCATTATCTTTCAGACTTGTGGCGATCACATCTACTTCATACATACATCCATCCATCCATCAACCATGGCTTGTTATTCCTCTGCAATTATGATAGTACTCCATACATCTTGCATCCCGCTTTTTCATAGTCATGTCTAAAACTGGGGGCAATGCCTTTAACCTATTGATGGAAGTGGATTCTACATTGTCTTATGCTTCATTAAGTTCTTCATTCAAACAATCATCAAAAATCCAAAAACATTCAAAAATGACTCACAAAATCCACAAACATTCAAAAACTATTACACAAAATCCAAAAACATCAAAAAACCATCGAAAATCACCCAAAAAAACATGACAACACCTTGTACATATTCATCCGATCAGATACAAAATACTCACACAAATGACCACTTATCACTCGACCAACACAATCAACATCAACAATCCAAACTGTCTTAAACAAGGATGCATCATTCCTTACCAAAACAAAGACAAAAGTGACATTTTCTTTGACAAGAAAATTATGTTAAGCTATCAAATACTTGGTTGATTTATGAGTACAATCATTTGTTTATCTGTATCGGGATCTTTCAGCATTGTTTTGTATCGTTTGCGCATTATTTCCGATGAAGTTCTGGGGCATGTACTAATGGTGTCTACGTGGGAAGTTCACCAAGCTACGTGATCTTATGCCAAATGCAGTCATAGATCACTACGGCTTGCTGACTACAGCGTATATCTCGACCATATGAGCATGAACCATTACCAAGGATCCATATTCTTTTATTCTTTATGTATATACTGTTTGTTTGCAGGTACAATGCTCATTCTTTGGTTCCTCCTCATCCAATTTGGATAAAGGTTTTTATTTCTTAGTACGGTATGCACTTGTCTCCGGATATGATCAGCCTAAGATCAAGGAGGACGATCCAAGTCATGCATGAACGGAGATAATCCTTGTCTGTTCCGCAAGCAATACTCAGGTCAACTTGATCCATTATATCAAGTTGCTTGTATTAACTTGCTATATCAAAATCCATGTAAGAAATACTCTGGTCATCTTGAATCTTTATGTCAAGTTGCTTGTATTTTCTTACAACATTTTAAAGCTCAATGATGAAAAATAAAGCACCATGGATCGTCATTCCATCTCATTTGTATATATTGCATTTCGTTGCATTCCACCCATCCATACATTCATAATAGCTGCATATCATGCATACGTAGTCATAATAATGCATACTCTATTTTACTCATCTTCTTCCATAGGACTCGATCCTAGTCCTCCATATCTTCTATCTAACATCAAATCCCCCCTCACCCTCCCTATCTTGATCATCAACATCATCCTAATCCCTTCATCGCTTCCCATCCTCATTCATCCACACAATCCAGCAAGTTGCTCTGTCTACACAGATACATCGACTCCCACACACCTAGACTATCAACAGATACTCTGATCAAGTATCTTCGGGTCTCAACAGGTAATCGATTATGGTAATCCTAGACTACATCAGGCATTTATCACAATGACCTAGTCTCAATGGGGCTACCATGATTCCCCACAACCATCCATCACACGCACATACTATCAATTGATCAACCAATCAAACACAATCCAACGGACAATTACATCAATTGTCTACGTCTCAACGAGTATTTTGCTTCATATACCTTGACTTCATCGGGCAATTACATCAATTGTCTAAGTCACATCAGGTCACTTTGATTCACTTACTCAGACTTTATCATGTCCAAGCGACCAACTGACATCAACTGTCACGCTTTGACTTGACCGGGGCAATTCAACAGATTGCACCAGATTGTCCAACCAATTTTGATCAATTGTATAGCATCAATCAAAACCCCACACTACATCTACTATGTATCTCTTGCATGACCTCAGGGTACTCGTTGGCTTGTTGTTTCTTCATATTCACTCCATTTTCTCCCATTCTTTCATCATTAGTTCTAATTTCTTCTATTCTACCTCCCCTCCACTTTTCATTCTTTTTCGAGAGATCGCCCGATTTTTCAAAAAAAAAAAAATCGGCCTATCCCTCGAGGGGGCATACCACCCATTAAATTTACATTTTATGGGGCATTTCTTCACACCTATTTTTCTTTCTTTGAAACGACGCGATAAACCGCACCGTCTCAAAGAGGGGCAAATGTAGTCACATAAATCTGTCCAC
Organism: Cryptomeria japonica; assembly: GCF_030272615.1. Taxonomy (NCBI): domain Eukaryota; kingdom Viridiplantae; phylum Streptophyta; class Pinopsida; order Cupressales; family Cupressaceae; genus Cryptomeria; species Cryptomeria japonica. The sequence continues at coordinate 16,213,486 of NC_081413.1, read as the reverse complement.
TTAATTAAATGAATATTTAATATTTATTTGATTATTTAACCATCAATTAATAATTAATTAAATTAATATATTTAATTAATTCATCTTAACCCTCTTCTCCTATTAATTAAATAAATTATTCAATTTATTTGATTTAATTCACTTAACCAAATTCAGACCATTAATTAAATAAATAAATCATATTTATTTAATTAAATCTTCTCTCACATTTAAATAAATTAATATTTATTTAAATCCCCCAAAATCCCACCTCTCACATTTAAATAAATAAATCATTTATTTAAATCACCTTTATCCTCTACCCACTTGTATTTTCCTACAAAAGCAAGTTGCACAATTATTTTAAATAAATAATTTATTTAAATCACCTTTATCCTCCACCCACTTGTATTTTCCTACAAAAGCAAGTTGCACAACTATTTTAAATAAATTATTTATTTAAAATCCTATTTATCCTCACCCACTTGAAACCTTTAATGGTTTCCCTTAAAGTATTCAAACTTGATGGCTTTAAAGTCTTCAAACTTGATGGCTTCCTTCTATAGTCTTCTTAAGACTTTAATGGTTTTCCTTAAAGTCTTCAAGCCTTTAATGGTTCCCCTCAAAGTCTTCAAGCATTTTAATGCTTTATCTTCCTTTTTCTCATTTAAATAAATTAATATTTATTTGAATATTTATCCAAATACAACTTGCACACATTTATTGAAATAAATGAATTTTTATTTTAATAAAATCCTATTTTCCCTCACCCACCAAATCCACTTGCAAAATCTAATCCCCTTCTAGATTCTTCTAACCCCTTCCTAATTAACTTAATCCATCCCCTAATTATTGTCACATTCCTAAGCAAAATGGAGTCACTTCTCAAAGCCTAAAAGTCTTTGATAACCATTAAAGGCTTTCAACCTTCAACCACTAAATGTCTCAAAGTCTTGGATAACCTTTGAAAGCTTCCAACCTTCAACCACTAAATAGCTCAAAGTCTTTGAAAACCATTGAAGGCTTCCAACCTTCAACCACTTAATCCCCAAAGTCTCCAATAACCATTAATGGTTACCTCAAACCCTCCCACATGGTTAAAACATTTGTTTTGACTCAACCTCTACCCAACCCAAAGGTCTCATCAGGCCATTAATGCTTTGACCATGATTATCTCTTAAACATTTGCACAAAGGTTTATCCTTGGATTAACTCTTAATCCAATGGGTAATCTTAATTTAGACTTGACCCTTACCTTCTAGATAACCATGAGGTCTTCTCAGGCCTTTAATGCCTCCAACCTCTTCTCTCAACCCAATCCTATGTTGAAACTTGTCACCATTTTATTGGTGCCAATTGTGCACATGGATCCCCAACTTTCAATCCTAACCCTTGTTAAGATTGCTCAATCTTAACCCTTCATTTCCCTATTTCTTCTATAAATAGAACCCTTCTCCTCAAGCAAAAGGAGAAGCATTTTAGAGTATTGTTGTTATACTAGCATTAGCATAGAGCTTTTTCATAGCATCACTATCTACTCTAGCATAGTATTTAGCTTTTCATTTCATATTTGAAGCTTAGTATTAAATCTCAATCCTCCATAAGCATCCATAGTGCAAAAAGCTGCTGAGAGCTACACTCATTTGGGACTTGGAGAGGAGAGGAACAAGGGAGGAGCAACTATGAGCATCTTGATTAGCTATTTCATTTTATGTTTATATGCTTTCTATTTCATGCTTAATATCTCTCTTGATATGCCTGTTTAGGATAATCTTTTGTTGCTAACACTAACGTTTGTTTCTTGTGCTCTTGTGTGTGTTGCCATCAAACAGATTTTCTAATCCTTTTTGCAGAGCATCAGTACCTAGTCATGATTTTTGGGATAGTCCTTCACACTTAGCTTTCTCATAGCAACCCTATTCCTTGTGTATGCATGCACACCAAATATTTATAATATATGAATGAACATATGCATGGGAGATATGCAATGAAATGCAATATATACAAATGAGATGAAATGGGTGATCCATGACTTATTCATAATGCTTTATTTCCTCATCGAGAATGGTAGTACCGATCCTGGCTGAAGTATCAGAAACTGAGGTTGAGCACTCCACTTGTAAACAAACATCACAGACAAGGAAAAATTCCCCTCCATTCTAGTTCATATACACATGGTCGAGGTATACGTTGTAGTCAATAAGCCATAGTGATCCATGACTTTGTATTTTTGCATATGATCTCACAGCTTAGTGAACTTCCCACGTAGACACCATTAGTATGTGCCCCAAAACTTCATTGGAACAAATCCATACACAAAAAATAAAGAAAATATATTAGGAAGCATCCTTACCACTCTAATTACTTGTGGATATCCTGGAGTACCATAGGAACCTAATACATAAAGCAATAATCTGACCAAATGCCTATCAACCAAGCAGAATCTTCTTGTCAAAGAGATATGTCATCATGTTTTGTTTTGAAGGAAGGATGCATCCTTGTTTAAGACAGTTTTGTGTATGTGTTGTTCAGATGTTTGTTTGTTTGTCTGATAGTTGGTCATCTTATATGCTGCTCAAAATGTTGTTTTGCATCTGGCCCGATGTTTATGTACAATGAACAAGCTAATTGTAATGTTTTTGATTGATTTTGATGTTTTTGGATTATTTCATAACATTTTCTAAATGTTTTTGGTATTTTTTACTGTTTTATGAATGTTTTTGGATTATTTCAGGACATTTTATGAATGTTTAACTCGATGAATCACTAGTATTGATAATTCACTCCAATCATATATTAAGAAGTTGCCCCCAGTTAATTATCAGTGTGAAAGCATGATGTGGGATTCATGAGGCAATAACCCTGATTTCAGATCAATAACAAGCCATGATAGATATGATGTATGAGTGGATGCAATGAATGGGATCACAACAAGTCTGAAAGACAATGGAGCCGCAACCTTTACAAATGACGCCTGTTTATAAAGTTTTCACCACCATACTTATCCAAGGCACCATCGAAGTGGTTTTCACTATTTGGACGAATGATTTTTCTTTACCGTTTTCTTGATTTGTTCATTTTTTGTATTTTTTTAAGGATTTTTTTTGAATGTTTTTTTTGGTATTTTTGATATTTTTTCAGCTTGATGCTCTGTACAGCTTATGTATGGAACTTTTTAAGGTGCATTCTATTGATTGGATCTACTAGTAGTTCTCTTTTCTTAGGTTGCTAACTAATATGCCCCAGACTCGAAGACTGCAATGATGACATATGGACCTTGCCAATTGGATTCAAGTTTGCCTTGGTGTTCTCAGTTTGGTTGATTGCAAGGATTTTCTCTAAGAACAAGACCTCCTACCTCAAATGTCTGAGGTTTGACCCTATGATTGTAGCTTCTACTCATGCACTGTTGACATGCTTTTAGGTGATTGTAGGTAGCTTGTCACTTTTCATCAAGCAATTCCAAGTCCTAAAGATGTGAGACCTGGTAGGCTTTATCAATAATTAGATTGTGCAAGGAAACCCATACGAATGGTAATTCTACCTCAATAGGCAAGATAGCCTCTCCTCCATATATAAGCAAGTATGGGGTTGCGCCTATAGGGGTTCAAATGCTAGTTCAATATGCCCATAGTGTTGGATTCAGACATGGGTACACCATACTATATACCCATTTTTGAAAGGAATCCCATTATCTATGATGATGGACATGGGTACACCATACCGGCAAATGATGTAGTTTAAGATAAATGAAGCGATCTGCTTGCTGGTTACTTGGGTAAGTGGAACGACCTCAATCCACTTGGTGAAGTATTTTATGGCGGTAATGATGAAGTTATGACCATTGGAGGAAGATGGATTGATTTTACCCACAAGGTCTAGTCCCCACTGATAAAAGGGCCATGGTGTTGCGATGGGTTGCAGTTCTTGCGCTGGTGCATGTATTAGATCTCCGTGAACTTGGCATTTCTTGCATTTTCTGATAAAGTAGTAGGAGTCTTTTTCCATGGAGGGCCAATAGTATCCTACCCTCATGATCTTTTTAGCCAATGAAGGGCCACTTGAATGAGCCCCATAGATACCTTCATGTACTTCTTCTAAAGCTATAGTCACTTCACCTTGCTCTAAACATCACATGAGAGTACCATCAAGACTTCGCTGGTATAGGGTTTTAGCAATATAGTGTATCGGTCAGATTGGCATATGAAGGTTTTTCATTGATTGTTCGATTGGTTTGGTGGAAGGATTTGATCGCGTAGGTAAGCGTAAAACTCACCATACCATGAGGAATTAGGACTGATGAGTTGACATACCATCTCGGATTTTGGGATATCATAAGAAGGGATCCAAAGCTGTTCAACTAAGAACTCGTAGCTTGTTGAATTATGTGGAAGATCAAGGAGAGAGGCTATGGTAGCCATTGCATCTGCAACTCATATTAATCTCGAGGAATCTGCTCAAAAGTGGTAGCTATGAATAATTCTTTGAAGCTATCAACCATTTTATTGTAAGGCATGAGCTTATCATCCTTATTTTGGTATTCATCATTCACCTAGCGAATTACCAGTTGTGAATCACCATAGACCTGTAGCTCCTTTAAGTTCCATTATACAACCATTTATAATCCTATGATCAAGGCTTCATACTTTGTTGTGTTGTTCATGCATGGGGATGTGAGCCTATATGATTTTGGAATGCTATCACCTTGAGGTGTGATGAAGAGAATGCTAACTCTTGAACCATGTCTAGTGTATGATCCATCAAAATATAACTTCCATTGTTGTGCTGGAATAACTGTGAAGATTTCCTCATTTGGAAAATTTGAGATAAGAGGATGGTTTCCTATGAGTGGCGCTTCGACCAACTGATGTGAAATGACTTTCCCTTTTATTTCTTTTTGGTCCATGTGCTCTATGTTATTTTTACTGAGGAGCATAACCCACTTTGCCAAGCACCATGTTAGTGCTTCTTTACTGAGTAGGTACTTGAGTGGATCAATCTTGGCAACGAGTTGTATCTTGTGTGTCAACATGTAGTGCCTTAGTTTAGTTGCTGCTAAATTCACTACTAGACAGGATCGTTCAATAGGGGTATAATTGAGTTCATACCCAACAAGTGTCTTGGAAATATAGTATACTACACATTCTTTGCCTTCTGCATTATGTTGTGTAAGTAAGACTCCTAAGGCCGTAGCAGTAGCTGATATGTATAACAATAATGACTTGTCTAGAGATGGTGGTGTCAGTAATGGTGGCGTCATCAGGTAGTCCTTTAACTTCTGGAATGCTTGTTGGCAATTCTCTTCCCATTTGAAGCAGACATTCTTATGGAGTAGATGTGTGAAGGGGTGACATTTATCATCCAATTGTGCGATGAAGTGACAGATTGACTATAGTCTTCCTTGTAATGTCCTCAACTGACTGATGTTATTAGGAGGTGGCATTTCCATGATTGCTTTGACTTTTGCAGGGTCAACCTCAATTCCTTTTTTGGAAACAATGTATCCTAGGAGCTTCCCAAAGGTTACTCCAAAAACACACTTCTTTGGATTGAGGTGGACATTGTACTATTCCAGTCTAGTAAAGATTTTTTCCAACACAACGAGGTGACCCTTTCTTGTTAATGATTTAGCTAGTAAATCATCCACATAGTCTTCCATTAGTATATGCATCATGTCATGGAAGATGGTAGTCATTGCCCATTGATATGTAAATCTTGCATTCTTGAGACCGAATAACATCACATTCCAATAGTATGTACCCCATGGGCATGTAAAATTTGTTTTGTGTTGATTCTCTGGGGTGATCTTGATGTGGTTGTATCTTAAAAAGCCATCCATGAGTGATAGCATTGCACGTCCTGCTATGAGGTCCACGATCATATTAGTTCTTGGAAGAGGGAAGTAATCCTTAGGACATACCTTATTTAGATCTCTAAAATTTGTACATATACGGATGCCCCCAGTTGGTTTTTCCACAGGCACAATGTTGGATATCCATTCTGGATAATCAATGGGTCTTATGAAACCCACATCTAATAGCTTTTTGAGTTCTGCTTTTACAAATAGTGCGATTTATGGATGCATCTTTCTGAGATTTTATTTTACTAGTTTTTCTCCTTCTGCTACTGTCAAATGATGCATTACTAGCTCTGGATCTAGGCTTGGCATGTCTGCATAGGACCATGCAAAATTGATTTGTCACTTTTGGAAGAACTCTATAAAATCAGGATCTTGAGCTGGAGTCAGTGATTCTACTAGATGTATTATGTGTGTATTTTCTGGTGCCCCCAAATTGTCTTCCTTTGTTTCTTATACAAGAATAGACGATCTCTCCTGATTAGTGCTAAAAGAGAGAATGCAAAACCTTCCATCTTCAGGCACCTTAGAGAGGTTTTCACCCTTGGATGCATCCTTTGTATTTACTCTTTTGGTCTCCAAAAGTGGCACAATTTGGTTTTCACTTAAGGATCATGTTTTGATTGTAACATTTTGATGACTGAAAGGTTTGGCATTCTCTCCAAAGTATGTCATGTTGTTAAGTTCAATAGTGAATCCAGCCTTGTGATCCCCTCTTGGTATGCCATCCCGTAATTCAAGAAAGTCTATGATCGCGTCATTGTTTTGGAAGGTGTCAAGGTGTGGGGGATCTTGCTAGTCCCAATCAATGAGTTCAAGATAAATAATGGGCATTACCTCATTAATAACGTTGAGTTCATAGGATGCGTCAATTAGGGTAAGTATGGAGGAATCCAAGTCATCGTCGGTACTACCCTCTTTGTAATTGGGTTTGAGAGGTGACCTATCTATTCTTGAAGTATCTTCAATATTTGAATCCTTAAATGTTTTGATCCATGCCTCTCCTTTAATGCCTTTGTTTGCAAGAGTATCAAGAGAATCCCCTTCATATTCATGTGAAGCCAAATAACCTCATTCGTATTCATGTGAATCCGTCTCAGAATCACTTGGTATATAGGGATGTCTACCGATGTGAAAGGTTTATCGATAGCTATTGCAGGGGTTTTATCTAATGGGGCTATTGATGTTGCTTGGGTATCTGAAGTGGACAAGATTTTTATCCCTAGAGTGATGGTTTGGCATGCAATATAACTCTTTTTCTTACTTGTTACATGTGGGGACTTCAATTGAGAAGTTCTTTCGTGACTAGGATTTTTAGAGCTTGTAGGTGGATCTGCAACAGACACTATCTTGCTTCTAGAAGGGATGAATTTGGAAGTTGTCTTCTTTTGTTTGCTTGTAATCCTGAGACTAGAAGAGCCTCCTGAACCAAAGTTGAATCCGAGTCCATTTTTATCTGTAGGTTGTAACAAGGGTTGCAATGGCCCTTTTACACCTTGTTTGTGGGATCCCAATGCATTATGGCCATCATAGCCCATCTTTTGTATTAGGGTAAAACTTTTACCATACCTCTCTATAAAGATATTGATTTGCTGTCTAGCTGTATTAGAAGAGTCTTTGTAGATCCATGTCGCCAAGTCTTCATCAATAGTTTCTTGTTTTTGTGATCTGTTTGGGATGAATCTATCAAGGGTATTAGTGTTGGCTGCAACAAGTGGCTTGAGTGACAATTTTGGTTTGCCATGAGTCCTAGGTGAGAGGGGTAGTTGGCTAACATAAAGAGCTGACTAATATTATACTCTCCTTGGCCTTCATCCTGTACTTTCATATTTCAGCTTCTCTTATTTGGGTGTAGGGATCAGTAGACCAATGAGATTTTCTAGGTGTATGTAAGATGATGAGGCAATGGCTTCTATATTGCTAGGGACTGTGATATCAGGTTGATGTTTGATATTGTTGCAAAAGGTGAATGGGTTGGCATCACTGAGGATAGTAATCTCTACTTTGTTATGTGGAAACTTGATGCATTGATGGTAAGTGGATGGTACTACTTGCCTGACATGAATCCATGGTCTACCTAATAGGAGATTGTATGGAAGAGGGAGGTCTAGGACTTGGCAAACCATATTCTTCACCATAGGTCCTACCCTGACTGGTATAGTAACACACCCTTTAGAAGAGTGTTCTACATCATCATAGGCCTTGATGATGATCCACTTTCGGGCATCTATTGCATCTTTTGCATATCCCAATATTGTGATTAACTGTAATGTGCACATGTTAAGGACAACTCCATTGTCAATCAAGATTCACTTGATTATGTGTTTATGTATGAATCCCTTAATATCGAGAGGGAGGTTATGCAGTTGTTGAAAGGATGCAAAGTCATTCTCAACAAAAGTGAGACATGGTGATGATTTGAGACTTCCAACCATGGCTTGAAATTGATCTGTATTGAGGTTGGATGGAATTGACGCTTCTTGGAGAGCTTGGTCCAAGATGGTTTTATGCGAGGGCGATAAGTGCAAAAGCTCTAAAATGGAGATAAGTGCTGGTGTCTTATCCAATTGGTCCACAAGGCTATATTTTTTTGGCACATATGCCGCTCTTGATGGTGTTCCTTGTACAGTAATCTGGCTACGGTGAGTAACAATGTTGCATGCAAGATCTTTTCCTTTGATTCTAATGGTTGCAACTTGTTCATTGGCATCATAAAGGTTGTTGATAGTATAAGTATATGGTGCACATGTATAGTTCACTGTGTTATCTTAGTTCTTACCTTGATGGGAGGGACCTCCTTTCTCATATGATGGGAGTCGATTTTTGAACATGGTATGATCAATATTGTAAGTTTTTGCATTGTGACAATCCACTTCTATATCACCTCGATCAACAAGGTCTTGAATGATATCTTTTAACCGATGGTAGTTGTTTGTTTTGTGTCCTTTTCTCTTGTGAAATTCACAATACTCATTATCTCTCCACCATGAAGGTTTAATCTGTGGTTCATAGTTTGATGTTTTAGGTATTGTGATGAGATTGAAAGATATGAGTTGTCGTAATATCTTTTCAAGAGGATCTCCCAAGGGTGTGTATGTGCGATTGGGTTTGTAGGTGGGGTACTTGTTTTTAGGTGCCTCCTGTTGCATGTTAGGAGTTTGATTTCCTTGATTGTTTTGGGGATTACCTTGGTTGGTAGTGGGGTTTTTTCGATTATCTTCTTGCCCTGCAATTTTGACTATGGGTTGGGCGATTATGATAGTTCTTGTGTCTACAACACCATCTTTAACAATGTTTTTGTTCTTGGCCCAAAACTTTTGTTTGTCACAGTTATAGGCTGGTCATGGACCATCCTTGTTATCTTTGTAGATTTTGACAAGTCCCTTTTTGATAAGGGCTTTCTCAATTTTAAGCCCCTGGGCTATCATGTCTTTGAAAGTGTCTGAACATTTGATGTCTAAGTAGATTCCATTTCCTCATTTAAATTTGAAATAAAAATTTCAACTAATTTTTCTTTAGGAAAGGGGAAGGAATGTCTACTAGAAAGGTGTCTCCATCTTTTTAAGAATATCAAGAATAAGTCACCATTCTTTTGTTTTGTATTGCATAGATCAGCCATGAAGATGTCCCATTCTATGTTATGCGCATGCTGAGTGATAAATTTTTGTACTAGGTCCTCAAATGTTTTGATTCTGCCAGGCAAGCATGAGAATGATTTCATGGATGATTTATCTAAACTTTGAGAGAAGAGGAACATTAGATATGTTCTGTCATATGCCACCTCTAAGCATGCGGAGTAAAATTCTCTTACATGGTCCCTGAGATCTCCTTTCCCTTTGTATTTGTTAAGTTTTGGTGTTTCGAAATTGTGTGGGACAGGAGGCATGATCATGTTCCCATCAAATGGATATGGAAAAATATCTTCGAGAGTGTATTGTTTTTGTGACCAACCTGATTATACTTGCTGGGAGAGGTCTTGCATCTGTTGTCCCAACATATCCATTTATGTGGGAGGAGGTAGAATATTTCCTTGTTGATAGTTATCGTCATAATTGTGGGTATTCCATGCCCTTCTGTCACCTTGATTTCGTTCTTATAATAGCTATGTTGAGTTTGTTCTTGTATATCCCTAAGTTGTGACACGTCAAAGTCTAGTGGGAGTTTTTCTCCTTCTTGAGAAAGTCTTGGGTACTCCCACATTAATGGTTCCCACTTTCGCCAACGAAGGAAATTGGCGAAAGTGGGGAGTTTATTTTTTGCGGGGTTCGAGCGAAACAACATGGTTCACTCGAACTACCCCTCCTGGTTTGAGCGAACCCACGATCGTAAGCGGATTCGCTCGAACCGCCGGTGATCTTTGGGTTCGCTCGAACCCCCAAAATATTAATATTTAAAGGGGTTCGAGCGAACCCCCCCTTTGCTCGAACCCTATTTCAATTAGGTTTTTTAAAAACTTTTTAAAATAGTGATCTTGACAGTTAAAGTGTCATTATCAAATTTGTCTTTTCTTGTCCAGTGGGGGTTAGATCGAACCAGTCGTCAGCATCATGTCACCGTGCTTTGTCTGCAATAGCTAGCGTCTCTCATATTTCAGTTTTCGACCTTCATTATTTCAGGTGCACAAAATAACCCTTTTTTTGGTTTAATAATGTATTTTTTTCATTAAATTAATAAATTATTTGTTTGTTAATTTATTTTTTTCATTAAATAATTGTATAGTTATTGTTTTTCATCATTTTAGAAAAATGTTTGATAGTTTATTGTTTTTAATTATTTTAAAAAATGTTTGATAATTTATTGTTTTGATTGAAATGTGTCAATTTGTTTTTCAAATTACATAACTGTATATATGTATTTTTTTTTCAACATTTTAAAAAATTGTTATGAAAAAAATACAAAACTAAGGTATTAAATTAGAACCTAGAAAAATATTAGCAAAAAAAGAAAATTAAAAAAATGTCACAAACCTAAATATAATAAATTAAACGTTAAAAAAATTAATAAATTTTAATTTAGAAAAATATTAGAAAATTTAGATAACAAATTTAAACAAATTAGACAAAATAAATCCTCTACAATGTGACCCATTTTCACATCCTATTACACACACAACATGACCCCTTAAGACCACATATGCCCATGATGACACTATACGTTCCCTTAGGACCATAGAGGATCACATATAAGATCCTAGTGTATGTATGTGACATTCCCCTTACGATCACATAGTGTTCTAAGGGGTCATATGTGCTTCTAAGGGGTCACGCATGTGTTATAACACATGCGTGACCCCTTATAAAATCCTAGTGTGAACGACATACCCCTTAGTCCATCACATAGTGTCTTAAGGGGTCGAATGTGGTCCTAAGGGGTCACACATGCATTAACACATGCGTGACCCCTTAGTAGGTCACATATGACCCCTTATAACATCCTAGTGTACATATGACATTCCCCTTACGATCACATAGTGCCCTAAGGGGTCATTAGAACCACATATGACCCCTTATAAAATCCTAGTGTGAACGACATAGCCCTTAGTCCATCACATAGTGTCTTAAGGGGTCGTATGTGGTCCTAAGGGGTCACACATGCATTAACACATGCGTGACCCCTTAGTAGGTCACATATGACCCCTTATAACATCCTAGTGTACATAGAACATTCCCCTTACGATCACATAGATTCCTAAAGGGTCATATGCGGTTCTAAGGGGTCACGCATGTGTTACCCCTTAGAACCGCATATGACCCCTTATAAAATCCTAGTGTGAATGACATACCCCTTAGTCCATCACATAGTGTCTTAAGGGGTCGTATGTGGTCCTAAGGGGTCACACATGCATTAACACATGCATAATCCCTTAGTAGGTCACATATGACCCCTTATAGCATCCTAGTGTACATATGGCATTCCCCTTACGATCACATAGTGTCCTAAGGGGTCATATGCAGTTCTAAGGGGTCGCACATGTGAGTTAACACATGCGTGACCCCTTAGAACCGCATATGACCCCTTATAAAATCCTATTGTGAATGACATACCCCTTAGTCCATCACATAGTGTCTTAAGGGGCCGTTTATGGTCCTAAGGGGTCACACATGCATTAATACATGCGTGACCCCTTAGTAGGTCACATATGACCCCTTATAACATCCTAGTGTACATATGACATTCCCCTTACGATCACATAGTGTCCTAAGGGGTCATATATGGTTCTAAGGGGTCACACATGTGTGTTAACACACACGCGACCCCTTAGAACCGCATATGACCCCTTATAAAATCCTAGTGTGAACGACATACCCCTTAGTCCATCACATAGTGTCTTAAGGGGTCGTATGTGGTCCTAAGAGGTCACTCATGCATTAACACATGTGTGACCCCTTAGTAGGTCACATATGACCCCTTATAACATCCTAGTTTACATATGACATTCCCCTTACGATCACATAGTGTCCTAAGGGGTCATATGCGGTTCTAAGGGGTCACGCATGTGTTAACACACATGCGTGACCCCTTAGAACTGCATATGACCCCTTATAAAATCCTAGTGTGAATGAAATACCCCTTAGTCCATCACATAGTGTCTTAAGGGGTCGTATGTGGTCCTAAGGGGTCACACATGCATTAATACATGTGTGACCCCTTAGTAGGTCACATATAACCCCTTATAACATCCTAGTGTACATATGACTTTCCCCTTACGATCACATAGTGTCCTAAGGGGTCATATGTGGTTCTAAGGGGTCACGCATGTGTGTTAACACATGTGTGACCCCTTAGAACCACATATGACCCCTTATAAAATCCTAGTGTGAATGACATACCCCTTAGTCCATCACATAGTGTCTTAAGGGGTCGTATGTGGTCCTAAGGGGTCACACATGCATTAACACATGCGTGACCCCTTAGTAGGTCACATATGACCCCTTATAACATCCTAGTGTACATATGACATTCCCCTTACGATCACATAGTGTCCTAAGGGGTCATATGCGGTTCTAAGGGGTCACACATGTGTGTTAACACATGCGTGACCCCTTAGAACCACATATGACCCCTCATAAAATCCTAGTGTGAACGAAATACCCCTTAGTCCATCACATAGTGTCTTAAGGGGTCGTATGTGGTCCTTAGGGGTCACACATGCATTAACACATGCGTGACCCCTTAGTAGGTCACATATGACCCCTTATAACATCCTAGTGTACATATGACATTCCTAGTGTTATATATCATGTTCTTGAATTTTTTTATGTATTTCAAAGATTTAAATATACACATGTTAGATCTCTCTATCTCTCTGAAATAATATATATGTTATCTCTAGATCTGAAATATATGTTATCTCTCTCTCTTTGTGAAATATTTAAATTTCTTATGTATTCTTGAAGATTTAAATTTTTTAAAATGAAAATGATCTCTCTCTCTCTCTGCAATTTAACTGATTTTAATTTTTAATGTTTTAAATTGAATGCACCTCATGTGTGTGTGTACTTACGTATTTATTTTAACTTTATGACATGTACCTAGATAGATGGCATCCTAGGATATACCTTCTCATGCTCTTGATCAGGATCCACTTGCGAAGGCTCTTGATCAGGAGCCACACATTGATGATGTTGATCCTCCATAATAGGATCCTCCCTTGCCTGACATTGCTATGATTTTCCAGTACAGTGATAGTGAGTTGCATAGGTTGAGGGTCATATTAGATGACCCTCGTACTGATGGTGTGTACAAGAGTACATGCACATCCATTTTTGATAGTTTACAGACATTGAGGGACCGCTTAGTTTCTCACACTTCATTCTCACCTGAGGTTATAGAGGGGATATATAGACAGTTGAGGAGTGAGGTGAGGGGTCCTCATTCTTTTGGTGATGTGGTGAGGCTAGTCTCGAAGGAGACCATCAAGGAGAGATGCTTTCCATAGTACCAGGAGAAGAGTAAGGTGAGGGGATATCAGGGCACAAGATGTATGGACCCACAGGTTGCATCATTGATTTACCCACGCTTCTTATCTTCCCATGGTCGTTATCCTAATAATGACCAGATACCATTATACTTTGCACAGTAGGTATTTGTTGAGGTTCATTGTCATATGAAACCAAACTACCTTGATATTCCAAGATATTATGGACAGGGGAGGGGCAAGATTACTGATAGAGATGCATATCGTAGGCGTAATAGAGGTCCACCTAGACACAGGGACCTTGTTGGCCAGAGATTTCCTGCAGTAGTCCCAGCCATGGCCCCCATAGCGAATCACGTTGTGATTGCTTCTCAGAGAGAAGCAATTGATAGGATTGGACATATTGCATCAGCAATAACCACCATATCATCTGACAGGTTGGGCAGATATATGATGAGTCGGCCACGTTCGTGATCATCCATAGATCATGCATCTTCTAGTCACGGGGGGGATTCAGATTCAGATGATCGGTATATTACTGTTGGCATCCCTTCCCTAGATGAGGTAGTAACTATAGTCAGAGGTAGTAGACATGTACAGATGTCACAGTATTTAGTTGAGGACCTACTACATGCTTATAGTTTTATTTCATCTCAACTTGGGATACCATTGGCTGATGTTAGAGAGGAGGTTCTCAGAGATACCCCGAGGTAGTCACAACATTATCATCACTCTATGCATGCTCCAGGCACTGGCCCACCTACAGATCACTCTATTGCTGCAAAGGAGGAGCTACAAGATGGTCAGGTCCATATCACAGATGAGGGCCGCTTGGATTCATTTGAGGAGGAGATACAAGCTAATCAGGTCCATATCATAGATGAGGGTTTGGACTTATTTGACGAGCAGTTGTGAGATTTGAGCCATACTGGGTTTATGGACATGCTACTATAGTCAGACACTTCATCCATTATGCCCAGTCATCTAGTTAGCCCCTTGCACTCTTCAGTGATACGTACAACCAGAGAGATATGCAGGCACTAGTGATGTTGTTGATATGATCACAGGACAAGATCAGACTATACAACCTACTCCTGATACACAGGTATGTACATGTACATGTGCATTTAATTTTTTAGAAGATACATTGTATACATGTTGTAATGTAGGATAAATATATATATATAGATGAACTTTAATAAATAATTTAGTTCTAAGTTTTAATTTGTAGATCATTTAAATTGATTGTGGACTAATCATTTGTATGTATAACAATTAGCTCATGCCACTCCTTCCTTGAGCTTTGAGCGTGTGCGTAGGAGATATTCTTTAGATGTTGTTAGTGGACAGGTTAGTTATGGTTTTTGGTACATATATGTACATGTATGTATACATGTACGTTACAATTTATATTTAAATTTATATTTAACTCTACTTGGATTTGATGTACATGTGTCTATAGAGATAGATATATTATATTTAATATAAATAAATAAATTCTAATTTTGCAGGGGTCTATTGGACTAGACTCTCACCAGGAGTCTCCCTCAGAT
Source organism: Cryptomeria japonica (assembly GCF_030272615.1). NCBI lineage: Eukaryota > Viridiplantae > Streptophyta > Pinopsida > Cupressales > Cupressaceae > Cryptomeria > Cryptomeria japonica. The sequence continues at coordinate 16,198,179 of NC_081413.1, read as the reverse complement.
GGTCGCTCAATTTGTGGCCGACATGATCCCTGTTGATTTGCTCTAGACTTTATAGCTCATTTACATTTATCTTTTTATAGACTTTCATATTATATATATATATTCATGCACGCACATGAAGTTTAGACTAGATTATACTTTATACCTGGTTTGTGTTTGATCAGATTATATATATTTCATGCATGTACATGGAGTTTAGACTAGATTATACTTTATACCTTGTTTGTGTTTGATTAGATTATATATATTTCATGCATATGTGTAGTTTAGACTAGATTATACTTTATACAGGTGGTTTGTGTTTGATCAGATTATATATATATATATATATATATATATTTCATACATGTATGCAATTTAGACTCTAGATTATACTTTATAATGGTGGTTTGTGTTTGATAAGAAATTATATATATTTCATGCATCATGTATGAAGTTTAGACTAGATTATATTCTTTATACCTCGTTTGTAACGTGTTTGATTAGATTGTATATTTCATGCATGTATGAAGTTTAGACTCTAAGATTATATACTTTATACCTTCGTTGTGTTTGATCAGATTATATATATTTCCTGCATCATGTGCTATGAAGTTTAGACTAGAGATTATATATTTCATGCACATGTACATGTTAGATTATATATTCCATGTGCACATGTACATACATGTTAGATTATATATGTAATTTATGTTCGATGGACTGGATTGGATTATATATATATCACGTGCACATGTTAGAAATACAAGTATATGTGTACACTTTATATATATATATATATTAAAGAATGCACATGTTCTCTAAAACTATATATATATATATATATATATATATTAAAGAATGCACATGTTCTCTAAAACTATATATATATATATATATATATATATATATATATATATATATATATATATATATATATATGATCAAGAATGCACATGTTCGAGCTAAAACTTTAAATTTTAAACTACATGTAACACGTATGTACATATAGTAGATATGCATTAAAATTTAAAAGAACATGTTCAAACAAAAGCTCGTATATCCACTCCAATGAACAATTTATAAAAATCACACTTTCAAACTAATTAATATGAAATGAACAAACTAAACTTAATAGGTCATGTACTAAATAGTTCACATGGTATGTGCTTCTAGGTATGTATACAAGTTAAATAGTTCACAATATGTACATGTCCTAATTCCATATATCAATTTTACACATGTACATATTACATTCTAATTTAAATATGCATTTTTAATTAAATTATATTTTAACTAGTGGTCCTTACAAATTACATGTGCATTTAGAATTAGATACAATACTATATATACATACAAATTAAACATGCATTTAAACATGTAAATACTTGAATTAACTTCATACATCCTAATTTGATATAATTAAAAATTTCATGAATTTAAACTTAAAAAATATTTATCCAAGTTTCAAAACAAGTTAAGAGATCTAAAATTTATCAAGTATTAATTCAATTCATGTGGGTTGAACCACATGTGTAATTTGGATTACTAAATATATATAGTTCATACCACATCAAGTGGTTCAGAATGCTCTTCAATAACACTTAATATTTTGTCATGATCTTCACTATCTAGTCTCCATTTTTGAGAGCGCCCTCGACGTGGAACTATTTGAAGAATTAGGCCAACATCAATGACCAAGTGACTATACTAATATACCTTGTTGTCAATTTGGTATTCTGTGGAATGAATCCCATGTTGTTCAATTTTAACTTGTTTGAAATATGTCCCTTGCACTACAACTGAGCCTGCATACATACATGTATATAAGAAATGTGAGAAATTAAAAATTTGCACGTAAGCGATTTGTACATACATATTTAAATTAGTTCAAACCTGTGGGAAATGACATTCCATCACTAATTTCAGATTTCGATAAATTCTTTCTCTCTTCTATGCAATGCAATAAATAATAACTAACACCTTCTATATTTCCATCTTCTGCTATGACTGCAAAAATATCTCCTACAATTTGACACAAGTTAAATAAATTCTATGTTGTACATGTCATTTTTAAGGAAATATATACATGTGTACGTCATATGTACCTTTTTTAATCAATCCTTAAATATGATCATAATCACCAGAAATCAAAGGAATATCTTCAAATTTTTCATCCTCATTTGAATCCTTGTATGTGTCAGAAACATCTAGTGGCACCAATTTCCATTCACTAACATATCCAAGCTTTTGGTTCTTGCAATGAATATAGTTTTTGAAAATGCATTTAGAACAAAAACATGAATAATCCCTAGTGTATAATGTCCATGGGCAATTATCTGTACTCATGACACAATGCAAAGATCTTGTCCTCTCCACGCTCTTGCATCCATGCATTGAACTTCTATCCACATCTACAAAATGTACATGTGTACAAGAACATGTACATGTAGATCAAGTTGTTAAATTGAAACATTTGAACTAGGAATATTTTTTAAAAAATTAAAAAAATTTAAATAAAATACTAAAAGAGAACACGTACCGGTTATCTCACAAAACACTCTATATGGAATGCGTCTGTATGTTCTCAATGATGATTCCCCAAGATAATTGGGTTGCTCAAAGTGTTTCTTACACCATTCAACAACATCATGTGCATCTTCTATATGTTCTCCTGTGTACTTTATTTGATGCTTTCTTAGAGCACGTTTGATACAAGCTCCTGCACGATCATGTTCACCCTTTCCATGACCACTCTAAAAAAAACTCCAAACATGTGGTATTTTGTCATTTCGATGATATCTACATAGTGCATAAAATAGCCTTGAAGATTTGAATTATGCTGCACATCCATCAGACCAAACAAAATGTTTAACTATTGTTATGTCTCTATCTTTCAAATATTCAAAAAACTTCTTAAAGCAATGTTATACAAAAAGTGTGTCATGCTCCTTATCATCACTGATATAGAAGTGGTACTCTTTCTTAATGACACAATTTTCAAATGTACTATCAACACCATCCAAATTCATTTGTGCATGTCGATAACACACATGCACCAATATAGTGATTTGCTTTGAAAAGTAATACTATGATTGAATCTCTTTTTGATGTGCAAAAGAGTAATTCTCTGTGAAGTCCACTACAGATAGAATAGTTCCAAGTGGGAAAGTGTCTCTTAATCTTTTTAATTGTTCTACTTGCCACTTGGAAAAAAACCCATGGCATATGTATGGTTTTATCAACTTACGAAAATTTTCCATAAAAGTTCCAATAGGTATTTCCTCTTCTACATAATCTAGCCTTGTAGATTCCTTTCCAAATTTTGTTTCAAATTTTTTGTACTTGTAACTCTTGCAATTTACCATCTTCCTCATGTTAGTATCTTCATCTCTCAAAGGCAATTTATCCAAGTCCCCACATGTTCCACAAATTCCTCTTATGCAATTTATTTGACCGGTTGCATTATCATCTAATTTATCACATAAGATGGATGCTATGAATTGACTTGTTCTCTAATCTTTCGAAACACTTGATATTACAAGTCAAATTCGATGTGATAATGACAACAACAAGTTTCAAATACTTTATTTAACTTCACATAATATGGCCTTAACCGTTCAAACATGGTTTGTCCAATCTTTATATGAGGGTTTGTTTTAGTAAACAACACATACAATTCATGTTTTGTTGTGTTTATCCAATGTTTTACATGGAGATCATAACGATCATGACCAATCCTTTGCTTGATAACATCTCTAATATTTGATGAAGGACGAGAATTATCATTCCAAAAACTTGTCACAAAGTTCCTAACAACATCTTCAATTCTATCAGAATGAGGAGCTCTACACATAATTTCCCAATTCCCTTCTGAGGTAGTATCATCCAAACTCTTTCTCCTTTTAACATATTTAGATATTGTCCTTCTACTAAAACCAAACTCAGATGACAATGAAGAGATTTGTATTTTTTGAGGCAATCTTTCATTTACTAAAGATGTCAACATCACTCTTCTTGAAATGGTCTTATCTACTGTTCGAGATTTTTTACCAATGTTCACCAAACCTTTCTTAACATTATCAACAATAGATTTTTGTAGTTGAGAAGTTTTCATGTTTTGACTTGTTGTATCTATACCCAACAATTTTAGTGGATCTATTGTCTTTACGAGTCAGTACAATTGATAACAATTGAGCTTTTTCTAGTGTAGTATCAAGATTGCTGAAATGAGACATTATTTCTTTTGCACTTTTATTCATTGACCTCCTTTTAGTATGTTTAGGTTCTTCACTGAGACGTTTCAACTCATCCACATCCATTTCAAGTAAATGATCTAAATTTTTATAAGAAATATTTCGCTTCACCCGTTTAGCTAGATCCACAATATGCTCATCCATATTAGTGGTAGGAGGTAAGGAGCCTGACCCCTCCCCTTCAACCTCCATTGGTTCAGCTTGGACAATCTCCTCCCCATGTTCATCAACTATATCATGTTCTTCAACAAGTTCGTTTGCCTCGACTCTCGCTTCAGAACTCCCTTCTTCTCGAGCCCGTTCTACACATAATTTAAGAGTTGGTGTAAGGTTCAAATTAATAGATTATTCAATTAGGTTTAAGGATAGGGGTGAATTTGGCTGTTAAAATTAGGGTTCAATTAGGTTTATTAAATTTAATTACTTTCAGGACCTTAGTGTTATAACTCTAATTAAATTAGGTTTAGGTTTAAAGTTCAATTTGTTCTCAGGTTAGGATTAGGGCTCAAATTTATTTAGTGTGCTTGAGTAGGTTTAGAGTTAGAGTTAAATTTTGTTCAGTAATTAATATTTCAAGAAGATGATAATTATTTTAATAATTTTTTTCTGATGGTTAATTCTAGATTTATACATGAAGAATTATAATTAGTTTAAATTATTATCATTTAATTTATGTTATTCCTTATGTCTAGTGTTAAGGTTAAATTTTGTTTTGCGCTAATATAACAAATAAACATAAACATATAAAGTGGAAATAAATATTGACGAGTTATTTTGAAAACCTTAATCTCTCACTAATAACACATAAAATGAAATTTTGATATAAATTAGAAATTCCAATTTTAAAAATTAAAAGTACAAATATTTTGATGCATGCATACGATAAAGGTGACCTTATATCAATTTGTTCTGTCATAACATGTGGACTATAATTTGTCACGTGTATTTAAGACCTATTATTGCATAATAGACCTCCTAATCTAAAATGTTTTTGCATACATGAAGTCATATAAATAGAACCTAAATTATGACATGTAATAGGTTCTAAATTTATGTCACATTTAAGACCTATAATCAATGTAATAGTCCTAATTTATCACATAATCTAGGCCTTATTATTAAAATTAATATGACCACGTATGCAAAAACATTTCACATTAATATACTTGACTCCCCTTAAGACAAATATATTATGTGATATTAACTTCCTATCACATGAAATTAAGTACATGTCTTAAATATTCAATATATATTTAAGTTAGAACCTAAATTATGACATAATAGGTCTTATTAATTTTATTACTTAATAGGTCTTATCTATTATAAATGGACTTAATTATATACTAGGAGAAAAATGTAATTACACAACAAGCAAGTTAATGGAATTTGAAATTTGCAGATACACATATTATCTCAAATTAATTATGCTTTCCAATTAAAACGAGATTATTTTTAATCCTAGTAGACTATTTCCAATTAATTTAATTAAGATTTTTTAAATTAAGTTTAATTAAAAATATTATATAGAAAATATTGAACTAATTAATACTAACAAATAAAAACTATTTTTGGTACGTAATACATATAAAATTAAATAGAAATAAAAATAAAAATACATACTTGCATCATAATATCTTTGTCTTCTTTGTTCTCGATATCTTTCTTCCGTTTCGGGAGAATAATTCCTTGAAGTCTTATTTTGCCTTCTCTTCTTGTTCCCCATGCTTTAAAAAAAACCTTCAAATATCTTCAAATTATTGCCCTCAAAATAATTTTCAAATGTCCTCTCTCATCCAAAAATGTGAATTATTTTAATCATTTGTGTGATAAAAAATGAAAAAAATTATGGACATTTATACGACTCCACCTCAAATGAAAAAAAAAAAATTGCATCGGCTTGGGTTCGAATGAAACTCGACAGTTAAAAATGGTCGGGTTCATTCGAACCTAACCGTTACCAAAAATACGGGCCATAATGAAGCGTAGGGGTTCAAGTGAATGAGAGTTCGCTCGAACCCCTTATGGTTCAAGCATACCGAATTCGCTCGAACCAGTGTTCATTCGAACCGTGCTGTTTGAGGTTTCTCCCAAAATTTTTCAGAATTTTGAAGAATTTATGACTTCGGAGCTTTGGTTCAAAAGCACGAATGAAATAATATTGATAACCCAAAAAAATGAGATGGTAGTACTTGGAGCAAGCTTTCCAATGAGTGCAATTTTGTTATATTTTGAATTTATTATGTTCTTGTTTTTTTAATTTTATGGAATATTGGTTTTTCACCGAACATGAACTTCTCTGTTCAACGCATTGGGAAAAATAGAAAACTAATTCAAAAAAATTATGAAAAATATGTAAGCCCTAGGTATTGATGTCTTATTTCTTAAAAAAAAAAAAATTTGAATTTCGATTTATATAGAACAAGTTAGGTGTTCAAACTTAAACCTATGTCTGAATTATGACTAGTCGGACTTCAAAACTTTATAAAATGAAAAATATTGAACATATCACTATCAAACCGATTGCAAGCCTTGGATATTGATGTTACAAACCAAAATTTGAAATAATTGAGTTTTTATCATTTATAGAAAAAAAGTTTTGCATTTCGGGAGGCACATCACTCTTAAAAAATGTAGTTTGTTGTAAAAAACTACTTTTCGAGGGAGATGAATTTTTTTTTTAAAAATCCTTCAAAAAATTTTGAAAAAAATGTATATAGAATCTACAAACAAAATTCTACAAATCACTAATTTACATCATCTTCAAATTTTTAATAGTTTAAAAGTTATAGCTCTCGGAAGTTAAAGATTATTTTAAAAATGTTCATCTCAGTGTCAAAAGTGGCAAAAAAGTGGGAACCACTATTGTGAGTTCACCCTCTTAGAAAATGGGCACCAACATTTCCCCTGAGAATTTCCTCAAAGAGTTTATTAAATCTAGGATTTCTATTTGCTTCTTCTATTTGTGCTTGTGTAGGGGTGTTTGGGTCTCCCCTTCCGGAAAAGGGGTTAACGTCCTCTTCCTCTTCTTCCCATATTTCATTTTGAGTTCATCTTTGAGTTTGGGACCTAGTCCTAGCCATGTTTGAAGTGCGCATTCATGGAAGTAGAAGTGATATGGGTGCAAAGTGGGTGGTTGATCCCCTGTTTTAGGTCTAAGATGATATAATGATGATGAGTTCGATGTATTTTGTGGATGTTTGATCTCCTATATGAAAGGTTGGATATCAAAAAAGTACTCTTATAATTGCTTGTTTGGTATTGCAACAATTTGAGAGATGAGGTGTAGCAAGGTGTGTGCTTACAAACCACAAGCTACCTAGCTTTGAGAGGATGCACTCAAAAGCTACTTTTAACCTATCTAGATGCTTAGTAATGTCTTTTTAGGATAATTTATCTCAGATGCAAAGACACACTAAAGAGTAATTTTGTTGACGGTGTAATGGATTTAGCAATATCTTGAAAGAACTAAGGACAAGACCTTTGTATGTTGAGAATGAAATGAATTTTGGTTGGAATGAATGTGAACCTTAGAATCTCTATTAAGGGACAATGAATTTGAGGATTGAATTTGAAAAATGATTGTGAAGTTTGATTTTTGGAAAGATTTGAAGTGAATGACTAGCCTATATGGAGAGTGACTCAATAAGTGATTTCTGGTTGAGGTGGACAAGATAATGAGATTTTACCACTTTTATTGAGAGATTGAGACAACGCTAACCTTTGTTGAAAGGTACATGTTTTTAAAGATTCCTCATCAAACTCATGTCCATGACCACGTAGGTAATCGCAAAAACGGTGAAGGAATGTTCAATGTTCAAGCAAGATTTTGTGGTTTATATATAGAAACTTTCTCTTCTTTAAGATCTCTTTTTGAATTGGTTTCTTCTTCTCAAGACGACGCTATATGGATATCTTGATATGCTTGAGGATATGACGCATCTTTATGCTTCTTCAAATTGTTGTTGGGGTGTAACTTAAGTTCAAATGTTTGATGATCTCTTTGACAAGAAGACATGACAAGCACACAAGCACATATAAACACTTCTTCTTTGGATAATTGTTGTGTACGTTCATGATCTTTTCAAATCTACTTCAAGGATATTTACAAATCCCCTTTTGTTTTCACAAGTTTTGAAAAAACAAAAGACAAATCAGATAGACTCTACTATTGTTAAAAAGGTCGTTCCTAATATCAATAGTGCACACTTGATACTTCGTTAGCTCAAACAACCTTGTCACACTCTAAGATGCGCTCATTTTTTTTGCCTTTGTCCAGAATGTGAACCAAAGATAATTTCTCCTTAATTGGATCATTTTCTTGGGAGATATATGGTGAGTGTGTTGGGGGTGAATTCTTCCCCACCCTTCCATTATGATATTACAAATGTTTGGCTAATTGACTTGGCGAGGTTTCTATTTCTAATGTATTTAATCAAGCTTTCATTCGATCTTCGGTGATAAAATCCCTCGGGAGGCTTCCCAACTTGAGAACAAAGGCTTTATGTATCTCAAGGATACTGGGGGAAGGCTAATCACTGAGCAAAACCATTGAACATTATTTTCATCATATCCACATTTTATTATAGTGGGTTTTAATACTTGGCATTAGTTGTTCCCCACTTAGGTCGTTCCCCTATCACCGACCTTAATGGCTTGAGCCTAAGAAGCTCCTCGGGAGGACTGGCCTGCCAAAGGTTTTATCCATTTGCGAAAATAAAAGAAAGCAAGTAAATGGTGAGTTTGGATTTTTGATCACCCAATTAAGGGGAGAGCATATTCCTATCACCTTCGATTCACAATGAACAATCTTTCTTTTTAACCAATATCGAAATGTTGTTTTGTAGTGTCCCTCCTTGATTTATCTTTTCCTTTTTTGTTTTGATAGACTATTTTCTCATAGCATAGACTATCTTGTGATGCTTGGATTAGACTATTGTGGATTTATATGTGGTTTAGATGCTTTATCATGGATATTGGACATATTATATTGCATTTGACATTACTATTCCATGTGGATGATGAAATTATGGATTTTTATATGGGTTATTATGATGGTAGGTGCTCATTTGATAACTTATATGCAGCCATTCCATGTGTTGTTTATACTCTCTTACAATGATTTGAGGATATTTTATGATGTACTAACCCTCATTCATGATGTGAGATCGATTATGACATTTCTTGATTGTTTGCGAGTGCCTTCTACTGTCTTCGTGATAGGGACAATGTCACATCACTCATTGCGAGCGAGATGTGCCATTGCGATTCTTTATCACTTGCCTATATTATATATTGTATATGTTGTATCGTGGCTTTGTGGATGCATGATTTGTAGGTACCAGACATCGAATCCACCTGGCTTCACAGGTCTCAACATGTCTTATCCCAATGACAAGTTGATCGGAGACGACATGAAAATCCAGTCTACACTCTAGGTTTAAGATTGATTACCCTTGTCAGTCTTTGTGTGAGTTGTTGTTCAGTGTCGAGTGATCTCTTGAGTTTCCTTTTGTTATCCTGTGTGACGTATTGTGTTTATTGTTTGACTTAATTATTAATAATTAATTAATTGAATTATGTAGTTTAATAATGTTAAATTAAATTAATAGACTTATATAGTTTATAAAATAAAATAAATATATATAGTTGGTAATAATAAGATAAATAATTAATTGAGCAAGAATAATAGTGGATAAATGATTGTATATCATATTATTATTCCCCGCCTTTAAGGCAAAGAGACTAATGTTTTCACTCTCAACAATAAATACAATTAATTTGTTTATTAGCATATTAGACTATGGTATGATGTTGATGTTTTATTAAAAAGATTTTTAAAATAATTTTTTTTCTATTATTTTTGATAATTTGTCATTGGCTATTGACATTTTGTTGTGGGGGGTTTTAATAGAACTTTTTGAAAAAAAAAAAGAATGGCAAGAGAAATCATCAAATTCTTCTGCATAAATTTAATTTGTTGTTGTTATTATTATTACTCATTTATTGCCAATAACTGGTATTGGGATCGTAGGACATTGTGCAGGACATAGATTTAATGGACAGGGCATATCTAATTGAAGGCTACTTGAATGAGTGTTTTTTCTTTCAATTGCTAAGGAGATTAGAAAATATAGAACCTGGTTTTGAAGGAAGTTTCTAGGTTTTTCTTTCAGCTATTACAGAAATAAGAAAATATAGAATCAACGGCTACTTTGCGGCGCCTAATTCTTTGCCAGGAGAGTTTTGTCAGAGTTTGAGGTTAGTTATTAAACGCAACGTCTAGTGCTGTAATAATGTCAAAAGTAGCACAAATGAACGTTTGCCCTTAGATGCAATGTTTGTGGAGTGCCAATAAATTTTAGCACCTTTTTTCAGTGTTTTTTTTTTTGGTACCGTTGGCTTCTTTAACAACCTCAGATCATCACCCTCCTTCCAGCCCTTGTTTTCTTCCCGTGCTTTCAGCTGAAACATATTGTGAAACGGTTGTTGTGCGTACATCCTTCTAAACCCTTTAAAAGACTAGAGGTCTTTTCTCTAAAACCCAGGATAGGTGATGAAAGTTTAGTGTTAAGCTAGTTTCTTTCATTGTTTGTCTGAAATCCATTTTAGATCAACCCCGGAAGAAAATGCACAAGACTTAGGAATTGCACAGGCCAGACTTTTGTTTTTAGGGGCAAGCACCCATTTTTGATCGCTAACAAATCCAAAGTTAAATTAGAGTTTTATTTGGCTTTCTAGAATATTAAATATAGAATTTCAAAATTAAATTACTATACAAATGACTATACAAATACCTTAAATTCAGACGCATAAGAAGTTATAGTAAAAACATAGAAATCGAATTTGGCATGTATTTTGTACCCTCTTCTTTAATTCCTGATTAAAAAAATTTATTTACATACATGATAGTAGTAACTTATACAATATACAAGTTCACTTAAAAGGCATCATTCCTAAAAAATTGTTCAATGTTTGCAGGCACATAATAACTGACTATTATTCAACACTCATAGACACTATTTCGAACATTGCCCAACTAAGCAATTGACCACAGGTACCGTCTTTGACATGTATTCTTACCTTTTCAGTCTTCCATTTTAGTCAAATATGCATTAAGTTTTAGCTAATTGATAATTTTAGCAAATTGAACTTAATTTGGATATTTGATAAATCGTGGCTTTCAAAACTATTAGATAGATAAAACTCACATTTTATTTCCCTTTTTTGAATTTTATTGTTTTATTGTATTATATTACTTTTGTATGTATTCTGGTAAAAAAACTACTAACTTCGCAAAGATGAATTGTGTAACCAACATACACTAAAAGTTGCTTTAGGTTAAACTGCACATTGAGCAAAAAGAACATTGTTATGCCTGTTTTTGACATATATTAGCAAGAATTCCTTATTATCAACATTTTAAATCATATACAATGATCCATTAGTTTTTTATTTTGTGTTTTATTTTCTATTTTATCATGAAGTTAATTTCACATGTTTAATTTGTAGTTTAAAATTTGTTTCTGCATTTTGTTTCAGACTATAGTTATTGCACAAGCCATATATTCCAAGCCATCATTCCTCATTACTAAATTGTACTACCATTACTTCTCTATTTGGAGTACTAGAAAATGAAACCATGCTTGATTATTTGAGTAGTTATGTAGATGGAATTATGAAATTAGCTACAATCACTCATGCTCCTACCCAAGTATGGGATTTGCATCCTAGCTTAGCTTAAGACAAAGACAAATTATTTATCTGATAGAGCCAAAATATTGTTGTTCCTATCTCTCATCACCACCTAAGTATTGCTATCTCAATTATGACAGACCTAACTTCAAAATAAAAATAGGGGTCATGAGATGTGTTGTACCTTGATCAAATTCCTTTGCATCTACATATACATAATTATTGATTGGATACCCTCGTGAATCCTTTCTAATGCAATACTTTATTTTTAAGGTTTTGTGGCACACATTACAATGTCTAGCTAGCTGACTACAAGGAAACACTTGTAAAACACCTCATAGTACTATAAAAAATTATGATTACATTTCTCATTGTTCTTGTTTCCTCACTTCTCTTTTTTTCCCTTCCACCTTGTGCACATTGAGTAGAACCATAGAAACAATATGTTATGCAACTAAAATTTACTGTAGCAACGAAAACATAGCATTACTAGCTTCATTTAACACTCTGTTATTTAATATTTTAACTTAGGTAGAGGTCACATGATCCAAAAGACCTTAAGTAATCTACAAACTCTCAAAATATTTACTATCTTTCAGCATAAAAAAACCATACCTCATGCTACTAGCTAAAACATTCCCTAGCTATTTTTCAAATCATATTTAATGCACCAAACATAGAAATGTCTTTGTTGCACTAAATATAAAAACATGTTTGATTACATTGAACACTTGAAATATGAATTCCATGAATTAATGAAAATAAATAATAATTGTCCATGCTATCGTCTAAGATTGCATAATTCCTTACACCATTAGTTACAATCATGCTTTAGTTTCATGGTTATTTGCTCAAGGTTTTCTAATGCTCTAATTTTTTGCATTATTTTCTCTAAAGCACATCTTAATTTTGTTAATTTTGTAGGTTTCCAAATGCAGAAGCTCAAAACAATCAAAACTTCATTGCTGCAACTACTCAATAGTTTGCCTTTTACTAAAAACATTTGATAGCATACCTAGTTTTTGTAAACATAAATCTTGTCCAGTTTTGATTTGCACATAGAACACACATAGTATTAGATATCATACTACTCAAACTACCTTTTTATACTACTTTTGAATATTGCTTCTTAGCATGCTACAAATATTTATCATTTTTGTGGCAAATAAGTTAGCATGCTACAAATAATTATCATTTTTGTGGCAAATAAGTTGTCAACTGTTTCTGAACTTATATTATATAAATACAAAGAACTTTACTACATCAAATTGACTTTTACAATAATTGTGTTATATTTTTGTTTTTAATACTCATTTTTAACTCAAAGTACACTAGTAACTTGGTAACAGTATTTAATTTGTTAATTAGACTTTTGTGAGTATAATTTTGTAAAATAACAATATTCACTGTCTATAATTTCTTTGGTAGTAGGTTAGCAAACATAATGCAAGAGGTATTGAAAGAATCCAATATAGTTCATTTATTTTGAACCAAAATAGGCATTGTTGGTGAATTAGCATTTGATTCCTGAAGGACAAAACTCTAACCAATAAAATGTGATAGTTGATTTTGTTTAGTGGTTCACTACAACTCATGGTTTATATTGTAACAATTGAGCTCCATTTAAGCTGAACATATTTTGAAAGAACTATGAAAATGATTACTTAATTGGAAAATGAAGTTATTACCTTGTTTCAAGAAAACAACATTTTCCCAAACAATATACATAATCCTAGAGTAAAGGCAAAAAAATGAAGATCATTTACCTCCCCTTGTGTAGCTAGTATCCAACTCTAAGGATCATAGCTACAAGGTTACAACCTATTTCTTCTAGTACCATGAGAGCATTAGGCCTAGGTTTGTTGCCAATTGTAGCCATGTTCTGGTAATTCTTATGTCCAATTACTTGTAAAATATCAATAATTGCCAAACTACTAAATATAGCTATTCAAACTACCTAACTTGAAGTTGAGGGCTTCAACTTTGATTTGATATATGTACTGTCAATGTTAATTTTAAGAAGTAGAATTAAGATTTATGCTACTTTGTATGGTCCTCAATCTACTTTTGTATCATGCATTTGTCAAGGTGAGTATACTTGTTCAAAGTGGTTTACTTTTCTGTTGACCCCATTATGTAGATTTTTGTCTTTTTGACATGCTCTTGCACCTTTTTTGGCAGTGTTCTTACAGTTATGGATATTATTGTTTATATAGTGTATCTACATTCATACACGGATCTCTAAACATTGGTTATTGTCCGAGGAGTTAACATTTCTCAGAATTATATTTATGTTATAATTTTAGAAGGACTCGTTGCTAACAAATATTGAAGTCATCATCATATTGACTAGACCTTGTTCAACACTCTACCAAGCCTCCTACATGCTCACAAAGATTCTTATATTCATATTGAAGTCATGCAAGACATTATTCTCTCATAGTGTTGCAGAGGTTGTCAGTAAATTCATAAACTTGACAACCAAAGATCTATTGATAAACAATTTTTGTTCATGGTCATATTTTTCAAAGATGAATAAGTAGTTAAACTTCTATTTAATCTTTGTTCATGGTCTTGTCTTTTCAAAGATGAAAAAGCATTTGAACTTAATTGGGGGATTTGTGTCTCAATTGGACTACAATGTTTAGAACCACATGTTGCTTCCATATGGTAATAAAAGCTCCCACTATATACCAACTAGTGGCAGCACGTCTACAAGATTTTTAGTTGGAGATTTGGCAGATTCCTTTGCAGACTACTCTTGTTGGCTTTAGTGAGCTCGTGCCTGCACAAAGAGATATTCACTTGGCCTTTGCATATTGGTTTCTCTCAGCAGAAGTAAGTTTGGTAGTTTATCTAATTGAATTCTTAATTTTATTTGTATCCAACCCCAAATTTTGCATACAAGATAAGTCACAGATAAAGAAGAATGTTATGGGGACAATTAAAGAGTACTTTAAATAAATTTTAAAATTTGTTGCGTCTATAACAATGCTTAACATCATCATCACATTGACTGATTATTTTACTTTTTGTTCTTCCACATCTACCTATCTCAAACCTCTACCTCAACATTTCACTACATTGCTAGCATGTTTTTAGCTAATGGCAGGGACTCATGTTGTCTCACAGCTCTTGTTTAAGATATGAATTTGAAATTAATATTATCATTTAGTAAGAAAATGATTTATTATTAATTAGAATATTTATTTATATAAGTCTTTGATTTATTATTGTGGCTTTAATTTATTATAGCCTTGGTTTATTTATTGGGCTTTGTATAAATTATGCCCATGAGTATTATTTGATTATTTGTATTCTTGGGTTAATGGATTTAATATTTAGTTTACCTATCCTATTTGGTAATTGGTTGAATTTATTGGGTAAGTAAATAATATATTATTTTAATATTTCATGCCTTGGTTTTTGGAAAGGGTTGGTAAGAAATATATTTTAATTGTTTATTTTGATTGGCCGACATTTTTGTATAGTTTGGGCTTTGATTTTCTATTTAATCGGCTACCTGTGCATTTTGTCGGGTTACCTTTTGGAATTTCTTCTACAAGTTTTTGGTTTTGGCTGAGGATTTGGATTTTGGAGATTTCTTGGCTTGCTTGGATTTTGTGGATTGCGCTTCATCGAATTATTGACATTACTTCTATTGTCTAGGTTGGAGGAAATCTCTTCCCTGTGAATTTTATTTTCTGAAAAAGAGTGTTTGCGCAACGTTTTCCAGAAAGATTATTTTTGGGAGATTTGGGAAGTTTTTTTTTTGATCAGTAATATTTATAATTTTATTAAATAAAGATAAAACAATACATCTTCATCTAGATTTTAACTATCAAACCACTTTCCCCGAAAAACCACCCATCAACAAAAAGAATTTCATAACCAGTAACCTGCTCAAACCCCACACCCCACTACTATGAGTACATAAATGCCCATATACATCATGCCATACAAAATTTTGGCATATACTATTTAAACAGTTTCTAACAGAAAGTTAAAGATATTCAAATAAAATCTAACAAAAAATAGGTAATTGGGACCAAGAGGTACCTTGGCCCGCAATATCTTCATCTCTCTTTCTTCATCGCTCCTACAATCAAGGCACTCAAAACACAACCCACCCGATCCTCACCATCAATCGGTCTAATTGCCAGCGACTCATTTTGCTTGGCCATTTCCACTGAAAGACGCTTGGTTATCGATCGCTTCCTTCACAGCTCATCCACCATCCTAGCTTCCTCCCGCTCCTGCTTGAAAATCTCCTCCAATTCCATGATTTGAACATACATTTTCAGGCCCTCCCACCCCATCCTCGCATCCTCACAAAATCTAGCTTGTACTTCTCGACGTTGCAGAAAGGGAATTCGCATATGCCTGCCTTTGAGTTTTGCATGCTCCTCCGGGATGCCTTCTGAAATATTAAAGCCTCATCCCGAGACCGCCCACTCCAACAAAGATTCCATGTTTAGTAGGTAATCTTTCAGCACTATCATCGCCATCACACTTCTAACTTCCACACAGGAATAACCGAATTCAAGCCCCCACACCATAATTAAGGAGTAGATATCTACCCTTGTTCTGTATTTGTGATGAATGACTGCCACCTCCTCACCTATAACCATTTGAACCACCCTCAAGAATAAGGGATCCCTTGCAAGAAACATATTTTGCAGCCATTTTTTAGGAACCGAACACCAAAAGGCAGGCATGAGTTTATAAATTTTGAGTGTGAAGTTGGCTTCTATTTTGAGCACCATACAAAACCGTCAATCTTTGCAAAAAACCCACTTTCACCAACACCAAATTCGCTCATCTACCACGATAAATGAGCATACATTCTCATTCTAACTATTAATGTATTTCTTCCAACTCTCACCACCGTTGCAGAGGAATTCAACATTAATTGCTCATAATACTCGAGCTAGACTAGGCACACGAACAAAGAAAAAAAATGCATTTCGCACATTTCAAGTTTGTCATTGGTATTGTACTTAGTAGGCCATCTTAACTCCATTGAATGCTATCATCATTACCATCCCACCACCTCACCTCTCCCTTAGCTAAATCGTATGCCACATTGGACAACCTGTCAGCAGTGATATTTCCACTTCTCCTTACATGAGAAATACAAAAATCTTGAAAGGTTTTTAATTTTGAGCAGATTAAGGTGATAAAATTATTTAATCTCCAGCTCGGGGTTACTCCTTTCATGATTGTGTTAACCACAACTTGAGAATATTCATCCAAATGGACTTTTGAAACCTTCATGTTAATTGCAAAATCAGTTGCTAACAGAGCCGCTTGCACCTCTGCATTATTATTAGTTCCATCTTGTAGTCTTTTTGCATCTTTGAATAGAACTTTCCCTTCATCATCGCAAGCCACACATCTTGTCCCACAAATACCCGGGTTGCCCCTAGAGGCCCCATCAAAGTTGATCTTAACCCATCCCTACTTCAGTTTTGCCCAAAAATCCTCCTTTTGTCCATGATCCTTACAAAAAGGATTAACCCTTGGAAACCCATGAACGGGTCAGGAAATATTTATTTGCATAAGTTATATAGCTTGATTTAAAAATATATTATATGGTTAGATTATAGTATTGGGGGGATTTATATTTCCTACGATTTTATTGCCGTGAATGGCCGGTTATGCATTTGGTAGAATTTTGATTACTTCTTTATTTTGTTGGAAATTTTTTATTCTGTTTGTTTCTTTCGATTCCTCTCTTCAGGGCATCACTTTTGAGTGCATTTTTCAAGACTTTATATGTTTCCTATGATTTTATTTTTCACAAGTCGTAAGTCTATATTTCCATTTTCTGATATTTTTTTCGCCCTATGTGTCATATGTGCTAACATTTTTATTATATGTGGTACTGTATCTATCATATGCGCTAATTTGTGCCTCATATGTGCTACTCTAAGTGTCATATGCACTACTCTGAGTGTCGTATGCACTATCTAAATTAGTATATGTGTTATAATGTTTGGTGTATGCACTAATCTGTTAATTATATACACTATTTTGTTGGTTAGATGCTCTAAAACTGTCTATTCTACCTTTTGAGTCAGTTTTTCAACATTTATGGGTTTCACAGTTGGATTTTATGTCTGTATAGAGGTTGGATTTGTGTTTTCTAAGCGTCCTGAGATGATTTGGGGCTATTTCATTGATTTGGTTGAACTTTAATATTTTTGGTTTGTTATAAAAATAGTGGCTTTTGCCTTTTTGGCAAAATTTAACAAGATGTGCTATACCTTGCTGTGATGTTGGGCACTTTGATTTCTTTTGGTACCGACTGGTTATGGCTGTGATGTTGGCTTTTTGTGCATTGTGATATTCCATGTTATGGAGATCTTGGTTACCGAATTATGTTTTGTCCTAGTTCCTTATTTCTTGTTGTTGAGTCACCTTTGGGGTTTCTTGGTTGTTTGGTATGTTTTCCTTGGTTTGTGTTGGAGTAGTTTCCTCTTTGGTTGTTAGGTGTCATCTTAGATCTAGAGTGTGTGTGGGATCTTGTGTCATCTCCCAGCATGGGGGGTGGTTCCTTTGGTTCCACATGGTCGGGTGGTTGGTGCCTTTCTTCCATTGGGATGTTCTTAAGTGGATGCTCTCATGCATGGATGTGGATTCTATCATTGTGCCTTATGGATGGATTTCTTGTAGCAGATCAATGTATATGATTCATATGGCATATGTGTCTTGTAAGATTCTTGATGTAATTGAATATGTAGTTTAGAGATATGCTCATTGATGTGGATGATTAATGTGATGGCATGATGAAAGAATAAGTATCCGGTAGATTACTGAGAGGGGGGGGGGGTGAATCAGTGAAGTGAAAAACTGATACAAACTTCCCAATCTCAAATTCAAACTCATAAAAAAAAAATTCATTATCAAGATCAATACTCAACATCAACCGGTTAACTGTTATAACAACTTAATAGTAAACAACTTCAATCTTGTAAACATCAAAATGCTTAATCATATATCAACATATTTTATCTCTCAATGCTTCTAGTTATCATGCTTTGCTAGAATAGTTAAGTAGTCAATCAAATCAACAAATAAGATCATAACCACAAAAAATTCACCACTTGACACAAATGTTTATACGTGGAAAACCCAAATAGGTAAAAACCATGGTGAGATGAGACTCACAAGGATAGCTATCTGAACTCTTCTGAAGTTCGCCCTGTTAGGAGCCAAGCCTATTAAAGCTTTTACAATAAGTCTTATTAAGAACTAATCCTGTTAGGAATCACCTAGTTAAGGGATTTACAAAATGCCTTGATGAAAAGCAAATACCCTGTTAGGAGTAACCTCGGTAGAGGATTTGAGAATCCAAGCTAATGGATCACCTCGTTAGAGGATTTGAGGAGTAACCAAGCTTGTTAGAGCTTACCCAGTTAGGGGATTTCAATTATGTTGTAATTGTTAGAAAACAATAGGTTTTCTTGATCTGTCTGAATAACACTACATTTGCTTGATCAGATCCTTTTAAGCTTCAATATGCTTTTACTCAAACTGTAGATCCATTCTCTAGTTAGGCAACCACACACTCAACTAATTTCTGCCAACACTTTGCCAACAACTTCATCGACCTTAAATACAAATCAATTAGGTCGGTAACACAACAAAAACCTAATTCTCTCATAGAGATTACAAACAAATCGATTCAAGTGTGACCATTGGATTTACATAGCAATCTATACACATTCTTCAACAAAATTCCAAACGCTCCATGATCACCGCTTCATTAGACTTTGTAACTCATCACAAGCTATGCATTAGATGTAATCCACTTTGCTCATTCCCTATACAATCAAACAAAAGAACAAACGTGCCAAAACAATCTGAACTTATCCTCATACAATGATCACACGTGTCTCCATCATTACTGCTCATCATTAGATCTTAAACCAACAAACTTGATTAGTTAGGGTTTAATAAAAACAACTGGTAGGGTTTACCAGTTACATTGCATAGAAAGGGTTTAACCTTATACATCGGTTTACCAGTTCAACTCACAAACTTACATACTGGTTTACAACATCTTCCTCAAAGCTCTTCCTACCGGTTACAAGACAATATCAATAATAACAACAATATCAACAATATCATAAATACCATTACCGGTTCAATTGACATCAATGACAACATAACATATCATTAATGCAATCGTCATGCAAATGCCAACATAATGTATATGCAATGTTGTATCTTGGGTAGTGCTTATTAATGGAATTGATTCTATGATTACATTTAGTGTTATGTGATTTGCTATTATGTTTAAGGAAATGGATTAGTAACGTGGCATTTAGTATTGTTAACGATAATAAGATGTTAAATTGATGTACAAGAAATTGGGATTAGGAATCTTTGGTATTTGTGCTCTTAAAATGAATCATAAGGGTTAAATGGGTTTTGCATTATTGAAGAATCAAAATAATGATAATTAGAGCAGTGAAGGATTCATATGTGTGCATTAAAAGAGTCAGTACTAGTTGATTAAAATGCTCTAGATTATGGTAGTTATGCTTATGATACGTTCTTGAGGATAGGTAATGACGTTGAAATACCCTAGGGAAGTTAGATGTTAATGATGTAGTTGTGTTTAATTCCGCTTGCATATCTTATTGGTGTTCATGTTCATATTGATTTAATACTATTAAGATAATAAATGTTATTGCATATGAGAAGTTATTGTATTGGATGCATGTATAGATGTTTGAAAAATAAAAATAATCTCTATTTTGCATGTTAAGTTAGTGTATTTCTCTAGGGTATTTTGGTGGGCATTACATGCCTAAATGCTATTTGGAAATTTTGTTCCAAAAGACATGGTGTTTATTTTATCCAAGATAGCAATGATTTAAATCGTTTTGAGGAAAACTTGGAATAAAAACTTGGTCAACAAAATAAAATCATGGTTAACAGAATAAATTTATGTAGCCTTTTGGAGCCAAAAAATAAATGTGAAGTTCTTTTTATGCACCAAAT
This sequence comes from Cryptomeria japonica, assembly GCF_030272615.1. Lineage (NCBI taxonomy): Eukaryota > Viridiplantae > Streptophyta > Pinopsida > Cupressales > Cupressaceae > Cryptomeria > Cryptomeria japonica. The sequence continues at coordinate 16,177,237 of NC_081413.1, read as the reverse complement.
AAAAATGAAGTTTGTTTTAGTTGCACCAATTGAAAATGAAGTTCCTTTTAATCCTCTTTATAGAAAAAATAAACAAGTGAAGTTCATTTTATGCACCAAATGAAAATGAAGTTTGTTTTAGTTGCACCAATTGAAAATAAAGTTCGATTTAGTTGCACCAATTGAAAATGAAGTTCTTTTTAGTTGCACCAATTGACAATGAAGTTTGTTTTAGTTGCACCAATTGAAAATGAAGTTTGTTTTAGTTGCACCAATTTAAAAATGAAGTTCTTTTTAAATCCCCTTTGTGAAAAATAAGAAAGAATGTTTCAAACTAAAGAAAGTGAAATGATTTAATTAACTCCATCCAAAAACCTGCACCAAATGTTAGAAAGCCTGCAACAAACACCTTCAAAATTTTAGTTCACATGGTAGACTCAAAAGCCTAAGAAAATTCTTTGAGTTTACAAAAGTAGCTCTCTATCTATTACAAAAGCGCTAAATTGATAGAGGACAAAAAACACTAGACAGAGAACCAAAAGCGCTATACTAACCTAAAAGAGCTACACTAACCTAAAAGCACTACAAAAAGCTTCAAAAGTGCTAAAGTATATCAAAAGTGCTACAAAAATAAACAAAAGCTCTAAATCCTAAGCAACAAAAACAAGTTACAGGGCACTAAAAGGTGTGACAAAGGCGTTAGAATGCACGACAAAGACACTAATCTGGGAGTCGAAGGTGCTAAAGCGCAACCTGCAAGTTTCAAAAGGGTTATCAAAATTTTAATTTTTAAATGTTGGATTCACGTCGGGGTCACCAAATGATGCCATGGAAAATGTGGATAAGAGCCAGAGACAAAGTTCAATGTTAGTATGTTAGTTTCAACCATTAAAACCACAATAAAGAACTAAAAGCCATTCCAAAAATATATCAAAGGAGATTCAAAAAGCATGAAAGAAGCTTAAGAGTCTCCCTAAGATGATTTCATGATGCCTTAGATATCTCCCCCGTTTCCCTCCTCTCCAAGTTCCAAATGAGTAGAGCTCTCAACTTTTAGCACTAACAATGGATGCCAAATGGAGATTTAAAATGGTTGAAAATGAAAACATATGCTATGAAAATGCAAAGAGTGATCATATGAGAAAGCTCTAAGTATCTATTCAATTTACACTATAATAATAACGCTCTAATGCTTCCTCCTTTGCTTGAGGAGAAGGGTTCTATTTATAGGAAAAATAGAAGATTGAATGGTCAAGATTGATCTGGTTTGTGGAGGGCCAAGATTGCATGATTCATGATCCATGTGATGGTTTTCTACCCAATCCCATGATGACAAATGTCAGCATGAGATGGATTGAGAGGAGAGGGAATGAGCATTTAATGCTTGAGAAGACATGAGGGTAACCTCATGTGAGTTGGGTTATTGAATACAACCATTATCCAAGGGTAAGGTCATTATCCAATGGATAAACTCTTGTGCAAGAGTTAAAGGATAACCATGGCCAAAGCAATAAATGCTTGAATGGAATTGATGGGTTAAAAAGAGGGTTAAGTTAGAGAGAAAGTCTCTAATCATGGGTCAAGGTTGAGTTAACCATTAATAGTTATGTAAGAGCCTTACAAATTTTGAAAGACTTTGGAGGTTATCTTGTTGAAATAAAGCCTTTAATGCTTTATGAAGACTTTTCATGTTTTTGAGAAGTGGCCCCTTCTTAAGGAATGTGCAAATGTTTAGGAGGGAATTAGGCTAATTAGAATGGTTTAGAAGAATCTAGAAGAAGGGTTAGTGTGCAAGTGGATTTTGTAGGAGAATGCAAGTGGGAGGGATTTTAGGATTTTTAAATAAATATAATTTTTTTAAAATGTGTGCAACTTGCATTTGGATAGATATTTAAATAAATATTCATTTATTTAAATGTGAGAGGGATTTAATTAAATGTGAAAGGGGATTTAGTTAAATAGGCTTAAGAGGACTCTAGAAGGAATTCATTAAGGCTTGAAGACTTTTAGGGAAAGCATCAAAGGTTTAAGAAGACTCTAGTAGGAAACCATTAAAGGTTTCAAGTGGGAGAGGATAAATGGGTTTTTAAATAAATAATTCATTTATTTAAAATAGTGGTGCAACTTGCATTTGTAGAAGAATGCAAGTGGATGGGGATTTAAATAAATATTGTGTGTGCAACTTGCCTTTTTTTGAAAATGCAAGTGGGTGAAAGATAAAGGGGATTTAAATAAATTTTTATTTATTTAAAAGTGTAGGCAGGGATTAATTAAATAAGTATATTTTATTTATTTAATTAATTTTTTGAATTTGGTTAAGTGAATAAAATAAATTGAATAATTTATTAATTTAATAGAAGAAGATGGTTAGGGTGAATTAATTAAATATTAATTTTTAATTAATTGTTGATCGATGGTTAAATAATCAAATAAATACTAAGCATTCATTTAATTAAGTGGACAGATGTACGTGTCTACAACTTCTATTGCTTGCAAATGCACAAGATAGAATTGCTATGAGAAAGCTTAGTAGAAATGCCTATGCAACTATAATAGCAATGCTTAAACTGCTTCCTCCTTTGCTTGAGGATGAGAGTTCTTTTTATAGGCAAAATGATTGATTGAAGGGTTAAGATTGATTTGGCTTAGCAAGGGCTATGATTGTATGAGACAAGCATGATCCTCAATCCATGTTTGCAACTTACACCAATGTAATGGTGACAAGTGACATCATGAGAGGACTTGAGAGGAGAGGGAAGATTCATTAAATGCTTGAGAGGACACGATGGTTACCCTAGGGGGTTTGGTTAGGGTTAGGTTAGTGGATAAATATTTTATCCAAGGGATAAATAAATGTGCAAGGGTTAAAGAGTAACCATGGTAAAAGCATTGATTACTTGAAGAGACTTTAGGGTTAGATGGATGGTTGAGTTAGAGGAAAGTCTCTAACCAAGGGTCAAAGGTGGGTTAGTTAGATTAAAGCCTTTAAGGCTTAAGAAGACTTTGGGGGTTAACATGTAGAAGGGAGAAAACTTTTAATGCTTTTGAGAAGTGATTCCTCACTAATCCCTTAGTTAGGAATGTGCAAATATTTAGAAGGGGATTAGGCTAAATTAGAAAGGATTAGAAGAATTTAGAAGAAGGGTTAGTATACAAGTGGGCTTTGTAGGAGAATGCAAGTGGGTGAGGATAAATAGGGTTTGAATAAATGTTTAATTATTTAAATGTACATGCAAATTTTGGATTTTATCTAAATAAATTTTAATTTATTTAAATGATAAAAAGGGGGATAAAGCATTGGATGCTTGAAGACTTGAAGGAAGTCATTAAAGGCTTAAGAGGACTCTAGAAGGAAGTCATTAAAGGCTTGGAGAATTTAAAAGAAACCATTAAAGGCTTAAGAAGAATGTAGAATGAAACCATCAAAGGTTTGAAGACTTTAAGAGAAGCCATTAAACGCTTGAAGACTCTATAAGAAAATTATTAAAGGCTTGAAGACTTTAAAAAAAAGCCATTAAAGGTTTGAGTTGATGGTTTTTGGGTTAACTTTTGGTTTAGGAATGTGGAAAATATTAAAGGTTGATTAGGCTAATAATAGGGGTCTAGAAATGATTAGGAGGAAGGTTAACTTGCAACTTACATTTTCTAGAAAGTGCAAGTGATAGGGAGATTGAGTGAGAAGTTACTCAATAAGCCTAAATTGGTTTAATTTGTTAAGTGGACCCAAGGATATGGTTTTTCTTTTGTATTCAATTAGTGTTTTTCAGCATCAAACTCCACACCCACACTTCTCCTCTAGAAACCACCCTATTGTGTGTTATGCAACTTCCTTATACTAGCTTGGTTCCTCATACGTACTCAAAGTTACTCAAACCCTCCAACATAGCTCCACACCCCAAAATGGTGTATTGATTGTCATGATTGGTTTAATTAGGTCCTTTGATTGTTTTTCAACTATTTTTGACAATTTAGGAAGGTCGAGGCATCATTTGGAGAATCGGATTCCACTTTTGTGAAAACAAGGCTAAAAAGGGCTACTAGCCCGTGGAGGCCTAATTGAGTGAATTTTGTGTGCACAAGCTAACGATGACCTTAACCAAGATTAAAAATGAATTGGATGGTGTCAAAAATGTGTATTCTCAAATATTTTCATAATTTTATCCCCTGAGAAGTTGGCATGGTGTCTGTCCATGTTTTTAGGCAAATAAGTAGGGTTTGAGAGGGTTTTGTCCATGTAACAAAGGAAGTCAATCTTAAACTGCAAACCAAGACCCCAAATTCATGTAGGACCTCTTCCACATCATTATAAATAACTCCCCATCACTTCCCTTCATGATATTATGAAAAACACTTGCCATACAAGCAATCAATTGACTATTTTGTGCATTATGACTGCACTTTCACTATTTTACTGCACTTTCAAAGGTTAGGATAGCATAGAAACCTTCACCAAGGTCTGTGGTAACTTCATAACACTTCTTCAGCACCTTCCACAAGAATCCAAAGCATGGATATGTATAAAAATCAAGTTTATACCCAAAAAATCATTAATTACCCAAAACTGGGTACTTTTTGTCACCTAGAATTAACACACACTCAAACATTAATAACTCCCAAATCAGAAAATTATAGTACAATATCTTCAGTTGAATTTTAGAAAACTTAATTAAGAGAAACATATCCAAAATTCATAAATATCCAATGGTTCAATAAATAGTTATCATCTATGCACCGAGACCTATTTTGACTGTCATAAATCTGGAAAATGTATGCTTGCTGCTAGTTAGAGTTAACACACTTGCAAGATGAAAAGTACATTGTTTGGAGCTCCAAATGCATCCAAAACTCATTGTAAACTAGTGCAGATCTCTGCCTCAAGTTTGCTCACTCAAATTGGTCTTGAGCACAAATAAGTTTGGTCTTAATCATGTTGCTAGCCAAATCCATTTCCAATTTGCCTAGCATATGCTCAAAAACTCTTCTTTCTCACAACGCTGGTAAAAATGTGAAATATTTACACTATAAAAGTGCAATACAACTTGTCTAAGTCCATCCATGGATCCCAAACCTGGATTTAGACAAGTTGATGCATTTTTGTGGCCCAAACCCTTGACACGGCAGTCAAAAGCCAAAAATGAAACTAATTTGTACAATCAACTTCCAAATGATTAAAAAATGAACTTAATACATTAAATAACTTGAATGTACATTAAGAACAATATCCATCAATTACAATACAGAAAGGAACTATCTAGTACGGACTATCGTAAGAAAATGAGTTATAACACCATTAAAAAGCCAAAATTCTTGATATTTCCAATTGAGAATGTCTTCAAAATTTTTTCCAAGCCTATAAAAAGAAGAGGGAGGCATATTTATAGCACCATGAAGTAGTTATGAGGTCCTATATGGACACATAGCTGTAGGAGGTTTTCTCTTACAATTTTTGTCTTAAAAATGACAACTTTTCCAAACAAGAAAGCAACTTTTGTTGCTCCAAATGAGATTTTTAGGCAACCTAACTTATCTATCCCTCCTGGACACTTAGGAATGATTAAAATCAATCAAAAAACATGTTTCAAAACTTTCCCAGCCATTTTTAGGCCTATAAGGCAATTTCTCACTTTTTAGCCCTTTTTGGCCTAGAAGCACAAAATTGACAATTCAAGCTCTAAGAAGCAAAATTTGATCTCTCAAGCACAAAATGAGATAAAAAACCTATGAAAAGACTAAAAACAACCTATGAAAACATTTAAAAACTAACAAGGCACTAAAACATGAAAAATACCAAAAATGGAGAGTATAAGCAAAACTAGGTGCTCCTGCACTATACTCCCCCAAAGACAAAGAAGTCATGTGACTCCTTGAGGCAGCAAAGAAGAAGGAATTTAAAACTTATAGAAATAAAATTCCTGTACCCAAGTGGCTTCTGAAAGTGGTTTATCTTTCCACTAGATAAGATGCTCCATGTACACTTGATGGTGAGTCTTCTTGTACACTCTTGAGTCCAACACCTTTTCAGCTTGAGGAATGGATAAAGGAGGAAAAGGTGGATCTGAAAGTGACTTGTGAACTTTTGAAACTCTATCATCCTCCTTAGGAAGCTGGCCTTTGAATGCCACCAAATCTGAAACATTGAAAATAAGAGACAAAGAAAGATCAGTAGGCAAATCAATTTTATATTCATTGGAACTATACTTAGCCAATATCTGGCAAGGACCTACCCACCTCATTTGGAGCTTGCTGGGAACTCCCTTTTTCAATCTATACTTGTTCAAATTCACCATCACAAATTCCCCAACTAAAAATTGAACATCTCTCTTTGATTCATCCACTCTAGCTTTCACTTTTTGTGAGGTATCTTGAAGAGTCTTTCTCACTTGCTCATGAAATTCCTTCATTGATTGAGCCATGTCATCTATTGTACCACTCTTTTGCTACATGTTACCAAGATCCATTAAATCCATGACACCCCTTGGGTGCATACCATAAACAATCTCAAAGGGACTCTTACCAGTTGACCTGTTAACACTATCATTGTATGCAAATTCTACCTGATGGATGAGCTGATCTCAACTTTTGCCATATTCCTTTGTCAAACACCTTAAGAGCTTTCCAAGAGTCCTATTGACCACCTCAGTTTGGCCATCAGTCTGTGGGTGATAAGATGAACCAAAAAAAAGATTAGTACCCAATATTTTCCATGATATCTTCCAAAAATGGCCAAGAAACTTAACATCTCTATCAGAAACAATACTAGAAGGTAAACCATGGATTCTAATCACTTCCTTGAAAAACAAATAGGCTATATGACTAGCATCATGTGTAGTTTTTCAAGAAATAAATTGTGTCATTTTACTAAACCTATCCGCAATCACAAAAATGCTATCAAAACCAGCTTGAGTCATAGGTAAGCCTACCACAATATCCATGCTAACACACTCCCAAGGCCTTGTAGGAATTGGAAGAGGCTGATAAAGACTAGCATTAGAAGTATTACCTTTTTCTTTCTGACAAACCATACATTTCTCCACATACCTTCTGACATCTCGCTGCATTTTAGGCCAATAATAGAAACGTTGCACCAACTCCAATGTTTTTTTGAGACCAAAATATCCACTCAAACACCCATTGTGCTTTTCTTGAATCAGATTCTCCCTCATTGAGCTTTTAGGAACACATAGCTTCCCACCTTTAAACAAAAAACCATTTTGCAAAGTATAATCAACATATTCATTATGAAAAGAATTATCAAATGCCTGGCAAACCTTATAGATGGCTGCAAAATCTTCATCATCGGGATACATTTCTTTGAAGCATTCTATGCCAATACTCTGAACCTGTACTTCCTACACTATTAGAAGCCTTCTTCTCAAAGCATTTGCTACTTTATTGCATTGCCCTTTCTTGTGCTTAAGAGTAAAAGTGTATGATTGTAAGTACTCAACCCATTTAACATGCCTATGATTTAACTTATCTTGTGAATTCAAGAAACTCAAAGCCTGATTATCTGTATAAACAACAAAATCCTTTGGAAGCAAATAATGTCTCCACTTTCTAAGTGATTGAACTAAAGCATAGAGTTCCAAATCATAGGAAGAGTACTTATTTTTTGCATCATTCAACTTTTCACTAAAGAAAGCTATAGGTCTATTATCCTGACTCAACACTGCACCTACTGCAATATTACTAGCATCGCATTCAATAGTAAATAACTTGTTGAGAAGCAACCTTGATTTTCAAAATTTCAAACCCCTTATTTGTTGCATCTGTCCACTAAAACTTTACCTTAGCTCCACCTTTTATAGTATCAAGTATTGGTGCACAAATCCCCCTAAACCCCCTGATGAACTTCCTGTAGAATTGTGCTAAGCCATGAAAACTTCGGACATCACTTGTTGATTTGGGTGTAGGCCAATTTGTGATGGATTCCACCTTGGTTTTATCCATTTTCAAATCTCCATCTGAGATCACAAAGCTAAGATAAACCAATTCCTGTTTCATAAAATCACACTTTTCCAAATTGATTGTCAGTTGTTCATCATACAATTTATTCAAAACAATTCTAAGATGCTTCAAATGCTCTTCTTGAGTTTTACTGAAAATTAGAATGTCATCAAAGTAGACCACTACAAATTTACCAATGAAATCATGCAACACTTCATTCATGAGTCTCATGAATGTACTTGGGGCATTAGAAAGACCAAATGACATAACTAGCCACTCATAAAGACCCTCATTTGTTTTGAAGGTTGTTTTCCATTCATCGCCTTCTTTTATTCTGATATGGTGATAACCACTTTTTAGGTCATTTTTGTAAAATACTTTGCACCCCCCAAACAATCCATCAAATCCTCAATCCTTGGAATAGGAAATCTATATATGATAGTGATTCTATTAATGGCTCTGGAATCTATGCATAATCTCCATGTACCTCCTTTCTTAGGTGCTAAAACTGCAGGTATTGCACAAGGACTTATACTTTTTCTTATCATATTTTGATCTAGGAGTTCTTGCACTTGTCTTGCCACTTCTTTGTTTTGTTCAGGTGTCATCTTATAGGCTGCTTTGTTTGGTAAAGAGGCTCCTGGTATGAAGTCTATCTGATGGCTAATAGCTCTAGGAGGTTGTAAGGTTGCAGGTGTTCCATCCCTTATGATTTCTTTAAAGTTATCAAGTATTTGCTGCACTTCTTGTGGTATCTCAACCTTCTTCTCCTTCTTTTCTTCCTTAGGTGTCAATATGAGTGCAAATCCCACTCCTTTACCCTCTTCAAGTATGTTAATAAACTCTTTCTCATTCACTATCAAAACATTTTGATTCTTTGAGCTGCTGCCCTCTTTCTCTTCATTTATAGACTGAATTTTGTATGTAACACCATCCTTCTGAAATGAGTAGGAGTTCTTTTCACCATTGTGTATGGCTTTCCTTTCAAATTGCCAAGGTCTACCAAGAAGTAGATGGCAAGCATCCATTAGAAGAATATCACATAATATCTTATCTTGATACCCTCCTATAGTGAATTCTACCCATGTTTGCTCATTAACAAGAACATGTTGCTCCCTATTCAACCATGTGACTCTATAGAGATGTGTGTGAGAGATTCTTTCTAGTTTGAGTTTCCTCATTGCTTCCTCTGAAACTATGTTATCTGTGGATCTTGAATCAATGACCACCTTGCATATCTTTCCCATGATCTTGCACTTAATTCTAAACAATGACCTTCTTTGAATAGGTTCCTCCTTGATTGGATCCTTTATCAAGACTCTTCTCATCATCAAACTCTCACCATTTTCTGATGTTAAGCTCACTTCATTAGCTTTGTCGCTTGCTGCACTATCTTGCACATAATTCACTTTTCTTTCACCTCCTTGTGATGAAGTGGGTTTCTCTGGACATCTATAGGCAGGGTGCTCCAACTTTGCTCAATAATTTTGGATTCTCCTTGGGACCTTTGATCTCCTCTTCCACCAAAACTTCCTCTATGGCCTCTACCATCTCTACCCCTACCTCTTCCTCTGTTGCTTTGCTCTTTCTTTTTCTTAATCTTCTCTTCCACTTTGAGTGCTAGTTGATAACACTTGTGAACTATTTGTGGACATAGAAAACTCATCTCTTCTTGTATGTTCCATCTCAGTCCATTCAAATACCTTGCTACTTTTATACTCTCATCCTCTACTACCTCGGATCTCATGCATAGTTTTTGAAATTATTCAGTGTAGCTAGTGACATCTAAATATTTTTGTCTCAAATTTTGTCTTTTCCTATGTAGTTTGATTTCATAGTCTTCAGGAAGATAGGTTTCTCTAATCTTGGATACCATTGCTTTCCAGGTGGCTATTGGTTGTTTACCTTCCTTCACCCTTTCTTCTTGGATGAACTTCCACCAAGTTAAGGTTGCTCCTCTCAACCTTTATTTTGCTACTTTAACCTTTTGTGCTTGAGTTATTCCATCATATTCAAAATGGTTTTCCAGGCCTTCAATCCATTCTATGAGAGCATCTGGATCCATCTTTCCACTGGAAAGAGCCACTCCCTCTAAGGTTTTACCACTCATAGCTCTAAAATCCTTCAAGAATGGTTCTTGCTCAATGACAGGGTCATCTATGGGAACCTCATCTTCTATTGCCACCATTTTGCCCTTATCTCCAACCTTATCATGGACTTATTCAATCTTAACTTCAACTTCAACTAGTTTTGTTGCTAGCTGCTCCAACCTCTCTCTAAGTGCTTTATTCTCTTCTTCTTGGTCTTCGACCTTCTTGGATAACTCAGCATTGGTCACCATGTTTTCTTCTAAGGATTCTATTGATCCTAAGCCAATTTGTTTTCTCTTTTCTCCTGAATCTTACTCAGGCTCTGATACCACTATGATAGGGAGATTGAGTGAGAAGTTACTCAATAAGCCTAAATTGGTTTAATTTGTTAAGTGGACCCAAGGATATGTTTTTTATTTTTAATTCAATTAGTGTTTGGCAGCATCAAACTCCATACCCACACTTCTCCTCAAGCAACTACCCTATTGTGTGTTATGCAACTTCCTTATACTAGCTTGGTTCCTCATAGGTACTCAAAGTTACTCAAACCCTCCAACATAGCTCCACACCCCAAAATGGTGTCTTGACTATCATGATTGGTTTAATTAGGTCCTTTGAGTGTTTTTCAATAGTTTTTGACAATTTAGGAAGGTTGATGCATCATTTGGACAATCGGATTCCACTGTTGTGAAAACATGGCTAAAAACAACTACTAGCCCGTGGAGGCCTAATTAAGTGAATTTTGTTTGCATAGGATAATGATGACCTTAACCAAGCTGAAAACTGACTTTGATGGTGTCAACAAGGTGTATGATTAGATATTTTCATAATTTTAGCCCCTGAGAAGTTGGCATGGTGACTGTCCACGTTTTTAGGCAAATAAGTAGGGTTTGAGAGGGTTTTTTCCATGTAACAAAGGAAGTCAGTCTCAAACTACAAACCAAGCCCCCAAATTCATGTATTACCTTTGAAACATCATTATAAACAACTCCCCATCACTTCCCTTCATGACATTATGACAAACACTTGCCATACAAGCAATCAATTGACTGTTTTGTGCATATGACTGCACTTTCACTATTTTACTGCACTTTCAAAGGTTAGGATAGCATAGAAACCATCACCAAGGTATGTGGTAACTTCATAACACTTCTTCAACACCTGACACAAGAATTTGAAGCATGGATATGTATACAAAGCAAGTTTATACCCAAAAATTCATTAATTCCCCAAAACTGGGTACTTGCTGCCAACTAGAATTAACACACACTTAGACATTAATAACTCCCAAACTAGAAAATAATAGTCCAATCGCGTTAGTGGAGTTTTAGAAAAATTTATTATGAGAAACATATCCAAAATTCATAAAGATCCAACGGTGCAATAAATAGCTATCATCTCTGCACTGAGACCTATTTTGATTGTCATAAATCTGGAAAATGTATGCCTTCTGCCAGCTAGAGTTAACACACACTTGCAAGATGAAAAGTAAATTTTTTGGAGCTCCAAATGCATCCAAAACTTATTGTAAACTAGTGCAGACCTCTACCTCAAGTTTTCTCACTCAAATTGGTCTTGAGCACAAACAAGTTTGGTCTTACTCATGTTGCTAGCCAAATCCATTTCCAAGTTGCCTAGCATATGCTCAAAAACTCTTCTTTCTCACAATGCTGGCCAAAATGTGAAATACAACTTATCTAAGTCCATCCATGGGATCCCAAACCTGGATTTAGACAAGTTGATGCATTTTTGTGGCCCAAACCCTTGACAGGGCAGTCAAAAGCCAAAACTGAAACTAATTTGTACAATCAACTTCCAAATTCTTAACAAATGAACTTAATACATTAAATGCCTTGAATTTACATTAAGAAAAATCTCCAGCAAGTACAGTATGGAAAGGAACTGTCCAGTACGGACTGTCACAAGAAAATGAGTTAAAACACCATTAAAAAGCCAGAATTCTTGATATTTCCAATTGAGAATGTCTTCAAAAACAATTGCCAACCCTATAAAAATAAGAGGGAGGAATATTTATAACACCATGAAGTATTTATGAGGTCCTACATGGACACACAGCTGTAGGAGGTTTTCTTTTACAATTTTTGTCTTAAAAATGACAACTTTTCCAAACAAGAAAGCAACTTTTGTTGCTCCAAATGACATTTTTGAGCAACCTAACTTATCTATCCCTCCTAGACACCTAGGAATGATTAAAATCACTCACAAAACATGTTCCAAAACTTTCCCAACCATTTCTAGGCCTATAAGACAATTTCTCACTTTTTAGCCCTTTTTGGCTTAGAAGCACAAAATTGACAATTCAAGCTCTAAGAAGCAAAATTTGATCTCTCAAGCACAAAATGAGATCAAACACCTATAAAAATACTAAACACAACCTATGAAAACATTTCAAAACTAACAAGACACTAAAACATGAAAAATACCAAAAATGGAGAGTATAAGCAAAACTAGGTGCTCCTGCACCAGCAAGTGGCATAAGGATTTTAGAAATTTAAATAAATATTAATTTATTCAAATATGAGAAAATGGATTTAAATAAACATTAATTTATTTAAATGCAAGAAATGGGATCTAGAGATTTTAAATAAATATTAATTTATTTAAATGTGAAGGAGGATTTAATTAAACTAATATGATTTATTTATTTAATTAAAGGTCTAAATTTAGTTAAGTGAATTAAATCAAATAAATCAAATAAATTAAATAACTTATTTAATAAATAGAAGAGGGTTGGGATGAATTTATTAAATATTAATTTAATTAATCATTGATCAATGGTTAAATAATCAAATAAATACTAAGCATTCATTTAATTAAGTGGACAGATTTGGGTGTCTAGAACCCCAAATATTTTTCCTCTTCTTTGTGTGTACAAGTTTGTTGGAAGCATTCAAATGGATAGATTTTTTCTTGTATCAATTTATTTCATTTATATTTATCTCTATCATTTAGTATTTCTAGTTGTGTTTTTGAATTTTGGGTTTGCAAGTTAGCTAAAGCGTATAGTTAGGTCTTCACTATTTTTTAAGTATCTTTTGTCATAGTTCATAAGAGACTACGACATGTCATTCAGGTGCATGTGCACCATAATGGTTTCCTTCGTTAAGATTCTCACATTTGGACCAAAGACTCTCTTTTGTAAAGAAGTTAAGAGGTGAAACAACTTCCTACACTAACCATGAGAGGAGGGTAATGCAAAAAAAATTATAGATCATTACAATAGTTACAAAAATTGAATAAAAATAAACATAAATAGCATGCATACAACAAAATACACACTAATTTACTTGGGGAAAACCCTTTGGGAGAAAAACCACACACTCCAAAATTTTCCCAATATATTATTCAAAAACCAATAACATAATACAATATACTTGCAAGAAAGCTTTTCACGGGAGTATCACAAGCCATAGATTTAGAGGTAACTCAATATCTTTAAAACTCTTGCACAAAACCTCGATCTCATGCACCTCATATATATGAGGTACAATACATGAAATTGTCAAATGATATTACAAAACCATAGGCTAAAACCACCCAATAAAGTGGAATCTGTCTTATCTCCAATCCTAGATGCCCTATGATATGTCAAAACACACATCAACACATGTACCTCCCTTTTATAGCTCGTTTATGTGTCTGAAATATTTTTATATTACCTATTTTAGAAGACTCAACTTTTGGAGGTCATAACTTTTAAAATAGGTGTCTAATTGATGAACTATTTGAAGCACCAAAAAGCTCATAATGTTCTTTATCAAGCTATAACCTACTACACCAATTATTGACACTTTTGGGCCATTTTGGAACCTCTAAAGGCCTCAAAATTGACTCTAAGAATTTTTTTCACAACTTTTGAAAATGGAAACTTTAATATATTCAATTCTAGGCATGATCTTACATTGAAAATATATTGGCATACTTATCTAGTCAATCCAAATTTGTAGGGAAAATTTTGAATCAATTTATGCTTAAATGAAAACTTACTCTAAATAGCAACCTTATGTATATGCAAAGTTGAGACACTATTTTCTTAACATTCTCTGACTTGTCAAACACCTTGCAAGAGTAAAGGGAGTATCTAAACCATAAATTAATTACTAGAGGTCCATGCGGACCATAGACTTCGAACACCATCTAAACTTCTTTACACTCACAACATTAGTTAAAGAATTTGAAACATTCATTAAAGTTTCTACCTTAACCAAATTCACCCTACCAGTTTTGACCATATCTCTGACAAAATAATCTTGAACATCAATGTGCTTGGTCTAGGTTGGAAATGTCGGGTTCTTAGCTAGGCAAATCGCACTTTGACTGTCACAATAAATTGTCGCTGCACCTTTTTTTATTCCAATATCTGAACATAGTCTCTTAAGCCAAATGGCTTCCTTACAAGCATGAGTAGCTACCATATACTTTGCATTAGTAGTGGACAAAGCAACCACAATCTATGACTTGCTCATCCAATTAATTGCACCACCAAATAAAGTAAACACATAAAGACTGGTGGATCTTCTGCTATCAATATCACCTATCTAACCTGAATTTGCATAACCATGAATATCAAGGGAAATCACATCTCCTACCAAATTACCAAGATAACACAACAAATACTCTGAGATACCCTTCAAATATTTTAACACTCTTTTAACTACATCCCAATGAACTCTACAAAGATTAGACATATATATTTGGAAAGAACTCCCACTTCTTGTTCAATGTTTGGTCTAGTGCAGACCATAACATACATCAAACTTCCAATTGGACACTAGTAAGGTACTTTGTTCATGACTTCCAACTCTAATGGGGATGTAGCCTGGAAATCTAAAATAGATGACTTTGTTCCAATTGTAAAAGGAACACATAGTGGTCTACTATCTAGAATGTTGAACCTTTATAAAATTGAATTCACATACTTACTTTGTCCTAGCTAGAGATTTCTATTCACTCTATATCTTGTAATCTTCATCCCAAGAATGTGTTTTGTTGCACGAAGATCTTTCATTTCAAATTTAGTAGCAAGTTGAGACTTTAGTTATGAAACCATACATTTCCCTTTATCAATGAATAACATATCATCAACATATAATGCAATTTACAAGAAATGAGTATAATTAAACTTATAATAAACAAAAAGATATTATTTAGAATGCTCAAATCCCAAACTCAACACATACGTATCAAGTTTTTGGCACCACATCCTAGGACTCTATTTGTGGCCATACAAAGAATTCTTTAATTTACAGACCAAATTACTTTTACCTTTTACCACATAGTGCTATGGTTGTGTCATATAAATATCCTCCTCCAAATCACCATGAAGGGAAGTAGTTTTCACATCCATTTTCTCAATCTCTAAATCATAAGCAAAAACAATAGAAGAAACAATCTAATGGATGTCATTTTTGCCACATGAGAAAATATCTCACCTTAATCAACACCTTGAATCTGAGAGTAGCCTTTCGCAACCAACCTTTCTTTATACCTCTCAATAACTCCATATAAACTAATCTTTTTCTTGAACACCCATATATAACCAACGGGTTTTCGTCCTTTAGACAATGGTACAAGATCCCATGTATCATTCTTTCTCAAAGCTTCTATTTCTTCTTCCATAGCAATCTTTTGGGATTAGACCTTTGGACAAGCTGAGTTGGATATTCTTCATTCTCTTCTAAAGATTCAAATATAGATGATCTCTCCTCAACTTCTTGCCCATCTAGGGGTCTTGATTAAACTCTTTTTGGCATAGAAGGAAATTGAATCACATAACCATGTTTAGTCTATTTTGGATCCAATGTAACAAAAGGAGACTTAATTTCTCTAAAAATAACACTTCTACTATGAATTACCTTTTGTGCAACAGGGTCCCAAAGATTATATCCTTTCACACCATAATTGTATCAGATGAAAATACATTTTACAACCTTGTTCTCCAAGTTTGTTCACTTCTCCTTTGACACATGTGCATATGCTTCACAACTAAAAGCTCTAAAATATCTCAATAAAGGCCTATATCCTAGCCATGCCTCCATAGGCATTTTATCAATAAGGGTTGATGTAGGAGACTTGTTAACTAGGTAGCAAGTGGTGGCAACAACTTTAGCTCAAAAAAATTGTTCTATAGAAACACCGCTTAACATACTCCTAGCCTTCTCCATCAATGTCTTGTTCATTGTTTCTACAACTCCATTATGTTGTGGATAATATGAAGTTGTCGTGTCTATTAATGTCACAATATTTAAAAAAACTATCAAAATCATTAGAGAAAAATTCAATGCCATTATCAAACCTCAAAAAAAATATTTTCTTTCCAGTCTGCAACTCAACATTTCTTTATATTGACTAAAAACTTCTGATTTACTATTTATTAAATATACCCATGTCCTTCTACTAAAAAAATCAATCAATAAAACATAATATGTGGGTTTTCCAATGGAAATAACATCTAGAGGACCAAACACATTGTTGGTGTAAATAATTATTCATCTTGGATATTATTACACTATACTTAAGTTTACTTAGGATAATGCATTTCATAGTAGTTTGGGTATGAGACACTTGGGTGTTTGTGCCACATTGGGATAGTGTGTGTAGGAGAAATTCCAACTTCTATGGTGTTGATCTTGTTGTTACACTCCACTCTTGTTGTTACACTCCACATTTAGTGGGTGATCCACCTCATGAGGACTATTATATTATTTCTCTACCTAACCACACCTATTTCCTACCTACCCTTGTTTCTTATTGAGCCACATGTCATGTTTATGTGCTCACATATCCCTAGCCTTGCCTATATAAGAAAGCTCATCTACATTGTATGAATATATGTAATTTGATTATTGATCATTTTCTATTGATGAGAATACAGTTTATTCTTGTCCCATATTATGTCTCTACATTTCATTGAACTCTTGATCTTGGCAAAATCTCACATGGTATCAAAGCCATTGGGGTTTCATTGATTCATCTTGAAGAGGCATTATTGCGATGTCAAGAGGCAGATCTGAGGAGCAGCATCTTTTGGAGGCATCCTAGACTAGATCCAACCCCGCCATTGTGTCCAGAAGGCCATTTCCATGAATTTTGGTTATAAAGTCGACCTATTTTGGTGAGAAAAAAATTTTCTCCAATTTTGCTAGTATTGTATGGATTTCGAAAAAAAATTATTATTTTTCAGAAAAAAAAAAAATTGTTTTTCTAAAATAGTTTTTCAAAAATTAAAAAAAAAAAAAAAGTTTTTGGGGGGTCCACAGACCCCCCTGTACCTACGTGTTGCAGGTTGCATGCTGCGTTGTTTCTCGCGCCCGTACTTGCAGGTCGTGTTCGCTGTGTTGTTCCTCGTGCCGCCCTCTGCGCCGTCCTTTGCCGCCGACGAGTCGTGCCTTTGTCACCGCCGCCGCCAACCGTTTTGTCCCCGCCGGCACACACAGTCACCGGTGCCGACTCCTCCCAACAACGCTCGCCGCAACCTCCACTCGTCCTCTGCCGCCGGCCCTCGGCTTCGGCCGCTTCCTCCGCCGGCGGCCAACCAGACCGGAGGACCCGTGCTCGCCACATGGCAGGCGGCCACTGGCCCACAGGAAAACCGAACCCTACATGCCACGTCATCACGCCGAGTCACCTGACACGTCACCTCTGTACGGCCTCCACACGACCCACCCAGTCAGAAATTCCGTACGGTACAGACTAGACAATCATCTGCACAGTCATCTGCCACGTCAGCTGTTCGTACAGTACGGACGCCCAGTCAGCAGAGGGCAAAGTTTTGCAACGGTCATACGATCGTCAAATTTAACCCAGTGACTTTCTAACGTTAGCGCCACGTCAGCATTTTAAAAAAAATTGGCAACACCCCCCCTCTCATTTGCATTTTTGATTTTGCAGTTCAACTTCAAATGGCCATAACTTGCTCATTTTTGCTCCTTTTTGGGTGTAATGTTTTTTGAAATGGGCTAGAATTTCGTGCTCTCCGTAGTGGTGAGGAAATTTTTTGATTTTGATACATGGATTTTTTATAAAATATAGTTTTTGGTGACTGTACCTGAGTAATCCCAGTTTTTGCAACTTCAGAGGCTTCGTTTGGGGTCATACGACCTCCTTTTCAAGTGCCATTTTTTTTGAAAGTGCATATTTTTTCATCTACTTTCAAATGATGCTATCATATTGATGCCATTGTAAGTAGAAATTATACTTTCAGATTTTGGCCATTTTGGCTCTCTTGGTACTTGTATATTTGCTTGAATCTCAGTTAGATTCATTGCACTATTGATAGAAGTCTCTTGTATCTCATTTGAGAAGTTTTAAAATTTACATCATAAATCCACTTTGCCTTGTTTTGCAAGTGGCTCATTGTAATCGCACTAAGTATAAAGTGCCAAAATCATCACTTTGGGGGGGGGGGGGTACTTTGATTGAGTGAATTTGGGGGGGTGTCTCTTGTGCTTTTGTGCTCTTGTGTTCCTTCCTTTTTGCTACTATGGGTTCTTCTAAGTTTCCTCTCTTAACTCCACATAATTATGCTACTTGGAAAATTGATGCATGGAGTAAACTTATGGAAAAAGGACTCACTCATTACATTGATGGAACTATTGTTGCTCCAGCTGATCCTAAGGTTGATCCAGTTGGTTACTTAGATTGGTTCACTAAAAATATCATGGCAATTGGTACCTTAAGAAATTATGTATCAAAGGATCTCATTTTTCATATTGAGAAATGTACTCTAATCAAGGATGCTTGGCAAAAGTTTCAAGACTTGTATGGTCAAGTTGATGAGATTAGGGGATATCAAATTGATAGTGCTCTCACCATGTTAGATCCCAAAAAATTTGATACTATACAAGACTATGTCACTAAGGCAAATGAGTTGAGGGCACAACTCAAAGATTGTGGCATTGATAAGAAAGATACTCGATTGATATTCAACTTGATAGGAAAGCTTCCACAATAATATGCAGCATTTGTTTCTAGTTTCCAAACCCATAGGATGACAATGGGTTCAAGGTACAAAATGCCTACATTTGATGCTTTCAATGAAATGTTGATGATGGAACCAACTAAGTTGATAAGCATGGGCATTCTTAAGGCTTCTAAGTCTCAAGCATTAGTGGCAAATCAAGGGAACAAAGGAAATCAAGGAAAGGACAACTCAAACAAGAAGAAATGGCAATCAAAGCCTAAAGAAAAAGCACCATCTTCTCCACAACAAGGAAATTCATCCTCTTCCAAGAGAGATAATTCACCAAAGAGGGAGAGACCTACTTGTGCTTATTGCAAAAAGATTGGTCATGAGGAGCATCGTTGCCATTCTAAGAAGATTGATGAGCTTACACATATCATCAAAAAGCATAACATTGATTTGCCTAAAATCTACAAGAAGGATGATTCATCAGCTTCCACTTCCTCACATTCAAAAGGAAAAGGGAAAGCATTCATGGCTTCTACAAGTGGAAAGACTCACTCTTTTGGAACAAGAAAAGGAAAAGCTCTATGTGCTACTATCAGTCATGATTCAGAGAGATGGCTTCTAGATTCAGGGGCTTCTCATCATATGGCATCTTTGCAATCTATGTTCTCTACATTTGAGCCTTGCACCATGCCACAAATTTTGATGGGCAATCATACATACATGGATGTGATTGGGAAAGGATCTATTGATATTGGGGATAACTCCTTCAATGATGTGTTGTGTGTACCCCACTTGACAAACAATCTCCTTTCTATCTATCAAATCACACATGGTGCAACTAAGAGAGTTGTGGAGTTCACACCTGACTCAGTTTTCATTAGAGACATGGAGAATAGAGCTATCATTACGACTGGGGTGGTTGATCATGCATCTCGGTTATACTCCTTTTCAGATTTTGTTGATGATGATGATTTCACATTTAATGATTCTACACATTATGATCACACTTCTTGTGATGGTTCCATTTTTTAGGAGAATTTTGGACACTTGAACATGGGGATTCTCACATGTGACCCCGTTCTTGAGTCTTGTATTTCATCTCCTCATATTGATATCACATCACCTATTGCACCTGATGATGTAGATAATGCAACAGTTTTGCCTTCATGTGATTCAGTGCAGTAGGATATTTATTGTCTTCCAGCTTCAGATTCATGGGATGATTACTTGACAGATATTACAGGTTTGTTTATGGAATCCTACATTGCAGATTTGGGAGACATCATTGATGACATTCATCTTCTCTTTGATGAAGGTGATCCTTCTTCGATTGTTGCGAGGGCATAGTTTGACCCTCTTGTTCATTCTCTACATGATCATTCTTTCGAGGTTGACATGATTGTGGATACTTATGTACAGCAGTTGGAGGAGGCCTCTTTATGTTTTGAGGAGACATGTGAGTCTTTGGGACATGTTCTACATCCATCTCCACTAGATCTTGGAGTGCCTTTTTCAGCAGTGTGGCACAGTTTACCACCTTTGGAGGGGGTATCTTTTAGCATCGACATGGGGACACTTGAGCAGTTTTCAAAGATTCCTTTCATCATGAGTTTTCTTCATACATCTTCCTTTCATGATTCGGGAGACTTCATGGATACACCTTTGGTTTTGTTTCTTCCTAAGGGGAGGAATGTTGTTCGACGTTTGTGGAGCAGTTTCTTCATACATCAAGCTTCTATCATTTGTGCAGATTCCACATTGAGGGGGGGCTTCCTAGCTTCTCTTCTTCTCTCATATGGGGGGGACTTTTTCCTCACATGGGGTTTTGTTCCTCATATTCTTCTATGAGAGTTCTCTTGTATGTTTTCATCTCTCTTTTGGGGGAGGGTTTTTTCCCATTGGGTTTTTCTCTCTTTCCCCACTTTGTGAGAGATTTCATTGCATTGGTTTGCATGCATTTGCATTTGTACATGGGTACCTAACATGGCCTTGTAGCCGGGACCCATCTTGCATTGCTTAGTTGCATTGTAGACTTAAGTGCATTCCCCTAAGTTGCACTTAAGGGGGGTTGTTGGTGTAAATAATTATTCATCTTGGATATTATTACACTATACTTAAGTTTACTTAGGATAATGCATTTCATAGTAGTTTGGGTATGAGACACTTGGGTGTTTGTGCCACATTGGGATAGTGTGTGTAGGAGAAATTCCACCTTTTATGGTGTTGATCTTGTTGTTACACTCCACTCTTGTTGTTACACTCCACATTCAGTGGGTGATCCACCTCATGTGGACTATTATATTATTTCTCCTACCTAGCCACACCTATTTCCTACCTACCCTTGTTTCTTATTGAGCCACATGTCATGTTTGTGTGCTCACATATCCCTAGCCTTGCCTATATAAGCAAGCTCATCTACATTGTATGAATATATGTAATTTGATTATTGATCATTTTCTATTGATGAGAATACAGTTTATTCTTGTCCCATATTATGTCTCTACTTTGTACATTTCATTGAGCTCTTGATCTTGGCAAAATCTCACACACATCATAATGAATAAGATCCAAAACACCACTAGAGTTATAATAACTCAAGTAAAATTGAACATGGTTTTGTTTTCCATAAATGCAATGCTCACAGAAATCAAAGTCGATATTACAATCATTCAAACCTTCATCAAGGTTTTTATTTTTAAGGTCCTTAGACCCTTTTCTCCAATGTGGCCAAGCCTCTCGTGCCATAACATAGTCTTCTCTTCAGGTATCTTTGCTTTGGAAGAAAGAGAACTCTTAGGTACCCAAAATTTGTTAGAAGCATGAGCTTGGTTGGTTGTCATTGATATCAAACCTGGTTATCTAGATGGATATTGGTTAGAATATGCTTTGTCAGACCTCGCTCATTTGGATAGAGTTTGGTCTAGATACTCTTTTGTTATTGGTTGTGTCATCCTGTACTCAAGGTGGTCCGAAATGTTTTTGGTGTCCTTTGAATATGATGATAATTGCATCGTAGTTTAGTGGATCATATTCCTTTAGTCCATATATGTTCTAGAAGATGTGTTGATGTGATTATTATGTCTCACCTTGGTTTGTGGAAATCTGCTTGGAGTATTTTACATTGAAAGAGATTGTTTAGCTGACACTAATTATATCTACACGTTATATTTTGTAACGTACTTTGGAATATGAGCTAGCATGTACCGACTATCAAATTATTCATGAGATGATGTATTTTTATGTGTTGGTTCCCTCTTTCTCATGGAGTGGACTAATCTAAGTATATTCGGTTTGAGTGGCTTATTTTATGTAATTTTGTCTTAGTTGACCCTTGTTTAGGATTTCAATGTTGTATCTCATATATAAGATGTGTGGAAGGATGAATTGAGGATGGATGAAAAGTGAATTATGTGAGAAGTGTATGTGAATTATTTGCAAGTAGACTTGACTTTGTGGTGATATGAAAGTCAGTTTGGGAAGAGCTTTGAAGATGATATATTCTGCCAAACAGAGTGTTGTGGTAGTGGAGATCATTAGAGATGTTTTCCATGTTATTGATCACTTGATTACTATTCAAGGACAATTTTATGATCAAGAGAATCCTTCTCTATTTATGTTTAGCTATTTCATTCATTGTTGATTGACGATGAGTCCTTCAACAATAATTTGTATCTTGTCTTAAATAAGTGTTCTTCAACTAACAAGTCATTTGTATTTTGCCTAAGGTAGTACACCTTAGTTCTGCAAGTCCTTCAGGTGTTGGTGCTCCTTGGCTACAAGTCTAAAATGTTGTAAACATTGTTATTCATATTGTGAGTTAGATTCTCACCATGGTTTCTCTATTTGGGTTTTCCACGTATATCTAGTGTTCATGTGTTTATGTGTTTCTGTTTGATGTGTTGATGGTTAAAGTGCTAATATTGATTAAGATTATTATTAACTATTTTTGAAGTTTTAGACTAATTTACCCCCCTCTCAGTCCTGTTGGGTGTTCAATAAAAGCCATGTCCATTTTCTAGAGGTGAAACCCTCAAATATTCCAATGAAGTATCCATATATTTAATTTTTACAAAAGTGCTATTACACTCAATAGTGTATGCATCCATCTTATACAGTGACAAATCTAATACCTATAGTAATCACCAAGCACTCTTCACCATTTTACACTCTACATAAAAAAATACCACCTACACACTTGCATCTATAAATTTGCTCACAAGTAACAAATTTTGTGCTAGTCCAAGGATATGCAACACACCACTAATCCTTTTTACTCCACCACCCGGAAAATTGATTTTAACTTTACCACGACCAATAATATCTAAATGAGAATCATCATCCAAGTACACTCGACCTCCATTAAATTCTTCATATTCAAAAAATCAATCTCTATTGGTAGTCATATAGAAAGATGTACCTAAGTCAATTAACCATGCATCATTACCTACATGAGTGGCCAAATTTACAATGAATACATCACAATCTTCTTTCTCAGACTCAAAATAAAAATCAAACTTCTTCTTTTCTTCTTTGTAATTCCTATGGATGTGTCATGATTTAGAGCAATTTCAATAAATGACTTTGGGCTTTCCAAGATATTTTGATCTCCCTTTGGACTTGGATTTATTATGCTTCTCATTCTTCTTGCCTTTTTCCTTGGGACTTCCCTGAATAGTTAGGGCTTCCTTCAAATGGATGGATACCTTCCTCTCTATCTCTTCACCAACCAAGGCACCCACCACATCTCTAGAATTCAAAACAATAGAAGTGCTACCGATAACTATAACAAGAGAGTCCCATGAATTAGGCAAGAAAAAAGAAAAATATAACATTCTCCTTCTCATCCATCTTGACATAAACAAACGTGAGCCACCAACATATTGTCAAAATGTTCTAGGTGGTTTGTAATCCATCCACCCTCTTCCATTATCAAGCAATACAATTTATTCTTAAGAAGATCTAATTCAATAAAGACTGGCTTGATGCATCTCACCAAGCTTATTCCACAACTTTTTTGTAGAGGTCTCTTCATAGACATTGATTAGAAAAAAGTTTGCCAAGCACAATTTGATTAGACCCCTAGCTTTATGGTCCATCACATCTACTGAGTAGGCATTGTAGGATCTGAAGGTCTTGAGACATTCACATCAATAGCATCTCAGAGATCTCAAACTATGATTTTATTAACAAATCTTCCATCTTCAACTTCCACATCTCAAAATTAATTCCAAAAAAAAAATCTACCTCTATTCTCCTTGACAAACTTGCCATATAAGTATTTGTGCAACATGATAAAAAATTATCTTCTGCCCAAGCTCCCACTCAATTCTAAATTACTCCAAAAAATTCAACAACTCTCAACTAAAACCAAAGGCGATCAAGCTTTGATACCACTTGTAAACAAATTAAGTAGCATAGCAACTTCTTATACTAAGCTTGAGAGGAGGTAAGGTAAATTTTTTTGTAGATCATTGCAACAATTGCAAAAAATTAACAAAAATAAAAATAAATAACATGCATACCACAACATAGTGATTTACATGGGGAAAACTTTTTCGAGAGAAAAACCCCATGCTCCAAAAGTTGTCTAATATATTATCCAAAAATCAATAATAGATTACAATATACTTGCAGAGCAAGGTTTTCACATGAGTTTCACTAGCCAAAGATTCAAAGGTGACTCAATAGGTATAAGACTCTACACACAACCTCCATCTCACACACCTCGTATCTAGGAGATACATTACATGAATTTATAAAACGATATTACAAAACCATGGGCTAGAACCACCCAATAAAGTGGAAATCATCTTATTTCCAATCCAAGATAACTTATTATGTGTCAAAACACACATTAACATTTGTACCTCCCTTTTATAGCTCATTTATATGTTCGACACGTTTTTATATTTCCTATTTGAAGAGACCCAACTTTCAGATGTTGTAACTTTTAAACTAGGTGTCTGATTGAGAAATTGTTTGAAGTATTAGAAAGCTTGTGATGTGATTTATCAAGAAATAACCTGCCATACCAGTTATGTACACTTTTGGGTTGTTTTGGAGCCTCTAAAGACCTCAAAATTGACTTTGAAACTTTCGTTCCCAACTTTTGAAAATGAAAACTTGAATATCTTCAAATCTGGACATGATCTTACAACAAAAATTTACCAACATACTTAAATAGTCAATCCAAAAATTTGGGGAAAATTTTGAGTCAATCGTGTTCAAATTAAAACTTGTTATAAATAGTAACCTTATGTAAATGCAAGGTTGAGTCACTACTGTCCTAACATCTTTCATCTGCACTTTCCATTCCAATAGTTAAAAAATTAATCTCACTTATCTATAATAGATATTTTAACCAATTTAAATAGTTGAAAATATTTGAATATATGCTGTGAAATAGAATCTCAAAGGAACATAGTTTTCCTTTTGTAGAGTCACATTTTGTCCATTACATGAGGTTTCAAACACATGTCACTAGCTCAACACCTCAACAGGGAACAAAAAGGGTGCCAATTATTTGAGTGATTGTTCATCCTAGAGCTTACCAATGACCTAATCTAGATAAATAAATTTATGGCTTAGGTCATGGAAGAGGAAGGTCGTCTGTAAGAATACCTAGTGGAATTTTTCTTAAAGTTTTTTTATAAATGGTTCAATTTCTCATTTTGTTTTAAGTTATGAAGATGACATACTATTTGCAGGCCAATGGCAACAACTCTTTGTAAAATCATTTTATAATACTCATAGGTAGTAACAAGGAATTTTGTAAATATTTAGAAAATTTTGACAAGGTTCATGGTTAATACCCCAAGACATCTATAAATTTGATCATATTATGAAATACAGGCCTGTTTAATGATCAATATTATTTTCTAAGCCAAATAAGTTTAATTTCAATTATTTTTTCCTTATCCTATCATAGATACATCCATATGTGTTTCTTCGTAAATAAAAAAAATTTAATAGTTGCTAATGTTGACCAAAGGAGAAAGCGGAAGATTTTGCATTGCTTAAGCTTGTCTAAATGTAATAGGCCTATAATGGAAAAGTTTTCAACTTTTGCAATGTTATCAAATTAACTCATATATAGTTGAATGTAAAAAGTTTCATTTATCATTATGTGTGTGTGTGTGTGTGTGTGTGTGTGTGTGTGTGTGTGTGTGTGTGTGTGTGCGTGTGTGTGTGTGTTGGCAGCAACAATGAAGGAAAACTGAGAGGGGGGGTGAATTAATTTTCACCGAATTAAACCAAATAAGCACAATCTCAGATTACAACCAACTACAACAAGAATAAAGATAAAGACAATAATAACAACTCACATAACACTAAGATTTTGAAGTAGAAAAATTGGTTAAGGAAAAAATCACGGTGGGAATCAACCCACAATAAGATGATACTCTATAGTAGTATGTGTAAATATTACAATGGGGAATGCACATGCATTCAAGCACACTTCCTAGAGCTCACTACTCAAGATATAATGACCCAGAAGGCCCCAACCTTCAGGGAAGGTTCACTACCTTACAATAATGATCGGACTACAATCTGGATAACATGAACTGCAAAAATAGCATCTTCTAATGCTTATAGTTCTTGTTGAGCTCATTTGTCTACCATGCAACAATCTCTACATAATTCACCATACCAAAAGATAAATTCTCTTATGCGCACATAATCCACTCACTGATAATGCAAACGCTACAACCATATCCAAATTATATGAATCTAACACCTATTTATACAGTTCATTAACCTTGACTACAAGGTCGGCCAAACACTCAACCCTCAATTACAAAATTACATCACACAATACATAAATAAACCACCAGATCAATATAAATTTGTAGACGACATAATATGGACCTAAACCAAATCTCCAAACATGCATCACCACGAAAAATCTCGTCAAGATTAATCGCAAC
Organism: Cryptomeria japonica; assembly: GCF_030272615.1. Lineage (NCBI taxonomy): Eukaryota > Viridiplantae > Streptophyta > Pinopsida > Cupressales > Cupressaceae > Cryptomeria > Cryptomeria japonica. Next base: position 16,150,361 of record NC_081413.1, on the reverse strand, counting down.
ACGCTACACCACCAAAAATTCACATAACACGAAGAATATCATCGGATCAACAAAATCACCAATACCACGCACAAGGATTGATGTAGACCACCAAAACAAATAGGACACAATCAGGAAACACCAACAAGCACATTAGAACCATTCGCAATAGCTGCACCAACACCACTTAATCAAATCTTCATCAATCAACACGCTAACCCTCAGGAACACCAAAACAACATCAATTCAGACTAGAAAGATAACTTGCAGCACACCAAATCACAAACTATCTGAAATGAAGATACACATGAACATCCAAAACATTCACCCAAATCCACAACCAAAGATATGATCATACTGGAGCATAATGGATCAAATACCAAACTCTGCCAACCATTGAATAAAAAGACTAAACTCCAAACCAGATCAAATAATATGATCAAGTAAACTTCCGGATCACTGAAACCAATAAATAATAAAGTATTCCAACATCCCAAATAGATAAACCAACCAGATCAATTCAATGTAATCACCAAAACACCAAACAACTTTCTACAACAGCAAAATATAGAAATATGTTGACATCAATGAGAACAACATATCCTAGCAACAACAATATATGTGTATATATGTATACATATATACATATATATATATATATATATATATATATATATATATATATATACATATACATATACATACATATATATGGCCAGCATTAAACAACACACTAAGCCTTTGACCTCTTAGGTGGCTGTGGGCCCAATATTTTCACGTGACATTCCATTCCTATCCGTTTCGTCCACATAAATGTCACCATTAACTTTCAAATTCAAAGTGTTCCCACCTAGAAGTTTCACGGTACGCAAAAAAACATGTTTCCCTCTACATCAGTTTTTATTTGCAGCGTACTCCCTGCCAGTGCCTGTTCCAAAATGGGAACTTCAGAACAGGATAACGGAGGGGCATATTACAGTCGGAAATGCTCTGGTAGACATGAACGCAAAAATGTGGAACCATAGACAAGGCACATGAATCGTTTGATAGAATACCCCAAAGAAATGTGGTCTCAGGGAATGCTATGATTGGAGGATATGCAGAAAGTGCGTATGATGCAAAGTGTTTAGATACTTCCAACCGAATATGATTAGTAGGTGCAAAGCTTTGCCAGCAGCCCCCCACCCTCTGTGAAAATGGGAGCTTTGGAATAGGGTATGGAATTTTTCCACGCGGTGTAGCTACAATTGCCCTAGTAGACATGTATGCAAAATGTGTAAGCTTAGACAAGCCACGTGAACTATGTAAATTTAGGGTTGAATCAAAAGATTTAAAACTTATTCATTTATAAAAGATCGGATCATCTTACCTTCTTAATGCTTTGGCAGTGGTCCTTTCAAATTTCTTTTATATAATTACATCACTATTTTTTATTTTTATTTTTGTTATATGTGCAAGAAAACTATTATCTATCATTTATTAGTTGTCTCTTTAAAATTTTCAGGTTATTCATTTTATTATAAACAACTCATTCATTAGTCATTTTTTGTATTCTTTCATTATTTGATTATTATTATTATTTGTTTCTGTGTTTTATTATTTTCTTAAAATTTAGCTTTTAAATTTGGAGAAAGAGAACTACACATACAATTCACATTCAAATGTCTATTAGTTTGTGTTTGTGCAACACACTCTTAGTAAAAACAATAGAGGTTGTTTTTGTGATCACATATAACATCCAAAGTATGAGCTACCAAAATTTAGACAAAATATTTGTATTCATCAATTAAATATAGATTGATAAATAATAATTCATTCTATATGTTTTGCCCTTAATTTTACGGAATCATTTTATTAGTCAAAAAATATGAACAATTGAATATAAGTTTTGGTTCAACTTTGTCAAACTCTATGATAATTGCTAGCTATTGTATATGATAATGAGTGCTTTGAAGGGGACATGTGATCAAATGCAAATAAAATAGTCTCTTAACTTTTGGGTTTCTCAATTTCTATGGAAGTAATACATTCTAAAGAGGTCTGCTATGAATACAATTTATTCCCAAAGATTGAAGGATTTCTTGGATATTGATTAACTTGGTTCTTTTAATGGCATGACTCGCTTGGAAATGACTTTTTAACTATCCCATAGAATTTAGATTTTACACTAACTTATTTAGCCTTCTAATTTCAAATTTCAAGAATGCCTATACCAAATATTTAGGTAATTCTAGTATTGATACATGTGATTCTTTGGTTGATCCAACGCAAAAGATCTTGTTACAATAATCTAGGATATTTTTCTCCCATTGTCATGAGATTTCTATGAAGTTTGAACTTAAACAAGTTTCTACTAAAATAAAATAGTTTCTCTATTGATTTTGTAGTTGCAAGACATTATGAGCGATCACCAACTTCTTTGATCAATCAAAGGTAAATTTTATTCCTCTTGCTTGAATGAATGAATTTATGTGGACCAATTCTTCTTTGCAAAAAAATAATTGGAAACTTGTGAAAGGAGGCTAAAGGAAAGCACCCTCAACTGTAACTTGCATCACATTCATGTGACATTCACCATTTTATAGTGTCAATTTAATCTAATGTACTTTTATTGGTCATTACCTTAGTTTTCTTCAAGTTCGATTACAAGGAATGAAAAAGGCTAGCTAATGTGTTAAAAGAGTTGACCCTCATTAGTATACATTTTTCACAGGGAATTCATAAGCCTTTCTTTCAATTATTCCTCATGAGATGGATGCGCTTTCCCAATCCTTCCTACATATTATTTGAGATTTAGAGTATAGTTTTCCATATGAAGTGTGGTGCTTACAATGTTCCATAATTGTATCTCAATGGGCCTAATATTCTCCTTATCAAATCTGAAAGTAGGATCACTAGTATGAATGCCTTTCATTTTTGTCCAAGAATACTATCAAGTGTCTTATAAATCTCTCAAAGGCTTGAAGATTTTATCTTAACATATCTTATGATTTGTGCATTAGGTGACATAAAGGAGAAATCCTATTTGCAAGTACAAAAAAGTTACAAAAAGTATAATTTAAAATAAGGATTAAGACTCAAATGCAAAAGAGTGAATTCTATTACAAATAAGGAAAATAATTTTATGAATTAAAACATTAATAAATTAATTTTTTAATTAAAAATAAAATTAATAATTCTCACTCATTATATCAATTTGCAACCATCATCAAGGATGTCTTTTTTTACACTTATTCCTCCTATTGTTGCAACCTCTAGTTATCAATGCCAATTGTAATTGACCACTATTAATTGTATAGGCTCTTCCACCTCGACCATTCTCTTTAAAAAAATGAAGTAGCTACAATATGTAAAAAAATGTGAGCTTGACTAATTCTTTACTTGAAATTACCTCGAACAATAAATGTGAGATGTGGTGGTTGTAAATGAACATCTATGCATCTCTAGCTTCTACCATCATTGTCTCCACTCAATATATCTTCCTAATAATATTAATGCATCGTCATATGCATGATCATAACATGGGGTCTAAAAAATGTGTTTGCAACAACTTTCCCAATTAATAAAACTAACTTACATGTATGCATTGAAGTAGTCATAAAGTGTAAAATATTAGAGACCCCAACGTCTTCTTTAACATCTTTCACAATTTGAAATTGGAAGTTTGCACCCTTCCTTTCCATTGAATAATCAATAGCTCTAATAAAATAAGATACAATTAAACTTGTGACAAATATATTGATGAGTGGTCAATATTTGATACTGGTCCACCCATCAATGATGATAGAGCAGGTATCCATTATCCAAGTTTGCCTCATTTCTTCCATCACACACTCTATTTAGAATGTTCACTATTAAGAAGGGTGTTGTGAAACTTTCATTCTTAAAGGGGGGATGAGGAACCAAGAACAATGTCATATTTGAATATTTGTTAAATGTAGTGAGAATGTGCCAACAAAATGGCATGTTATAGACATAAAAAATATTGAAATAGAAGAATCAGCTGCTTGTCACAATTGTGTATAATTTTTTTTTGAAATAATAGTGCTAATTCCTTTGTCTTGGCAGAATTAGAACCTTACTCCCTTTGATTTGAACCAATATTTATGTTTTAGGAGGTAATGGCACACTAGGTTGTATAGTCTCATTTGGAAATTTTTTATTTCTTGTGGTACTTCCATGTGCAACTTAGTTTCCTTAGTCTTCTCTATTAGGGTGATTTTGTCACAACCTTTTACCCATAGCCCACTTGTGTAAAAAAGTAAGAATAGAATCATCTAGCTACCATTATTTACTCTTTCTTGCACATATGTCAAATTGAGTTTTAGTTTGATGTGTTTTTTGGTAAACATTTTGGTATACCAGTTTCTCTATTTTACATTCTTTTCAAATTTGAATTGGAAAAGAAGAAAGTCTTCAAACTTGATCTAATATTTTGCAAGGTTATTACATGTGAAATTGATTATTTCCTAATTTATTTCCTTCTAGGACCTATTCACACCCAACTCTTAAGTTTACTTAAGTCTTGTGTAAGGTACACACATTATACTTATCTCTTTGTGTCCCATATCATATGATTGTGACACTTAGTATAATCCTATATTTTATTCTAGTCCTACCTTAGATTTAAAGGAAAGGCTTCTCTTGTACATTTTGTATCTTAAGCATCTTTCCCATATTGTATTCATGTTTATAGTTTTGATCTTGCATCCTTATTTGGTATAATAACATATTTTGTTTTCTACATTAGATAATCTCACGAATTGTCTTTTTTCATTTCCATGTTATGTGTAGAAGGTTATTTGGTATTAAAAAATTCTTGATCTTGGTTATTGACTTCAATATGATAAAAATATGAAAATTATTCAATATTTAGTTGAGAAATAATGAAGCAAATTCAAGAAAGAGATTATAAAAACAAACTTCAATGTCCGCTATTCTATGAAGAATGAAGATGTGTAATATTTGATAGACCTAGTACAATCTTATAATATTTCATATCTTCACATATTATAATGTCTAGTAAAGAAATACAAAAAGTAGATGAGATTCGGTGTGCAACAAAAGGTATCAAAGGTTGGATAAGGAATTCCCTTGCTCAGGGTTCAAAATTAATTGATGAATCTACTTTACTGCATCACAAAATCTATGATGATTTCAATCACATCATAGAGTTAAAAAAAGGGAGGATTCGAGGTTGTTGACATGGGAATTTCACTTACCATTAATTAGAGAGATAAAGGTCATAACTTTAAAATCATGTTAGTATAAAATATCCTTAATAATTCAAAATGTAGATTGTTTATTGAGTGGATGGATGCATTTAAACTAGAAAATTGAAGTAATCAACATTAAAGAGCAATTCACTAGTATAAACAAAGATACTCTCACAAACATTCAAGAGGTTATTGAGAAAATGTCATTGATTTAATTTCAAGCTCTTAACATTCATATTCGAAGGCATATAGACTCTCTAAAACTTGAACCAAATTTGTCTTGATTATAACATTAGAGACTCAAGAAAGTGAATGCGATTATTTGACATACTTAAGAGGCAAGAAATTTGAAAAAATTGAGATGAAAATTTCATTACGTTATAATAACAATTAGAAATATGAATAATTATGTTAAGAGGTGTAACCTATATATGCAATGGAAATAAGGGACAAATTGTAATGGTAAGAACATGCTTACAAAAACTCTTTATAGTTGACAATTTTTTTTATATGCATCATGATTAAAAATAATAAAGAATATACATTTAAGCCCGAACAAGTAGGTGAGTTCGTTTAGGCAGTGGGTTTTCTCCCCATCAGTCTTGAGTTCAACTCCATTCCCGGGTTTACTAGGTCGAGTTTGCAAGGGTTGGGGATACCCTAGGTAGCAAAAAAATAAAATAAAGAATATACATTCACTTATGTTATTCCTTCTTGTAAATATTTTAATAAAAAAATATTTTCCATTTAGACTAACGAATCTTGGGCATTTATGTAGTATCAAAATGTACTTTACAAATTGTCTTTTAGTTCTAACAATGTCTTTTAAATTATATTTAAAATTAATTTATTTGCTTTATTACAACTTTGTAGATGTGGCTTGATTAATAACAAAATTTGAAAACAAAGAATAATGAAGACTATAAAAAAATAATATGTTAAACAATTTATTGAAGATGACAATGAGAACAAGTGAGGAACATATAGAAAGAAGAATGAAGAAATGTTATGATGATAATGATATAGAGAGACATTTTAAAGTTAAAAAAATGGTAGTTGAAGATCTCGAAGAACAAATGAGAAAACATGTGAATGAGATGATAAGATCCTCCATACGAATATCACAAGAGGGTTGAACTATAATAATAATAAGATTGCAAAGAGAAGTGTGTTTAAATCAATTTATTAAGACAAAAGTAACTATTATAGGAACAAAATTATGAGGTAGTTCAAAGAAATCAATAATTGAAACTAAGTGTTGAACTTAATTTTTAAGGAGTGAATTCAATGACTTGTTGTGATTGGGATGATAACATTTTGCACATGAGATGATAACAAGTTGTGGTTTATTTCCTTGAAAACTTTGTTACAATTTGAAATTCTATTCAATAAACTTTATTTTCATAAGTTTTTAAGAAACATTTGTATTAGAGTTGATCGAACTCAATGTTCTACTTGATCAAATTTGCACTTACATTTCATTTCATAACATAGTTTTCTTATAAATAATATAAAATTATTATTTAAAAACTTCGATGTAAATTTGTATAATGTGAAAATTGTGTACACATTCAAGTTTTAATTGTGAATATGGTGAATTTTTAACCCATGTGTTATAACATAATTTTTTATCATATAAATGATGCCAAAAAAAACATAAAAAATAACTTGACGCAGTGTCAAATATCAAGAATAAAACCAATTTATTCATGATTAAATCTACCAATTTTTTTTATCATTATTCAAAAAAGAGCTAAAGACCATAGAAATTCAGTCACAGCATGAAGACACCCATGTAAAATTCATTCCAAATCTATGTTAAATCCACAGGAACATATTGTACCTAGCATTCATATATAATATAAAAGGTGTGGCAAATGCAGCGACAAATGATTTACCATTTATATATCCCATGTCCAACCATGGCCATCCAAAGTGTTTGAAACTTAGGAAAACAACCCCATTTTTGTTGATACCTTGCAATCAAAGCATTCCATTAGAAAAATTGTGCTCTTTGAGGCATTCTATCATATAGTTCAGTTGCCTTTGTCTACAATTCCACATTTTGCATATCCTACATTCAGCTTGTTCCATGAGAACAAATTTCTTAGAGGCGTGATGTTAATTAGTTCACGTGCCTTGTCTATGCTTACACATTTTGCGTACATGTCTCTGCTAAGTTTGTTCTAACTGCAACGTCTATGAAATTCCTCTATCGTTCACTATGTGTTGGATGTCCATACCCTGATCCAAAGCTCCCATTTTTATGCAGGCTTTGAGAATGTTGACTTGGGTTGTGGACTCAAACTATTTCTCAGAGGCGAACCCACAAAAGGAAGCTGACACTTATCTTAGTTTCTGAGACTTTATGAAGGAAATTGGTTGTATCAAATGTATAGGGAGTTAAGTTGGTCGTTTCTCCTAAAAGATGCATCTATTCAGGAAATTGATACCATTCCAGTTAAGGATCTCATAGGAGGCTATAAGCCATGTCACCAATGTAGAGGGGATATGTTGGACACTTACCAAAAATCTCTCCCTCGGCATTACTTGAGGGGATTCGGACCTGTGACCATGCTCTGATACCACTTAAAAGAGATTGAGTTGGTCGTTTCCCCCAAAAGATGCATCTATTAAGGAAACTGATACCGTCCAGTTAAGGATCTCATAGGAAGTTGTTAAGCCATGTCATGGATTCCGAGGGGATATGCTAGACAATTACCAACAAGATCTTTGACCCTTAATAGAACTTATGTTGTTGATATCCATTCATTTGATGGTGCATATGTAAGTATCAATGTTGAATGTTATTTATTTTCTTTCACAAAATTTTTAAGTAGGGCTGCTCCTTCAAGTTGAAGAACAAAGAGATACTCGGGCCTATTCCAGACATGAGTGACACTTGTTACTATTCTATAATCTCACAACTTTAGAAATTCTAACAATAGGGAATGTGTGATAGACTAAGGAATGCCATACAATAACATTTTTTCTTGTGAGCATGATGACACAATCCTATATCATTGACAACCATAGGGCCCACTAATAGGTTTGATACATGGCATAGTTTTGTAGTGTTGTGACTTTGAAGTGGGACCACTTGGATGAAGCTATAATATGAAAGCCTTGTACGATTAAAAAGGGATTGACACTTGTCTCAATTCCAATGACTTTATTTACAAATTTGTCTATATGAGAACTTCAGCCTAGATTAGAACCTATGCCATTGATCTGTGATCATCCAACGATGTATATGTAAATTTTTTTAAAGTTGAAAATTTACAAACTTAAATATTATTGTTTAGCATTTGATATTTTTGCCACCAAAACTATAAGTTTTCAAAAACTTGCCAATGCATTTGCCAAATAATTAAATTAATAGTTTTGGATATGTATATAATTCACTAGTAGACATATTTTAGTTGTTATATATCAAGCATAATTTTTCAATAAATTGATAATTATTATTTCAATACAAGCATAATTCACCAACAACATTTTTTTATTTGTTTGAATACATGAATAATTCACCAAAAATATTATTTTATTTGTTTAAGGAAGAGAAATATTCATAAAGATTTACTACATATTTTATTTGATTTTAAAAATTCACCAACAAAATTAATATTCTTTTTCAAAAAATGAAAAATTTGCTAATAAAATTAATATTTTTCTATGAATAATGAAATATTTGCCAATATTTTATATAATTTTTTAGGGAGGTTTTCAAAAAATTTACCTACTTGGATGTTATTTATGGGTGGGAGCTATTAGATAATCAAGAGCACTTTAAACATAATGTTCTCATATGTATATTTAATAACGTTTGGTGTTCCCTCCTTGATCTAAACAAATGGGCTTTAAAGACTTGGAGGCCCCTCACAGAGGGCAAGATTGAACTCTATCTTTGTGCTAGGGGATTTTTTTGTTGTCCCAAACAAGTTATGATAAGACATGGGTGCTATATGGTGGGGTTTGTATGTGGGGAAACCATTCTCTATCTCTTTGTTGGTAAACAGATTTGTCACTATGGTCGTTTATCTAAAAATAGTCTTGTTTGCCCAATGAGTAGTAACAAACATTCCAAAAGTTGGAGAGATTGGAGTAAAACCACAATCTTCCTCTGCGTTTGAGAGGGGAAACTCCCTCGTATGATAGGGGTATATTTTAGGATTTTTGTGTACTTTTAACCTAAAAGTACATAAAGGGGAAAACATAGAACTTAAACCAAGATTAATAATAGAAACCCTACTAGAAGACATACAAATACCAAGTAGGATTCCATAAATAATAAAAATTACAAAAGGGGTCACCGCCAAATAGGTTAGTCATGCAACGATGATGAAAGAAATACAATAAACCTCGACACACGAAGAGATAGGTTGTAATAGCACATGCAAGTCAAGATACCATGAAATGATGTGTTTCATCAATAGATTTCACCAATACATAAAGGGATTACTAATTCAACATACAAGAAATTAGTAACGATAACTCATGAATACATTCAAGACACAAGAACTCAATGCATTCTTCATTATTCTTTTTGATAATATACAAGTTCAAAAACCCCTTAATACAAAGGTATGAACATCAAAAGTTCTCATTTAGTTCCTCTACAAAATTTTGCAGAGTTTTCCCCCTATCGTAAAAGTCTCCCATACCTTACAAATAGCCTTGTTTTTATAGGATTTGTAGGACAACTACCTTAGTAACTAACTTTGGATAGGTTAATAACTAACTCATTTTTATGCAAAAAGATTTTAGTTAGAAACTACTTCACTTTTGCGTGAATAAGGTCCACTTTCTAACTTTTAGTTACAATATGTGACATAAGGCACTTTTACAAAAAATTATGACTTTGAAAGAAGAATCAAGTTGCTATTAGGATATGTCCATCACGAAAAGCTTTGTCCCTTCTTGACTTCATGATCCATTCAATGACACTTGAGATGAATCTTCATAGTTAGTTTACCACTTGTAAGAATTGTGGTTGTCACTTGCCTATCAAAAATAGGTAACACAAGGATAATTCACATTCCTTGAAGTCATGTAACCGGAAGGATAAAAATATAACTTCCCTTGAAAAAGCTCAACCACTTCTCATCTTTATAATTAATGTAAATCTCTATCTTGAACCATGATTGCAATAACCGAATTCAATCACGGTAGTTTCAAAGTCATCAGTTGGACTAATAAAATGCATTGCATCTTTCAAATTCATGTTGAATTTCTCTAAGCGTAAGATTCTCCTCTAAACTTTAAGGCATTTTATCAAACAAGTCCCTTGCCTTTCCTATGCTTCCACACTCTGTTCTTTGCTTTCTATGAGGAGAATTATTTAAAAGTAAGATGAATTGGAACCAAACTCTGTAGATTTGTTGCTCTGATCCATTAATTGCACATGTTTAAGAATATCCAAGGCATCTTCAATGAACTCATTTCCTATATAAAGTACAACCATTTTGTCTGTCATTTTATCTATATGCTGCAATCCTAGGACTCCATGAGATGACATCTCTTAGAAGCTTTGTGTGCTTTGTTTCATATACAAATTTTCTCTAAGGCTCCCATTTTTCTTCGAGAAAGGTAGATGTTTGTGGCAAGTATTGTTGAGTTGGACTTCAGGTTTGTAATTGGAATTTGCTTTGGAGTTTGTTATGTCTTTCAAATGGCTCAATTTGGTGCGAATTAGACACCAAGAGAATAGTTTCACAGAAAAACTGCAGTATTAGTAAAGGAACACGACTTTATAATTGTCAAATGCATATGTTTCAAATTTTTGAAAGCTTTTCTACCAAGTCCATTTAACACTTGTTCTCCGACTCGTATTTCGTGTAATGACATCTCTATGAGGCATTATGTCAAACAATTACCACATACTTGGAATATTTTTAAAGCCATTTTACCAAATCTATTATGAGTGTATCCTTCTGTCATTGCTGGCCGTGAAATGGCATCATCTAGAGGCATCTTTCAAATGGTTTGCATGGGTAAGTGCACCAAGATGGTGAACAAAAAGGGGGGTATAAGTGGCCACTTTTTTTTTTTTTTTTTTCTGAAAATAGGTAAACCTGAACTTCAAAGAGCTATTTGAAGGTCACGCACTCAAAACTAGGAGTTGAAAAAAGAATAAGAATTGTAGTACTTTGAATCTAGTTTCTAAACTACTAATTTTTTTAAAAAATTGGATAATATTAAGAGGTTCAAACCTTTCACGCACGAAAAATTGTTCCTGATTTTTTCAAAAAAATATAACATAGCTGTTTTCGTGCACTGCACAAAATATATAGTTATATTTAGTATTTTGCAAGACCCTTTGGTAGGATGATAGGTAAGAGTGAGATCTAGAATTTTTGTATTTTTTTGTAATTTTTCGTCAAGTATTTTATTTTTTATTATTTTTGGAAGTGACCGCATCCTGAAAATTTGGTACCTGTTCGTGCGTTGGGCATAACTTGCATCAAAATAATCAAAAATGCAATTTTTTTTTAATAAATGTATAGAATCTAGTGTAGAACAATAATATATAATTTATTTTGAATTTGGTCAAGTATATCAAAAGTTATTAAAAAAATGGTAGACATATGTCTGTGAGGATTGTCAAGGCACTGATAAAGAAAATTAAAGTTTACTATGCTAATGTTGTCCAAAAATTAAAAAATTTATATGGTCAGAAAACTAAGAAGATGTGTGAGATTATGGTGGTAATTTTAGAGATACCCACTTCATCATTTGTAAACCTGATGATGATGAAGTCAAGAAATCATGGTGGAGGATGAAAAAACATGTAAAGGAACAAAAAAGGGGGGAAAATGGGCTTGCAAGCCTTAGGGTCATTTTCCAAACCTCTTACCAAGCCAAAACCCGCACGGGTTTTGAAGAACCAAAATTACTATTCGCAGTTCTTCATAACCCGTACGGGTTATGCAGACATAATAATGTATGCTTGTAAACTTAGCATTTACTACACATGTTATAGACATACCTAGATAATATGTGTTTATGTATGTATATATGCATATCTATAGTTATATATACATATATTTATATAGATATATGTATATATGTTTGTATACATGCATGTACCTCTTCTTTTCCTCTCTCTCTCTCATCTTACTTCCCCCATCATCGTCTTTGTCTATTCTGAGCCCTAATTATCTTCCTTGAGTTCTATCTCATCTCTCTCCCCCTCACACTTCTCTATTTTTTGATTCTCTCACCCTTTTCTCCTTCTTGTTCTCTCTCTACCTCATGTCTCTCTCTCTCTCTCTCTCTCTCTCTCTCTCTCTCTCTCTCTCTCTCTCTCTCTCTCTCTCTCTCTCACACACACACACACACACACACACACATTATTCTATCCTATTCTCACCATCTCCCCCTTCTCTCTCTTTCTCTCCCCCTCCCTCTCCCTCTCCCCCCTCTCCCTCCCCCTTTTGTTATCTTAAATCTCTCTTTCTCTCCCTCTCTCTCTCCTATACTCTCTCTCTCCATCTCCCTCTCTTTATCATATTCTCCCCATCTATGCCCTCCCTCTCCCTTCCTCTCTCCCTCTCCCCCTCTCCTTTTCCAAATCTCCCTCTCTCTCCCTCTCCCACTCTCCTTTCCCCAATCTCCCTCTCTCCCTTCCCCTCTCCTTCTCTCCCTCTCCTTTTCCCAATCTCCCTCTCTCTCCCTCTCTCTCTCCCCCTCTCCTTTTCCCAATCTCCCTACCTCTCTCCCTCTCCCTCCCTCTCTCCCTCTCCCCATCTCCTTTTCCCAATCTCCCTCTCTCTCCCTCTCCCCCTCTCCTTTCCCCAATCTCCCTCTCTCCCTCCCCCTCTCCTTCTCTCCCTCTCTCCCAATCTCCCTCTCTCTCCCTCTCCCCCTCTCCTTTCCCCAATCTCCCTCTCTCCCTCCCCCTCTCCTTCTCTCCCTCTCTCCCTCTCTCCCTCTCCTTTTCCCAATCTCCCTCTCTCTCCCTCTCTCTCTCTCTCCCTCCCCCTCTCCTTCTCTCCTTCTCTCCCTCTCCTTTCCCAAATCTCTCTTTTTCCCAATGTCCCTCTCTCTCTCTCTCCCTCCCCCTCTCCTTTTCCCAATCTTTCTCTCTCCCTCTCCCTCTCTCCCTCCCCCTCTCCTTCTCTCACTGTCTCCCTCTCTCCCTCTCTCCCTCTCCTTTTCCCAATCTCCCTCTCTCTCCCTCTCCCCCTCTCGTTTCCCCAATCTCCCTCTCTCCCTCTCTCCCTCTCCTTTTCCCAATCTCCCTCTCTCTCCCTCTCTCCCTCCCCCTCTCCTTTTCTCCCTATCTCCCTCTCTCCCTCTCCCCCTCTCCTTTTCCCAATCTCCCTCTCTCTCCCTCTCCCCCTCTCCTTTCCCCAATCTCCCTCTCTCCCTCCCCCTCTCCTTATCTCCCTCTCTCCCTCTCCTTTTCCCAATCTCCCTCTCTCTCCCTCTCCCTCTCCCTTCCTCTCTCCCTCCCCCTCTCCTTCTCTCCCTCCCTCTCTTCATGTCCCCCTCTCCTTTTCCCAATCTCACTTTCTCTCCCTCTCCCCCTCTCCTTTCCCCAATCTCCCTCTCTCTCCCTCTCCCTCACCCCCTCTCATTTTCCCAATCTCACTCTCTCCCTCTCCCTCTCCCCCTCTCCTTTCCCCAATCTCCCTCTCTTCCTCCCCCTTTCCTTCTCTCTCCCTCTCCTTTCCCCAATCTCTCATTTTCCCAATCTCCCTCTCTCTCCCTCTCCCTCCCCCTCTCCTTTTCCCAATCTCTCCCTCCCTCTCCCTCTCTCCCTCCCCCTTTTCTTCTCTCCCTCTCTCCCTCTCCCCATCTCCTTTTCCCAATCTCCCTCTCTCTCCCTCTCCCCCTCTCCTTTCCCCAATCTCCCTCTCTCCCTCCCCCTCTCCTTCTCTCCCTCTCCCTATCTCCCTCTCCCTCCCTCTCTCCCTCTCCCCCTCTCCTTTTCCTAGTTCTACATAGCCCGTACAAGTAGAACTAAGGCCAAAACTTCTAGTTCTACATAACCCGTATGGGTTATGAGAAATTATGAACATTGACATATAGGGTTTCCATAACTCGTACGGGTTATGGGAAAATCTTTATATATTTTAGTCCCAACAGCCTAAAAAATAGCATTGCAAGTTGTTTGAAGGCCCCACTGCTTTTGCACATGATTTTTTGGGACAGTAACAATCAGGTTTTCATATTCTTTTGTCACTTTTGCTTTGGAATGATTGATTTTTAAGTTATTTTATAATTGTTACTTTAGATAATAACAAAATCATTGATCATTTGTTGTTTTTTTGCTTTGATTATGATTTATTTGTCTTGTATTTTGGTTTTTTTTAAAGTTATTTTATTATTGTTACTTTAGATTATAACAAAATGATGATCATTTGTTGTTTTTTTGCTATTTGATTGTGGATTGTCATCATGATGTTATGTGTAGGACAATGGGAAAGAATAAGAGAGGAACAAATGAACAAAGAGAGGCAGCAAAGGAAAGACAAAGGGACCGTATGAAGAGATTACATGAAGGTACTTCATCTAATGCGCCTAATGAAAGTGATGAACTTTCAACAATTGAAATTGATATGATTAATACACCAATTCAAATACATATGATGAATGCACCTAATGAATTCAATGAACATAGACCATTTGAAAATGATTCGGTGAATGCACATGTTAATGAAATTGAAGAAGATTTACCATTTGAATTTGATGTGATCAATGCACATAATGCACCAATCTTAACACCTCTTAGAATAATTCGTAGAAAACCAAAGTTCCTAATAGATATTGATGAAAATATCGTGAAGCCAATGCATGATAAAATTTTTGAAATAACTTGTAGAAGAACGGTTAGAAGAATTTGGAATAACTATTTTGAAAACTTAAATCAAAGTGGAAGATGCCAATTAGTTGTTGAAATGATTAAAAATCTGAAATTTAGATAGACAATGAAAATTTTGGGGTTAAGAACATTCGAAAATAATAGTGAAAGAACCATTGTGAGAAATCTTTTTGATGCATACCAAGCCATTGGTTCAAAATCACGCACTAAAGATGCTAATGTTACTCATTGTGTCCTCACATCAACCATAATGGGAAAGGAAATGAAAAAATCTCATTTAATAAGCAAAACAAGCAAGTCATTAAGGATAAGTAGAACCACATTACACTGTGCCTTAGAGAGGCGAGAGAAAATTGAGGATCCTAACAATAATTCTCTTTGGGAATTCTCCGGTAGACTCCCACGCAAGGACAAGGTTGTTGATGATGCACTAAGAACGTTAATTGAGAGATTTTGGCATGACAACACAAGGGTTTCACCCAACCAAAGAGATGTTGTTAGAAGGTGAATTGGAATTAGTAATTGTGAGCCACATCCAAAACACTATTTAGATACAACTCAAACACAATTTTATGAAAGGTTTCTTCAAAGCTTTCCTCAGATTAAAATTAGTCAAAGATTTTTTGAGATGACAAAACAATTTTATGTTAAGATTAATCATGCACGTACTACATGTTGTTGTAGGGTCCATGTTGAATTTTCCATACATTATGATATTTATCGCTATATCTGTTGTACTTTGCACACTAACAATGTTTTGCAGGAATGTGGTCTACAAGCACCTCCTAAGTCACCGAGAGAATTTATTTCAAGTGTACTATGTAGACGAGATGATGGGTGCATTTATTATAAGATGATGTGTTTGAGAGGTTTTTGTCCTACATGTGGTGGTTTGCAACAGTTGCATAAATGCCTACATCTAGATAGCACACATGAAATTGGTAAGGAACTAGTTTCTATTGGAAAATATAAGTCAGTAACATATAGTGTTAAAGATGGAAAAGAATTAAAGAGGTGTGAGTTAGTGAAAAGGGATATATGCATAGCTGATTTTATGAAGATGTTTCAAGAGAAACTAGTATATGAGTACATAGGTCACACACATAGAGCTAGATGGTTAGATGAGAAATTCAAGTTGTGTAAGGACACTTTCCCCCTTGGCACTATTGTCTCTGTCATTGATTTTGCTGAGAATTATACACTAAAGCCACAAAATAAGTACAATCTATGTATTACCACTCTACACAAGTTACAATTTTTGTACACATAGCATTCATGCATGCACATGATAGCACCGAGGAGGACAGAAAGGTTATAAGAGAATTTCACTTCTATATCAGTGATGATCGTACACATTCCTCAGAGTTTGTGCAAGGATGCTTTACAGTCTTCTATGATAGTTTAAGGGAAAGAGATATAAGATACAACCAACACTTAATATGGTCGGACAATTGCACCGCACAATTCAATAATGCAAGGATGTTCTACTGGTTGACTAGGATGCATGTGACAAGTGGTGTGCAACATTTTTGGAAATTCATTGAGGTAGGGCATGGAAAGGGAGAGCATGATGGTGCGGGAGCATGTGTGAAAAGAGCTCTTACCAGAGAGGAATTGAAGTATGAAGGTGGTGCAATGTTAATAGATGCAAAAACAAATGTGCAATGGTGTAGCTCTACGATGGGACCAGGTAATGTAGATAAGTCTATGGTTTCTAGATATTTTTGGTTAATAAGTGAATCTAACATTGAAAACTATCTATATTGTTGTACACTTACTGGATCAAGTGACATGCATTCATTTGGAAGTTCAAATGCAACATCACTAGTTATTTATACTAGACATATTGCATGCTTTTTCTCTTCATGTATGCATTTTTTTTGGGATGAATGTGAATCAAAAGAGTGGGTTTACCAATGGTCTTGTAGACCTTTGCAAACCCTAGATACATATCAACTTCCTAGAGAACTACAAATGAACCAGATTGAAACATCAGTGGATTTTGACCATGTATCAGACATAGTTGAACCAGGTAACTTAGCTTGCAATGTGCTACAATTTTAAGCTTAATTTATTAGTATTAACTTATGCTGATTTTGGTATTAACTTATATCCTTCTATTAAATGCAGGTCATGTATATGCAGTTATTGCAGATGAGAACAATGAAGAAGGAATAGATTAATTTTTGTGTCATTGTATTGAGGCCAAAAAGAAATTGACTTCTACAGTGGTTGATGGAGAGGGTATTGAGTACCCAATAGGATCCGTTGTTGTGACAAGGACATGGCTTAGAAGGTACCACGTTGTTGTGTCGAGTTGTATTGAGACCTCTTAAACTCATTTATTTAGTAGTTGTTGTATTGATTTTGGCATTATCCTTCTATAAAATGCAGGTACCCTATCAAAAATTATAATGCCTGGTTGTTTGAGGACTTTGAGACACATAGACATATTCTTCATTACTCAAACCTTCTTGTTGCAACAAATATTCATTTGATTAAATATCGTGGTAGACCTCTTAACAAGGATTTGTGGAAAGTTCGTGAATCAGGCCATGAGGCAATACTTGAGACACTAAGGGTTAGAGCTGATCTAGAAGGTTCACTTGATTGATTTTGGGCCATCTAGAAGAATAATTCTACAATATGGTAGAATAATTTTGACAATTTTGTATATATCTTTTGCGAAACGTTGTAACTTTTCTTTTTTGGATGTGCTCTACATGCATATGAGCTGTAATATGCATATGAGCTATAATGTGAATATGTAGATGCCAAATTTTGTATATAAAAACATCAATGAGTTGTAATGTGCATATCTAGATGCTAAATTTTGTATAAAAAAACAACAACGAGTTGTAATGTGCATATCTAGATGCTAAGTTTTGTATAAAAAAACAACAATGAGATGTAATTTGCATATTTAGATGCAAAATTTTGTAAATATAAATAGTAATGAGCTTGATAGTTTATATAAGATGCCAAATTTTATATATGAAAGTGTCCATGGGGCTGATTTGCAAATTTTCAATATGAATATGCAATTTTTTTCCTAGTGTTTTGGGAAAGTTTTGAGTTATTATTGAATTACCTGATTTGAAGGGCTAGTACAAATAGTCTGAATCTGAGATAAGATTTTGGTAGGCAGTGACAACACGACCCCATAGGTTCAAACAGATCGTCCATAAGTGCCATGGTCTTTGAGTTACGCTACGTCAAAGTTTGACCATTTTTTTCGCTTTGAGCGCTCAAGGGAAAACGTCGCTCGAGGTGGCTCGTAATGATCGAACATCTTGGGGAGCAAGACAAGGGTACACCTAGCATAAACACGGCCACCTGGATGTGCTGACCCTGACGGTTCGTTCCCACAACAAGCAGAACGAAAGATGCACTATTTTGCCACCTCTCACTGACAGTTTTTGATACGACAGAAAAAATCTCACCACAAGAAAATGAAATGGAGTTGCCTAAAACTGAGATACAATTTTGTAGGCAGTGATAGCATGACCCCATAGGTTCAAACGGATTGTCCATAAGTGCCACGGTCTCCGAGTTAGGCAATGTCAAAGTTTGACCATTTTTTCTGCTTTGAGCGCTCAAGGGAAAATGTCGCTACGAGGTGACTTGTAATGATCAAATGCCTTGGGGAGAAAGACAAGGGAACACCTAGCATAAACCCAACCACCTAGATGCACTCACAATGATGGTTCATTCCCACGACAAGCAGAACGAAAGATGCACTATTTTGCCACCTCTCATTGACGGTTTTTGATGCGACAGAAAAATTCTCACCACAAGAAAACGAAATCGAGTTGCCCAAACCAAGATAGGATTTTGTAGGAAGTGATAACACAACCCCATAGGTTCAAATGGATCATCCATAAGTGCCACGGTCTCTGAGTTAGGCTACGTCAAAGTTTGATCATTTTTTCCACTTTGAGCGCTCAAGGGAAAACATCGCTACGAGGTGGCTCGTAACGATCGGACGCCTTGGGGAGAAAGAAAAGGGCACACCTAGAGTAAACCTGAACACTCAGATGCACTTGCACTGATGGTTCATTCCCACGACAAGCAAAATGAAAGATGCACTATTTTGCCACCTCTCACTGATGGTTTTTGATGCGACAAAAAAAATCTCACCACAAGAAAATGGAATTGAGTTGACCAAAAATGAGATAGGATTTTGTAGGCAGCGATAACATGACCCCATAGGTTCAAACAGATCATCCATAAGTTCCACGGTCTCTGAGTTATGCTACATCAAAGTTTGACCATTTTTTTCGCTTTGAGCGCTCAAGGGAAAACATCGCTACGAGGTGGCTCGTAATGATCGGATGCCTTGGGGAGTGAGACGAGGGCACACATAACGTAAACCAAACTACTTGGATGTGCTCCCGCTGACATTTTTTTCCCACGACAAGCAAAACGCAAGATGCACTATTTTGCCACCTCTCACTGACAGTTTTTGATGCGACATAAAAAATCTCACCATAAGAAAATGGAATCGAGTTTCCTGAATCCGAGATAGAATTTTGTAGGTAGCAATAACATGACCCCATAGGTTCAAAAGGATTGTCCATAAGTGCCACGGTCTCTGAGTTACGCTACATCAAAGTTTGATCATTTTTTTCGCTTTGAGCACTCAAGGGAAAACGTCGCTACGAGGTGGCTCGTAACGATCGGATGCCTTGGGGAGAGAGACAAGGGCACACCTAGTGTAAACCTAGCCACCCAGATGCACTCACACTGATAGTTCATTCCCATGACAAGCAGAACGAAAGATGCACTATTTTGCCACCTCTCACTGACAGCTTTTGACGGTTTTTGATGCAACAGAAAAATCTCACCATAAGAAAATGGAATCCAGTTTCCCAAAACCGAGATAGGATTTTTTAGGAAGAAATAATATGACCCCATAGGTTCAAACGGATTGTCCATAAGTTCCACGGTCTCTGAGTTACGCTATGTCAAAGTTTGACCGTTTTTTTCACTTTGAGCGCTCAAGGGACAACGTCACTACGAGGTGGCTCGTAATGATCGGATGCCTTGGGGAGTGATACAAGGGAACACCTAGCTTAAACCCAATCACCCAGATGTGCTTGCACTGATGGTTTGTTCCCACGACAAGCAGAATGAAAGATGCACTATTTTGCCACCTCTCACTTATAACTTTTGACGGTTTTTGATGCAACAGAAAAAATCTCACCATAAGAAAATGGAATCAAGTTGCCCAAAACTGAGATAGGATTTTGTAGGCAGCAATAAAATGACCCCATAGGTTCAAACAGATCATCCATAAGTGCCACGGTCTCCGAGTTAGGCTACGTTAAAGTTTGACCATTTTTTTCGCTTTGAGTGCTCAAGGGAAAACGTCGCTACGAGATGGCTCGTAACGATCGGATGCCTTGGGGAGCGAGACAACATGACCCCATAGGTTCAAATAGATTGTCCAGAAGGCTTCAACTCTTCTTTTATAGGTGATGAAATGATGAACTTCACTCCATAAGCATGAAATGTCTTAATTGGTTCTTGAAATGATGAACTTCACTCCATAAGCACGAGTTTATGAAATAACAACTTCACTCCACTCTCTTCACGCATGGACTCAAAGAAAATTCACTCAATCAAAATACAGAATATCAACATTACTAGTATCAGTACTTGGGTATACACAATATGAGCAATAGATAGTTTAAAAGTATACGCCATATGAGTTACAAGTAATGAACAAGTTGGATCACATTTCAAGACATATACACAACTAACAAATTTGATAACATTTCAATAGCAAATAACTAAGTTTTAGGAATATCATGTTTCATATATATCAATGAACAAATTGGATCAAATATCAAGTTTCATATATATCAAAATGAACAATAATCATGTACATATATATCAAAATGAACAATAATCATGTACATATATCAAAAAATGGCATAGATGCCAAATCAATAATAGTTACAAAAATGTGGCATGTGCCATGTTTTTCAAAGTCGATATATACATATACAAATGTTGAATATATAAAAAATTGGCCCTTCAATGACTACAACTATAACTATATGTCTCTATCCATATCTATGACTGTGGCGAATCATCAAAATCGAGCCTCTTCGAAGCAATACGTGGCTGCAAAAGGACAATTCAAATGTCTAATCAGGTATATTTTCTCAATATAACATCAAAATAAGTAAATACTGAACTCTAAATTGTTTGAAGTTGAAATGTTGATTACCTCATCTTTGTCTTCTACAATTCGGTGAGGCTGAGGATCCATGGGATGTCCTGCAAGAGGCTGTAACTAGTAAAACAATATTAATACATGTTAATGACATATATGTCAAATAACACATAATAACTAAAAATGAATAGACTAAAAAACTAAAGCATACCGGAGCCTCAGATGGATGTGTTGTGGTCGTAGAAGGCAAAGTCACAGATGAATCAATTATGACCATTTCCTATATCCATGGTAAGTGATCCAAAAGGAGTTAACTAGATGGTTTCAACTCCGTTGTGCACTTAGTGAAAAGGAGTTGATCTAAGACAGACATACCTTTTGCCTTGGTCGTGTTGGATCCCATAATATATGTGTAGGACTTCTATTGAAATGGAATGGTAGAATAATAGTAGGAAGTTTGCAAGGGGCTGTAATAGTTTAAAGACAATCATACAAGTTAATAACCCAAAGTTGTTGACAAACTAGATAAAACAAATATTTTTAATATATGTAGAAAAAATGCACACTGAAGCCTCGTATAGTTCTCCTATAACCTTAGGAGGCCTTGTCGAATCTGATGCAGCTATTACCATTTCCTATATGAAAAATGATAACATATGATATAGACATAAAAGGATTTAGTTATTTTGAACAAGCAAGAATGCAATCCAAAGTGAATATGAAGATGTCACCTCTTCCCTCTGTTGAACCTCATCAACATCAGGTGCATTCATTAATTCCATAAACCCCATATGTTTCTGTATATAGAACAAATAAATTAAGTGCATTTATCAATATCTACATATACATGTTTAATCATAATACATTTCAACAATTGAATTTAAATTGCAGTGAATTACCTTCTATCGTTTGGGTGTCTGAGAGGATATCTTTTTCTGCCTCGGAGTGCTAGAGGATGGCTTTCTCACATGAGATGTCTTTGAGGCAGGTGGGGTAAACTAATGGAAAAAATTAACATAAGGGAAAAGAGCATGTATTTAATATATCACTTAAGTAAAAAATATATAAATATAAATGGTACCGCAAGCTATCTTGGCCAAAGTCAATGGTTGAAA
This sequence comes from Cryptomeria japonica, assembly GCF_030272615.1. Lineage (NCBI taxonomy): Eukaryota > Viridiplantae > Streptophyta > Pinopsida > Cupressales > Cupressaceae > Cryptomeria > Cryptomeria japonica. Next base: position 16,128,038 of record NC_081413.1, on the reverse strand, counting down.
GTGTGATATCATCAAGTTGGGACATCTCAGTCACTGATAATCCCTACAAAATATCAAGTAATGATACATATAATTAACAAAATATATTTTGAATCCAATGTATTATTATATTTTTAACAAATTTACAAATCTTTACCTCTGGTGGTGAAACTACTCGTGACCGTGGAGTCGACTGAATAGTATGTGGTGTACTCCCACCACCTATTGCACCCTGCAATGCATTTTATTTATATGTCACCTTAAATTGTTCTTAAAATAAAAATTCATTTCTTTTTATAAGATTTAGTCACTTAATTGATAACATGTCATAAACAGAATGAAATGCACCTATGTCTGATAGAGAGGGTACAACATATTGAGCAGTTCATCGGTGAGGACCACATCCTCTGCAGTGGAAGCATGGCATCTACTCCCGCAACATGTACATGAATGAGATGTCCCACCATCCTCGTCCACATCAGTGTCTACACCATAACATACACCCTAGCAGGTGGGGCACATATGTTGAATGGGCTAGCCAAATGATGCATGAGGTGTTATTGATGAAGGAGGTGCCGCTGAAGAAGGAGGTGCTGCTGATGAAGGAGGTGTCATTGATGAAGGAGGTTTTGTAGGTGTTGTTACATCCTCTGCTCTAACCAGCTGTGTCCCATGCTGAACAATGACATCATTCAATGATGCAGCTGCCTGAAGAGTCTGTAATTCCATAGAATCCTTCAAGGATATAGGGACAGTGACATGAACCATGGGTTTAGGAGTTGTATGCCTCCTATGTTGTGGATCTACCACCCTATGGGCCCCAGGTCTATCCTGCGCAGAGCCTCTCCCTCTACCCTAAAATTGTTGGATGTCAAAGTAATTCGGCTTCTCGCTAAGGATAAACTCACAATACAACTTTCTCAAAAAATATAGAGGCACCTCCCAATTATTACAAGGTGGTTGGTCAAAGACCATATACCACCTATCCCAAAAATCATCTTTCAACCTAGCATGAACACACCAATGTATAGGAAACTGAGTCATATTTAGTTCTAGGTTGTTACTGGTAACAACATCGGTGAAAAGAGCACATATGTCATCTTTAACTATGCCCTTTATCTTCACTTGATCATATGACAACCCATTCGCATAAAATGTTCAACATCTATCCCTCCATGAACCCCATTTCCTAACCTCCCTAAATACCTCATTTGCACTATTAGCCATTGTTTCTAGTGTTCTGGCAAGGGTTGAGTGGTGCTCAAGCTTAGAGGTCCTCAACCTATTCACCAATATAGAAATTTGGGCACTATTTTGTGTAAGGCGGTTGATGAGATCCTCTTGTGTGGCATCTACATGATCTAATGGAGGACGTGGAGGGTTTCAGGGTGGTGGTGGTTGTTGAGGAGTAGCATTTTGAGGATTTTGAGGGTTTTCTTGTTTCTCTTGTGCAATGTTAACAGGGTTTTCTTGTGTTGCTTGTGCAGGAGGAGGTCTTTGTTGTCTATTTCATTTTTGGGGATTGCTTGAAGAATTTGACATCAAATTAATAAAAAAAAAACTTAAATCAATTAAAAAACCCTAATTTAATTAAAATGCAAAGAAAAATAATCAAACAAATCAAATCTTACATGTTCGACGGGGTGCCATTGTTGAAAATTGCTTTTGATGATGGGAAAATAAAAAATTGTTGCAAACCCGTGTGGGTTTGATGTTTTTTTTGGCTTCTCCTTGTGTTGTTCCATGGGTTTTGGTGTTGAAAATGGCCAAAACCCGTGGCCTAAACAAAAGAAATATGTTTCTCAAAACCCGTATGGGTTTTGAGAAACTTTAAATTTTTTTATTTAAAAAAAATGTTCCTCAAAACCCGTTAATTGTTTTTTCTCTAGGCTTGGTGTTACCAAGCCTAGCACGTTTTTGGGATTTTAGAACCCATACGAGTTATGAAATTTTTATTTATATTTTGGCATGTGGCCACTTTTCTGTTCACCATCTTGGTGCACTTACCCACATGTTGTCTATGATCCCACACTTAGCATTTATATCACCGTAGCATTTTCAGCTAAATATCTGACAAAGATATTCCTTCCGCGGATGCATATTGCTGATGAATATTTGGCTTTGCACTGTCAATTGCATTTACTTGAAAGTTTTTAAAGCCTTTTTAACAAATTATTTTTTACACAATCACTATTGCAATCATTGCAGTACATGAGCTAACATGTGTTTGAGCTACATTAATTCAAAGATTTTTGAGAGGTTCTTTGCAAACTCCATTTCATGTACATTCCGCAATCATCTTATTGTGAATGCTGCAATGATGTATCTTTGAGGTGTGATATCAAACAAATTGTGGGACTTGTCTATGCTCACGGTCCCTTGAGGCTTTTTGTCAAACAGCGAACATGTTGTGTTTAATCCTTCCATATTTTGCATGCATGTTCGCAGAGCAATTGTAAACCATATATCACTGCAATCAGCATTTGCTTGACAGTCTCTATTTGTTTTTTAACAAATACACGTTGTGCATAAACTTCCAACTATTTTGCAATCATTTCGTTTCCCTCTTTGTGGTGACGTCTTTTTGAGAATTTGGTGGTTTTCAATGGATATTTATAACCTGTTCTGAAGTTTCCATTTTACCACAATTGACGAAGGTGTTCCTAAAGGTTGTAGAATTTATCTTCACGGCTTCCAATTGTATTTGCATGGAAGTTTTGAAATCTTTGAGATGACATGTTTGTGAAGCATTCTATAAAATCCAATGTGCATATGCCGCAATCATTACATGCAATGAGATGACATCGGTTTGAGGTATTCTACTAAATAGTTCACTTACCTTATCTATGCTCCCATGATTTGCATCATTCCAGATTAAAACATCTACAAAGCATTCTATTCAAAAAAATAATATGCAATGTCGATGCTTCTACAGTTTACATTTATCAAACTCTTCATGATATTGTCTATGCAATTGTGGCATCCTATCAAACACTTCATGACATGGCTATGCTTCCACGATCTGGAGTTCAAAAACACAGCATGTATATTGTTTACCAAAGCAGTTGTGACTACAAAATCTAATGCAATTCCTCTATCCTTTATGCTTTGATAAATGTCCATACCCTGATCAAAAGCTCCCATTTTGATACAGACTGAAAGGATGCTTGCAATAGTTGTGGAATTCAACCTTACACTGCCGATTGCATTAGCTTGAAAGATTCGAAATCTTTTTCAGGAAATCCATTTTGTGCATATCCAGCAATCACTGCATTACATGAGATGACACCTTCTTTGAAGCATTCTGTCAGATAGTTCACTTGCATTGGTTATGCCTGCACCTTGTCTGTGCATCGAGATTCTGCATATATGTTCGCTTCTACATTTTTCATACTGTGTAACGCCATGAGATTGCATTTCGTTTGAATATTTGTTTTATATGTCTTGTGAAAAAGGTTAAGAATGCTCAAAAATGAAGCATTTCTAACCTTTTTATGCAAAGTGGGCCTACACAAGGTTAGGAAATAAGGTTAGAGATGCTCCATTTTGGAGCATCCTTAACCTTTTTGTAAGAGGTTATAAATTGGGGTTAAGAATGCTCGAAAACGGAGCATTCCTAACCATTTTCTCTCAAGGGTTATGATTTTGACCTCTAGAGACCATTGACCACGAAGGAGAACAAAGGGGAAATAAAAATAATGATTTTTTAGATAACTTTTTCCCTCAGATGATCACAATATTAAAACCAATTTAAAATATTAAAAATAATTTAAATATTTTCAATTTAATGCCCTAACTTAGGAAAAATGGTCATAACTTTCAAACGGTAAATTTGAAAAATATATTGACGGTAGGGAAGTGAGAAAACATCATCATTTATTCCTCATGACAATACCTAGGATGAGGGATTTTAATTATTTGCGAGCGAGGGACATGAAAATTTGAAAGTTTAAAATATAGCAAACTGTGAATTGGGTTCAGGCAAAAATTGGTTATATCGCACAAAATGATGCTTAGGACATGTCTATCAAATGATTTCCCTCAATTCTTGGTAATTTTAAAAATTCATCCATTTTTCATATTTTGGCTGACGACAACCTTGGATCACGTGCTCACTCATTATGCATAGACACATATTTGGGCCTTCATTCAACATTGGGACCAATTTGAAGTTCAAATTTTGGGTATATAAAATATAGGGCAACAACTGGCTCTGACTGGGGACAAGGACTACAAAGGACACAAGATGAACCCAAAATCTCTAGTTTGTAGGCTAGTGCACTATCCATTGGGCAACAGAGTCAAAGAGGAAACAACATAGGGAAAAGCTGGAGAAACCATACACAAACCAAAAATAGGATGAACACAACAAAACTTCTAACTAAAGTATGTACATGGTAGGCAAAGTTTACCTCAAACTTGTCCATGATTGCCATACAAAACCATTCACAGGCTGAGAGAAATAGGCACCTTTGCGGAAAAGTAGCGTACATCCATGTGACACCTATAATCTCAGTAGGTTGGAAAGATCAACATGTATAAGATGAGAAATATCTTTGAGCAATGAACCAAACAACTATCTCTCATCATAAATCTGCAGGCTCTCTTGAAATATTTGGGTACCACTTTGAACATTATTGGCAATTTGTGGAATATTCTCAAGCATACCTATATCCTCTATCTGAAGATCCCTCTGGTAGTCTAGTTTGCAATAAATTAATCCACAAATTGGATAACCTTCATATAATCTGTGATGTGAAGAAACTTGAGTAGACATAACCATTGAATCATGTTCATGAATATCAGCTTGAAAATCAGGAATAGAAATACACTCATCTGAAAACAAAGGATTGAGGTACACACTTTTGCCATAGGAGAAGTCATCTTTGAATCCTTCAAACCCCAATCTAGAGTACAAAGATTATAAGAATTAACTTCATTGCTTCCTTCGTTATATCATCCATTACCCCATTTATCTCTGCATTTTTTGTACAGTTCCCAAAACTATCCTCTTGTATAGGGGTGTATTCTTGATCTAAAAATTCAAAAAGAGGTTTTCTTTGAACCTTGAATAATTCATAAGGCCTAGATTGTAATTCCATCAAAATAGGGATATTTGTTGATATACCTACATAGATTTCATCTTCAACCCGCTCATAGACATCTATATTAATTTTTGTGTTCTCTTGTCCCAATGATTCCTCTTCATCACACTCATCATGAAATTTGAAAACTTCATACTTAGGTGGCATGTATGATAAAGAGTGGATGCTTGATGGTTCATCTTCTTTCACTCGAGGCTGATCTAGGAGTTCGGTAAAAGTCTCCATTTGTGAAGATAAAGAATATGTCTACAAAATTTTACTTATGGTTGCTTCTCCATTGGTCATATCCATACAAGATTGTCCATTAGGTATCTTACCTTTGATTTCCTCGGAAACATTTTCATCTTCAACTGTTAGTGATGGATGAATGAGAATATCTTCTCCACATAGAAAGTCATCGTCAGAAGAATTGAGACACCAAGTTGGAATGAAAACTATAGGGGATTCTTCTTCATGAATGAATTCATCATTATTTTCAAGTTGGGGCTGCAAACAAGAATTGAAATCACTTGATACCTCTTCTTCAAGTTCCTTGTTCTTAGGTTGATGGAATATTTCTTCAATGCAATACTTATGACATGCTCCAAAACCATCTTATAAGGCTTCATCTTACTCAACACATGCATAATGTGATGGATCTTTTTCAAAACTTGGATCACAAGACGTCTCATCAGGAATGTGCATATCTTCATGAAAATAATTTTCTCCCTCTTCTTTTTGTTCAATCATTTTCAATTTTGGAAGCAATGATGGATGCACTTTGTTAAGATCAAGTTGCCTATCACCATAAAAGCTTTTCAAAAATTGAAATTGTTCAGCATCATTAAGATCTTGATTTCTTTGAGTAGCAAGTGAAGTAGGAAGATCTTTTTCTTCATCATTGTTGTTGTTTATCTCTGGTTCAAGTGAATAATCATGAGCAGGAAACAATTCTACCCTTCCTTATTTTTCTTCAGTTACTTGCAAAGATTGGAGTAGAGAAGGGTGAACCTTATTAGGATCCAGTTTCTTTCCACTGCAGAAACTCTTCAAGAAGTTGACTTGTTCAAGATTATCAAGACTTCGATTTTGTTGAGCAACTGGTACAGGAGAAAGATCACTTTTGTCTTCATCTTTCTTGATTTTTGACTTGGGTAAACGATCCCAAGCAAGAAAACAGATCTCCTTTCCATCCTTTTCTTCAATATCTTGCAACACTTGACATAAAGAGGGATGAATCTTATCAAGAGAAAATTGCATGCCACCATAAAATCTCTTCAAGAATTCAACTTGTATGGGCTCATGATCAAGAACTTGCTTCTTCTGATATAAATAGTCTTCATCGTCACTTTCACTATCACTTTCCAACTTTCCTTTGTACCAAACCATTCTTCTGAATTCGATCTTTCAGACAAAGTCACCAATCTTCACTATGAAGAAGGTACATTAAAATTTCTAAGGAACAAAACACACCGGTATTCCACTTCACAATAGAGTCACCAAAAATCTGTTGGTAAACAGATTTGTCATCGTGGTCGTTTATCTGAAACTAACCCTATTTGTCCGATGAGCAATAACAAACATTCCAATAGTTGGAGAGATTGAAGTAAAACCATAATCTTCCTTTGCATTTGAGAGGGGCAGCTCCCTCATATGATAGGGGTATTTAGGATTTTTGTGTACTTTTAACCTGAAAGTACATAAAGGAGAAAACATAGAACTTAAACCAAGATTAATAATAGAAACCCTACTAGAAGACATACGAATACCAAGAAGGATTCCATAAATGATAACAATTACAAAAGGGGTCACTGCCAAATAGGTTAGTCATGCAACAATGATGAAAGAAGTACAATAAACCTTGACACATGAAGAGATAGGTTGTAATAGAACATGCAAGTCAAGATACCATGAAATGATGTGTTTCATCAATAGAATTCACCAATACATAAAGGGATTACTAATTCAACATACCAGAAATTAGTAACGATAACTTAGGAATACATTCAAGACACATGAAATCAATGCATTCTTCATTATTCTTTTTGAAAATATACAAGTTCAAAAACCCCTTAATACGAAGGTATGAACATCAAAAGTTCTCATTTAGTTCCTCTACAAAATTCTACAGAGTTTTCCCCCTGTCATAAAAGTCTCCCATACCTTACAAATAGCCTTGTATTTATAGGCTTTGTAGGACAACTACCTTAGTAACTAACTTTGGGTAGGCTAATAACTAACTCATTTTTATGCAAAAAGAGTTTAGTTAGAAACTACTTCACTTTTGTGTGAATAAGGTCCACTTTCTAACCTTTAGTTACAATATGTGACATAAGTCACTTTTACAAAAAATTATGACTTTGAAAGAAGAATCAAGTTGTTGTTAGGAGATTTCCATCACAAAAATCTCTGTCCCTTCTTGAATTCATGATCCATTCGATGACACTTGAGATGAATCTTCATAGTTAGTTTGCCACTTGTAAGAACTGTGGTTGTCGCTTGCCTTTCAAAAATGGGTAACACAAGGATAATTCACATTTCTTGAAGTCATGTAACCGGAAGGATAAAAGTATAACTTCCCTTGCAAAAACTCAACCACTTCTCAGCTTTATAATTAATGTAAATCCCTATCTTGAACCATGATTGCAATAACCGAATTCAATGATCACGGTGGTTTCAAAGTCATCAGTTGGACTAATCAAATGCATTGCATCTTTCAAATTCATGTCATTTCTCTAAGCAAAAGATTATCCTCTAAACTTTAAGGCATTTTATCAAACAAGTCCCTTGCCTTTCCTATGCTTCCACACTTTGTTCTTTGCTTTCTATGAGGATAATTATTTAAAAGTAAGATGAAATGGAACCAGACTCCATAGAGCTGCTGCTTTGATCCATTTATTGCATGTGTTTAAGAATATCCAAGGCATCTTCAATGAACTCATTTCCTATATAAACTACAACTATTTTGTCTGTCATTTTTTCTATATGTTGCAATCCTAGGACTCCATGAGATGATATCTCTTAGAAGCTTCATGTGCTTTGTTTCATATACAAGTTTTCTCTAAGGTTCCCATTTTGCTTCGAGCAAGGTAGATGTTTGTGGCAAGTATTGTTGAGTTGGACTTACACTTGTAATTGGCATTTGCTTTGGAGTTTCTTATGTCTTTTAAATGGCTCCATTTGGTGCGAATCAGGTACCAAGAGAATAGTTTCACAGAAAAACCGTAGTATTAGTAAAGGAACACAACTTTATAATTGTCAAATGCATATGTTTCAAAGTTTTGAAAGCTTTTCCACCAAGTCCATTTAACACTTGTTCTCTGACTTGTATTTGGTGTAACAACATCTCTATGAGGCATTATGTCAAACAATTACCACGTACTTGGAAGATTTCTAAAGCCTTTTTACCAAATCTATTAGGAGTGTATCCTTCTATCATTGTTGGCCGTGAAATGGTATCATCTGGAGGCATCTTTCAAATGGTGTGCATGTTGTCTATGATCCCACACTTAGCATTTATATAACCATAGCATTTCCAGCTAAATATCTGACAAAGATATTCCTTCCGTGGATGCATATTGCTAATAAATATTTGGCTTTGCACTGTCAATTGCATTTGCTTGACAGTTTTCAAAGCCTTTTCAGCAAATTATTTTTTACAACTCATTTTTGCAATCATTGCAGTACATGAGCTAACATGTGTTTGAGCTGCATTAATTCAAAGATTTTTGAGAGCTTCTTTGCAAACTCTATTTCATGTATATTCCGCAATCATCTTATTGTGAATGTTGTGATGATGTATCTTTGAGGCGTGTTGTCAAACAAATTGATGGACTTTTCTATGCTCACGGTCCCTTGAGGATTTTTGTGAAACAATGAACATGTTGTGTTTAATCCTTCCATATTTTGCATGCATGTTCGCGAGGCAATTGCAAACCATATATCACTGCAATTGGCATTTGCTTGACAGTTTCTATTTTTTTTTTAACAAATACACATTCTACATGAACTTCCAACCATTCTACAGTCATTTCATTCCCCTCTTTGTGGTGATGTCTTTTTGAGCATTTGGTAGTTTTCTATGGATGTTTATAACCTGTTCTGAAGTTTCCATTTTACCACAGTTGACGAAGGTGTTCCTAAAGGTTGTAGAATTTATCTTCACGGCTTCCAATTGCATTTGCATGGAAGTTTTGCAAGCTTTGAGATGACATGTCTGTGAAGCATTCTATAAAATCCAATGTGCATACGCTTCAATCATTTCATGCAATGAGATGACATCGATTTGAGGTATTTTATTGAACAATTCACTTACCTTGTCTATGCTCCCATGATTTGCATCATTCCAGATTAAAACATCTACGAAGAATTCTATTCAAACAAATAATATGCAATGTCAATGCTTCTATAATTTACATTTATCAAACGCTTCACGGCATTGTCTATGCAGTTGTGGCATCCTGTCAAACACTTCATGGCATGGCTATGCTTCCATGATCTGCAGTTCAAAAACACAGCATGTGTATTGTTTACCAGAGCAGCTATGACTACATCTGATGCAATATCTCTATCCTTTATGCTTTGATAAATGCCCATACCCTGATCAAAAGCTCCCATTTTGATACAGACTGAAAGGATGCTTGCAACAGTTGTGGAATTCGGCCTTACACCTGCCAATTGCATTAGCTTGAAAGATTTAAAATATTTTTCAGGAAATCCATTTTGTGCATATCCTACAATCATTGCATTACATGAGATGACACCTTCTTTGAAGCATTCTATCAGACAGTTCACTTGCCTTGGTTATGCCTCCACCTTGTCTATGCATCGAGATTATGCATATATGTTCGCTTCTACATTTTTCATACTATGTAATGCCATGAGACTGCATTTCACTTGAGCATTTGTTTCCTTTTTATGCAAAGCAGTCCCACACAAGGTTAGGAAATAAGGTTAGAGACGCTTCGTTTTGGAGCATCCTTAACCTTTTTGTGAGAGGTTATAAATTGGGGTTAAGAATGCTCGAAAACGGAGCATTCCTAACCATTTCTCTCAAGGGTTATCATTTTGACCTCTAGAGACCATTGACCACGAAGGGGAACAAAGGGGAAATGAAAATAATGATGTTTTAGATAAATTTTTCCCTCAGATGATCACAATATTAAGACCAAATTAAAATATTAAAAATAATTTAAATATTTTCAATTTAATGCCCAAACTTAGGGAAAATGGCCATAACTTTCAAACGGTAAGAAGTTAGGTTCTGAAATTTGAAACACATATTGACGATAGGGAAGTGAGAAAACATCATCATTTATTCCTCATGAATATACCTAGGATGAGGGATTTTAATTCTTTGTGAGAAAGGGACATGAAAATTTGAAAGTTTAAAATATAGAAAACTATGAACTGGGTTCAGGCAAAAATTGATTATATGGCACGAAATGATGCTTATGACATATCTATCAAATTATTTCCATCAATTCTTGGTAATTCTCAAAATTCATCCATTCTTCATATTTTGATTGACAACATACTTAGATCACGTGCTCACTAATTACGCATAGACACATATTTGGGCCTTCATTAATAATTGGGACCAATTTGAAGTTCAAATTTTTGGTATATCAAATATAGGGAAACACTCTTATAATTTGGTTTCTTCCCCTCAACCCACTTATAGAATCCTTAATTATTCTGCATATTTGGGTCAAACTTAATATTTCTCTCTAATTTCGTGAAGTTCGTGAAGTATTTTATTTTGAATCTATTAGTAATGCTCTTAACCAATTTTTCTAGAATGATGATATAATAGCTATCTATGTCCATACTAATTATTCCCACATTCTTGTAGATATTGACACCTCTAAATATCTACCTATGGACGTTGTCTCTCTTCTTAGAGATAGACATGGACTCAAACACTTGACTATGAGGGTCTCCCCTTTCACTACAAGAGATTTTTTTTGTAGGACACACAGGTTCAACTTTTTCTAACTCTCAACATAAGAATTTGACGGAAACAAGCCAAATATGAGCATTTGACAGTTGGGATTTGTTTGATTTTAAGGAGGCCCCTTAAGGACCACAATATATTTTGACACTTATAATGGGTTATCTTCCATGGTCCCTTTGGCTATTTCACCTTCAAAATATTCAACACAAAGAGTATAATCTAAGAATCATGTGTATTAGGATGTTCTAACAACTTCTATCTCATCATCCATGTGAATTTCTTGAATTCAATAATTTTAACAATTCAACATTAGTAATAAATTTACAAATTCCTATTCCCTAACATCTCTAAGGAAGAAATATTTATTGAGTGTTTTTGAATGGTCTCTTCCACTCCTAATCTCACTTGTTCACTATTTGTTACTAGGATCTATGGTTCCCTTGTGTCTATTTCTATTGTTTCATTTGAATTTGTTTCTTCTACTATTGGGGTTTCTTTGTTCATGGTTGTTCTCCCTATCTCTATGTATACTACTACATTAGTTGGGTCGGTTATATTTGTTGTGGGTTAGCTTCCTATCTCTAGTATAGCCATATGTTCTTTTATTGTTGTTGTAGACACCCAAAATTGTCCAGTCTAATTAAATAAATATTTTATTTATTTAATTATCTAAGCCTAATTCTTCTATTAATTAAATAAATCCTTATTTATTTAATTAATTCATTTATCCTCTTCTAGCCTTATTTCTCATTTAAATAAATACATTTATTTATTTAAATTATCATTTTCCTAAATTAAATAAATATTCTTATTTATTTAATTATCCTACTTCTTCTATTAATTAAATAAATCTTTATTTATTTAATTAATTCATTAGCCTTTTCTACCTATGACACATGTCATTCATCTCTTAATTCATACACTACCTACCCCTTTCATTATTTTATTATTTCTTTTACCTACCCTGTAATCATAGCCGACCTCCTTTTACACCTCTCAATCTTATCCCTCCATTTCATATAGTGTCTTCTATATAAGGAGATGCTTCCTTCATTATCAAACCCTAATCAATCATTCTAATCAACCTAGCTAATCATTTTATGCAATTGACTACACTACGATCCTACTTGCAACCACATTCCGTTCTTTGTTGAGCTCTTGTGCATATAAAATCTGAAAGCAAATATATCAAGCAAGATCAATGGAGATAGGAAGAATGGAGATCAAAACCCTATTGGACATGTGATGGTATAATCTTTGTGATTTCATGTGATTTGCATTGTCTTAGGTAATCTTCATATGTTATGGTGGATCTTTGTTGTTGTTAGGCTAGGGTTTTGTGGTTGGATTCATTTAGCCTTTCAATATTGTTATTATTGTTATCCATTTTCACCATATAAATTTTGGCACGCTCGGTGGGACTCTTGTCCCTTTTGCATTTAACCTTTTGTTGTAGATTTTGTGTTTGAAGTTGCAGATCTAGCATTTCCGACAACATTTTCGACATTTTCTCATCTGCATACTTTCGGATCGCGTTTTTGATTTTCTAGCGCGTCTGCGACATCTTGAATCACCTCCGTGTTTTCGACAAAATTTTATTTTGCAGGTTTCTGAAAGGCGCGTCTGTGTTACGGAAACGCGTTTGCATCATTTTTATCTGCGTTTGTGTCTGGAAAGCGCGTCTGTGGTTTTTATCTGCGTCTGTGTCGCAGAGTCGCGTCTGTGTCGAGGGTAATCATGCCCGTGTATCACTTGTTTCAAAATTTTGAAGTTTTATTGATTCAGTTTTTGGATTTTGCATTTGAGGTTTCAGATCTGGTTTATTTTTGGACTAACATTTTTCAGATCTAGACTAACAAAATTGGTGCAGCTTGTCTTGGAAGCAAAATCGTTTGGTTGAAGGCCCCTATTTTCACAAAGGCTTTTGGGTTTTAAAATTTACCTAACTTGTGTGCTTGCAAGAAGGGGTGATCATTTGAAACAACCCAAACTACTAATGAATCTTTGTTGTAGGTCCTTGGCAAGGGTTTTTGGATTTTTATTGTGTGCCTTGTTTTCATAGACTAGCAAACACTTCAATTGGTGCACTAAAATTGAATCATTGTCTTTTGTGTCTTGAGCAATAGGCTCTTTTTGTTTAATCTTTAGAGGGTCTGTCTTCCCGTGTGGTCATTAGGACTACTAGTGAGAAGAGAACGACCCAAGTGGTAGCAAAAGAAAAGCCATCTTCTTCCAAACCACTATAAATAAATGTATTCATGGTGAAAACTATGAATAACGTGTGTTGATTAGTTCATACCGACACTATGTCTCCCCATAAACCCGTTTGATCAAATTTATTTGATCAGTTGTAGGGCGTAACCCCTACCGACTGGGAGCCTTCTGTATTTACAGAGCTGAAAGTGTTGTATGTATGGCCACACGAGTGGATGCCCTTACTAGCACCATTTTGTTTTAGAAGCCCAAATCCTTCTAGTTGTTGGGGCAGGAGGTCGGACCTCTGGTAGTGGCCCACACACATATGGTTCTTAGTAGAGATACAAAGTTCGCCATGGGGAGTTTTCATGGGGACTGATGCTTGGCTGACCCGAGAAGTGAGTGCTGAGGGTGGAGCCAGTGAGGTCAAGCATCTAAGTATCCGCTCTGAATAGCGTAGCCTCGGGGGTAAAACCTCATGTGGGATCAACAACTATTGTCTTGGCCAGCCATAAGAATTGTGCTTGACCTATTTTAAACATTCAAAACATTCAAGACCAAACAGCAAAACATTGTGTCTTTTGTGTCTTCAAGTGTATGCAAAACATTTTTATATCAAACAACGCACTTTCTTGGAGTCATTTTGGAGTCTAGACACTTGCAAACATTGAGTCCTCATCAACATTGTGTCCTCTTGTCACGAAAAATAGTCAAACATTCAGATTTTGGTCACAACAAAACAACTTCACAGATTGGAAAAATTGCACAAAATTTGTAGAAACGCATCTGTGTCGGGCATAATAGCGTCTGTGTTGTCTAGCCGCGTCTGTGTAGGGCAAAATCATGTCTGTGCTCCAACAGCAAACATTACATTTGACCAAAAAAAAATCGCAGAGGCGCGTCTATGTTAAATAGAGCAGCGTCTGTGTCGGGAAACCGCGTCTGTGAAGTATATAGGCGCGTCTGTGTCCAGAATTGAAAAACCATTACAGTCCAGCAAACAACACAGTCAGTTTCAGAATTCTTGAGCTTCCTAGGTCATCTCTCTAGGGTTTCATTTAGCATTCAACCTGTCCTTGGGTCTCACAAAGTCCATCATTGCTTTACATCTCACCTTACATTCACAATTGTCTAAACTTGAGTCAAAAGGTCACTTGCTTGTCCTCATCATACTTTGTCAACACACTACATACAACAACACTTTGCTAAGTGGTCCCTCATCAAGGTTTCTTACCTTTGGGTCTCATTTGGTTTTACTTAGAGTCAAGGTCAACTTACCTCATCAAGAGAAACTATCCTCTCTTTGGAAGTCACACCTACTCTACTACATACATACTTGGTCTTACACTTTGGGCATTGCAAGTACACTTCAGATTCATTTACATTCCATCCAACTCTTGGTCTTCCATACTCTTTCCATTTTTCATCTAGTCTCACACATCTTGGTCAATACCTAGTTCATGGTTGAAACCCGTCTTCAAAAATCTAGGAGAGAAACTAAAGAGGCTCAAGAGTCCGCAAACATGAGTTCTTATGAGTATGACAATGATATCTTTTTCAATTCTGATCATACTACATTACCTGACATGGATGCCTATAGAAACATTCCAAATGTTGAGAACATGGACACTATAAACAACAATGCTACACAAAATGACAATGTGGACAACTTTTCAGTACATTCAGCAGATGTGGAAGAATCCATTATGAATCCCCATTTCAATCAATTGGTTGAGGAAATAATGAGGAGGGATAGACAATACTTCTTACAAATGATGGCACAAAGTGGAGCCAAGATACCTCATGATTTTGACATGTCTCAAATAATGAAACATAGACCTTTGCAACAACCTCACTCCAATATGGATCAAAGGAGACCTAATAGTGGAGGAAATAGAGGACCACATATGGTACTTGAATCACCATCAGCTTTGCTTCAAAAACTAGAGGTCCCACATACACATGGTCAAACATATGATACTTACCTTCGTAGACCATTATGGAAGTCTTATGCAGACAGATATGTTCAATCACATACCAATGCTAAGGAACAACCACCAAAACAATTGGATGTTCAAAGGCATGCTCAAAATTTGGACACAAGGAAACCTCATGTCAAATTTGGGGGCAACACAATGGAACATGACATGCCTGTAGAATATGGTATACATGCGCAAAATAGATATGGGGTTCCTCAACATGAATCTATACCAAGTGGCCCATATACACAGCATCATTACAGACCTCCTCCATATGAACATGTGTATGATCAATATCATCCATATATGCAACATGCTCCTCCTCCAATTGGTGCCTCAAGCATGGGGTATGGTCCAAGAAGTCGATCTCCACCTAAGAGCAATTTGGAGCAACAAATCAGGGACTTACAAAAGAAAATGGAGGACATAAATACACCGAAGCCAACATACACAATGAGAGACATATGTCCTTATCCATTTAACAAGAGCATTCCAATGCCTCCATTTCCTACACACTTTGTGATGCCTAAATTTGATAAGTATAGAGGAAAAGGGGATCCTAAGGCACATATAAGATAGTTTTTCACAACTTGCTTTGAGGTAGCAGCAGAAGAGACATATTTGATGAGATTAATCCCACAAAGCTTAGGTGATCAAGCTATGGAATGGTTCTCCCAACTTCCACCTGGAATTAAGTCATGGGGTGACTTAGCAGAGGCATTTATTCAACATTTCTCCTACAACATAGAGACAAACATATCAGTCACTACTTTGTGCAACACCAAGCAAAAAGAGGGAGAATCTTTTGCATCATTTTTACAAAGATGGAGAAATCTAGCCAGCAGATGCTCTTGTGAAATTCCACAAAAACAAATGGTAGAGATGTCCACACAAAATGTTAATAAAGACATTGGCTATGATCTAAGAAAAGCTTGTTTGTCCACTTTCAAGGATGTCATTGAAAAAGGTTTAGCAACAGAGAAGGTCCTAATTGAACAAGGAGTCATTAAGATATTCAAGGAAAACAAAGATTACTTTAAAGGAAAAGACAAGCCAAGATTTTGGAATAAAAACAAGAACACAGTCAATGATGGTGTTGTTGATGCCAACACAGTGCAGCCCAAAGTCATCTTTTCGGGATCAAGTTCTACAAACAATCAAGTGAATACTCAAACAACTTCCAGATCATGAAGGAAGTATACCCCATTGGGAGAACCACTTGAGTCAGTTTTCAAAAAGCTAGTGGTAAACAAGGTAATCACAATTCTAGATTTTCCTCCATATGAGCCAAAGGTTAAACCAAATTGGTGGAATGATGATGAGTATTGTGAATTTCATAAGAGCAAGGGTCATAAGACAGGAAATTGTCATCGACTAAAGAACATCATACAAGATCTCATTGATAGAGGTGATATTGAGATTGAGGGACATTCCTCCAATCAAGAACATGAGATGTTTAAGGAACCACTCCCAAAACATGACAAGGGAAAAGCTAAAGCCACAGAGGATCAAACCAACTATACCAGAGCATCCTATAACTATGATTCAACTATCAATCACATCTTGATGGACAATTACGTCTCTACAATTATCATCAAGGACAAAGCGTTTGAGAATTCTACTCAGAGACCCAAGATTGTCCTAAAAGGTGTTGGATCTTCTTCTGAACCTACCTCTAAATGTCATGTTACAACCCGTCGGGGTAAAATCACTTTGCAAGGTGCTCCAACTAAAAACATCGCTTCTTCATCAACCAAACCTGAGTATGACCTTGTAGAACAATTAGGGAAGACACCCGCGCTCATTTCAATCCTCGAACTATTACGCATATCTTCCAAACATAAAGCCATTCTTGATAAAATCTTGAGAGATACTGTTGTTCCTACTGATCTAAATGTGGACCAGTTTCAAGCCATGGTGGGATATCTTTCCATTCCACACTCCCTTACTTTCACAGAAGCCGATGACGCCTCCGTAAGTCAGCCACATAATGCACCATTACACATTGAAGCCTTCATACACAAACATAGAATCAAACGAGTCTTGATAGATGGAGGAGCAGGTCTAAACATTTGCACATTAAGCACTATCACACAATTGGGATATTCTGATAAAGTTGTAAATTCTACAAACAAGATCACCATTAAGGCATATGATGATGAAGAGCGTTCATCCAAGGGTACAGTCATCTTACCTCTCAGAGTTGGGCCAGTTACAAAGGATGTGGTCTGTCAAGTCCTGGATTTAAATCTCACTTATAACATATTGTTAGGACGTCCTTGGATCCATGAAATGAGGGCAGTCCCATCCACATATCACCAATGCATTAAGTTTCCTCATAATGGAGTGGAAGTAACAGTTAACGGCGATCCTAATCCATTCATATATTGCAATAACTTGAAATCAAAGACTGAGACCATCATTCCTAGTAATCAGGAAGTTGTTCCTTCGTCGGCATACATTGATCCTGAGTCATTAAAACCTTCGACATCCAAACAAGGTAAGCTTAAAGGCAAGTTTCAAGACAAAGGCATGGGGGAATATACTTTCAATCAGACCATGTACTTAAGACAAGTCATGAGTTCCCCAAAAGAATATGGAAGACCACATCCTAACAAGCAAATCTCCATCATGAAGCTCAAATGGGATCCCACTACCTTTCAAAGATGGGGTGAACTAGAAGAGGAAGATTTATACCAAATGCTTTTCAGAGACAATGAAGAGGAAACACAAGACCACATCAATCTTCCATGTGAGAAATATGGCAAAGGCTTCAAAATTCTACAAAAATTTGGGTATGATGGAAAAAGCCCTCTGGGGTTACGAAAGGAAGGCATCATTGAACCTTTACAACCTGAATTGACTTTCAAGAAAGAACACTCGAAAGGACTGGGTTTCTTAACTTCCAAGGTCCACACCCAAAGGACAGAAGAAGCCTTACAAATCAAAGCTGCCAAAATTCAACAAGAGAATTGCTATTCCACAGATTCCAACGAATGGGAATGGGGTTCTGACAAGTCTTCCAGTGACTACGAGCTCACCGAGACATTCAGAGAGCCAGGTGAACCCACAGAAGAGGAGGAGTTTTATAACAAATTCAGAGTTGGTCAAGAAACAACCTATGAGGAGTCTACACAGTCCTTCTCTCAAGGTTCTAGGTTGAAATCACATAGGATGAGAACACCTATTCCGGAACGTGCTACTAGTGACAATAATTTGGATTCATTCATGATCGAGACTGATGAGGAGAGTGCCATCGATGACCTCGATAATTACCTTGACATACCCGAACATAACCACATCTTCACTCTTAGCCCTGCTAACTTCGAGGGCATTAACGGCCTTCCCCTTGTTCATCACCAACTCATTGACTGGGATCATGAAGGACCTGCACAGTTGGATACATTCCAAAATGATGAAGCTTTTATTGACTATCTAGGCATACGAGATAATCTTCCCTCTAGAGACCATAAAGCAGGATACACCATAGAACTCAATAGCGTGGCATATTTTGGTGAGGGTGTCGGACCTTCCAGTCGCAAAAATGTGAAAATAAGAACAAATCAAGAGTCTTATGGTGAAAACCACATTGTGGCACTATCTGACTCCAAAAAAGTAAAAAGAAAGGACATATCTGAGGGTGAAAACCTCTCTGAGGTGCTCGAAGATGGAAGGCTCAACATTCTCCCAGCATCATATGAAGAAAAGTCATCCATGTTGGTAGAGGAGACTATCAAAATGAACATTGGTACAGAAGAGGTTCCACACAACATATTCCTAGCTCAATCACTGACAGAGTCCGAAAGGTCAAAATTCATAAGTTTCTTCAAAGAACGACAACTCAACTTCGCCTGGTCATACGCTGATATTCCTGGATTGGATACAGATGTGGTAATGCATCATCTGACAGTCAAACTGGGGGCAAAACCAGTAAAATAGAAATTAAGAAAAATGCATCCACAAGTGGCATTACTAGTCAAAGTAGAACTTGAGAAATTACTCGATGTCAGATTCATACGCCCAATTGATTACCCTGAATGGATCTCCAACTTGGTACCTGTTAGTAAACCAGATCGCAACATCAGAATATGTACAGATTTCAGAGACATCAACAAAGCTTGTCCAAAGGATGACTTCCCATTACCAAATATTGACTTGATTGTTGATCTCACAGCAGGTCATGAAATGCTATCATTAATGGATGGATTCTCTGGTTATAATCAGATAAGGATCGCACCCAACGATCAACACAAAACATCATTTACTTGTCCATGGGGAACTTTCTGTTGGAATGTCATGCCTTTCGGGCTAAAGAATGTTGGTGCTACATATCAAAGAGCCATGACTACTATCTTTCATGATCTCATGCATGTAACAGTGGAAGATTATGTTAACAACCTCTTGGTCAAATCAATAGACAGAAATACACATTTGGACATACTTTCAGTTGCCTTTGATCGGTTGGAAAAATACAAAGTAAGATTAAACCCTAAGAAATGTGTCTTTGGAGTAACCTCTGGGAAGCTCCTAGGATTCATTGTATCCAAAAGAGGAATTGAAGCAGATCCAGCAAAAGTCAAAGCTATTTTGGAAATGAAACCACCAAGAAATATCAGTCAACTTCAATCCTTACGAGGCAGACTCCAATCCATTCGAAGATTCATAGCACAACTGGTAGATAAGTGTAATCCTTTTCAGCACCTGCTACATAAAAACATCAAATTTAAATGGGATGACAACTGTCAACAGGCTTTCCAGACGCTCAAAGATTATCTTCTAAATCCGTCAGTTCTGATGCCACCAGTTCCAGATCAACCACTGTTATTATAAATTTCAGCTACTCCAATAGCATTGGGGGCACTCTTAGCGCAACAAATTGCTGAAGGCAAGGAAAAAGAAGTATATTATATCAGTCACACATTGGTGGGATATGAGCTAAACTACACACCAATTGAGCGTGCATGCCTCACTGTGGTCTTTGCTTCATGGAAATTATGACATTACATGCTTACTCATAATACAAAGTTAGTTGCACGGATAGACCCATTGAAATACCTTCTCAATAAGGCAACACTTTATGGGCGACTGGCCAAATGGGTAATGATACTGAGTGAATTTGACATCGAGTATGTGGATAGAAAAGCAATAAAAGGACAAGCCATCGTAGATCAATTAGCAGATGCTCCAATGATAGATGATGTTCCTCTAAGTTCAGAATTTCCAGATGAATCCATTTTGACAATGTCACATGCAAAGCCATGGCAACTATACTTTGACGGCTCATATACACAGCATGGGGCAAGAGCTGGCATCCTCTTTATAACTTCTCAAGGAGATTCTATACCAAAATCATACCGCTTATCATTTCCTTACACTAACAATATAACGGAATATGAGGCATTAACAACAGGATTATGAATTGCAGTTCAATGGAAGATCCAGGAACTTCGTGTTTTTGGGGATTCCCAACTTGTTATCCGTCAAGCAACTGGTGATTACCAAACAAAAGATGAGAAGCTAATGCCTTATAAACAAATGGTGGATGGTCTGAAACAAAATTTCATAAAGATAGACTTTGAGCAAATACCAAGAGAGCAGAATCGCACCGTAGATGCCATGGCTACAATTGCTTCACTGATCAATCTACCTCCAAACGAGACCCGCTATGAGTTCTTGGTGGATAAACTTTTGGTCCCTTCATATGAGATCATGCCTACTGAGATGCTATGCGTTGTCGGTCCTGAATCCCAGTTATATGGTTCCATTTTCACATACCTACGAGACAATACTTTACCTCTTGATCTATCAAATAACCAACATTGCACTTTCATTCGCCAATCCTCTCGATTTTTCATTTTAGCTGATATCCTATACCGATGAGGTCTAGATGGCACTCTTCTTAGATGTCTAGAAAGCGATGAAGCTCAGATTGTGTTACGGGAAGTGCATGAAGGGATATGTGGTCCACATGCTAGTGGTCCTACCTTGGCCAAGAAACTCATCAGGACTGGATATTACTGGCCCAGTATGGAGAAAGACTCATATCAGTTTGTCAAGAAATGTAAGCAATGTCAAATTCATGGAGATCTCATACATGCGCCAGCACAAGAACTTCAACCGCTTGCATCTCCTTGGCCCTTTTGTCAATGGGGACTCGATCTCATAGGCAAGATTCACCCTCCTTCTTCCAATGGTCATAAATTCATTATCACTACCACAGAGTATTTTATAAAATGGATTAAAGTCGTGCCTCTCACACAAGTTACTGGAAAACAAATTGCTACATTCATCCTCAACTATATCATTTGCCGATACGGTATTCCTATTTCCATTATCACTGATAACGGGCGTCCCTTCAAAAATCAGGATGTTCGTGAACTCTGTGACCGCTTCCATATCTCCCATCATTTCTCCACACCATATTACCCGCAAGGCAATGGCCAAGTTGAGGCGTCTAATAAGACAATCCTTAAAATCCTAAAGAAGACAGTCGATGATGCTGGCCGTAATTGGCATATTCAACTTAATCCTGCACTTTGGGCCTACAGCACAAGTGTCTGTACACCCATAGGAGCTACACCCTATTCACTAGTCTATGGTTCTGAAGCCATCTTGCCTATTGAGGTCGAGCTACCCTCTTTACGGGTCTCTTTGCAAAACATCGTCAGTGATGAAGACTACAGGGTTTCTCGCTTACAAGAATTGGAACTACTGGATGAACGAAGACAAATTTCTTTTAGTCATCTCAAAGCTTACCAACAACGAATGAGTCACAGCTACAATCACAAGGTCAAGCCTCGCACATTTGAGGTGGGTGACTTAGTTCTCAGGGAAAATCCTAAAAATCAACAAGACAGAGAGAAGAAAGGCAAGTTCGAACCAAACTGGCTTGGTCCTTACATTATTACAGCAGCATATGGATATGGTGCATATCAGCTCTCAACTACAGAGGGTGAACCTTTGGAGGATCCTATCAACAGCATGCACCTTCGCAGGTTCTACACATAAGCTCCTCAGAGTATCCTAATTCAAAAAATACAAAAAAAATCAAAAATTTCAAAAATACAAAAAAAATTATAAAGCAAATAAATCGTTACTTGGTGAAAACCTGGCAAACAGGAGCCTTGTGACACAAAAAAACATTGAAAAATCAAAAAATTAAAAAGAAATAATTTCGTCCAACGGTGAAAACCACTTTGGTGGTGCCCTAGGCAAGTACCGTGGTGAAAATTGGCTCACCAGCGCCATGTGTAGAGACATTGCTCCTCCCTCCTTCAAGGTTCACTTTCATCCTTTCACTTTGCACACACTCACAACCTATTCATTCATAATAAACTTACCCATTCCCATCATGGCTTGTTATTGATCTACCTAAGATTGGTTAGCCATTCATAATAAATCTCCCTTTCCATCCATAATAAATCAGATCCTATCTATGGCTAAGGCAAATCCTACGTCTAGTGATGGGTGTGGAACTGAGAACATCACATGTTTCGAGGAGTATAGTTTCTTCTAGCTTTCTTCGGTCTATCCGCGCACAATCTGCAATAAAGCAACATTTGCATCACAAATCCGCAATAAAGTTTCATCTTCTCCACAATAAAGTATCAGTTTCATGGATTCAGTCAGTTTCAGATGAGACATAGCAGCAACAATGGGCTTCAACAAATCAAATCTTTCAATAGACTAGACAACATTATGGTTCAGTGCTATCTATCCTTTCTGTAAAAGTAAACATTGTGACCACAATCAAATAAGACTTATACAAGTGACAAGAGACACTAAATTTGAGGACTATAGTGGATGTTGGTGTCGAGTCTTGGTTTTCTTTTGATTTTATCTTTTGGTAGCATGTCTTTTAGCTTTTCCGGGATGTCTTTGACTAGAGATTCTATCTCCAGGATGTCTTTGACTAGAAAAGCGAGGATGGGGTATCGTCACCTATTTGTATTTATTGTCTGTGGATTGTCTCTTAGTAATGCTATGACTTGTCCAAGGAGATGAGGACACTGTGAGTCTAGTGTGAACTGGGGCATTCCTTGTTTGTGACTGTCTTATCTCCATGCAAACAGGTACAATGACTTTCTGGGTCAAGCATATGCCTCGATTGTCATAGCTTATTTTGCCATAATAAAGCTCAATGATGATAATGCACAAGAAGCTCTTTCACTTTCATATCTTTTGTCTTCCATCCCCCTTTCTTGATTGACTTCTATCATCCTTCTCGAGTCCGCGTAGCCTGCTATCACATGACTGAGTATAATGATACACCAAAAACATTTGCATTTCATGTAGTTGCACCTGCATTACCACATATAAGCATTTCATACATACATATAGATATCACAACTGTATCACATCCTGCACACAATACATTTTAGCACATTTTACATTTTCATCATGTAAATAATTATTTGCATTATCATATTCATTTGCATTTCATACATTCACATTTGCATTGGCATAACATATAAAACATAAAAGAACAAATATTGCATTTCATCATGTACATATTTGCATCCATCACATAGAAACATACATCACATAAGAACATCTCATCACATAGGTACACATGCATATAGTTGCCGCAAAGATGAATCATCTCATATACATAATCAAAAGTGTCATGATACAATGATGCCAAAATCATATGGCTACAAAAGCACCTGCAGGTGTCTACAATACAAAATGGTACAAAACTGATACAAAGGGAGCCCTCTAAGGCTATGATGAACTCCCTCCCTCAGAGCCGCCTGGCCTCGGTGGAATCTGAGCCCCTGAAGGACCCGCCCCAGGATCATCCTGCCTGTCTCCTCTATCTGGTGGTGGTGGAGGACACATGACCCCACCACTCGATGCCTGTCTCCTCTGGCTCTCTCCCGTAGCTATCGCTGTACGCGACAGTCTATGGAAGCTCCTCGCCCGCTGATTTGCTGGCACTACACCATAGTAGAGGTCCCTCCAGTAGGCTATCTCCTCTCCTGCCCGCAGGACATAAGCATATCTAGCCCCTATGTCCTCTGCTTCCTGCCTCCCAGCCCTCAGTGCTATCTCAGCTTCTGTGTATCGCTGGATAGCCTGATCCCGCTCTCTCTCAATATCCCTGAGCCTCATCCTGAGCCGATCCCTCTCCCTCTCTAGATCCTGAATCTCATCTACCTAGCCCTGGCAGATCTCCCTTAGATCCAGTAGCTCAACCTCCACTGGGTCAATCCCCTCTGCCTCTGCCCCTGCCTGTGGCTCACCCTCTACGGGTGCCTACCCCTGTGCTTGTATTGGTACTTGTACTGGTACCTGTCTCTGTCCCTGTCCCTGTCCCTGTATCTGCACCTGCCTAGGACCATGTGCTGCTGGCACCTATAAAGGCAATCCGCCATGACCCCTCACCACCCGAGCCTGCCTCTCCTCTCCACCCTCCCTCCGAGGTGCAACTCACCTCTCTCCAACTACTCCTCTCCTCCTCCATTGGCCTCTACCCCCATCACCTCCACCATCATCCTCATCACCACCACCATCTCCCTCCAATGCCTCGCCTGGATCTATCAATTGGGGGAATGGATGCTCTGCCCAATATGTTATATACTCTGCATCCATCTCGGCGTCCTCGATCTCGGGCCACATGTCCCAAGGTAGAGGTATCATCTCCACCAGCCGAGTCACTACCTGATCATATGACAGTAACGGCCCAAACTGTGCCTGATCCCTGACTGTGCGGGCATACATGCCTGATCCCCGGGGCATCCTCTGAATCCGGCCAAACTGTCGGCCAATCCTGTCTACCAGCTACCTCTCCAGCACATAGGGCATCTACCCAATCAAATACCTACTCTGGAAGGTGTATAGTAGCTCGACTGCATCATCCTCCCACTGCTCGCAACCCAAATATGGTCGCCATATGACCTCATCAATGTCATCAATCACTCGCCGCCAGTACTCTAGCCTACCAATCCGTGGCTGCGATGTGATCATATCATATAAATGTACAAAGCTACGTCCATGACCTTTGCCCCTGAAGTGTATCGGTCAGGTAACCGGTAGATGCTCGTAGGCCCATACCTGCAGCAGTGTCACTCCACAACCCAATCCCATCGATCCATGATAAACAAACTGATGAAGCTCATAATACAAATGCGCCAGCACACATGGTCCCCAGGCATATCTGGTGTGCTGTGTCACCAGTATCTCCAGTGCTCCCCCCCAGCCCACAGCCAAACCCCGTGTCACCCTATCCGGACACAGGAACCCAATGATAGCTCCTCCGATCACTGTCGGCAATGCTAACCCTGTGGCTGTCATGGTGTCTCATGCCACGTGTCCTGCCCTCATCTCTAATCCAGGGTCCTGAAATACCCATCTCAATGCCTCCCTATCTCCATCTCGATCGTATGGGATCAACTCCCCATCGATCGGCACCTGCAGAATCCTGTATACATCCTCCAGGGTGACTGTCGTCTCCCCCATCGGCAAATGGAATGTGCATGTCTCAAAGTGCCATTTATCAGCCAGCGCAGTTAGCAGTCCCATGTTCGCCCGAAACTCAGGCACATACAGCACATGTCTCAAACCCATCTCCTCGATGGCAGCTCTGTCCTCGAATGACAACTCAGGTCGCAACCTTTGTGTCGACAGGAATCTCTCCCGTGACTCTAGCATCGCCAAATACTCCTGTAGTCAAACAACTCAATCATGTCAGTTATAGTGGCATTCCCTATTCATCACAAAATGCTACTTTTTATCTAAGTACATATGGCTATCTATCCTAGTGACACTCACTATTCATGACAAAGTGTTGCTATTTATCCTAGTGGTACTCCCTGTTCATCACAAAGTACTGCGTGTGTGACACTCCCTGTTCATCACAAAGTGTTACTCACATTTGCACTCCCTGTTCATCACAAAGTGCTACTCATATTTCAGTACTCCCTGTTCATCACAAAGTACTCTATCTTGCTACTCACTGTTCATCACAAAGTGCCTTGATCTATCCTAGTCTTCCTAGAGGACTTGCTTGAGTGTATCCTCTCAGCAACTTATCTAATCGACAGTGTATGTTCATCACAGAACTACCGATTTGACCTAGAAGATGCAAATTCATACTTTTTCAACGCAAACATACTTACATGACACAAACGCTCTCAGAGACTGCACAGACGCGTCTGCCTGACATAGACGCGCCTTCCTAACATAGATGTGCCTATGCTCTTCATAGACGCGCCTCTTTGACACAGACGTGCCTTCTTGGCACAAACGTGCCTGAACAGCACAGACGCGACTGCAATTGATGCAGACGCGGGTCCAGACATAGACGTGCTTGGCACAAACACAGATGCGCCTATCGAACACAGACGCACCTGGCACCAACGCAGACACGCCTGGACGTTTTTTGACACTTTTTGGACCCTAGTCTAAGCGCATTTATTACCCTATTTGACATGCATTAATGACAAAATTAAATGCGTCAAAGTACGAGGAGGTTTGGTGGTACTTACCGGCTCTCCTACCTCTGCTGGCCTCTGAATTCGATGAACGCGGTCGAATCTGTGAGTGAAAGCCATCGCTGCTGACTGCTCTTGCTAAATTTTTGCTCTGCAATATGCTCTTGTGGATGTGTAGATGACAATGAGGATGTATTTTCCCCCATGGTCTATCTTATAGCCTACCCTAGCCCTCGCATTCATTTCCCGAGTCAGTCTTCGTTATCCCGTGACTTTGTCACTTTATCTGGTCAATCTATTCTATCCCATCTTTCTTATCGAGAGATTGTCTGCAATCTTTTCAGACATTTTCATCCAATCTCTCAAGGGGGCATATCATTCTCATTCTGGGGCAACTCTGTATCAGTTCATCTTATCTTTTTTGAAACAATGCGACAAGCCACATTGTCTCAAAGAGGGGCAAAATGTAGACACCCAAAATTGTCCAGTCTAATTAAATAAATATTTTATTTATTTAATTATCTAAGCCTAATTCTTCTATTAATTAAATAAATCCTTATTTATTTAATTAATTCATTTATCCTCTTCTAGCCTTATTTCTCATTTAAATAAATACATTTATTTATTTAAATTATCATTTTCCTAAATTAAATAAATATTCTTATTTATTTAATTATCCTACTTCTTCTATTAATTAAATAAATCTTTATTTATTTAATTAATTCATTAGCCTTTTCTACCTATGACACATGTCATTCATCTCTTAATTCATACACTACCTACCCCTTTCATTATTTTATTATTTCTTTTACCTACCCTGTAATCATAGCCGACCTCCTTTTACACCTCTCAATCTTATCCCTCCATTTCATATAGTGTCTTCTATATAAGGAGATGCTTCCTTCATTATCAAACCCTAATCAATCATTCTAATCAACCTAGCTAATCATTTTATGCAATTGACTACACTACGATCCTACTTGCAACCACATTCCGTTCTTTGTTGAGCTCTTATGCATATAAAATCTGAGAGCAAATATATCAAGCAAGATTAATGGAGATAGGAAGAATGCAGATCAAAAGCCTATTGGACATGTGATGGTATAATCTTTGTGATTTCATGTGATTTGCATTGTCTTAGGTAATCTTCATATGTTATGGTGGATCTTTGTTGTTGTTAGGCTAGGGTTTTGTGGTTGGATTCATTTAGCCTTTCAATATTATTATTATTGTTATCCATTTTCACCATATACAGTTGTTATTAGTGTGTGGTTAGTTATTTTTGTTGCACTCTCTATGTCAAATTATATTATTTATAGAAGAATATTTACTCATGCTATTGGTTCTAGTGTCATTTTCTCTTTAGGGAAGAAACATATTCCTCTTCCTTGTGACAAATCTTCTCCGGTGGTAGTTGTAGACACATAAATTTGTCTATACCTTGTCACACTTGACCTTATCCCATTCTAGCAATTTAAATAAATATTTATTATTTATTTAAGTAATTCTTTATCTTTACTCTTGTTACCCCTCATTTTTCTTAAGTTAGAATAAACCCCTAGAGTCATTAAGTCTCTCCTTACTTCGATTACACTTCATGTTCCTTGGTTTTTAAAATGCCTCGGTAGGCCGATCAACCTTATTTTAGATGTCAAGTCTCGTTATGTTTAAAGGGGACCAACCCTTCCTTTATCGATCTATCATCATTCAATGGAAGTTTTATTTAACAGTATTCATTGTCATCAAGCCTTATTCCACCCGATCTTCAATCCCCGATAGTGGTGTGTCAGTGGGTCCCTCACGAGTCTCGTATCGACCAATCACACTTTAGGGATTTTTCAGCACACACGTTCTATTGTTCTATGTTTCTTAAACAGAAGGATGGCTCAATGCTCTGATGGAAACAACTATATGATCGACAACCGACGCAGTGACGTCAACATAGTACCATTTTGTAAAGTGTGGCAGATGAAACATTAATTTAAGGTTTCATTTCAAATATCATAACAGTACGATAGTTGCTGAAATAAATGAATTAATTTCTCCAGGTTCACATATGTTTGTCACCTTAGCTTGTGTCATTCACATTTGAAATTTTTGGTGAATTCAAAACAGCATTCAAGCATAAGTACAAAACTAGGTTTGAGAAGAAAGATATTTCTTTGTCCAATTTGTCAAAATCTTCAGTTTTCCTTGTTCCCACTAATAAGGTAGAGGAGGTTTGTTAATATAGAATTCATCAACATATGTTCTACCCATGATTTTCCTTTGTTTTATCCAAATTTGTGTTTTCATCGTTTGTTAGAAACCCTAGCTTTTCTCCTTCTGATTTCTATGGAACCCAAAATCTCCCAACCAATTGAGAGTAAGCAAGACTATAATAAGTGTAGTCACATAAATTTGTCCACTTAATTAAATGAATATTTACTATTTATTTGATTATTTAACTATCAGTCATCAGTTAATTAAATTAATATTTAATTAATTCATCCTCGAACTCTTCTTCTATTAACTAAATAAATTATTCAATTTATTTAAATTAAATCACTAAGCTAGACTCTAAATCAGTTAAATAAATAAAATATATTTATTTAATTTAACCCCCTTTCTTCTTTTAAATAAATAATAAAACATTTATTTAAATCCCTAAACTACCCCCCCCCCCAACTTGCATTCTCCTACAAATGCAAGTTGCACCAATTTTGGTTGAAATAAAGTAATTTTATTTTAATTAAAATCCTATTTTCTCTCACCCACCAAACCCACTTGCTCGTCTAACCCATTCTAGACTCTTCTAACCCATTCTAGATTCTCCTAAACTATTTCTAATTAGCCTAATCCCATCCCCTATTTATTGTCACATTCCTAAGCAACATGAAGACACTTCTTAAAGTCTCAAAGTCTTTGAAAAGCATTAAATGCTTTATGTCTCCAACAAGTTAACCCCCAAAGTCTTACATAGCCATTTATGGCTCTTACATAACCATTAATGGTTAAACTCAACTCGCCCACATGGTTAGAGACTTTTTCTCTAACTCAACCCTCATCTAACTCATGTGTCTCTTCAAGCATTTATTGCTTTGACCATGGTTATCCTCACTAACTCTTGCACAAGAGTTTGCCCATTAGATAAAGACATTATTCATTGGATAAAGACTTTTATTCATTCAACTCAAGCCTAATCTTACCTCCCAAGGTAACCTTCATGTCATCTCAAGCATTTAATGCTTCTTCCCTCTCCTCTCAAGCCATCTCATGTTGACATTTGTCATCCTAGGATTGGGTTGAAAGCCCTCACATGGATCATAAACTCATCAATCTTGACCCTTGTTGAGATTACTTAATCTCAACCATCCATTTCTCTATTTTTCCTATAATTAGAGTTCATTTCCTTCATAATCCAGATCTAGGAATCTTGTATGAATCTAATCTATACTAAAATTGAGAGAGCATTTTAGGAGAAAACTCATATCTAAATTGTTAATTTTGGTTAAAATTAATATAATTAATTAGGTTTTCTCATATTTAGCTTGTATTTGCATATTTTAATCATTTTTCATGAATCTTGAATCTCCATAAGAATTCCATAGTAGTGCAAAAAGTTGAGGGCTACACTCATGTGGAACTTGGAGAGGAGAGGAACAAGGGAGGAGCAGTTATGAGCATGTTGGCAAGCATTTGGGAGTGTTTGGTGTCTTTTCTCCATTTTTGTATGTTTTCCATAATATGTTTGATATCTCTCTTGATATGCATGTTTAGGATTGTAGTTTCCTTTGTATTTCATTTATAATTGATACTATTAACACTAATGAATAATTTATCTTATGTTCCTAACATCCTTTTTATAGTTCATCATTTGGTGAACCCGACGTGAATTGAACACGCAACCTTCTAATTATGAAACTACTAATTTTTTTTTTTAAATTGTTAAAATTGCCACACAGGTTGCGCTTTAGTGTTATTGAACACGTTTTAGCACCTTTGACAGTTGAGGATTTAGCGCCTTTGTCTGCCTTCTGGTGCTAGCTCTAAATTAGTGCCTTTGTCCAAGTTATAGTGCTATTGTTCATGTAATAGTGCTATTGTAACTCTTTTACCGCTTTTGCGCTCTCTGTCTGATAGAATTTTAATTATGTTTGACAGTTTAATTTAGCACTTTTGTCCCTCTTATAGAGATTTTGGCATTCTTTTAGCGCCTCTGTTATTATTTTAGCACTTTTGCATTAAAGTGGCGCTTCTATGTTTACACAGAGTAGTGCTATTGTAATAGAGAGTTGAAAAAAAAAATATGTAACTGAAAAATCAAAATTTAAGCTTGTAGAAGCCCACCAAAAACTTTCATTTCACTAACTTGTTCTATTTTCATGCAGGTTTTTTGCTAACTTCTTGTTTCTCAGGATTCAAGGAATTAAAAATTATGGATTTTTATTTTCTTTTGCTTTCTAACTTTGTTTTAAAGTTGGATTAAAAAGAATTCACTTTCCCTTTTGGACTAAAAACAAACTTCACTTTTCATTTTGGGTTATAAAATAAGCGCAATTTTTTCACTTTGGGGCATAAAAAGAACTTCATTGTGCAAAGTTAAAAAGAACCACAAAATCAAACAAACAACTTTGTTTTATTGCAAGTTAGGAACAAATTTTCATTTTGGGCTTAAAACAAACAAACAAATTTCATTTCTTGCAAGGCTAAAAATCACAATCAACATTTCATTTTGCAAGTTAAAAAGAACAAACAATTTGTCCATTTTTTGTTTACACGCAACGATTTTACTTCAAGCAAAAACCTGCTTCAATTTGGTTGACCAGGATTTTCACTTTCCTAGTTAGACAACATATTGCTTTGAGGAATTAAAAAGAATACCATGGTTGTTGGAGCAACATCTCCAAATAGCATTTAAATCACATTGCAATAAACCAGTTAAAAAGAACAAGTATTTTCAGTGTTTGGCACACTTGTGAAAAAATTTGTACAGTGGTCTTACTTCTAACACACACCATCCTCTCCCTTGACTCTCATGGTCCTAGGTGCAAAAGAAAAGTGTTAGTAATGATCGAAATTTTATATTTTTAAGAGAGGCCTGCCAAGAGACACATCACTCTTGGGAAGGACCTTGCATGGTAAATCCTTCGAGTCAATATAGAAATCAGATGAGAACGAAAGTTGTAGCTTTGGGTATAGTTGTTCCTACAGTGTAACTTGCCGAAAGGACATATGGGCCCACCACAACTTACAAGGCTCTTAAGTGAGTCACTGCAAAATGAACTTATGTCCAAAAACATCGAGCATTACTAAACACTTTTTTATTATAGAAGCCCACCCATTCTATTGATTGAGGATATTTGTGAAAAGTTCAGTGCAAGAGCATAGATGGTTTTTCTCCCAATATACTCACCATACATATTTCCTTGAGTAGAAACATAGCTTTTTGAAAGGCTACTTGTAGCTTGATAAAAGTGGTGACTCCCCCATCATAGGGATCATCTATCTGTTATACTCGTGCAAGCCTTAGTATATCACATCCTTACCTGCCACAATGGGATTCATAAGGTATGTAGTACCAAAGTCAAAGACATATCAAGATGTGGGCAGAAAATATCGCAACTAATCATTGACCTTAGGGATAAAGTGTGTTTGAATTGCCTTCATCTTGTGTCAGACCAGTAACAATTTGAGTCGACTTCAGGCTTTTGGAATAACATAGAAACATTTGAAAAGGGTCAAAAAAGTTCATGATTGGGTTTATTTAGACCCACACCTATTATGCCTTTTGAGGCAAGATTATTGTGCTTGTGTGCTTGCTTTGTTTTCCTGTCAAAGAAATTCAAAAACAAATTTAAACCAAGTACTCCTCAAACATAATTTTACATCAACATTGACCAACAAAAACAAACATCAACAAAGTAAAACAAGATATCAATTTATATGACCATTACTCACATTTTGAGAAAAAGGAGTCTTCATCAAAAGACTACATAGAAAAAGAGACAATTGAGTTCAAAAGCTCTTATCAAAAGAAGGAAGTTTTTCTATATCAATAGACAACTTTTTCTCTCACACAGAGCCTTCTTGCATCATATGCATCTGTATCTTCAAGAAAAATCCAACGAATTCGACAAAGAGCATTTGAAAAATAGAGTGTTTACTCAGTATAGAGCCTTGGATTATCACAAAATAAAAGGAGGCAAGATCAACCCTGCTTTCTTTCCAAAAATTTGTATCACCTACAACGTAGCTCAAGGGGAACCACTGACTCATGAGAGAGAGGAAGAAGTAGAAACTCCTTTTGTGACATAAATTTTTTATTGAGGTCATATTCTATCCACTTTCACCTTCACACATCACAAAACCATTCAACCCTCAAAACACAAAAAGGTCTTGTCCTAAAGTTCTTTTAAAAATATTGCTTAAATCAAACCAACAAATCACTTTTAGAGTGTCTCTACATCTAGGATTAATCATCCTAACAGTCATTTCTATACAGGTTAAAATTATCTTATGAGTGCATCCTCTCATTGCTAGGTAGCTTGGTTTGTAACACATCTCAAACCTTGTTATACCTTATCACATCAAAATTGTTGAAAACATAAGAGAAATTCACAAAGAACTTTGGTAAACATCCAACCTTCAATGTTAAAGATCCATCTTCTAAACATTTCACAAAATAGTTATCTTCCATCAAACATCTCATCACCAACTCATAATCACTTTTACCAAACTCAAAACTTTCAAACAACATGGCTCAAACAAGATCAATGAGAAACCAACAACCAGAGATCAAAGATGAGGAGGAAGAAAACCTCAATGATTTTCAAGAAGCCATTGGAGGAGGCACAAATGATGAATATCTTATCACTCCAACTCCGGAAGATATCGAAAGAGCACAACACAATCCCAAGTTCAATAGACTCTTTGACGAAATCCTTAGAAACATGGGAAAGGAGACCCTAGAGATCATGTACGATAATTTCACTCAGCTTGTTTAGAGGTGACCTATGAGGACACCTATCTAATGCATTTTTTTCCTCAGGTTTTGGGAGGCACAACTACACAATGGTTCTCCCGATTACTGGATGGCATTAGAACATTTGAGGATCTAGTTCAAAAATTCATCACTCATTATGCACATAACATAGAATGAGATGTTACCATGGGAGATTTATGCAACACCAAACAAAAACCAGGGGATTTGTTCTCATCTTTTCTACAATGGTGGAGGCAATTGTCTAGCAGACTCTCTCTTCATTTTGCCTGAACAAGAACTAGTGGAAATATTTATTTCCAACTTGAATGAGGAGATGGAATTCCATTTAGACATGAAGGGTACAAAATCCTTTGAAGAGATGACCACTAAAGGACTAAAATGTGAAAGAGCCCTTATCAAAAAGGGACTTATCAAGATTTATAACAAACCTAAGGATGGTCCTCGACCACGTTATAATAGTAATAAACCCAACTTTTGGAACAAGAACAAGAACACTATCAATGACAGGATAGTGGATGCATGAACACTAAAAATTGCACAACTTGTGGTCAAGTTTGCAGGACAAAATCCCCCTCCTAAAAACAACACCATCACTCATCCACAAAATCAAGGTCGCAATGCACCACAAGAAGAACCAAAACAAAGGAAACAGAACTACAAACCAAAACGCACGTACACACCCTTAGGGGAACCCATTGAAACCATATTGCATCAATTGGTCTCTACTAATCTTGTGACCTTAACAAAACATCTAACTATGAACCTTAGGTCACACCTCCATGGTGGAGAGATAATGAACATTGTGAATTCCACCCGAGCAAAGGGCATAAGACGAGCAATTGCCATCGATTGAAAGATCTTGTTCAAGATCTTATTGACAGAGGACAAATTGAAATACAAGGGCATGACCCTAAAACATCCAATGACAATCATCTAATGTTCAAGAATCCACTTCCATCACATGATCAAAGGGGTCCTGTCACCTCAAGGTGAAACATAGATACTACAACTAATTATACACAAGCTGCCTATAATTATACCGTGAATCACCTTTATGATGTTGATGAATGAGTTGCCACTCTCACCATCAAAGATCCAAATCCTGCATGCAACGATGTTATGCGTCGTAGCAAAATTACCATTTGAGCAACACCACAAGGAACGACACCCATGCCCAAGCAATATAATCTTGTGGAACAATTGGATAAAACACCCGCACTCATATCCATATTAGAGCTTTTGTGCTTATCCCCTTCACACAAAACAATCTTGGATCATGCTCTCCAAGAAGTGTCAGTCCCTGCCAACATCAATACGGGTCAATTTCAAGCCATGGTTGGTAGTCTCAAGTCATCACCATGCCTCACTTTTTTTGAAAGTGAGAATGCTTCATTCCAACAACCACATAATGCATCCCTTCACATTGAAGGATTTTTAAACCAACACAGAATCAAGAGAGTCTTGATTGATAATGGAGCCGACTTGAATATATGCACCTTGTAGTTGATCACGATATTGGGGTATGCAGTAGAATCAGTGGATCCCAACAAAAAGATAACCATTAAGGCCTATGATGATGCAGAGTGTTCTTCCAAAGGAGTTGTTGTATTACCTATCAGAGTGGGGCTAGTGGTGAAGCACATCATCTACCAAGTTCTAGACCTTCCTTTTCCATGTAATCTTTTGTTAAGAAGACCTTGGATACATGTCATGCAAGCCATTCCATCTACCTATCATCAGTGTATCAAGTTTCCCCATAATGGTGTAGAAATCACAATCCTTGGCGATGCAAATCCATTTGCATATTTTAACAATATTAACCATCAACCAGAGATCACCATACCTAACAATAGAGAAGCTATACCTTCCACATCATATGTTAGTCCAGCCTCTCTTTCCAGCTCAATCACCCCTATACCAAAGCAAGAGAAGTTGAAAATGAAAATGGCTGAGGAAGGTCCTGGGGAATATAATCTAAGCCAAATCATTTGTGTTGGGAAATTACTCACTTCCCCTAGAACTCATGGAAAACCTCAAAAGTTGCTTCAACCACCACTAACCAAGCTAGCATGCACTTTGGTGTAGTTCATCCCTGGTAAAAATTAGGAAGAGGAAACTAGAGATGAGGACCTAGCAGAATGGATCTACAAAGACCCTATCAACACAAAAATCCCAAAGGCTAAACTTTCCATGAACAAATATGGAAAAGGCCTCACTATCATGCAAAGAATGGGCTATGATGGCCAGAGTGCTTTGGGACATTGCAAACAAGGACGACATGAGCCCTTGCAGCCTGAGTTGAAACCCAAAGATAAAAGTGGATTAGGTTTTCAAAATAAATCTCTTCCTAAACTCAGATTCAAAGGTAAACCCAGCAAACCCATGTACCAACCAGTTAGTCCAACAAGGCCATCCTTGATTATATCTACAGCATTGATACTCCCATCAATTGTACCTACCAAACTGAGAATAGCACCAATAGCATCCACAACACCAATAATCCCAGCAGCAACATCAACAACACTGATAATTATATCAGTAACAGTAGTAGTACCAATTGTACCAACAACACCAATACTCCTAGTAGCAACAGTACCCACAACATCGATAATCCTATCAGCAGCACCAACAATCCCACCTATAAAAGTGCATAAA
This sequence comes from Cryptomeria japonica, assembly GCF_030272615.1. Lineage (NCBI taxonomy): Eukaryota > Viridiplantae > Streptophyta > Pinopsida > Cupressales > Cupressaceae > Cryptomeria > Cryptomeria japonica. The sequence continues at coordinate 16,091,769 of NC_081413.1, read as the reverse complement.
CTCGTGACCAATACACTCTTCAATACAAAAGACATCCCAACATGGTACAGTAATCGGATATTAGAGAGTGATTCAGAGATCGACTCGCATGAGTGGGAATTTGATTCAATGAATCTAAATACTTCAGACGAGGAAGACACATGGCCTCCCCCACCTTGTAAAGATATCCCAGTTTATGGAGAGGCATGGATTAAAACCTTTTGGGTTTGTAAGCAAGAAGCAACTTCCACAAGCCCTACATCACATCCTACACCAGAATCTGGCTAGGAGAGTACTATTGATGAACTTCACTCATCTATATTAACCCTCACTAACGCCTCCTCTAAACTCAACTTAATCGATGAGGTCATGCCTATCATCCACCTCGAACTCATCGACTGGAACCAGCCAAATCCCCCATGTCTTGATCACTTCCAAAATGATGAGGCGCCCATATAATTTTTAGAAATATAGGATCACATACCAAGCGGGGATCATAAAGTTGGATTTTCCATCAAACTTAATAGCGTAGCGTACTATGGGGTGGATGCCAAACCTTTCAACTGCAAAAATATCACAATAAAACATGGATCTTCTAGTGAAAATCACACAGTGGCACTTGTTGATCCCAAAAAAGTAAAAATAAAGAGCGTATCTAAAGGTGAAAACCTCTCTGAGGTGCCTAAGGATGAAAGGTTTGGCATCCTCCCCTCTAGTACAAATCAAGAGAGATCAACAATCCTAATCGAAGAAACAAAGGAATTCAATGTAGGGAAGCCTGAGACTCCTCACCAAATAAATTTGGCATCCCTACTAACTCCATAGGAACAACCAAAATTTGTGGAATTCTTCCAAAAGCGTCAAATCAACTTTGCATGGTCTTATGCAGACAGGCCTGGCTTAGATCCTGGTTTGGTCATGCATCACCTCATTGTGGCAGAAGGAGCTAAACCGGTAAAACAAAAGCTCAAAAAGATGCACCCACAGATTGTTGTGCTTGTCAAGGCATAACTCAAAAATCTCTTAGATGTTGGTTTCATTCAACCAATCGATTATGCAAATCGGATCTCCAATATTGTACCTATCGACAAACCTAATGGGGGCATCTATTTCTGTATAGACTTCAGAGATTTTTACAAGGCATGCCCTAAGGATGACTTCCCCTTACCAAACATCGACATGATCATCAATCTCATAGCGAGACATGCCATGCTTTCTCTTATGGATGGCTTTTCAGGGTACAACCAGATCAAGATTGCTCCAGAGGATCAACATAAAAATGCTTGCACATGCCCATGGGGAACCTACTGTTGGAATGTGATGCCATTTGGTCTAAAAAATGTGGGGGCAACCTATCAAAGAGCTATGAGTAACCTCAGGGAATCTCCTAGGCTACATTGTCTCAAGCAAAGGCATTGAAGTAGATCCCGCAAAAGTCAAAGCAATCATGGGCATGCCACCTCCCAAGAACATCAGTCAATTAAGGACACTACAAGGGCAGCTAAAATCAATTTGAAGATTCATTGCACAATTGACTAATAAGTGTCATCCCTTCACGCATCTATTACTCAATAATGTCCACTTTCAATGGGATACAAAGTGTCAACAAGCATTCCAAATGCTTAAAGATTACCTGATGAATACACCGTTGTTGATCCCATCAGATCTCAACAGACCTCTATTGCTATATATTTCAGCTACAAATATGGCATTAGGAGTACTGTTGCCACGACATAATGCAAAAGAAATAGAATGTGTTGTATACTATATCTCTCATGCATTGGTAGGCTATGAACTTAATTACACACCTATTGAGCGAGCTTGCCTAGTAGTATCTTGGCAGCCACCAAACTGAGGCACTACATTTGACACACAAGGAACAACTCATTGCTAAAATTGATCCACTCAAGTACCTACTCAGCAAAGCAGCATTTATAGGCCACTTGGTCAAATGGGTTATGATCTTGAGTGAATTTGATATAGAGTATGTGGACCGCAAGGCTATCAAAGGGCAAGTTATTGTAGATCAGTTGGCCAATGCACCCCTCACAGGTGACTATCCTCTTGTTTCAAATTTTCCAGATGAAGGGATCTTCATGATCACAACTACACAACCTTAGAAGCTATATTTTGATGGCTCATATACTAGACAGGGCTCGGGGGCAGGAATTCTTTTTATCACACCTCAAGGTAACAGCATCCCAAAGTCATACAGGCTCACTTTCCCATGCACTAATAATATAGCAGAATATGAGGCCTTGATCACTGGACTCAGATTGGCTATACAATGGCATCTAAAAGAGCTACAGGTATATGGAGATTCTCAGCTAGTCATCCGACAAGTCACCGATGAGTGCCAAACCAAGGATGCTAAGCTCATGCCATATAAAAGGATGGTGGATAGTTACAAAGAATCATTTACAACTACCACATTTGAGAAAGTACCTAGAGATCAGAATCAAGTTGCCGACGCAATGGCTACAATTTCATCTCTCCTAGATCTTCCGCAAAATTCAGCACGCTACAAGTTCTTGGTAGAATAGCTTTGGATCCCCACATATGATATCCTCGAAACTAAAATGATATGTTGCCTTGTCGGTTCCAAATCCCCATGGTACGGTGAGTTCTTCACTTACCTCTGCAATCACACACCTCCTCCTAACCAATCCAATAACCAACAAAAAACCTTCATCCGTCAAACCGCTCGATACACCATCATTGCTAAAACCCTATACAGGCAAAGTCTTGATGGTACTCTCCTTCGATGTTTGGAACAAGATGAGATAACAAAGGCCTTGGAAGAGGTACATGAAGGAATTTGTGGGGCTCACTCAAGCAGTCCTTCGCTGACAAAGAAAATCATGCATGTTGGATACTATTAGCCCACCATGGAAAAAGACTCTTACTATTTTGTTAGAAAATGCAAGAAGTACCAAGTTCATGGAGACCTGATACATGCACCAGCACAGGAATTGCAACCAATCACAATACCATGGCCCTTTTGTCAATGGGGACTTGACCTTGTGGGTAAAATCCATCCATCTTCATCCAACGACCACAAATTTATCATTACCGCCACCGAATACTTCACAAAGTGGATTGAAGTTGTTCCACTTACCCAAGTCACCGGCAAGAAGATCACCGCATTCATCCTTAATTACATCATCTTACGGTATTGTGTACCCATGTCCATCATCACGGATAACAGGCTTCCTTTCAAAAATTAAGATGTTCGTGATCTCTGTGTAAACTTTCACATCCAACACCGTTTTTCCACCCCTATTACCCACAAGGCAATAGTCAAGCCGAAGCATCAAACAAAAACATAGTGAGGATCCTCAAGAAGACGGTCAATGATGTTGGTCATGATTGGCACATTCAATTAAATCCAGCACTATGGGCATATCGAACTAGCATTTGAACCCCTTCAGGTGCAACTCCCTACTCACTGGTCTATGGAGCAGAAGCCATCCTTCCCATTGAGGTTGAGATACCATCTCTATGGGTCTCTTTGCATAATCTGATAGATGATGAAGCATATCGGGTCTCCCATCTTCAGGACTTGGAATTGCCTGACAAAAGGCGACAAGCTGCATACAACCACCTAAAAGCCTATCAGCAATGCATGGGTTGAAGCTACAACATCAGGTTAAACCTCATACATTTAAGGTAGGTGATCTTGTTCTCAGGGAGAATCCTCATAACCAACCAAATAGAAAACATCAGGGCAAGTTTGAATCCAACTGACTGGGTCCATATGTTATGTCTGTTCTATTTGGGTCTGGGGCATCAATTGGCAACTTTAGAAGGAGAATTGCTAGCAGATCCAATCAAAAACATGCACCTCAAACGCTTTCATACATAAGTTGTATAGAGCATCAAGCTCCACACTATATCACAAAATACAAAAAACATTCAGAAAGTGTCCTAAAGAAAATACAAAAAAATCAAGAAAATAGTAAAGAAACATCATACATCCAAACGATGAAAACCACTACGATGGCACCTTGGGTAAATACGATGGTGAAAACCTAGAAAACAGGTGGCACTCGTAAAGGCTATGGTTCCATTGTCTTGCAGACTTGTTGTGATCACATCCATTCATCCATCATTCAAACCATGACTTGTTATTGATCTGCAATCAGGGTTAGTACTTCATGTGTCCTGCATCATGCTTTTCATAATGATGTCTAAACTAGGGGCAATGCTCTTAACCTATTGATGGAAGTGGATTCTACATTACTTGTGATTCTTTGAGTTCTTCATTCAAATCTGTCTGGAAATAATACCAAAAGCATTCGTAAAAAACTAAGATAATACCAAAAATATTTACAACATTCAAAAAATCCAAAAACATCAAAAATCAATCAAAAAAATTGCAAAAACATATATTATTCCTTGTACAATACACATTGCAACAGACACCAAACAAACATTTTGAGCTACCCAAACGATGATCACTTATCAAATCAACCAATCAATCAAAACATGTACACACAATTGTCTTCATAAGGATGCATCCTTCCTTACGAAATAAAGACATGGTAACATTTTCTTTGACAAGAAAATTATGTTTAAGCTGCTAAGGACTTAGTTGATATCTTATGTCTTTATTTTATTCATATCAGGTTCCTACACTACTCTAGGATATCCACAAGTGATTAGAGTAGTCGAGATGGTTCTTGATATCTTTTTCTTTGTTTGTTGTCTATGGATTGTTCCAATGAAGTTCTGAGGCATGTACTAATGGTGTCTACGTGGGAAGTTCACTAAGCTACATGATCAGATGCGCAAATACAATCATGGATCACTATGGCTCACTGATTACAGCATATACCTCGACCATTTGCGCATGAACCAAAATGGAGGGTCACTTTTTCCTTATTTATGATGCTTGCTTACAGGTGAAATGCTTAAAACTTGGTTCCTACTACCTTAGCCAAGAACGATACTACCATGCTCAATGAGGAAAATAAAGCACTATGAATATTCTATGGATCGTTATTTCATCTTGTTTGTATATATTGTATTTTGTTGCATATCACTCATCCATTTGCTCATTCATTATTCATATTTGTTGTTTGCATGCAAGTAATTCAGGCTTATATGAGAAAGCACCTAATATAATTTGTCTTGGGTACAAAATCATGATGGAGTTCTTTGATACATCATCACACATCTGCATTCCACATCTGCAAAGTCTCAACACCTTGCATTCATATATCATGAAGGCATGGGATATCATGTTAGTTACATCAACTGCATTCAGTTCATTATCGTTTAGTTGCACTTCAATTCATTTAGATATTCATTTAAGTGCATTGATTTATTCATCACATTAGGGCATTTAACACATCATGTGCATTTATTATCATTTAATTGCATTTCATTTAAGTACATTTGTTATCAAGAACATTCATTCATTCATTTTAAAACATTAAAAATGTATTCCTTTCATTCTCCTTTACATTCATTTAGAATTAATTTAAGTAGGTGCATTTTTCACCATTTAGTTTCATCTAGATTGCATGTTATTCATTATCACTTTGTTGTATTTATTTGCATTATCATTTCAAACTCATTTATCACTTAGTTATATTTTGAATCATTTTAGTCATTTAGATTCATTTTAGATACATCTCCATAACATCACATCATTTAGATACACCCATTTAAGGGCATTCATACATCACATTTGTATAAACATTTGTTCATCCATTTAAGTGAATTCATCTATTTGCATACATACACATTTGCATAAACATTTGGTCCACTTAGATTCAATTAGATTCATCTTAAAAACATGCATCCAATACTCATATAATCATCAAATCACATCATCAACATAAGTATTATCTATCACATATATCATTTTATCTCATCTCATCATATAGCATACATCATCATCATTACATCATATTTATATCATTACACAAGCATCATCCATCTCCTACCTACATCCACATGATTAGCCAAATCATCCATAGCATGCGTATAGAAATAATATCATCACCATGTACACATCAAAAACAAATCATCCATAGCATGAATCTAAGATAAACTCATAATCATCATCCTACATAAAAACATACATGTCATCATACATGTGCATATCATATCATCACAAAATATGGGATCTCCTCATATATCGCATCACAAAAGAATACACATATCAGAGTACAATGATGTCAAATATACCGGTTACCAAGAGTCATCCAAGTCACAGTCCAAAATAACAATGTAACAAGTACATGAAATCTCTCAAATGGCACTCTGGCCAAATGTTGCACCACCATCACCCCCAGCTCCACCACTACCCCCTGCTCTGCCCTCACCATATCACCGAGGAGGACCCATAACACCACCACTTCTCTGAACCCACTGAGATCACTCTACTCTCGCTCGCCACATCTGAGAATAGCTTAATGCCCACTAACTACTCAATACCATCTACTCTTATAATCCTCGCCAGTAATCTATCTCCTCATGAGCCCGCCGCATCTCCCTCAGCACCTCCCCAGTCGGACCTTGTTCTCTCGCTACAACTCATCCTCTATCCTGCAACTCCCTCAACCTATCCACCAGATCATCTCTCTCTCACATCACTACAATCAGCTTCACCTCCTGTGCAAATAGTTGGACATCCCTAGCTGCAATCTCCACCTCCCTATCCTCCAATCGTGCCTCAGTTGTTGTCAATTGACTCTGCAAGTGTAATATCATATACTCCCACAAATCTCCCTCTCCTCCACTTGTCACTCCCCCTCCCATCTCCATAGGATCCTCTCCTCTGCCTGTGGCTCCCTCTCCCATCTCCATAGGCTCTACACCCCCACCAACACCCCTACCTCCTGCTTTAGCTGCCTCCTGTATCAGTGGACCTTGTGACAGTTGTAGTGGCTATCCCCCTCTACCTATCCTCTGTAATCGTCCTCCTCCACTATCTCCACCTCAAAATCCCCCTCCACCCCCAAATCCACCTCCTCCTACTCCACCAAATCCTCCTCCATCTCCTCCTCCACTACCACCTCCACCTCCTCCACTACCTCCATCTCCTCCTCCTACTCCTTGGCCTTCTCTCCTCCTCCATTGCCTCTCATTCTCAAAAGGTGGTATGGGATCGGCTGGATCTGAAATCTGTGGAATCAGATGCGCGGTACGATACTGTGTACTCATCTGTCATCGCTGCATCCACAATCTCAAGCCTCATATGCCATGTTCTCGCCTGTAAGGTCCGGAACTCTACCAAGGCCTGATCATACAGTAACACTGGCCCCCACCGAAATCTCTCTCGTACTACTCATGCATACTCCCCTGACCCCCTCGGCAATCCCTGCCTTCATCCAAACTGTCTCATCACTCTCCCTGGCACCTGTCTCTCTACAAGGTAAGATGTGAGTCCAATCAAAAAATGTGTCATAAATATATACGGTAGGGCCTCTGCATCATCCTCCCAGGGCTCACACTTGATATATAGCCTCCATATCACTCTATCTTGGTCATTTAAAGCCCATCGCCAAAACTCCAACTTCCCCAAATGGGGCTGGCTCATCATCCCTCCATACATATAAATATAGGGATAATCTATCGCCCTAAATCTCAAGCAGACTAGCCATGTGACTAGAAAGTGCTCCTAAGCCCATATGTGTAGCAATGTGATCCATACTGCTAGTGATCTTGTCTCTTGGTAGACCGCCTCGTGTAGCTCCCTGTAAATATGTGCTAGCACACATGGTCCTGAGGCATAGCGGGTCCCCTCAGTCATCATCTGCTCAATCATCTGGCCCCAACCAACGATCAGTCCATGTGAATGTCAATCAAGGCACAACAAACCTTCGACGATCCCTGATAAAACTGTTGGTAAAGGCTCATACAGTGTTGTTATGTCCTCCCAGGCTACAGAGTTGTCCTCAATATAAACATCATCAGCAAATATCCTTTGTACCGCTATTGTCCCTAGTGCTCGATCATAGGTCACTAGCTCCCCTTCGATCGGGATATGCAGTATCCTCCACACATCCTCTAGTGTTAACATCATCTCTCCCATCACCAAGTGGAAAGTACATGTCTCGCTATGCCACTGCTCGGCCAGTATTGTCAACAGTTCATGATTCGTCTAAATCATGGGAAGATACATCATATCATACAACCCAGTCGTAGAGATGCAATCTATCTCTACCTCCGTCAACTGCTCTCATAGCTGCTGTCTAGCAGGATGCCGCTCCCACATCCGTAAAACGGGCAAGTCCTCCTACACACATCAAAAACCATCAGTTGTTTTGCTACAAACTTTCTTAAGTTTTCAACCTACACTATCAATAGATACTTTGATCAAGTATCTTCGGGTCTCAACAGGCAATCGATTATGGAAATCCTAGACTACAACAGGCATTTATCGTAATGACCTAAGTCTCAACGAGGTTGCTATAATTCACCAAAACAACCAATCAAACAATCAATCGAGGCATCTGGCTATGTTCTCTAACACTGGGGCATTTTTATCACAATAGCGCTATTCTGCTAACCATAGTGTTACAATTTGTGCACAAAAGCGCTAAAAAACCAAACGCACTAAAACAACTACACAACAATGCTCTTAAATAACAACAACGCTACAACAAACACACAAAAGTGCTAATACTACAATAGCATTATTACTATGTAACGAACGCGCTAAACCTAACAAAAGCACTACAACTACTATACAATAGCGCCATTGTGGCACAATAGCGTTATTTTAGGCGACAAAAGTGCTAAAACACAATTTTAGCGCTATTGTCTTGATTGGACTTTGACACTTGAAAAAATCTGACAAAAATGCACAAAACACAAAATTCAAAATTTGTGTACTGTTGGTCCGTAGTCGTCTGGCCACTGGAATCGATGGATCCGCTCTAGCCGGTGATCTGCTATAGGCACAAACATGATGATCGCTTCTCACTCCTTCGCCAAAAGTCACTATCATAGCTCCAAACTGCCAAGGAGATAGGTGCAAATGAGCCTGTTTTTACCCCCCCCACCCATAAATACCCTCCAGCCCTAGCCCTAATTCACCCTGCTCACCATTATGGTCCCTGTGAACTTCCATCGCCTCTCATTTCTCCATTTTACCCCCATTTTCTCCCATTCTTTCACCATTATTGCTAATTTCTTTTATTCTACCTCCCCTCCAATTCTCATTCTTTTTCGAGAGATCGCCCAAATTTTTGAAATTTTTTGGCCCATCTCTCAAGGGGGCATACCACCCATTAAATTAACATTTATTGGACATACTTCTTCACACCTATTTTTCATTCTTTGAAATGATGCGATAAACCACACTGTCTCAAAGAGGGGCAAATGTAGTCACATAAATTTGTCCACTTAATTAAATAAATATTTACTATTTATTTGATTATCTAACCATCAGTCATCAGTTAATTAAATTAATATTTAATTAATTCATCCTCAAAATCTTCTTCTATTAACTAAATAAATCATTCAATTTATTTAAATTAATTCACTAAGCCACACTCTAAATCAATTAAATGAATCAAATATATTTATTTAATTTAACCCCTTTTCCTCTTTTAAATAAATAATAAAACATTTATTTAAATCCCTAAACTAACCCACCCCCCCCCCACTTGCATTCTCCTACAAATGCAAGTTGCACCAATTTTGGTTGAAATAAAGTAATTTTATTTTAATTAAAATCCTATTTTCTCTCACCCACCAAACCCACTTGCTCTTGTAACCCATTCTAGACTCTTCTAACCCATTCTAGATTCTTCTAAACCATTTCTAATTAACCTAATCATATCCCCTAATTATTGTCACATTCCTAAGAAACTTGAAGTCACTTCTCAAAGTCTCAAAGTCTTTGAAAAGTATTAAATATTTTATTGCTCCAACAAGTTAACCCCCAAAGTCTTACATAACCATTAATGGTTAAACTCAACTCACCCAAATGGTTAGAGACTTTTTCTCTAACTCAACCCTCATCTAACTCATGTGTCTCTTCAAGAATCTATTGCTTTGACCATGGTTATCCTCACTAACTCTTGCACAAGAGTTTGTCCATTGGATAAAGGCATTATTCATTGGATAAAGGCTTTTATTAATTCAACTCAAGTCTAACATTACCTCCCAAGGTAACCTTCATGTCATCTCAAGCATTTAATGCTTCTTCCCTCTCCTCTCAAGCCATCTCATATGGACATTTGTCATCCTGGGATTGGATTGAAAGCCCTTACATGGATCATAAACCCATCAATCCTGACCCTTGTTGAGATTACTCAATCTCAACCATCCATTTCTCTATTTTTCCTATAAATAGAGCCCATTTCCTTCATAATCCAGATCTAGGAATCTTGTATGCATCTAATCTATACTATAATTGAGAGAGCATTTTAGGAGCAAACTCATATCTAAATTGTTATTTTGATTAAAATCAATATAGATTAATTAGGCTTTCTCATATTTAACTTGTATTTGCATATTTTGATCATTTTTCATGAATCTTGAATCTTCATAAGACTTCCATAGTAGTGCAAAAAGATGAGGGCTACACTCATGTGGAACTTGGAGAGGAGAGGAACAAGGGAGGAGCAACTATGAGCATGTTGGCAAGCATTTGGGAGTGTTTGGTGTCTTTTCTTCATTTTTGTATGCTTTCCATAATATGTTTGATATCTCTCTTGATATGCATGCTTAGGATTGTAGTTTCCTTTGTATTTTGTTTATGATTGATACTAATAACACTAATGAATGATTTGTCTTGTGTTCCTAACATCCTTTTTGTAGTGCATCAATAAGGATCCATAAATAGCACCATTTGCAATACATGACATCCATAAGAGATTACATAACCCAAAAAGGTCTTCCATTACAAAAAAATTGTGAAATTTTCTCCATCTCAAGCCAGGGGTTATCCTTCTGTTGTTGCATGCCTAGAACTAGTCTTCACTTGTGTGCAACATTATCATCTCAACTCCTATGAAATTTGAAGTGTGAATCAAATTCTGATAGCTAAAATTGATACAAAAAGTGTTTCTCTCGCACTACACATTCCCGAGAGAGAAGATGAAGTGAATTTGTCTTTTCTGTCGAGATGGGAATTCTTTCAGAACCAGATAGATCGGTGTCTTGATACCATCACTCAGGGTTGGTTGAAAACCCCTTGACTGGGCAAATCTAAATTACCCTCCTAGATAAAAACATAATTGTTCAGAGGTGACATTGTTGATATCATTATTCTGTTGTGCCGCGTAGTTGGTAGACTTGGGAGAAAATTCTTTGAAGAGTAGATGTGTCAGTTCATTCACTATTTGTGATGATAGAGATTAGGTTGATTGGGAAAAGTTGATAAGTGACTCACTTCATGAACAACTAGTAAAATTCAAAGATAGGAAACAATTTCACTTGTGTTATGTGCTTTCCTATGTGCTAGCTATTGGGAGGATGTCTTGGCTAGGCTTGAGGCAAGTGGCTAACCTTGCAGATGGTGCTCCCGTTTATAAATGTTTTCCTTAGTTACAAAAATTAGAAGGCATGATAAATTTCTCTCGCATCTATGATGCTTTCTTTATGTTACTCATAAGGGACACTGAAGGAAACCCTAAAAATAATATCAAATAAAGCTATGACTTTGATTCGGAATTATGGTAGTTTCCATGTTTAGTTCAAAAGCTTCTTCTGTCTAAGAATTGAAGGTTATGAAAAGGCGCCTTTGAAATTAGCCAGGTATGCCTTTTATTATCTTGTCTTCTTGGAACTTTACCGCCAAATGGCATTTGTGAATATTAAATATGTTCAAATAAGAAAGAAAGGATGATCGTGGACCTGCAAACAAAACACCATGTGTTAGAGATTGTTGATCCCAGTGTAGACAAAAGTGAGCAATAAATTACAGAAGGAGAATTCAATATAAGTAGAATCGATTATGGGTCCTTCAACAACCAAATGTGATATGTACCATGCCAAGCTCTCTATTGTTGTTTTATCAAGTTGCAGGAAGGAAGAATTGAGAGCTCACACAATATGTGGATGTCCTCACTTACTTTATTCCATCTACTTGATTTGTCGAAAGCTTTGCAACTAGTTCATCTTCGTGAGTGTCTATCACGGAACTTATCAATTCTGATAAGTTAGAATTTGTCAAATGATCATTGGTCATAACCAAAGCAGTTGATGGTTGGGCTAGTTTGGTAATTTTAAAGGGGTTGTCTTTTATTGAACATGGTCTGAGAAATTATGATACTCTTAATGAGATGTTCAGTGTGCATCGAGTAGAGCTACAAAAGTCAAAAAGAGAAACCAGTAGACTATCTACTGCCCTTTTGGAGATGCAAGAAATCATCAAGTTGTCCCCTAATGTCTTGACTTCAGAGCATATCATCGAGGATCCTGATACAAATAACGTCGCTATTTCAACAAAAATGTGATATTGGAAACATCATGTCACAAAGGAATTCCAATCCTATCTTATAGCTTTTGTTGTTTAGAATGTAAATCTCCAACGAGACCTAACGATCCATTTCACCACAATCGGTATAAATATATTTGGAGATGATGGAAATGAGTTTTTAGGAGGGGAGATAGTGAGAAGAACATTTTGCCAAAAAGTAGAAGATAGTCTCTCTGTAGCTAATGTTGGATCAAACTCTCTAGAACGTCTAAAATATGTAATGGTGGTGTTAAATTCTATCAGTGAAGAAGTCAAGGATGTTCTTGGAAAAAATGTTAAGGTTAGCCAAAAGGTTGCCAAGTGGAGGATTAGAGTTGAGGCCACAACTAAACCTGCAATAGAGAAGATATTATCAATTCTCATCAACTTCAGGGCATACTGAAAGAGGATGAACCCACAGGTGGCGCAACAATTCCGAAGCAGTGTAACAAATGCAGTCACGGAGGAGCAGGAGGCACTAAACAAAATAGAGGAGCTGGAAGATGAAGGGGCAAATGAGGACGTAGTTGTTTGATTGCTTGTTTCTTACTTTGGTTATTTTTCAATTCCCTTGCTCAAAAACTATTGGTCCTAGTGGACCCCTTTATTTTTAAGTTATGTTTTAAAACTCTCTTTAGTCGGTTGTCCTCAAGAAGCCATTATTTTAATTAGTTTAATGTTGAAGTATTTAAGGGTGTAGGGAACCATCTAAAAGGTTTCTGATTTTTCTTTGAAACTATCTTATTTTTAGTTTACAGTAACATTGCAGGTTTAGAAATGCTTAATGGAATTCTATTTGAAGGAGACTTTGTGCTAATTCCATTAGAATTCCAGTTTATATCTGAAGCTATCATCTATATTTATATTTGAATGTTGGAATATATGTTCTTGATTTTAGACTTTGTGTTATGATAGAGAATAGTTTCCTCGGTTATTTTCAATTTAGGATGGATATTATGCATGTTGTTGTTACTAATCTCTTTGCTATGTGATAATCATTTATTGGTGGCGATCTTTGTATAGATGTTGGTAGATGATTTGTGTTTAAGTTACATGAAGATTGTTTTTCATAATTTGTTGTGAAGATCATGTGTAGTTAATCTCATCTTTATTTCCTTTTTTTGGTTTGTAAAGTTTGCCTTTCCTGCTTTCTGGTTAAAAAAATACCCAGAAAAATCAAAACTATATCATAAGAGGGAGTTGTACCTCTCAAATTCGAAGGAAAGTTGTAGAAATAATTGCAAATTCTCCAATTGTTGTTAATAATTTGTTCTCACATCACGCTAGGAGTCAGTATTATCATATTTTGAAGAGAACAAAATCTATTAACTAACAAATTTTTGGTGACTCTACTGGGGAAAGAAAGAAGTTAGATTTAAAAGAAAAATCTGAAGGAAGATTAAATGTCGCCTTATCTTGGGAATCATGGTTTTGCCTCATGAGAATATTTTTCTTGTTGTACAACTAAACTTAGATTAGGAAATCCCTTAGGATCATATACTTTCCAGATTAAATACCTTGGCCTAGAAGTGTAGGAATAATGATGAAGAATATCACCGTACTAGAGAAGTTTTAGATGAAGAGGAAAGACAAACCCAAAACTCTGAAGTGGTCTTTGTTAGAGGCATAGAACCTTTCTGCCTTGTAGTTAATATTCCATATAGGCTCTTGAGAAGAGAACCAGTTAGAAGAACAATAAATCCTCAAATTATCATTAGCATTTGGTGACTCTATTTACTTATCCATTTGTACTCTTAAACTGGCTTCAAAGAGTTACACCCAAAGTGCAAGAAACAAAGGTGTTCAAGATCCAGATTTTAATTTCTCAATGTTTCCCCTACTCATAAAACTAAACCTGTCAAAGAGTTACACCCAAAGTGAAGGAAAGAAAGCTATTCAGGATCCAGATTTTGATTTCCTACAATCTATTAATTTCTCAGTGTTTCCCCTACTCATAAAACTAAACCATCTCCTCCTCATCCTAAACTCCCCTCATTGAGTAACTCTTGTCAGGTCTTGACTTTGGCAAGGATTGTTCTGCCAACCCAAACCAAATTTCCTATTGCTCAACCTATAACTATGGCAGTCCCATGTTGAGTAGAAATTGGTCCGCTCAACTTGACAGGGCCTTTACATGACCTTCCTAAAGGTTTAGGAAATATCATACCTAAATTTGTGGGTTACGAGAAGTCACACCAGATGAATACATGTGCATGCATTTTTTGGAGCATATTCAATCTTGGGAGTCCAACACAAGGATGATGCAGTCAGACTTTTTGTGGAGTCCTTAACAAAAGTTGCAGCAAATTGGTTTTACCATTTGCCCAATGGTACAATCGATAACTAGAACACCATGAAAACTAATTTTGAAGAGAGATTTAAAACCATTGAGAATGAATACGTGTTGGTTTCTCAGTGATCTACCATAAAGAAAGAAGCACGCATGAGTCTATGCATAATTTTGTAGCCAAGTTTAATAAGTTAGTGGATTGAATCCCAACTAATGTAACACCAAATGATCACCTGTTGAGATATTTCTTTACCAATAGCTTACCCTCTGATGTTAGTTTTCTCATCAAGAGAAACCCGCAAGTTAATCTAGTAGCAACGCAATGTATGCTTATTTCAATAGAAGATGACCTAACTACTTCAAGGAAGTGGGAAAAAGAATTACAAACTGGTAAGGCACCAGAAGCCAATTCTACTGACCCAGTTATCCAAAGATTGGCTAATGACATTATTGCCCTAAAAAGGCAAATGCCTAAAGGTCCTCAATAACCTTTTTATCAAGATGTATCAAGATCGTCAGTTAAGCGATTGAGTATCGTTGGTCTTCCTCAAAGACTGGTCATAGAGGGTCCTTCAAATTCATAAAAAGGAAACCAAATGGTATGTAACTTTCATATGACTATTGATCATGATGGTGCATCTTGTTCAAAGATGAGGAGAGCCATACAAATGCTTGCCACAAATAAACAAGAAGAATATCAGGTTGAAGAACCTACACCCTCAGGGGATGCAAATGTGAATTTTCTTGAAAATGAGTCTCATGTAGAGGGAGAAGATTTGTTCACAGAGATAGATAATCCAAATTGCATGGTATTCACTAGAAGTCAATATGCACAAAAGGATTCAAAAGATAAGTCTAACGCTAACAATACTGCCCCCTATCCTAAGTACATCATGACTAGAGGATCTTCCTCCAATTCCAAGAAGAGAGAAACGAGTCAAGCTAAGAAGCATGTTGAGGTCCCTTTTGTTGATGTTAGCGATACTTTTCCTAATTCATTTGATATAAATGTAAAAACACAAATATACAAATCACTCAAGTTGAATATCTTAGATTAAACCCTTCTGAACTAGACCGACTTGTTAAGTTCATTAGACTTGAGTCTTTCATACACTCCATCAGTGCTCAAGTTACTAAAGATAATCCTCTATCTAATATTGATCCTAGTTGTCTTAACTCTTCTCAAGAGTTGAAACCGATCCAACAAATCCTCTCATGAAACCTGAACCTTTCTATGTGTCTTGATACATTGTTGGTTTTAAATTGAGAAATTGTGTAATTGATTCCAGATCCTCTGATAATGTGATTCCATACCAGGTAGCTAAAGCTTTAGGTTTGACCCTCACCTCTTTGATTGTAAGATGTTTTTCAATGGATTCTTCCCAAGTGCCCATCCTAGGTCAAGTTAAACATGCTCAAGTGGTTTTAGCTTCTCATCCCTCTAAGAGACTCAAGCTTACCATCTTAGTTGCGGACATTCCAATAAGCTATGAAATGCTTTAAAGTCAAAGTTTTTGTAAAGTTCTTGGAGGAGAGATTTAGATGAACACATCATATGCTACTATTCCAGTAAATGGCAAGAAGGTTAGATTAGAGCTTGAGCCCAAAGCCAAATTTATTGTGATGAAATTGTATGATCCTAGGTTAGAAATTTTGTATGAGGAAATTAGTCCTGGTACTTATATGTGTAGCTATTCTGAAGACTTGGGTAATTGCCTTATTTCTGATGAGATAAAAGATGGATTGTGGACTATGGAATTTGACAACAGTTGTTCCTCATCTGGATTTGGTGTTGCAGTTGTCCTTATTGATCCACAATGGTTGTCAATTCCCTTCGGCTTATAAGTTAGAATTTCATAACACAAACAACACTGCTTGATGAATATGAAGCTCTTTTGCTTGGTATGGCTACTCCAAAAGAAAGAGGAATTAAGATTAAGAGTGAAAGGGGACACTCAGCTTGTGGTGAGACAAATTCAAGGCCAATATGCTATAAAGAATGGGAGGTTGAGAAATTATAAAAATAGGGTCTCAGATTATATCTAGGATTTTGAAGCTTTCACAATAGAAGTTGTTCCTAGGATGGAAAATACCAAAGTTGATTCCATGGTTGTATCTGCATCACTCCTATTACCTCATCCTGACTTTGAAGACTAGAAATATAACATTGAGGTTCTTTATAGGACAATTGTCCTAGATAATGTTAATCACTGGTAGGTTTTTAACAATGATAGACAGATTATTGATTTTCTAGAAAACGCAAATCTTTTCTTTCATACCTTTTTTGAGGGAAGCAATGAGGAAAGTTTTGATATTCTTAAAGGAAAAGTAAAATATGAAGATCTTGAGATGAAAGAAGTGGTTCAGCTGAAAGGAAATAAGATTCCTAAGGGGTTTATATCCTTGGAGAGTTTGTTCAACTGACACGATCAACACATTAAGCAAAAGAAGTTTGATCTCGATTTAACATCGACTGAATATGAATAGGCAAATATAGGTATAGAAGAGGACCACAAAATGGTTTATAAAGGGAAATGTTGTACACCTGACGAGAAGAAGAATTTAATCTCCCTACTCGTCAAGTATAGAGATATTTTTGTATGGTTTTATGTTGATCTTAAAAAGTTCAACAATTTAAAATACAACACCATATTCCTCTCAAGCCATGAGTTGTCCCTTTCAGGCAAAAACAATGAACTTTCAATCCAAACATTATTGATGCTATTCTTAATGAGAATGATAAGATGTTAAAAGCAAGGATAATATATATCATATTCATCACACTACATGAGTTGCTAACATTGTACTAGTCAGAAAAAAGAATGGAGAGATAAGGATTTGTGTAGATTTTCAAAATCTAAATCAAGCTTCTCTCAAGGATAATTATCCCTTACTTGTGATAAATCATATTCTATAGACAGTCTTGGGATCTGAGATGATGTCCATGTTGGATGACTTTTATGGATATAATCAGATAGAAGTAGCCCCAGAAGATCAACACAAAACTGCCTTCACTACTCTTGTGGGTGTCTTTACTTATAACCGAATGCCCTTCAGCCTCATCAATGTAGGAGCCACTTTCCAGAGAAATATTATCATAAAAAATCATAGCTTTCACCCAACCATAGAATAGTAGGGGCCTAGGTGGAAGGGAATTATAATTAGGTGTGGCATTAAGGGCATCCCTTTTGTCCCCCTATTTCCATTGCATAGATCAACAAATTGGCCTCTCAAGTGAAGAGAGATGGATCCATCCCATGCCCTATAGATAGTAAAGGGACTTAATTTAAACATTTAGAAACTTTTGGTCTTCTCTCTCAAATCTCCACAAATGGGTCATGGAGTCATGGAAGCCCATCCTTGAGGAAAAGATTGAGCTCTTCCCACATGCTAGAGGTTTCTTCATAGTGTCTTTTGAATCTTCAAATGATAAGGATTTGGTACTTAACAGTAGATCATGGATATGGGATGAGAATTCTTAATTGGTCAAACCTTCGCCCAGCTCCTTCAACTCCTACTTTGCACCTCTTAATCTTAGACCAATATGGGTGTAGAACACAATGCCACTACAAAGAGGGGGAGGTGAATCACTAGTAGAAGAAAGTTTATTATCCTTAAACAATTAGTTATTCTTGATAAATTGATCAACTTAAAATCAAAACTGAAAAGAATGAAATAACAAGTAGAGACAAGTGCACATGAAATACGTGAAAAACTCAGAATGGGAAAAACCACAGAAGAAGTGTTGCTAGAATCTAATGTCCTAATCTGGCCCCACAAATTAATAGTGTATACAAAGCTTTAGGGCACCAACCGTCACCAAATTCCTTTTTAAAGAGCACCAACTCTCACAAATATAAAATTCTCAATCTGGGCACCAACTCAAACCCCTTGAGGCACCAACCATTACGGTGTTACAAATAATCAATCTCAGATATCAAAATTGAAAAAATTTCACTTTATGTTATTAGAATGTTACAATAAAAAATAATCCAACTTTAATTTCAAATCTAAAATACTGCACTTTTCATCATTACAAAATATAAGACAACTATTATAAACAAAGTGTTATCACCCTTCAGATTTTTTGAGATGTCATCAACTCACAATGACAAACATTTGTCATAAAATTGTCTTAACCAATCCTCTATCTGTACCCTTCAGGAATCTTGTCCACAAACTTGAAAAAAATCATTAGACATATTGTATCCTATTCAAACTATATGTCCAATTTGTTCCTAGTTCTACATATTTACAACAAAATCTAAAAACACACTTACAACACCTTTAAACTAATTTTCTTCTTCCCAAACACCACATGATTAACTTTTCAATTGCAAAGTCAACTTATTATAATGTTCTCATAGCAGAATTGTAACATATTCAAGATTGGCTATCATATATTTCTTTTTCCCTTAACCTTGCAATCGATATTGAACCATATATTCAAATGTTATTTGGAATGATATCAGTTGAGTAGTTGTGGAATAGTTTTAACAACTACTAACCACTATGTCATTAGAAATCGAAAACCATGTTAACAAAATAGGTGACAATTGTAACTAAAAAACAAGTTACAAGAATCAGTTACAACTATCAACAACATTGTTTCATAAAATAGGTTGCAATACCAAGACAAACTTGATCCCAAATCTAATGTCATTGCATAAGATTGAATTTGATGTCATTTCATAAGTCTGAATCTAATTATATATAAATTTTGAACCTAATAAAATAGTTTTGGACCATGAAGATTATATACAAACTAAGTATGCATTATAGTCCAAACCAAATAGTATGCAGAAACAAGCACAATTTTTAAAAGGGCTACTGTCCAACATATAATCAAAATACAAGTAAGTATAACATCATTTGCAATGTATATTTAATATTGAATCTATTGACTTTCATCATTAACAATGATCAAGAAAAACAATATAAGTACTTCACATCAACAATCGAATATTCTAATCCAATACAATTGAAGACTACAACAATCCAATCTATACATTTAAATTTTGCTTACATTGACATCAATGACAAGTATGCTAACAAGGGGTTCACCTTCTAAATCTCCCCCTCTAATTTTGCGATGATTCATGCTATGAGACCATGGGAAACTGTATTGAACATTTTTTGAGGGTTGATTCACAAACATTCGAGTTGATGCATCTTATTTTTTCTTGCATACTAATGGTCATTTACATTTCTTATCAAATTAAGATGATTGTAGTTTTCATTCCTTCCTTTTGAAAGCTCGCTCAACTATCCATCCTTGAACTCAAGCTCGACCAGTTCACCCAGGCAAGAGTGGAAAGGGCAGGCTTTACCCCGAACTGGAGAAAACTAGTGAATGGATGGTGGGGAGGTAGGATTAGGCTACTATCTAACAACCGTTCGGGGCCCATCAACACATCAAAGTTTCTCACTGGGCAATTTAGAGGAATTGATAAGTGCATTCTTGAGTACGAATGGCTAGTAATAGTTGTCCAAGGCTCATCAATAAGCTGCTAGCCCTCTTCATTATGTGCTCACCCTCTATCTTGAATATCCATAATGAATCAAACCCCTACTATTCTATGGCCATACTATTCTAATGGGGTTTGTTCTTCATTATGAGATTAAAGGGCCTTGTGTGAGCAATATGATATGTGCTTCTCAATCCTCAATCCTAGATGCAAGATTGGACAAGAGAAGTGTGAGGATCGCCATCTAAGCATGTGTCGATGTGTAGTTGGGGGGAGGGGACCTCCAGGATGGAAAGGGTGCGCCCTACTACTACATCATGTGGTGGTCGGGACCACACAGTTGAGTTTGCTAGTTTTTTCAATGTAACTTCTAGATTATGAGTGTCTCCCTTTCAAATGCATGTACAATATTTCACCATTAGATACCTAGTTGTTAATTCTTCTCTTTCTTAATGTAAAGGAATTGTCACATGGTGGAATAATGCCTACAATGATCACTTGATTATTCATGACAATGAGTTTTCTCAAGAGAATGGATCTATAGAGCTTTCAAATAATATGGCATGCCCAAACCTTGTTGCTCCCTCAATTCCTATGGGAGATCCATCATCTTCTCAAATCACTCAATCTGCTAGGCCTTTAACTTTGAAATAACTTTGGTCCTCTAATGTGGTGGAGGTTCATTCCATAGATTCAAATTCATTTGAACCTAATCTTGTGGTGATTGATCAATGTGTTCCACATTAACATATTAATGTTCCTTTTATGCATCTTTTCAGATCATTTGTAGAGGAATCATCTCCTTCTTCTTGTTATGTGGATTTGACTGAAAGTATTACATGGACTCGGTTATAGGTGAAAGAAAGGTCTTCCCAACTTTTTTTGCATTCTCACACTAGAGTGAAGGGCATGAGATTAAATGGGGTTGGGTAACATTATCTAGGCTAGACCATAATTTTCTTTTTGTTTTGGTGATGCATGACAAATGGGCTACAATTGTATCTCTCTTTGTTTCATTTTGTTGGACTTGTGTGCTGCCATATCTTATTGTACCTAGGTTCCATTTGCTAATAGCAAATATGTTATGAAATAGTTCGCGCAATTTCAAAACTCAATTTTACCAATATGAAAAACATTAAACATACATAGATAGATAAAAGTAAAGTTATAATAGAATGTAGCAACTAGGTTCAATTTGTGTGGTAAGTTGAAGGGGAGTGTGTCATTCATTTAGCTTCTTCTTCTTGACTACATTATTCGGTACATTTTCAACTTTATTAGTGCCATAGGTTATGATTCTCCTTTCAACAATTAAGGATTTGTATGTCAATTTGGCTTAAAATATAACAATTTTATAATTTAGAAGAGAAGTTATGCTATATCTGTTATAAATTAGACTAAAACTGAGGAACTGTGGCCTTGTAAATTGGCTTTGTTTGTGCCCCTATTTTAGTGTGTCCTTTCGTCATCACCTTTCTAGGTTGGTTTTGTGTCAATTCTCTAGCTTTGAGCCCATAAATAGCCTTTTGTGGGTTCTACCATGTGATACCCACCTTATTTTACTATTATTTGGGATCTGATTGGAGAGGGACCAAGGCATGGAGTGTCATGGACCATCCTAACATGTCCCCAATTTGAAATGGGGTAGGTGCTTTATCTCCGCGATAAGATTTGATCATCATGGCTTCGCATGACCATTGGAGGTTGGCCTAATTGGAATTTTACCTACATACGCCTATATAAAGACATTTTACCAAGCTAATTTCATCTATCCATTCAAAGTCTACATCTACATTCGACTTAAAGTACTCTTGCATCCATGAAGCATTCATTATCAAGCATTTTTCAGAGATCTTCAAGGCTACATATCCATCATTCAACAATTGTTACATCATTCTTATGCAAGCATGTGTGTGTGTGATTAGGGTTTTGTCATGTTAATGCCATTTCATACAATATATGTAATTATATTCAAAGAACAAAGCCTCATCATGAACAGTTGCAGATGTGAGGTATATCTTTCTAGTATTTATTTTACATATTTGCATTATTTCATTCAAGGTTAATTCCTAAAAGATAATGACCCAAAAGGCTATAACCCTCAGGGAAGTCTTGGTGACTTACAACAAGATTCGAACTACAATTCGAAAGAAATAAACTGAAAGAATATCATATCCAAATGCCTGATTACAGTTCTGGTTAAGCACAATTGTCTGCTCTACAACACCAATCTCTCTTCAATCACAACACCGAAAGATAAATATATTGTTTGCACATACACTGTACTTTGATAATGCAGACACAACATCAACACCTAAATTACATGAATATATCACATATTTATACAATTCATCAACCTTGATAACAAGGTCGGCTAAACCCTTAACCCTCAATTACAAAATTACATCACACAATACAAAGATCAACCACCAGACCAATATCACGATTTACATGACATAACATGGACCTAATTCAAATTCCCAAATGCTTAAATCCACTGAAAATTACGCCAAGATCAACCGCAACACGCTACACCACCGGGAAAACCGCATAACACAAAAATCATCACCAGTTCAGCAAAATCACCAAAAAAACTCGTACAACGATCAATGCAGATTGTTAAAATGAATAAGACACAATTAAGAAATACCAGCAAGCACATTAGAATCATCAATAACAGTTGCACCAACACAACTTATAAAATCTTCATCGATCAACATCTGAAACTCGGGAATACTCAAACAACAACAATTGTCATAAAGAAAGATAATTTGCGAAGCACCAAATCATGATCCATCTGAAATGAAGATACACAGGACTATCCCAAACAATATCCCAAAATGACAGCACAAGATCTAATCACACCGGAATATACCAGAGAAAATGCTCAACTCTGTAAAACAGTTATCAACAAAACAAAACAACAAAATTGGATCATAAGATCTTCCCAATCTGCAAACACCAGAGCAAATCACAGGAATACGTTGACATAAATGACAACAACATATCCTAGCAATAGTAATGACCAACAATATCCAACATGAAATAGGTACAGAGCTATGTTCGAGAGGATCAACAAGATTCGCAGAGATGAACAAGTTCACCATCTCATAGCGAGAAATTTAGAGCACCAAGATGACTAGTAACACAGTCTCAAAAAATCAAGTTGAACTTCTGGGAACATATCCAAACATCCTCTTCTACTTAGATCCAGGTTGGTGGCCCCATACGGTGACTGTAGCTCACTGCTTATGCTCGATCTCTTCAATAATCACCCATTAAAACCAATTTCAACATTTTCACAATTCAACTTCGAAAGAGTGAATAGAACCCTAACCCAGGTGGAACTTAATCATTATTTCAAATCTTTTTCCCTTAGAGGGATCAAGCCTAGATCTATTACGTTCATCCCTCTTTCAATATAATGGTCTTTTAGGCAAAATTACTGGTTTTGTTACCTTAATTGGTGAAACCCTAATTTTCACCTATTACATTTTAGTGAGCCTGACTTCTTACACCACTAATTTTTAATTGTGTCCTTGGATCTGATTTATGTGCATTTTAATTTTCAATTTTGCACTCCTAAATTATATTTTTAATCAAATTACACAAATTTAGAGGTTAAATTCACAAAAACCCTAATTTATTTTGGTTGATTTGTAAGTTGTATTCATATTTGATTTTAGACATTCATAATGGCACTCAATGGATCGGATTTATTTGTCATTTCACATATGATAACATTGTTTTTCACTTATATTTATCATAATTATGTGTTGGATTGTGGTTTCTTTCACTGCACATTGCTCATTTTCATTCATAACACTTTGGCATATTGCATTTTTTAAATTTCCAAAATGCTTCCTATTAGTCCATTAAATCTCAAAGCTTTTATCCATGATGCATCTTTTTTATGATGATATTTTTAGGAAAATACATTACATATGTAGATCACATAAAGGCTTTTGTAGATCATAATCCTAGAGATGATAGTGAAAACCCTGATACTTATACCTCTCCTAGGGTATCTAATGTGAATGAAGAAAGAGACAATACTCCTATCAATGACGTCTAATGAACAACGAGCAACATGACAATGTCAAAATGTTGGCGTTTCAATCTCTCTAGATCCCCCTTATTCTCCTAGAACTTATCTTAACCATCAAAAACATTTGTAGAGAAGATTGTGTCATGCATTTCATTCATGATCTATCTCCACACGTAACAATAAGTAAAGATGATGCCTTAGATGATAAGGTTCTTTATTTCAAACCTATCAAAGATGATATGCATAATGATAGAAAGAAGAATCTCCCTACAAAGGGCATTCCTTCTTAGTCCACTTTTCCCTTTGTTCCTTCTAGATATACTTACACTACAAATTTTTAAAAGATTCATTATAATACTTATTCTTCTCAATTAAAATATTCTTATAGGAGTGGCTATAATATAATATCCAAACATTTTTTTAGAGGACAAAGACATGGAAAATTTGAACAAGGAATTATAGTCCCTAAAAACCCTTCTACACAAACTAGTAGTGAAGGTCTAGGACATTCTCATCATTCACCTATGGATGATCTTGTAAGAATTCAAAACTTTAAAGAGTATCTTCCAAGGCATAGAACCTAACGTCCATCTAAATGTGCTTCTTCCTCAAACACTCCTTTTTGTTCACATCATCAAACTAATGACCATGATACCAATGATTGTCTGGATTTTTAAAATGGAATGCAAGGACTCACTGATATTGGCATAGTTAGAATCGTAGAAAACAATTCATCTTCTTCAAACAATCCTTGTCCTACATCTCAAGAGACAAGACCTAATCCTATTGATGACCAAGGGAAATTAGCTACTAGAATCTTTTGGAGATTCAATTATGATAAGAATGTTGTTTTTGTTAGAATCGGGAATCACTGAGAGGGAGGGGTGAATCACTGATCTACCGGAATCCACAAACTTATTCTTTATCCACTAGTTAACAATGCATAACATATAAGAACATAAACATGCAACAACAAATACACAAATCCACAACACTAGAATTTATACGTGGAAATTCAGAAAGGGAAAAACCACAGTGGGGCTGGAACCCACAATATTCATATACTATGGCCAGTAGTACATAAATATTACATAGATGGGGAATGCACTCACATTCAGGCTCACTGCCTAAAGCTCACTATTCAATTACAATTGCCCGAAAGGCTACAACCCTTAGGAAGTCTCACTGACTTACAATTTTATTACAATGAGAAAGTACAATGAAATGAACTCTTAGAAAGCATCCGACAATGCAAAAATGAGTTTCAATTAGGCTCTGAATATTTGACTTTCTTTGCTCTGTTGAATACTTTGTTTTTGTCTCAGTCAGCTACATGTTGATCTAAAAGAAAAATTCGCACGTGAAACTGTGCTTAGTCGCACCAAAATGGATCACCATACATATAACACACCAAAAATCAATCGCCAAATCAATCTTATATATCCAGTCTTACCACAAAAACAATCTCCTTCAAGTTGGCTTCAATAAGTGTAATGTGTAGATCAAGTCGACTTCAATCTCGAACAAAACATCGTGCCAGACAAAAGATTATAACCAAACGCTTCCTAAAGGTCTTTCCAATCACGAAGATCACAAAAATAGTCACCAAAAACACTGTGATCACCGGAGATCATTCCTATTCAAAATCCTATTTTGTCGGTTAATTGTCTACCGGAGTCACGACTGTCGGATCGACCGACCATGAAGAGTTTCCATCAATGACAACCTTAAACACATAATCAACCATCAGAAGTCACCTGAAATCACCAGATGAGTGTCAATTGCCAACAATCTCCCCCTTTGGTATTGATGGCAACACCTGTGAAAAATGGCTAAGTGTTGAAATCTGTACAACTGGATGAAAGAATAAAACAATTATAAGGAATAAAATAATTCCAAGGCTCCCCCTTAGATCAACAATTTATGAATCTGAAATACATCAGACTGTACACTCCATACATACAATCAGTATGTACACTGTACATTTTTCACCTCATCTCTCCCCCTTTGACAACAATGCCAAAGATAGGATGTGCATCAAAATTTATTTTACATATATACACATTCACCAGAGGTTTAAATCTATACATGCTTCAGTATATCCGCATATACCATCTTAAGGAACCCAAGATATGTGTTCCAACTGGCTCGCAACTTCTCCAAAATTGAAACAAAACCATTCAAAACATAAGCATAAAATTCTATAGCTGCAATCTCAATAGGAGTCTCCTGAGACATGTTCTGAATGCAATCCATTTTATAATACACTAAGGTGTCCAACCGGGGACCAATTGAGTTCCGGAATTCACCTGTTTGCTTGATTATTCTCTCCTTCTCCTTTTCAAAATTCCTAATCTGCTCAGTGATATTCAAAATTTGACCTTCAATATTGTTGGTTAAATTAGTTGTGGGATTATAGGCCTGAGAAATCTGAGTTAATTGCCCTTTACAATTATCCATCTGCTTATCTATCTCAGTAGTAAAATTGGTCAAAATTAGACAAGACTTGTAAATTTTACAGCCTTCCACTAAGGCCTCATCAATTAGTTTTAGCTCTTTGTCTAGTTGGGCCTTATTAATATTGATCATTTGTAAAATTATTTCAACTTTAGCATCTTTAAATTTCTCCATAGCTTGTCGGGCTAATGCTTTAGATAGAGAATCAAATTGGGTGGATATATGATCAATTAAATTTTGAAGGTTATCGGATGAATGGGTGCTTGCATCAAGTTGCAGTTTCAATACCATCTGTTCTAAAACTTTAAACGGATTTTTCAATAAGTCTCTTTTCTTCTGATTCTGACTATGCTAACTCTTGATTGGCTTGTGCCTGAAGAGCAGTAGTAGCTACCATTCTCTTAGTCAGAGACATTTGATTGAAGGGTTTATCAAAATTGATATTCAACTATGGAAAACTCCCTAGGCTTTGCGTTTTTGCAGTGTCAATTGACACAAGTACTGGAGTCTCCATTCTCTTACCCTTACTTTATTCGATTCATTCTGTTTCACCTCCTCTTTCTTCTCAGCGCTAACAGATCCGGATTTAACTTCTTTGGGTGCCTCCTGTGCACCGGTGTCACCACTTGGTGCACCATCCTCTGCCTTTGTTGGTTTATCATTTTCTTTTGCAGGCTCATCCTCAATAGAATCCAAAATTTGTTGTTCTCCAACATCCTGAGTATCCTCTTCTTTATTTGCATTATCTGCCAGAGGATTTTCTAACTGAGTGGCATCATTTTGAGAGACAATATCTACAAGCTAGTTCTTAGTAAGAAAATTTTCCCAAATTTCATTAGTTTATCTCCTTATTTCTTCAACTCGGCCAACCATCATACTGTTGACCTTGTGCTTGCTTTGGAATTCCTTTTTATTCGCCAACAAAATTAATCTGTCAATTTCTTCTATAGTGATATTGGTGCACTGATTAACCAGTTCACTCTCCTTTATTTCTCTATCCATTTGGTAGTAAATTTTCTCCTAGCATCAATTAGGATATACAAATATTTGGGAAGACATTTTTCTAATTCAATCAATGCTTTACTAAATACATCCATGTACAAAATTACAGCTTCCTCAATCTACTTCTAATCCTTATCATCCATATTTACATAATATACAAGGATGTTCTTTAAGTTTCCATCTTTAATAATTTCATCAATTAATTCTTGAGTGGATAACGGAGGGACAATATGATACTTTGTTTTAGAAGATTTCATCTTACCAGATTCTATAGCCTCATCCAGATCTAATTTTGTCTTCTTTCCTTTTTTAGGCTTGCCTATCATTATAGAATTAGATCTTGCCTTCTTCTTCTTTGGCTCATCCTTCTCACCACCGGATTGGGGTTTCCGGATCACTCTAGCAAATTCACCTTTCTTCGGTGCCTTGTGAATATCTGAATCATATTCAGTCTCTGATTGCACTGAAGTGGCTGCCACATACTCTCTTTGAGTCTTCGGCTTCTTCCTTAGAACACCTTTTCACTTTGTAGATACACCGGAGCGTTATGCTTCAACAGGAGGTATCTTCATCAGAGCGGGAGAAGGTCTCGTTGCCTTTATTTTAACAAAAGCAAGTGTAGTCTTTTGTTTCTTTTCATTTTCAGCTGCATCCCTTGTTGCCCTAGCAGCCCTGGCCCTTTCCCAGGGATGGCCTTCCTCAACAAGAATATCTTCTATAATCTTTGCCACCTTCCTCTTCCTTTCCAGTTTGGAGAACTTGGAGTGCAACTCCATTGATTTCTCTTTGCATGTTCTGAACCTCTCCTCCTTGGTGTCTTCTAGAGAATTTAGCAAGTGTTGTGCATATGCATCCAAGGTAGCCTCATCAACCTCATACCCCATTGGCATTATCCATACTGTCTGGGGTTGAACCGCTTCCATCAGACATTCATCCTTATTCATCATAAGGCAGATTGTCCCCTCATATTTCTTGACAATTTCCTTGGGGATTCTCACTCTTTGCTTCATTTTATCATGAAAAGTTTTAAAGAAAGCTCATAATGCAGCATTTTGATTGTCCTGGTTCCCAAGTCTATCAAGTCCTTGTTTTATTTGTTGCACAACTGGGTTGTCATAAACCCATTTAACTCTATTGGTTTTAGGGATTTGGTTCATAAAATAGAAGGCCAGATAGATAATCAAAGATCCAAATTTGAAGGCATGCTTCTTATTCTATTTAATGTTCTTCAAATTTATCAACAATTCCTCCAATAACACACTGCACAGGTCACAATCACCATCTTCCTTGACCATTTTGTAATTTGCATGGATTTTTGTGTCAGGTACTGAATTTATTCTGTTAGACTGATACACCTTGTAACCAATCACCATTGTGGCAAATTTAACATCATCGACATGCAAGACTCCATGCGGAATCAAATAAAATGCTCCAATTGGCTCATCCTCCATGGACTTGAAGGGGTGTTTCTTAAATACAGGAGAGTTCATGTCCTTAACCTTAACCACCAGTGGAGTAGCAATGGAAGATGCAGATGCCATCTTAAAATCTCAGAAAAATCAGACTCAGAAAAATGCCCTTCAAGAAATACCTTAACCAACTGTCAAATTCCCTAGATCGCTTCATCGGATTGCTTTTAGCTCTTTCATCACCTGGAAACTTTGATCGTCTTATTCTTCAACTCAAAAACACTATTCACAAAGTGAATAATGATTCTCATATTTGCCCTTTTAACTTTGCAAACTCTAATTTCACTTTGAAATAAATGCACCTCAAGTATTCAACCAGATGTCTTGTTCTGCTACCAGATGTCGTAATCAACCATCTGAGTTCTGGATATCAACTATCATTTGTAATCCATTGACTACATATCTCATCAAGTGGTACTGCAAGATTTCCATTGGTTTGCCTCCCCCTAAGGCCAAAAGTCGTAGTTATCGGATGAAGAATTTTCACCATATTCAGGTACAGATCCGTTATCTGTCTTAGATTCATCCTTCTTTACCCACATCTTCTTATGTTGATCTCTAATCTCATCAACCTTTGCCTTTCCCTTTTTATCTGATTTGTTCTTGTCAACCAGAGCATTGTTTTGGCTTCTGTAGAGTTTTGCAATATGATCGGTTTTGTTGCATGCTTTGCAAACAATATTATTCTTCATAGGTCTAAAGTTCACCTGGTTCTATCTTGTCCTACACTGATTAGAGATATGTCCAAACATTCCACAGGCATAGCATCTTTTGTTCCAAAAGTTATTTATTAATGCTCTTCAAATGTTTGACTTGTCTCCAAAATTATTGCATATGAAACACTGACCGGTAAAGGTAGAAACATTGTTCATGTTGTTCATCATATTGTTATTGTTCATCATGCCAATATTCATCCTACTTCTGCACTGACTTGCCATATGACCAAATTTGTTGCAAGTAAAACATCTACCATTGAATTTATGGGCATTAGCTTGTCTTACCAGAGGATTCTTGTTCTTCTTCTGATCAAGTTTAGCATTGCCTTGTCCAGATCCAGAGGATTCTGTTAGTGTAGGTTTTTTATTTTCCTTATGTTAGGGGATATTTATTTTTTCCTACACATATATTATTTAAGCTTGCTTAGGTTAATAGGAGTGGTTTATATGAGGATACGTGGCGAAATACTTCAGCTACATGTGTAACTCTCCACCTCACATGGGTAGTTGAGTTACACACCCTCTTTTGGCTGCTTGTGCCACCTCTCATAACCACTATTTTGTCATTTCCTAAGTGGGTTATGGGGTAGTTGGGTTTCACACCCTCATTTGGCCTTATGTGCCAACTTTCTCAACTCCTTTTTTGTCTTCATGTAAGGAGGTTATGCCACATGTTTTGGCATTTACCAAGAAGGTAAAACCTCTGACTTTTTATGGGGAATAGGAGTTAATGCACCCCTTGGATGTATATGCTTATATTTTTTCTATATAATAAGCACTATACTCTCACCTTCACTAGTTAAGCAGGTGAAGTGATAGCTCGGTGAGAGTCTTCTCCAAATTCTCTTCTTTGTTTCTATTTATCTCTCATATCGAAATTATCTTCATTCAGCTATTTTGATCTTTGATCATCTGTTGCGTGGGGAGTTGCATGTGATCTACGACTGACATTAGATATTGGCTTAGTTCTCGCTTCTTGCAGAATCTCACATGGTATCAGAGCTTATTGTCTGGTATAGCTCATTGTTTTTCTTAATTTATTTGAGGGATTTGAGACTTTTATATAGCTAATATTTTCCTTAAAAACTAAGTATGCTCTTCTCCTGCATTCTCGTGTGATCTGGAGAATCAAAACAGTTTAAAGGAAAATTGCTTCTAGTTAAATCTGGTTTACATGTATGTGTCCTTGTAAGATCTAGGTGATTGTAGCTTTGTGGTAATATTGGAAGCTTAATAAGAATTTCAAGAGTGTCCATAAAGCTTGACAAAGTCAAAAGTGACTTTTACTTCACCAGAATCAGAGTTTGGAGGACACAATAAAAAATCAGAGTAATGTTTTTTTACTAGAGCTGTTTTCATTTCGGCTTTAGTGTTTCAACTTTTGATCACTTTCACAAAAAACGATTTCTAGGTTTTCTTCCCAGCATCGAAAAACTTCTGGGTTTCGGATGGTATTTTCAAAAAATGAATAAATTTTGCAGAAATCGATCTTGAATAGGGCCTAAGCCGTTTTTCTATCAGGGAAATTCAGTAACATTTCTTAAAAGTTGCACAACTTTTGCCTCGGGTGTCAGATTTTTGCAAACAAATACTTGACGGAAAGCTAAAAATGAGCACTCTCCATTATTGCAAGTCTAATTGAATTTTTTTTGCCATTTTCTATCAGATATTAAAGGTTTTATCAGCTGCTTCTTTTTCTCTTCAACTGGTCATATCTTTCTCCTCACAACTCTGTTTTTCAAAAACTAATAGTTGTTGGAAAGGTATTGAGATAAATTAAGCAGTTATAAGGCTGATTTGTTTTAGATCTTGTCTCAAATTATTTGTATTTGAAATCTCTATTGGTTTCTTCAAGAATTGTAATCTGATAAAAAGCCTTGTAAATGCACTAATTATAAAGTGCCAACCTTGTAATATTTGGGGGGGGGGGTGATTTCTGAGACTAGTGAAAAGGGGGGGTGTCTCTTGTGTCTTCTTTCTTGCACTTTTCCTGATTCTTTGCAATCTTCTTTTCTACTATCATGGATGCATCTATAGTTCCACTTTTAACACCATATAATTACTTTGAATGGAAATCTAAGATGATAATATATCTGAAAAGACATGGATATCATCATGTTACTATGGGACTCGAAACTGAACCTCAAGATGTTGTAGAAAAGATTAAATGGTTTAATAAATGTGATGAAGCTTTTGGTACTCTATGTATGTCAGTCTCTCCAGACCTTCTTTTTCACATTGAATCTGCCACTACACCAAATGTAGTGTGGACCACTTTGGAAAACCTCTTTGGTAAGCAGGATGAGCTAAAAGGTCATCAGTTAGAGAATGAACTCATAGGGTTGAATCCAACCAATTTTGATACTATGCAAGACTTCTTCACTAAACTTAAGTCTGTAAGATTGCAGTTGGAACGTTGTGGAACTAAGAAAGATGATAAGCAACTGATCTTGAGTATTCTTTCTAAGCTTGGTCCTAACTATTTAGTATTTGTTTCTACATTCTATGCTACAAAATGTACCCTAGGTACCACATTCAAAATGCCTTCTCTGGATGAATTTGTTGTAGAACTCACTAGGGAGCAAGACAAATTGGTTCAAATGGGTACAATAAAACCCTCTAAGTCACATGCCTTAGTTGTAAATCAAGGCACGAAAGAACAAAAAGGGTCTAGTAAGCAAGATAAGAAACAAAAGAACCAAGGAGAGAAGAAAAAAGATCAGAAATCTGCTACTTCAAAAGCAGATAATTAGACCTCTTCATCAAGAGGTGAACAACCTAAGAAGGAGAAGGTCAAGTGTTCTTATTGTAAGAGGCCTGGTCATGATGAACATAAGTGTTTAAAGAAACAAATTGATCACCTTTCAAATCTTCTTGAAAAGAATAATATCAAGGTGCCTGATTCAGTCAAACAGAGTTCATTAGAAGGATCTTCAAAGGATACAGATAAGAGTAAAGGGAAATGAAAGGGTAAGGCCCTAGTTGATGTTGCTTCACAACCCAATTCTTGGATAATTGACTCAGGTGCTTCGCACCACATGGCTTCTTCAAAAGATGATTTCACCTCTTTAGAGCCATGTTCTACGTCTTCCATACTAATGGGTGATGACACTCTTGTTGAAGTGCATGGGAGAGGGTCTGTTGATGTGGGCGAAGGAACATTTAAGGATGTCCTTTGTGTTCCATCTTTATCAACTAATCTCCTATCTGTTTATCAGATCACTCACACTGGTTCTAGCAAGCAAGTTGAGTTCACGTCAGATACAGTGGTAATCAGTGAAATGCATAATGGGTCTACTATTGTTGTGGGAAAAGAAGATCATCAATCCAGATTATATCAGTTTTCTCACTTTGTTCCTGACTCTCCTTCGACAGTTTTACTCACTCATGCAAATGAGATTAGTTGTTTGTGGCATCAACGATTTGACCACTTGAACTATCGTTACTTGCAACAACTCAGTAAACAAGACATGGTTTCAGGGTTGCCTTCTATTCGATTTTCTGATGGAGTTTGCCAGTGATGTATTCTTGGTAAGCATCATGAAGAGAAGTATGATAAAGGCAAAGCATGGAGAGCTCCACAGCTATTGGAGTTGGTACATAGTGACTTGGCAGGACCATTTCGACAACCATCTTTCAGTAGGGCTAGATATGTCTTAACATTTATTGATGACTTTTCCAGCTTTACATGGGTTTACTTTCTCAAACAAAAGTCTGACGTATTTGAGAATTTTCTAGATTTCAAAGCTTTTGCAGAGAAACAATCTGGGAAGTTCACCAAGATTCTGCATATAGATAATGGGGGTGAATATGTTAATAATCAGTTTGAACAATTTTTTGCTTCAGAAGGTATCAACATGCAGCACATAGTTCCATACAGTCCTTAGCAGAATGGTGTTGCAGAACAGAAGAATAGGCCCTTGAAGGAGATGGCAAATTGTATGATTCACTCCAAGTCTTTGGCACCTCAGTATTGGGCAGAGGCCATCAATTGTGCATGTTACATCCAGAATCGAGTTCCTCATAAATTTGTGAAGGGGGTAACTCTTTTTCAAGCTTGGATCAGTCGGAAACCTACAGTTAAGCATTTCAGAGTGTTTGGTTCTCTTGCATGGGCCCACATTCCAGCAGAGAAACGCAAGGCTATGGATCCGCAGAGCAAGCCTTGCATATTTGTTGGGTATCTAGATGATGTCAAAGGGTATAGACTTCTCCATCCCTCTACACATGAGTTGTTCATTGAGAGGAGTGTTCGTTTTGAGGAGAGTTCTTCTATTTCTTCTCATACCACTTCTCCATCCACTATCACATTGGAGACATTGCATGATATTGACAGTTCTTCTGAGGATCTTAATCCTCCTAATCCTGTTCAAGAGTCTTCTTCCTCTACTTCAGATGGTGACAGTGATGGTGAGGATTCACATTCTTCTCATAGTCATCCTTCAGAGGTTGATGATTCTCCCCTAGACTCTCCAGCTTCAGTGCCTCTTTGGGCTCGACAAACTTTTGAGTCAGCAGGAGATTGGCTTGGTGATCCATCAGATTCTAGAAGAACTAGGTCACAATTTCAGCAAGCTCTACATCTCTTCATTGCTTCAGCTTCTGATCCCCAATCTTTTCAAGAAGCTACAGGTGTACCCGAATGGGATGCTGCAATGCAAGAAGAGTTTAATTCCTTAGAAAGGAATCACACATGGGATTTAGTTCCTCTTCCTAAGGGAAGGAAACTTGTTCGATGAAAGTGGATCTATCAAACAAAATTTGCAGCAGATGGGTCGGTTGATAAGTATAAGGCTTGCTTGGTAGCAAAAGGCTTTTCCCAAGTTCTAGGGGTTGATTGCTCTGAGACTTTTGCTCCATTTGCTAAGATGAATTCCATCCAGCTTGTCCTTGTTATTGCTGCAACCCATCATTGGCAAGTTCATCAAATGGATGTCAAGAGTGCTTTTCTTCATGGTGACCTTCAGGAGGAAATCTACATGGAGTAGCCACAAGGGTTTGTTCAAGATCCTTCACTTGTGTGTCGAATTTGAAAGTCTCTCTATGGCCTCAAACAAGCTCCTCGAGCTTGGTATGTCAAGATGGACTCCTTCTTTCTGACAGTTGGTTTTACTCGATGCCATTCTGATCCAAACGTCTATATTCTGCACCAAGATGATACTCTCACATTTCTAGTTCTCTATGTTGATGACTTGTTGATCATAGGGAGTCACTCATCCACCATCAAGGTAGTGAAAACTGCTCTACATGATAGATTTCTGATGTCAGACTTGCGTCTTCTACATTACTTCTTGGGAATTGAGATTACTCAATCTTCTTCAGGCATCTTTCTTGGACAACCCAAGTATGTACTCGATATGCTCTCTAGATTTTGCATGGCCAACTGTAAGCCTGCACCTACTCCTTTTTTCTCTGGGGTCAAACTTGAGGCTAAGTGCTCTTCACCCTTGGTTGATAGCACTTTATATCAACAAATTATTGGGAGCCTCATCTACTTGACTCATACGAGACCTAACATTTCATATGTGGTGGGCATGGTCTCTAGATTCATGCAGGAGCCACATGAGTTGCATTGGAAAGTAGCTAAGCGGATTCTCCACTACATTCAGGGTACTCACAATTATGGAATTCAGTATGCAGTAGGCATGGATATTGACTTGGTGGGATATACGGATTCAATTTGGCGGGTGATTCTCAGGATCACAAATCCACTTCAAGGTATTGCTTCTCACTTGGTTCTGATCCAGTTTGTTGGTCGAGTAAGAAGCAGTTTGCAATTACTCTTTCATCAACAGAGGCTGAGTATCGAGGGGTAGTTAATGCCACCACTAAGGCTATTTGGCTTCAGAATATTCTCACTGAGTTTGGTATTCCAGTTAGGAAGCCTACTATCATTTTTTGTGATAATCAAAGTGCTATACAGATTTCAAGAAATCCAGTTCATCACCAAAGGACGAAACACATTGAGATACATATGCACTATAATCAGGAGCTCATTCAGGAAGGCATCATTGATCTTAAGTATTGTTCTACAACGGAGCAAACTGCGGACATCTTCACCAAACCCTTCACCGAAAGCAAGTTCCTTCATTTGCGATCTCTGCTTGGGATACGACAAGTGTCTACTGCAAGAGGGACTTCTTAGTCCTCCTTTCTTTCTCTCCTTTTATAGGGGGGCTATCTATGTACATGGGTACCTAACATGGTTGCATTTGTCGGGACCCATATTTTCACCCACCTAAGCTACACTTAAGGGGGGTTGTTAGTGTAGGTTTTTTATTTTCCTTATGTTAGGGGATATTTATTTTTTCCTACACATATATTATTTAAGCTTGCTTGGGTTAATAGGAGTGATTTATATGAGGACACGTGGCGAAATACTTCAGCTACATGTGTAACTCTCCACCTCACATTGGTAGTTGAGTTACACACCCTCTTTTGGCTTGTTGTGCCACCTCTCATAACCACTATTTTGTCATTTCCTAAGTGGGTTATATGTGCGAACTTTCTCAACTCCTTTTTTTGTCTTCATGTAAGGAGGTTATGCCACATGTTTTGGCATTTACCAAGAAGGTAAAACCTCCCACTTTTTATGGGGAATAGGAGTTAATGCACCCCTTGGATGTATATGCTTATATTTTTTCTATATAATAAGCACTATACTCTCGCCTTCACTAGTTAAGCAGGTGAAGTGATAGCTCGGTGAGAGTCTTCTCCAAATTCTCTTCTTTGTCTCTATTTTTCTCTCATATCGAAATTATATTCATTCAGCTATTTTGATCTTTGATCATCTATTGCGTGAGGAGTTGCATGTGATCTACGACCGACATCAGATCTTGGCTCGGTTCTCGCTTCTTGCAGAATCTCACAAATTCACCTTTCTCAAATCCTAGACCTCGCATATCCTTTCTATGTCTCTGACTTTCCAACATCTCATCAAGACTTGTTGAACTAGCTTTGAATTTGTCTTTGTATTCATTAACAGTAGCAAGTTTATCCCTCAGGGTAACAACCTGTCTTTCAAGATCTTGACCATTATTCCTTGACTATGTCAACTCAAGCTTCAACTGATCATTCTCATAGGTAAGCCTAAACCATTCATCAGCTCTTTCCTTCAATGATTGTGCCAGATTCTCTTCATTCTTCTTTTAGTCCTCAATTTCCTTAGTCAACCTCATCACAATGGATTACATCTCATTCTTCAAAGAAGCATTCTCTCTCTCAATTTTGTTAACCTTGTCATCTTTGTCATGGTATTCCATGATCTCATCTTCTTCCTCCTTCAACTTCTCCATTAATTCCTTCCTCTTTTCTCTGCAAATACTTGCTTGATCCTTCAGCTCACTAATGAATTCATCAGCTGCATTTAGATTCTTCTTCAACGTACAGACCTCACTTCTAGTTGCATTAAGATCCTCAATTTCCACATTGAGTTGTCTCTGGAAAGTGGAATCCATTGAATCAATCTCCCAGATCTTCCTCAAGCAGTTAAGCTTCCTCGGAGGAACGAGTCTTTGACACCAATTGTTAGAATCAGGGATCAGTGAGAGGGGGGGGTTGAATTAGTGATCTACCAAAATCCACAAACTTATTCTTTATCCACCGGTTAACAAAGCATAATAGATAAGAGCATAAACATGCAACAACAAATACACAAATCCACAACACCAGAATTTTTACATGGAAACCCGGAAAGGGAAAAACCACGGTGGGGCTAGAACCCACAATATTCATATATTATGGCCAGGAGTACATAAATATTACATAGATGGGGAATGCACTCGCATTCAAACTCACTGCCTAGAGTTCACTGTTCAATTATAATTAATCGGAAGGCTACAACCCTCAAGGAAGTCTCACCGACTTACAATTTGATTACAATGAGAAATTATAATGAAATGAACTCTTAGAAAGCATCTGACAATACAAAAATGAGTTTCGGTTAGGCTCTGAATCTCTGACTATCTCTGCTCTGTTGAATACTATGTTTTTGTCTTAGTAAGCTACCGGTTGATCTGAAAGAAAAAAGTGCATGTGAAACTACGCTTAGTCACACAAAAATGGATCACCATACATATAACACACTGAAAATCAATCACCAAATCGATCTTATATATCCGATCTTACCACAAAAACAAACTCCTTCAAGTTGGCTTCAATAAGTGTAATGTGTAGATCAAGTCAGCTTCAATCTCAAACAAAACATAGCACCAGACAAAAAGATTATAACCACACGGTTCCTAAAGGTCTTTCCAATCACAGAGATCACAAAAATAATCACCAAAAACACTGTGATCACTGAAGATTATTTCAGATCAAAACCCTATTTTGTTGATTAACTGTCTACCGGTTACCTTCATCTTCCAGATAAGTTGAGTCACAATTGTCAGATCGAACCACCATGAAGATTTGCCATCAATGACAACCCTAAACAAATAATCAACCACCGAAAGTCACCTAAAATCACCAGATGAGTATCAATTGCCAACAGTTTTTCCTTTCATTATACTTGATTACAATTATAAGCATAAGGAAGGTGATGCACATTGTCTTTTTCATAGTAGGTATTCTCATTTTTTTGGAATTGTAAAGCATTTAAAACATTTGTTCAAGACCAATATGATAGCGCTCACATTGCTCTTACAAACGATCTTACACTCTTCCTTGGTGAAGAGGTAGAGCCTTAGCACTCCATTCACCCTCCATGTTGCTCCTCGCCCTATGAAAATAGTATTTAACTTAATTGGGGGCTCTTTGCCATAAGAGGTGATGTTATTTCAAATATAAGAATCTTGGGGTAGCAACATAATTCATTCTTCTCTCTATGATTTGGGGGACAAGAATATTATCCTATCTCTTTATATCTAAAGCTTTAGTATTCCCTTTAGGGGTTGCATAATTCATACATTGATATCCTTTCTTACATGGAATGTTATGTCTCTTATGATTAATTCCTCCTTACAGGAATTTGTGATCCTTCATCTTAATCTTTCCTTTTTTGAAGATTACCTCTTCTTTAGAGTGGCATTTTACATATCTTTATGTATTTTCTTGCATGGAATATTCCTTCATGTGAGTGCATTGTGCATTTTCTTATATGTAATCTCTCCTCAGATGTTGTGTAATTCTTCTCATTGTCCCTACGCTTAGGGTCATTGATCTTTCCTAACCTTTCTAAGGATCCACTTTTCCTTTGTTGAGTGGTGTTTTTGTATCATTTAACGCCATTCCTTCTGTGAAATTGTTTTGCTTCCCTTCTTTTGGTAGAAGATGTTGTGTTTGTTCAAAAAACTCCTCTTGGAGATAGGATGTCTTTTGAGCGAAGATGTCTTCTCCTCCAAGGATACTCTTCACACTTATTGCAAGATATCACTTTTTCAACTATCTTATCATTTCTTGTAAGAGTATTGCCTCTTTAACTTGGATTAATGAACATTGTTGCCTAAACAGATATCTCCTTGGTGTTAAAGGTGGGTATCCTTGTTTCTAAGCTTCCTTAAGACATCAACATAGGGCTATGTTGACATCTTAAGGGGACGACATACATATCGCCCTCTTTGTAGCATATTGTACTATATATATTTTTTGCATGTCTTAAACGGGGTGTTCATTCTCGAAAGCAAAGAAAACAAACTCTTACA
Organism: Cryptomeria japonica; assembly: GCF_030272615.1. NCBI lineage: Eukaryota > Viridiplantae > Streptophyta > Pinopsida > Cupressales > Cupressaceae > Cryptomeria > Cryptomeria japonica. The sequence goes on along the minus strand of NC_081413.1, from coordinate 16,052,272 downwards.
TGAGATGCTTCATGCCCGAAACTATGTGCATCATTTATATATTTCTTAAACAGGGTTTACTTTCTTGAAACTAGAGCAAACAAACTCTTATATGAGATGTCCTCAAAATAAAGCATATATTTGTCTGACATGGGGTGACACATTCTCGAATACAAAGCAAACAAACTCTTACATAAGAAATTATCGATACTAGACACACATTTGCATTTTCATTCCATGTCTTACACAAGTTGTTGCATGCTCGAAACCAAATAAAACAAACTATTATACGGATGCTTAACACCTAAAACAATATGCCACTTGTACACACAGCAAGATGAGTGGAACTAGCAAAACACAACTAAACTATTCCTACTCTCCTCCCCAACATGGATCACCTAGAAAAACACAACTAGAATGTGTATTTGTGTCTTCTCTCATTATTCTTCGCATGGATCACCTTTAATAACACATCTAGAATGTGTATCCATGCTTCCCCTTTCCTTCTCATGAGCTCGTAACTTTGCTATCATGGTTGATGTGTGCTCTTTCTCTTTTTATCAGATCACCTGTGTTCTTGAGATAGCATTTTCAATAGTGATATTAGTGGTTGAGACATTTAGATATCAAGGTCTCCTCGACTAGTTGACTTGAGGTCTTGTTTTTGGTTTTTAGCTTTTGTGTTGTGTGTCTTTTGCCTTTTGTCTTTTATTTCTTTTTTTGTTTTTATCTTGTTTTGTGTGCCCTTCCATATGATTGAGTGAGTTAAGATACTAAGATAGAGGGCCTGATTCTTCAAAATTAGTGACGTATTGTACTCCTTGTGATTGTCCTCATAATTGCTCCTCTCTTTTATTTTTCATCTACTTTACCATGAGTATTTGCATAGGCTCATACTCCCGTTAAAGTAAGGGCTAACTACAAGATCGTAAATTTTCACTGGACCAATTTAAACCTCATGTTTGTGCCCCTACTTTAGTGTCTTTTATCCTCATCACCTTTCTAGGTTTGTTTTGTACCTGTTCTCCAACTTTGAGACCATGAACAACTTTTTGTGGGTCCTACCGTGGGACAGCCACCTTATTTTACTATTGTATGGACTCTAAATGGAGAGGAACTAGGGCGTCGAGTGCCCTAGTCTGAAGAATGATGCCTAGTGCCATGATCCCTCCTAATCTGGCCCCAATTTGAAATGGGGTAGGTGCTTTATCTCCCCTTTAAGATTTGATTCCTATGGCTCCATATGACCGTTAAAGATTCTATCCATTTCAAGTCTCCATCTACCTTCGACCTAAAGTATTCTTGTATCTGTGAAGCATTCATTATAAAGCATTTTCAAAGATCTTCAAAGTTTCATACTCATCATTCAACCATTATGGGGCAAAAAATCATCATTCAACCATTATGGGGCAAAATTACATCATTCATGTGCAAGCATGTGTGTGATTAGGCTTTTGTCATGTTCATGCCATTTCATACAACATATGTGATTATATTTAAAGAACAAAGCATCATCATTAGCAATTGCAGATTTGAGGTATATCTTTCCAGTATTTATTTTAGTATTTGCATTATTTCATTCAAGGTTAATTCCTAAATTGGGGTTTGACTTAGTCAAACCCCTATTCCCAGCAATTTCCTCATTTTTGTATGTAGGAAATAGGTATAGAGTTGTGTTTGAGAGAATCAACAGGATCTGTAGAGATGAACAAGTTCATCTTTTGATGGTGAGAAATTCGAAGGACCAAGGCGGCTAGCAACACAATCCCGAAAAATCAGGTTGAACTTCTAGGAATAGATCTGAATCATCCTCTTCTGCTCAGATCCAGGTTGGTGGCCCCATACAATGACTGTAGCTCACTGTTTTTGCATGATTTCTTGAATATTCACCCAATTATCATAATTTCAGTATTTTCACAATTCAACTTAGAAAGAGGGAATAAAACCCTAAACCAGGTGGAACCTAATTAGTATTTCAAAGTTTTCTCCCTTAGACAAATGAAGCCTAGGTCTATTAGGTCCATCCCTCTTTCAATGTAATGGTCTTTTAAGCAAACCTAGTGGTTTTGTTACCTTAATTGGTGAAATCCTAATTTTCACCTATTACAAGAACATTATATTAAAGAGAGTGGTCAATAAACTATTATTTGATCCAAATAATTAATTCTGAACAAGCTAAGGTTTTTAAATGTCAATTAATATCCAAATAAAATTCTTCCAAGTGTAATTAAAAATTTCAACACAATTTTTTTTTTTACTAAGTAAATAGCTGCAGAGGGGCAGCACCCTTGTATTAATCAAAATAGGAGAATACAAGGCCTGGTTCAGTGAGAGCGGTAGGGGGAAAGAACCAGGAAGAAAACCACCTACCCTATCTCTATTCCTTATACAAAAAGAAACCAGCAATGGAGGCTGGACAAGTACAAAATACCAATCGACAACCGTTGGAAATAGGTAACAGAACCAGTAAGAGGCCTTTAAACAAAAAACAATAACCAGAAATAGAGAAACAGAAGAAAGGTGACACAACCGGAATCAATGGGAGTCTTCAGAGTCATCATCCACAGGAGCACGAACCGCATCCAGGATTATAGGGCATTCAGTGCCACAGGTTGAGTGAGTCGTCGATTCAGCCTTCTCCCTAGGGAGCCGATAGTCATTTGGGAACCACTCCTCGCCAAGCCCAAACCCCTAGACATTGCCATCAACCAAATCTCCATTCTCCATAATACCAAATCCTTTTGCACCCGCTAACCCTACATCTCAAAGATATGTTTCCCTCCATTCCGACTTGAAGCCATTTTAAATGCCTGTCGCCTTAAGCAGAAATTCAATATTCCTAGTAATGGTAGGCCAGGTTTCTTGAAGAGCATCAAAGTCCAGAGAGTTCACAATCACAAACTTTCTCACCTCCGCCCCATTGCCCAAGGACATAGTAATTTTGGGGAAGCGGAATTCTCAGGTTGTCCTAAATATTGTCCAACGCGGCATCAATTTCCCCAAGCAGGCGGTGTTTAAACACCATTTGAGTTAAAAGCTTCGCTTGCTGCTTGCTAGTCCCCATGTATATCACCATTGCAAGGAAAAAGGTCGAGATATCGACATTGCCTCTGTACCTGTGATAAGCCATAAGGAATTCCTTCCCCGGTATCTTTTTAACGCTGTGAAGAATACGAGGGTGTTGAGAGTAGAGGACCTCCTACAAATGTTTGTCAGTCATTTCGCCCAAGGGGGTCATCTGTCGACAAGTAGCTTCAAGGAGAATTGGGGATTCCATGCAAGTCACCGACTGAAGAATGAAAATGTTTGATGGGAAAATGAGGGCATTCCATTGTTAATTAGCAAGTCATCAAACTAGGGGATACAGGCATCAGGCAAGTAGTTCATGCCTATTGAATACACACATGCGCGAAGTGACAGTATCCAATCAACTTCTGAGCCAAAGTTCGTGAACATAATGTCGATCATCTTTATCCATCAAGTGATTATATGCATATCCTGATAGGATCTAGTCGTAACTAGATATTAATTAAAAGTACACACATGTACAATTGCCACGGGGCGCAACTCGGCACAGACCAATAATGACGGCAGAGAGCTGCGTCTCGGTGGCAAGAAGAAACCTTAACTGGTGAACAAATCAATCGGTCGATCAATCCACCAAGAGCCATGACCATTAGGTTAAGTAAAAAATATAGAGGCAACCGGGGAGGCAATGCAACCGATTTGCGCCACAACTGGTAGTTCAATCGGAGAAACATCTCAACCGAAAGGAGAAATGGAGAACGCAACCAGCAAGTAACTCAACCGGTGAGCACCACCACTAGTGAGATAGTCGGGAGTCCATATCAACCAATGGAAACAATACTACCAGTTAGCACCATCACCGGTAGGATAATCGGAGAAACATATCAGCTGGAAGGAGAAGACAATCAGTTGAGAATTTCAACACAATTTTTTTATATTTATGTAACTATAACATTTTTTCAACTTATATACAAATATAATATGATATCACTACAATTTATAAATTCAAATTCAAATTTTCTTTATTGAAATAGCTTTTTTCTTAATAAATAACATAAGGATGATAGATAGAAACATCTCAATATGGAAATCAATATAATATATTTATAAGTTTCTTCTAAATATGAAATAATACAAGTATTGATATGAAAGGGTATGTCTTGAGGTGCACAAAATGTGATTGCAATATTTAAGAATAAAATCTTATATATATAAATATGTGCAACCCACATATTGTCATGAATAGCCATTTATTTCATAAGCCTATCCTCACATAACTACATGTACATAATCAATACATTAACCATACAAGAAATCATTTAAATATTTGTAGTTCCACCATTTTTACAATTCAACATTGTACTTTTTTTATGAGAAAAATAAAATTCATAAACTTAATGTTGTTAAAGATAAATTCAATTGAACTTACAACAAGGTATCGAAATTTAAGACAGTTCATGATCACAAGGTCAATTCCAATGCTCATGATTTTCTACCAATTAGACATTGCATGACACAAACCTAAGAATGCTAATCACACACATGCTTGCATGAAGATTGATGTAACTTTGCTCTACAATGTTTGAAGGATGCAACCATGAATCTCTAAAAATAATTGATGATGAATGCTTCACAGATGCACGAATAATACAAATGGAGTCTTAGATCTAAAATGAAATGATAGGATGTCTTTATACAGGGTTCCCTCGGTAAATTACTAATTAGGTCGGCCTCCAACACTCAAGTGTAGCCACAATAACCAAATGCCATCAAGGAGATAAAAAAAACTGCCCCATTTCAAATTAGGGCTTGCATAAGAGGGACCAGGATGCTTCATGGTGCTCTAGTCCAGACCAAGGCACTCCATGCCCTAGTCATCTAGCAAACAATACCTACTAATCAACAAATAGGGAAGGGTCGTCCAAGATGGGGCCCAATCAATGGTGTTCATGAGATCAAGGGTTGGAAAAAGAGTCAAAACGGACCTACATAGTCGATAGAGATAAGACACTAATGTAGGAGCACAAACAGGAGATGTAAATTTGACTGGTTACAATTTACGTTGCTACACTTATTATAAATGTTATAATATTTAATTGATAATATGTAGAGTTTAAGTATGTAGATTTTATAAATTAGAATAAAGTCGTGATTCTTATATTTAACATCTCAAGCATCTATAACTCACTTTATCTAAGCACAAAAAATAAACTCACATCTTCATTATAGAACCTTGTGGATAAACTCCATGTGTTCTTTGCAAATCTCAAGAATGCAAGCCTCTATAAGATAGATAGAAATCACAAGTTTATTATTGCTCAAATCTCAAGTACGTAAGATATTTCATATCTCTTATATCAATGAAAGGTATATATGCATTGTGCAATGCTTACCATGGACTCATATTAGTGAAGTCTTGAGTAAATAAAAAGATTTTGAATCTACTCGTTAAGTCAGATATTACTAACAAAATTCTAATGTGCAAACATCAAGTATGAATGGCTTGTCATAGTAACATGGAAGTTGCCAACTGTTACTTTTAAAAACCTCAAGCATATAAGGCTCATGAGAGAGATGGAAGTCATGAACTTTGGCAAACACTAACAGTGAGAGACAATTATTAAGTCACACTATGCTTCCAACCTAATAAGACAAACAATAGTCCAACTATACAAGCCTAAATTTAATAGCGTAACTTACATGTCAATTTTTTGAGGGATAATTGTCTATTTGAAACAAACCAATACAAAAATATTTTGTTAGCCAACATATTTAAACATGAATTATCTAAGGTGTTTCTTATGATCGCCCTCGGTCTCCCTCTAGGGATGCCTTTGAGGGCCCTGGTGGGGGTATTTCTATTGACATCCTAGGCTCATATTGAGGATGTTGCCTATCGCTCTTTTGTTGGTGCTTGTAGATTTGTCAAAGCTACCAGATCTAGCCCAATTTCCTCCCAACATGCAACTCGACTTCTCTCATGTCAAGCCATCTGATGTTGTTGTTTATCGTGTGGGGGCTATTAAAAATGAGGAATTATACCAATGCAAAGGTTTGCTATATCAGTTTTAAACCTCTGACCTTGTCTTCCCGATCTGCATAGTTGGGTCTTGGCTACATGGAAGCTCATTATGGCTAGTTTGATCAAATTCTACCCCTGCTAAAGGTTTTTTCATTGCCTATTTTTCCTCTTTCAGAGGATAAAAATTTGGTGCCCAATCAACATTGGGCTTGGGAAAAATATCTTCTCTCAATCAAAAATTTGTTGTTGCACGTTGTGTGGATCGGTACCCCTCACATTTTGCCCTCCTTCTCGATCCAACTCATCTGACTTCGCAAAGCTTCTTTTCCCTCCCCCACCACCTTACTCCTCTCTACACCCTTTTATCCCCCACGCCTCTTCTCTCTCTTCTTATGCCAACCGCCACATCTCTCCCTCTCCCTCTCCCTCGTTTTCTCAACAAATCTGAACCTTCTCTTGGAGTCTAATTTGTGCTATTCCCACCCTCCCTCTTCCTCCTATGGGTCCACTCCCTCCCTATCCTCTATGCCTGTCTCTGCTATGCGTATCTCCTCTCCCCCATTCGTCAACTCCTCTCCTCTAGCTTCTGCTATGGATAGCTCTCCTCTACAACCGGTTTTGGGACCTTCGGTCAAGCACCCCTCAGTTGAAGATACCTCTGGTCAACTATCTTCTAGCGACCTTGAATCCAGGTTGGCTTCCAAGCACTACCGAAGCCACAACAATTCTTCTATGCCACTACTAGGTATGTGTGATTGCCTTCAACATTCTCTGTCTCTCTCTCAGAACATTTATTGCTATGCTTTCTCCCCATGCAAGCTAGGTCACCCTTGAGCCCCACCCTCTCCTTTCCACGATCCAACCACCACCACCACCACCCCCCTTGCTATCAATTTTATCCCTTCATCCTACCCCCTTCCTCCCAACGTGGCTTCCTCCAAGGTGTCAACCACCCTCATTTTTTCTCAACATGTCCCCTCCATCAATCATGTCATCACCTCATCTAGCACGCACCTAAACTCCAACCCGTTGACCTCTTCTAATTCTCCCTTTCACTCTCACCCGTCCCTTCATCCTTGCAATTTCTCGCCCTGCCCTATAACCCATTCGCTTTCCTCTCACCCCTCCAAATCTCTCGCCCACCAATCAATTCATGATTGGGAAAGCAAACTTGTAGTTAATCTATCCAATGTGTGTTTAAACCACGACACCTTTAACGTGCTTAAAAGGGGTCTCTCATTTGTGCCTCCTCGATCTATTACCCACCACTAATTTCTTATCGAAATTAAAAGCTCTATTTGCTCCCTCCCTCATGAGGAAGTCTGACAAGACTGCACTTTTATTCTTAGACACGCTAAACTTCCTAGTTGTAGTCTTCCTAAAAGTCGGTGTATTGCCTTGAACAAATTGCTTAGCAACAATGACTTAGTCATTATCTAAGCAGATAAGGGTAATGCTACCGTCCTCATGGACGAACAAGTCTAGATTGCCAAAATGCTCACTCTCAGACTCCTCTAGCTACAAAATTAACCCCTCCAACCCTCGCTGCAAAATTCTTAAATGCATCAAATCCGCCATTTCCCGCTCGTCTTTCTATGACTCGACCAAAAAGTCATTGATTCCCTCTAAATAAATCACCCTCGCATTTACAGTGTTCCTAAAATCCACAAGGTGGGCATCCTCCTTCGTCCCATTGTTGACACCACGGGTTCTTCCACTTACAAGTTGGTTGCCTTACCTAAGTTACTCCCCTCTCATTGGCAAATCTTCCTCTTTCATCAAAGACTCGACCCATTTCGTTGATTTGTGTCTACACACACATATGTATACATATACATACATATATATATACACATACATACATATATACAAATTTTGCATATATATGTATGTATATATATAGATATATACATGTTGTATATATGCATGTATATTTATACATATGTGTACATATAAGCTCTCTTTTATTCTATTTAATTTATTTATGTTTATGTGCTTGTTAAATTGTTTCTTATCATTTTTGTTTCGTTTTTTATATTTTTTTCTTATTTTTATTTTATTTTTTCTTGCCTTAGGCCATTCTTCTCCTTCCCTCGAGTGTATTTGTCTCTCTCCTTTTTTGATCTCCTCCCTTTCCTTTCATTTTCGTTCTCTCACTTGTCTCCTTTTTTCTTTCGTTCTTCTTTTTAATTTTATTTTCATTTTCATTTTGTTTTTTATTGTTGTTCTCTCTTTGGGGTTATATTTTATTCTTCCCTTTTCTTTTTTTATTTGTCCTTCTCTCTCCTAGCAAGTTGTGCAACTCCTCTACCCTCTCCTCTCCTTTTTAAGCTATCGTGTTAGCAATTTATCTACTTTCTCTCAACAGCTTCTCATCATCCTGATGATGGATCATGGAGTTTGATCTGAAACGTTGATGCAAACAAAATACACCCAATTTTATCCATAAGCTTATCATAATATCTCTCTCAGTGCAACCTTGAGCTCCCTCACTTAATCTTCTCTCTCAAACAATATCTGTGCACCCGATTTGGATCAGACTCCAGCTCTCCAGTTTTAAGAGGATTCATGTTTTGAGACCATAGGCAACTCAGTTCTGATTTCTAAAGGTTGATGACTCTACTTTACATATAGGGCACACCACCTTTGCACGCATCTTGGTTGATATTAACATCTCCAAGCCTCTTCATGGTATGTGGTTCTGATGGTGGGGGATAGGCCTTGGGTACAAACATTGGATTATGAGGGTCACCCCTTCATATGTTGTTGTTGCTTTGCTATTGGTTGTTTAGACTTTACTTACTCTCTTTTTTGTTAGAAAGGCTCGTCCTCTTGGAGGAAGAATGCTAATGAAGATCATTTAGCTGTCAAGGTTCCTACCTCTTTAGAGGACAATCCTAGTGTGTGCCTCAATGTTGAAATGGCCCTGGAGTGCCCTACTACTCTTGATATGGCTCTTCCAAGTTCGAATACACTGTTACACATCCAACTTCTTCTTCATGCTCAATTCTTGTGGTGTCGGTTGGTTATGCTTCCACATTGACATGGTCTTATCCTTCAATCCATGACACTAGTTTCAAACTTTGTTCTCTTGTGGTCCCTTCATTCCCATGTGGGAGAGACCGCTTAATTCCCATGATAATGGGATCTAGGATGATTGTATTGCTTCTATGATGGTCTATAGACGGAGGAAAGGTTCTTCTTCTTCTCTCCTTTTTGTGTGTTACAAAAGACAAGTCTACAAATTACTATTAGTACACGTGTTTCATATTGGTTCTTTGATCTAGTCAAAAGCTTTTAAGTCTCTATTTTGTCGTTTTCCCAATTTCCTCTCTAGTGAGATTAGCTTATTTGCCTTGATGGTTGTTTTGTAATGGGTTTGAGCCCTTCCCATGCTTACCTAGTCAAAACATGAATTGTTTTAAAAATTTGATAGCATTAATAAAATAATAAAATGCTCTCTAAATATAGGTCTTTGTTGGCCTTTTAGAAGCACACACACTATTACTAATACTTTTGCCAATTTATAATAGGTTGATGCATTACAAGTGATAAGCAAATTTGAACTTAAATTATTTGACAGAGTTACATTGAAAGCCCTACAACTATCTCATTTCTTATACATCTAAAAATCAATCTATATTATGTCTTGCGCCTTTGTGAAGATTCATACTCTTTTACAATAAAATATATTTGTGTGTAAATAGATTTATAACAATTAAGTATAACTTGATTGAGGAAATGGCTATCACCTATATTAATTTCATGTCACAATTGACCATATAGTTTAATAATTTGTTAAAGAAACTTATATTCCTCCATCAAACAATTGATTATTACCCTCATCCATAGCTTATGGAACATTAGTAGGTGTTAGTGACAATTATTTCAATTGCATTGCATCATACCAAATGTGTGCTTTCCTTGATAAACTATTTAGAGAGCAAACCTAGAAAGAATAATGTATTCATTGCTTATAATTTATGAATTATTAATGTGTGTTTAGTAGCATGACTAGTTTTCCCTTAAATCATGACAAAATACTCATATAGCTTATGTTCATGAAAATTTCATAAGATCTCCTTGCAAATGTTAATCAAATTATCCACAATCAAATTGACTATATTCTAGATTTATGAGTAATACTATTTTTTCATTAGAAAATTCAAAGCTACTTATTCAGACTATTGTTTTTATTCATGCACCAAGAATCAACTTTAATTTATTGTTATGTAACAAGTTGTACGGTTGATTCCATTTACAGAAAATCTACCATAGACTATATGTTCAAAGACTATACGTTCAAAATAAATGGTGCAAGTATTTTTTTATGAATGGAGTAACACTTACAAAAAAGATCTTCTATGGCTTCTTAATCAAAATGCTAAAAAAATGAAAGTAGCTCTAGAAGAATCAATGTCCCTTTGAAAATTTATGGAAGAGTTTCAACTATAGACTAGTAGAAGCGTCACCTTACTGTGTGACAGCTGGAGATATTTTACTCATACCAAAGACTCTCATTTCCAAACAAAACATGAGTAGACTACATTAAGGATCTTGGACACTTCACTAAAGAGAAACTATTCCATCATAAAAACATCTCCCATTCTATTCATCTAATTATCGAATGGTATACTATGATCAACAGGAAATAGATTGGAATTTTAACAATCATATATGAAACATCTAAGTTGTGATTGGTCTTACAATGATGTCACTCAAAGGGGTAGTGCATGTCAACGACAACCCTTAGTGGATAAAAATTAGTTGTAAGACCTAATAAGCATAACATAAGACCTCTAGGCATTATATGCTTCAAATTCATCAACATATGGCTGAGTATGTATGTTAATTACACCACCTAACAACGAAATACTAAATGTAAAACCTAGCAAACATAAGACCTCAAGGCATTATATATATGTTAATTGGAGATATTGTAACTTTTTCTTTTTGTAAATATTCCACGTGTAAAAAGATTATATTATTTAATACCTATTAGCATTGTATAATGACTTTCGTGTAGTCCAAAATACACGTTCTTCATTTTGACATATATTTGTGTCCTCGTTTATCATTGTCAAATAAAATCTACTTCACTATAGTACTCCATCTTATTTTATAGAAATTAACAAGTAGCACACCGTACTAACATTAAGAGGGAGTGCCAAAACATATTGTTATTAGGTGTCATAACCTTAAGTCTAATATCATGTTATAAAATCTTATGCTTATGTATGCTTTATAAAGCACCCGATTTTTAATAATTAATAATATGATATTTGGTGGTTCCTCTCCACCTACTCCCGTTGCGGTTGGCTCTCCTCGTCATTCTGTTCAGGGGCCCTCGATCAAGCGCCCATCGATTCATGCAACCTCCAGTCCTCCTGCTTCCAGTGACCTTGTCTCCTCCGCCGTCACGTACGTGTGATTGCTCTCAATGTTCTTTGTCTCCACAATTCATTCAATGTGATACTTCTCCATCACGCAAGCCAGCTCGTCCTCTCTTCATTCATGTCTAAAATGCTCACTTTACTCTCTGACTCCCCCAGCTACAAAAAATCTCCCTGCCAACCCTTGCTACAAAATTCTTTAAAATATCAAATCTGTCATTTGTCGCTCATCTTTTGATGACTACCAAACAATCTTTGATCCCTTTAAAAGAAATTACTCCTCGCATCTACAATGTTCCTAATTTCTACAAAGTTGGCACCCCCCTTCGTCCCATTGTCAATAACATGGGCTCTCCCACTTACAAGTTGGTTGCATTCTTAGCCAAGTTAATCTCCCCTCTCATTGGCAAATCTACCTCTTTCGTCAAAGACTCAACTCACTTCGTTGATTTAATTCAAGACAAAAAACTTGACAACAACGACCTCTTAGTGAGCTTTGATGTTGTTTCCCTTTTTACCAAAGTTCCTCTACTCGATTCCATTGAGATTGTCAAGCAAAAAACTAATTATGAGATGGCCTCCTTGGTTGGACTTTGTCTTAGGTCCACTTCTTCTCTTTCTAAGGCGTTATATATGAGCAAGTAGATGGTGTTGCCATGGGTTCTCCTCTCTCTCCTGTTATAGCTAACCTCTGCATGGAGCACTTTGAAGAGGTTGCCCTCTCCTCCTTCCCCCTCAAACCTATGTGGTGGAAACGTTATGTGGATGATACAAACGTTTGTTGGCCACATGGTTTGGCCAAACTTGAAGAGTTCCACTCCCACGTTAATAGTTTGGCCCCTTGTATCTCTTTCACCAAAGAGAGTGAGTCTGGCAACCATCTCCCCTTCCTTGATATTTTGCTCTCTAGCAATCATGATGGTACCCTATCTCGTACTGTCTACCATTAATCCACCCACACTGATCTTTACCTTCATTCTTCTTCCCACCACCACCCTACCCAAAAAGTTAGCATCCACAAAACCTTGACCTATCGAGCTATTCGTATTTGTGATGCTGCTAACTTAAACCAGGAGTTTGATTACCTTCACCATGTCTTCCTCCTAAATGGTTACAACAATAAACAAATCTCCAGAACCTTAAACCAACTCAAGCCCTCCTACTTATCCAAACCTAAGTCATCCACTCCCTTCATTCTTCCCTCTCCCACCTTTCCTTATGTGGCTGGTCTATCCCATAAGATCTCCAAAATCCTTCTCAATAAGGGCATTCAATGTGCTTTCAAGCCTTATTCCACCTTGAGGAACTGCATTCCTTCTCTTAAGGACCCCAAAGATAGCTTCCTAGATTCTGGAGTCTATAAAGTCATATGTTCTTGTGGTATCACGTACATTGGTGAAACTGGTCATTTTTTTCAAAACTCGGATCAAGGAACACGGTGCAGACATCAAACATGAGCATGCCACCAAGCACCATATTTGTTTAAAGTATGCCCAAATCCTTTCTAAAGAAGATAATTTCTTCATAAGAAAACTCAAGGAGGCGATAGAAATTAATAACCACCCTTCAAACCTAGATCGCGATGAGGGATGGACATTAAGTTTATCATGGCATCCTCTTTTGAGTAGCCTCAAGACCCCATCCCTCCCCACTCCTTATCCCTCCTTGGTTCCCCCTTTTGGTTCCTAGGTTAGGTTGCTTTGTTTTTTGTGGTTTGTTCCTTTTCTTATCGGTTTTTGTTTTATTAACTTCTGCATTTCTCTTTGCTTTTTTGTGTTTTCCTATTTGTTCATATTTTCTTTTTTACTTGTACATATATTTGCGTATATTTTTGCACGTATATGCATGTACACGTGTATATCGTCTTATATATGTGTACACTCATACACATATATGTGCAAGTATACTTATTTGTTTATTTATTTGTTCTTATATATATTCTTTTGTTTGCTTTCCTATGCTTGTGTTTTTATATATTAAGGTACATCTATATATGTATGGGTGAAAAAGAAAAATCTATTTTTTCAAACATGTTGGCATTGCATGAAGATTGCATCGAAGAAGTATATTAGGAAGTGTTGTCATTGATGTCAATAGCAACCGGTAATGATGCAGTAAAACAACCAGTAACGAAGCAGTAAACCAACCAGTAATGAAGCAGTGAAGATCAATCGGTAACCCTAACCAATTGAGATGCAAAACCCTAACCGATGAAGCTTGGAGATCGATTGTGATGACCTATGACCGAATGATGATCGGTGATGAAGATGTCACGTAAGCATGTTGCACGTGAGTTTTGAAAAGGTTTTGGCACGCAAAGATAACCGTTTATCTTGGGAATGATCAAATTCATAGTATGAAGTGACAAATGCGTGGTGTTACAAGATTCAAACTGCTATGATCCAAGAGGTTGTAGATGCCTAGAAGAATGTAAAGTTGATTGCATGTAATCTAACGGTCAAGATTGAGTCCATGTGTTTGTAATCTCTATGAGAATTTTGGGGTTTTTGTTGTGTTACCGGCCTAATGTATTTGTTTTTAAGGTCAATGGATTGATTGATAGAGTGGTTGGCAAATTTGATAAAGTGTGAAAGTGATTGTTGCCAAACCAAGAGGTGTGTCTGTAGAATGATGTGAAGGCAAATAGGAACGGTAAAGGATCTGATTCAGCAAGGAAGTGTTATTTCTAGATTGGTCAAAGAACTACTTGTTCTCTAACCATTACAGCAGTAAAATCCCTTAACTCGGTAAGCTCTAACAAGCTAGTTGTTGAAATCCTCTAACCAGGTGATCCATTAGCTTGGATTTGAAATCCTCCACTAAGGTTACCTTTAACGGGGTATTTGTAATCAATCCCTCAACCGAGTGGTCCTTAACCAAATATGTTCCTAACAGAGCATTATTGTATAACCTTCTAACCAAGCTTAGCTCCTAACAGGGCAAATTTCAAAAGAGTTCAAAAATACTTGTGGGTATTCATCCCCACCGTGCTTTTTGGTATGGTTGATATGACTGATTTGTAAATCTGCATGGATATATCTAAATGATTGGAAATCATCTAAAATATGTTATTATTGGTATTAGTGAAGTGGTTTAAGGTTTTGGTCAAAGGATATTTAAGTTTCAAATCTGTTGCATTATATCACTGATGTTTTAGGTCAACCGGTAAGGTTTAACACAACAGTTGCAGATTTGTTAAAGTGTCTAAACCAATATACTTTGTGAGTTGATTCTAAGTTGAAAATAAGTTTGGTGAAAATTTAGTTTACTTTCGAACTACTGATTCACCCCCCCCCCAGTGGTTGATCGGATCTTTATAGTTTCATCATATCATCAATATGTATACAGTTGTACGTATATATGTATATATATATATATACACACACACACACACATATACTCTTTTATGCATGCATGCTCTCTTTTCTTTTTCCATTCCTTTTTGTATGGATTGTTATTTTGGTTTCATCTTTTTAGTGTCTCTTGTTTTATATATTTATTTATTTATGTTATTATTATTTTTATTTTGTGTCCTTTCTTGTCCTAGATAGTTGTACATCTCATCTACCCTCTCCTTTTAAAGCTATATAGTCTATAATTTATCCATTTTCTCTCATTTTGATGATCTATCATGGAGTGTGATCTGAAACGTTGATGCTAGCAAAATATACACAGTTGAATCCAAAAACTTCAAGCAATACATCATGACCTATAGAAATTTTATATCTTGGATCTCTCATTGTGACGTGTGAGAGAATTTGAAGCTTTATATTGAATCATATCAACATGCACATAAGATATTATTGGCCATGTTGAAGAAGTGCTCCAAATTTGATATATGATCTAATAGAGCGTTTCATAAGCGTGTTAATAAAGAAAACAATGTTTTATAGGTTTTTTTACCTAGAAGAGTTTTCGCCATTTATATATTGTGTAATGTGTTAAATGTATGCTTGTATAATTCTCATCCTATGTATTTTTTATTTAATATATAAAGATTAATATCCTGATTTCTAATAAATGGCAATTTTCGTAATTATGGTGGTGGTTGTGATGGTGTTCTTGTTGGTTGCATGAGAGTCAAGGTAGATAAATTGACAACTTTGATGTCTCTTGGTCATGATATTCACAATGGTTTTGCTTTAGCTTGTGGGGTTGTTGGTGAGAAGGATGTGTCCTTTGCTAGGGTTGTCTATTTTGTTGTTAATTATCCTCCAGTGTTAAGATATAGCCCTCGTGAATCTAACTAATGGCAAATCGACTATTTTTTTTATATGTGTGTGTGTGTGTGTGTGTGTGTGTGTGTGTGTGTGGTTATTAATTCGATGCCTGAAAGTCATTCTGGAGAGTGATATATTAACACACAATCCCGATATGCAGATGGATAGTAACATCGTATACACTGCGATGATATGTAGATGGACAGTAACATCGTATACACTGCGATGATTATCACAGTGAGCACGATATCTATCGTGCCACTGTGATTACATTGCAGTATGCACTATAATGTAATCACAGTGGGCACGATAGTCGATCTCATTATACTAAACTAACGGAGCATGTAGTTCAGCAAATTAAACATTAACAAACATTGTTATGAACGGTTGCCTCACGTGGTAACTGCCACGTATGGACATGTCCCTACGTAGGCAAGCTTTCCTTTTGTATATAAACAAAAAAACAAAAAAAAAAAGGATTCAATGGTAGAGACGATCAATTACTTACGACAATCAGTCTTCCAAAATCGTTGTCATTATTCTTCAATCCACATTTTACAACATCCAGCTAAAAATTTGCTACTCCTTGCACTTCTATGCTGCTTGTGTTATGTTCTAGATATTATTAACAATGTTACTTTTCATTGCTATATTTGGTGCCCATGTAGACAAAGAGCTTATCTGTGATGACAAATTGTGGCCTTGGGGTGAGTAAATCCTATTGCTTGTCATGGTTTCCTTATTTAATCACCTTATAGTGCCTCCTCATATCATACCAATTTGAGTAAAATTACCAGATATCCCTCTCCATCTTTGGGAAGACTCTTGTTATGAAGCCAGTGGTAATTCTAGTAAGCGATTTTCAAAAGTTTGATTTAGCTACTTCAAACATTGGTCACACTAACTATGCCCATTTTTTAGTAGATACGTTCATCTCAAAAGCTATTCCTAGGGAGGTTGATTTGATGGTAGAGGATAGGCAATGAAGAAACAGTGCAGACGGAAGTAATGTCCTGTTGGGCCAATACGAGTTTTTGAGATTCCATACATTACTTGAATACTGGATAGAGTAGAATAAAAAAAATGGAAGAAAGAAGCAAGCTGGGAGTCTTTACAATTTTCAGGCAAAGATTCAGAGGATGTAAAGTCAGTGACAGGAGTCAAGATGATAACAATGATTTAATACCGAGAAGTTAAAATTTGCATCAAATGTGATGAGTGAGGATGCATATCCAACTAAGTAAAAGAAATTCAATGTATACATTTTGGACCAATAAACTCCTAGGGGTCACTAATTTGGTAGGATGGATGGGAGTCATTGCAGATGGTAGCAAAAAGGTTATGCTAAGTTTAAAAGAGTTTCCGTAAAAATTCATTTGAATGTATAGTGGAATGCTGATCCTACGTTTTCCTTTACATTTTCAAAGTCCATCTTCAGAAATGAGGTTTACACATGGTACTTTTATTGTGATGTCTTGTGGTAAGTGGTCATCTGGTAAAAGGTGGTGAGTGTTTCCTGATGGTTGTACTGATGCTCACAATATAGAGTGAGAATTTGTATTTTCATTCTACACCATTGATGCAAGTTTTGATGTTGTGAGTCCAGCTGAAAATAAGCAATAATTGCCGGAATCCCTAGGGGAAAAAATCTAGATCAGAAAATGTAAGATTGAAATTGAAGAAATGGAACGGTAAGTTCTAAATATTTGCAAAAAGAAAAATCTTCTTTCTTTTCCAAGATTGAAATATGCAGATTTTTAAACATGAGACTGCATAAAATGGAAAGAAATTGGAACTGCAATACCACTGGAATTACAGTAGAGACTTTTCCTAAGGAGATATATATGCCAACTCAAGCCAATTATTATGTTGTCAATCCAGCTGCAAAAAAGCAATAACTGCCAGAAACTCTAGCGGTAAAAATCTAATCAATATAAGATCTGAACTGAAGAAATGGAACCTGAAATTCTAAAAGAGTGCAAAATAAAAGTCATTTTTTTCTAAGACTGAAACAATGCAGATTTTTAATCTACTAAATGCATAAAATAGAAACAAATCAGAAATGAAATACAACTGACAATAAAGGATAATTCTCATGCAGAGATATGTGTGAAAAAGAAAATCTAGAGAAAGTATAATGTTAGTATATCAAGCTGAAAAATACCAATAATTGCTGGATCTGAACTGAAGTAATGAAACCCAAGAATTCTGAATGTTAGTGAAAAAGAAAATCTTCTTTGTTTTGCAAGATTGAAAAATGTAGATTTTTTAATAGATAATTGCATAAAAATGAAATGAAAGAAATCAGCACTGAAATACTACTAAACAATTTGTCTGGATATTACAGGAGAATTCTCCCAAAGAGATATTTATGCCAACCAGTACTACCAGACTAACCAATTACCCTGAAAGTCCCAAGTACTCAGCTGGGAAGGCAATGCCTTCTGGCTTGTTTTACAGACTCGGTGAGAATGGCTGAGAGCCTGAGACCATCCAGGTCTGGCTGAGTCCAGCCAAGTCAGTCCAAGCTTTTCAAAAATGACAATTTTTGTAAAATATTTTTATAATTTACTTTTCTGAAAGTGTCTAGTCTGTGCTGAGCTTTTACCAAGCTTTTGTGCCAAGCCTCAGTCCAAATTTGGTAAATATAGTGCCTGCACAGGCCAAGAAATTCTCCTAGTGTTATCTAGTCACTACACTACGACAAAATATGCTAACGGTAGCACCACGCAGGAAATTACCACCTGGAAACATGTCCAAATTCAACACCTAACAACCTATTTTGAGCTAACTGCACATGCATCTCAATTGCTTGGACATTAAAATACAGATGACAATAAAGAATTATAATGGACCTATAAACTTGTCCAGCAGACACAATTTCTTGACCGTCAAACAAGCTGATTAATCTCAGGTATCATAACTGCCTCCCCTTCTTAAATTGCTTAACGCAAAGCAAATGTTGTCAAAATTACATAAGGTTGCCAAATGGGGTATGTAGTCAAAATGTTGTCCTTCAATCCATCATCTAAAGTCCACCAAAGGCAAAAAAAATTCAAATTGAACCATCCCAACAATTTTGTCAAGCAATTCAAGTAAACCAACTTATCATAATCTTGGCTACAAATTTAAAAGAAAATTTGACGTGAACACTCCAACATTTCTCCTTCTAATTCACGTCTGTGACCTAGTGCACAAGAACATCCAAGCATCTACATAAGGACTTGAGAGAGTTGGTCATATCATATGGAGGTTGATTCAAATGTTGTAGAACGTGGGGAAGTGGAACTCCGTTGTAATTCATGTCGTAGGCTTAACACTGTTTGTGCGTAACCAAGTGGAGCGAAGGGCAGATTGTATTCTACGGTATATCACACCTTATTGTATTTGTCTAGCTTCTAACAACAATTCAGTAGCAGTGCATATGCCAACACCAAAGTTGGTTTTACCCTTTCAAGTGGATCCCAAATGAAATATTATGTGCTTACTTCTCTTATCTTGGTATTCTTGTCTTCCTGACTTTATTGATTCTTAATTTACGCTGCTACTTGTGGATGAGATTATGAATCATTTGGCATAAGAGCAGCTTACTAATCCCTGGGATATGAAAAAAGTAGCCTACAGAAATCAAAGAATTGATTTCTACATTTGCAACTCAGACATCTCTATGTGAAAGACAATTAAAGAGGCGAGACTGAAGAATCCAAAGATATGAACCTTGTGATTGCCCTTGAAAGCAACATGGAAATAGTAATGAAAAATCTAAATTGGATGAGTCAACAATAAGAATGTAGCAGCCAAAAACAAAAGCACGTAGGGTCAGATCAAACTGCTAAGGGTTAAAAAGTACAAGCTCTCACAAAGAAATGTGGTATTCGAGATGCTTAAGGACCTACAAGACCAAGAAGCCTTCTTGGAGAAAAAGCAAGTAAAGGAGATTCGGGTAAAAACTAAAAACACCACATTTTAAGGTTGAAACAGAAGTAAAGATGAAATAATTCAAAGGGCAACTGAATGCTGAATTTCCAGATACTTGGATCAAACAAATGGGAGTTTATTTCAGCATGCACAATGTTAGTGAGGCACAGAATGAGAAGATGTCTTTTGCAAATATCAAAATGTCGGGACATTCTCTTGAATGTTGGTATATAAAATATAAAAGCAGTAATACATATTATTGCTAATAAACAAAATATTTAAGTACCTCATGATCTGCGCATAAAACAAAATCATAAATTCAGTGATTTGTAATGAAAATTACAATCAATATTCAATAATCTTCATATTGC
Organism: Cryptomeria japonica; assembly: GCF_030272615.1. NCBI lineage: Eukaryota > Viridiplantae > Streptophyta > Pinopsida > Cupressales > Cupressaceae > Cryptomeria > Cryptomeria japonica. The sequence continues at coordinate 16,032,342 of NC_081413.1, read as the reverse complement.
TCTTCACCAAGAGCATCAAAGTCAACATTTGGTTCAATTTCATTTAAACCACAATGAATTACAATGCCACTTCCAAAAGCCATGTCATACATAGAAGTTGCCTCGTCTAAAGAGATTTTAACAAGTTGTGCAGCAACGTCTAAGTCAGCACACTCAACAGTTGGATACAATTCCTCACCCCAATCATTGTAATCAAGTTTCTTATGTGAAAAGAGATCCCAAAATAGTGGGCGTAATAAGGCCTTTTGAAAACAAACCTTCATGGAGAATAACATTTTGAAAAACTTATCACTTAAAGACAAAATTAGGTATTTGGCCGGCCTTTGGGGCCCCGTTAGTTTGCCCAAATCCGTCCTCAGTTCACTCAAGGTCCACCCAAGAACTCAAGGTGCTCAAGGCAGATCCTAGGACAAAACCCAGGGTGTCCTAGACGCAAACCAAGCCCCAAACAAGATTCATACAGGTATGAGGGGTTCTAATGAACCCTAAAATGTAGCTGAAAAGAAAAGAAAAGAAAAGCAGCTATGTCTAGTTGGAGAAAATTTGAGGAATTGCCACATAAAAATTTCTATCCTAACAAGTATAATCAAAAAATAAAGAGGTTGTATATTAAGCAAGACAATGGACAATTACATTGCAGAGTTTAGCATGCTATCTGAGAGGTTTTCATACCCATAATAGATCAAGGGTAATCACCATCAATCCATTGCACAAAGACAAATCTTGTGTTCCTATTGTGTAGAGGGAGAAGAACAGCTACTACACTCAACAAGGACTTGTTAGTGAGAGACCAAGAAATGCTTCTAGGGAACATTGCTGCAGAATAATTTTAAAAGGAACTAGGAGTCTTCACAAGTTGGACTCGTAGTGAAGACACCAAAACAAGCCAAATGGTATTCAGAAGAGATATGAAACCTCTTTCCTCACTCGAGGACTCACTAAGATTCTATGGGTCTAAAAGCCTCTCTAAGAAGAGGTGTGTGATTTATTAAGGATCAAGAATCGAATTTCATTAAGAGAATCACTTCCAAAAACAACAACTCTCTCAAATACTACCAAGTTATGATGCCAAAGGAAACTCTTGGTCCATACAAGAGATGATTCTGAAATCACCAAGCAGTTTTGAACCTGTCCATCAACATTTAAGGGTGGCTTCATCCCAATATCAGAAATAAAAAAATTTGAAGCGAACACTCTTAACATTTTTCCTTCAATTCTCTGCTAAGGCCTTCCAGTGCACAAGGAGGAGATCCAACATCTACATGAGAACTTTAAAGAGTTGGATTGTATAATAGGGAAATATATTATAGTGTTGTATAACATCAAGAAGTAGAATTGCATTGTAATTCATGACATAGGCTTAATTGTGTAACCAAGTGAAGCAGGGGCAGATTGTACTCCACAATACATTGCCTCATTTTATTTGTCTAGTTTCTGATAATAATTTGAAAGACGGTTTTGACTGTTACTCTATCAAAGGGCTTCTATGATAAAATCTTGCATGTATGCTTCTCTTATCACAGTATTATTTCCTACCTGACTCATTTATTCAGATTATAGGTAGCACAGTCCAAATTTGTATTGGCTCTTAATTCTATTGCTAGTTGTGGATGAGATTACAAATCACTTAGCTAAATAAACTTTGCCCCCCTCATTACAAATTGTGTCCCAAGGACAAATACTTGTCCTTTCAACAAAGATTTTGATTCTATTCCAAATATGGAATATTGCATTCAAGAATAGATCCTTGAAAACAATTGTATACTCATTAGTCAATTGTTGTACCTTATTTTCTCTTGTTGGCTTCTGTGATTTCACCTTGGCATGCAAGCCACCATAGATTAAAACATATAACAGCTTGCCTTTTCTATATCAGTTAACCTATATTGTACGCTAAATCCATTTATTTATACCAGCTTATTGTTCTTTCTTAGATTTTATGTAATAACTAGAATTCACCCGATACATTTGTTCACTATATACCATAACAACGGCTGTTGTTGGTAGACCTTTAACATAAAACCTTGAATTTAGCCAGCTGCAATATCCATCATTATATCATCTCCTTACACTATGTCATTGTATCATTCACCATTAACACTAAACAATTTTTTAATAACTAGAATTCAGCCAATACATTTGTTCACTATATACCATAACAACAGCTGTTGTTGGTAGACCTTTAACAAAAAGCCTTGAATTTAGCCAGCTGCAATATCCATCATTATATCATCTCCTTACAGTAATATCCATCATTATATCATCTCCTTACAGTATGTCATCATATCATTCACCATTAACACTTGACAATTTTGTAACTAAGTAACCCTAGTTCAATAGATGTCAACAACATTAATTGTATCTTGGTATGAGCATTACCAATAAATTAGGAACAATATTAATTATCCATACACTATACTCTCTCCACTAATGATTTGATAATAGTTGATATTCAACATGCCAACAAGAGAGAGGATTTGTGACAGTATGATCAAGAGTTAAATGAATGATCATCAACTTGTCACCTGTCTCAGAAAGCAAACATACTATGAAAGCAAAATTCACACTCAAATAATATTCATTAGTATTAAATTTGCATAAAATATAGACAAACTACTCAAAGCACCGCCATTAAGAAGTAATAATTCACAAAAAGATCGGACAATTTTGAAGTTAATAAGGAACAAAAAAAAAACACGGTTTGTAAGTCCCCCTACCCCAAGCTTCATTAAGCCACGGTAATTCTAGTGTTACAGGGGTAAGGTTCTTTTTTGTAACAAGGATGGCAATTTCCTCCATTGCAACTCATTATTTCAAGGATACAAGACCAACAATGATGATGAGTGGGAAGGTGTAGTTGTAATGCTGGTATTTGTGCCTTCCAATAGGGTGTGAAATCTTAAACAAATTCGACATGATGTTCATGTATTGGAACCTTGTACAATTAGGAAAGCTATGCAAAAAGCATCACATATTGAGAAACAAAACACCATCAAAAGTCAAATCATGAGAGCAACTGATAAAAATGTGACTAATCCTACTAGCAAAAACATAGACAAGTCCTTGAACCCAAGAGAAACTGGTAAACTCTCTCCTCAACAAGGGATAGAGAAAAGACAAAAAGAAAATTGGAATTGTGATAGTGAATGTTCAAAGAGTCATAATTATTCTAGTAGTACGAAAAAGAATGAATTTGGAAAAGAAAAGTACCTGGAAAAAAAACAAATATAAAGTTAAGAATGAGGATTCCAAAAAAAAAAGAACTACCATCTCCATACATGCATTGAATCGAATAAATACACCACAAACACTCAAAGTAATTGGTAATATTAAAAATCAAAATGTGGAAGTACTGGTGGATAGTGGTACCATAATTGAAAAACACAGACTCCGAAATGACTTGGCTAGCCCAAAAATTTAAAAAACTCAAGACTCACCAAAAAACTTGGGAAAAAACTAGCAACAACTCGGCACATTTATGAAACATTTGAAGATATATAAAATTTTAAAAATATTCTTCAAAAAGATACATATTATTTAATTTGTAAAACATATGTCCGTTTTCCATCATATATAAGTCAAAATTAGACACCATTTACATATATATTAGTGATGATAGCCACTAAGTATAATCTTTAAAACATATAAATATAAAATATTTATTATTTTCATTTTTCCAAACTTATAAAATATCTATTTGATATTTAACAAAAGGTATAATATTTTAAAGATATTCAAATTATTTTATTTTTTTAAATTAAAAAAAAAGTAGAAACTAAAATAATTTGCCGTTAATGGGGTTTGAAAGGCTAATCTTTCAAAAAAATCCTAGGGAAGGAGTGAAATGGGAAAACCCCGAACAAAGATGGGTTAGAGTCAACTCGAATGACTCCTCTAGAGGGAAACCAAGCCCAAGTGGAGCAAGATGTGTTACTCGAGATCATATAGACAAAGTGCTTAGCGAGAAGTCTGAGTTTTGGGGGTTACTACTATCAATGATGTAGAATTTTGAGAGGCATTTTTGGGGGTTAAATGTGGACTCGAATTGCTAGTGAACAAACTTCATTTGTAAGGAGAATCTCTTGTTGGAGTAATTAGGACATTTATCCAATTATTTATTAATTAGATCCTTCAGTTACTTTTTCACTTAAGCTAAACTTAGATGCTTTTTGTTATTTAGAGTTTTCTTTTCTAGATGTAGTTGATCTTAATTTAGCTTCTACTTTGCATTGCTCTAGTTCTCCTAATTTTCACATTAAGTTTCGCACCTAGGGTTCCATTCATCCTTTTACAAGGATTCATTCATTCATTGTAATTGTATCTCCAATATTGTTTGTGCAATATTATAGAATTCTTTGGTTGTTATAGAGCATATTATCTTTGTTTGATCTCTTTTATGTAATAGGTGTTTTGCTTGCAAATGAATCTTGGCTCTTGTGGTTGTTCATCAACTTCAACATGGTATCGAAGTTTTTTTGTCAAGTTTGTCAAGTTCTTGTCTACATGCCTAAGGCATCTAACCTGGGGTGAATTTTTTGTGCACATTGGGCTCAAACGGAGATTACCATCGTGTCCGTAGCATCAAAAAACCCTAAGATCAACTATAATTTCATCAAAAACTGAGCAGTTGAAAAATCAGATCAAATTGGTTGAGGGCACAAAAATCTAGGTGACATCCGGGGGAAGCCAAAACATCTGGGCACTTTAGAGCGTAACGGAGGTCACCATTGTACTTAGAAGGCCCAAAACCCTAAGATCGCCTATCAAATCATCAAAATCTGACAAAGTGAATCCAAGGCAAAAAAAAAATTAGGGTACCACAAAAATCTACACAGCCATATAGAAATCAGTAGTCATACTGCAAGAGCAAGGGCTGAAAAATAACATGCAAGCTAAAAATTTCCATCGCTGCCTTAAAACTTACAAAAAATTAATGAGTTTTTTAAAAAAGGGCAAGTCAAACTTTTTAAGGGGCATCAAATTTTGTATTTAAAAAGTCAAATACAACCTTTGTACCAGCATACCAAGCCCTACAGCAGCTGACATCAGTGCTGCCCCACCAATTTTTGGTGGTCCCACTAAATTTGGCATTCCTCTAAATTTAGCTGAGTTCTCTACTTTTAGCGCTCCAAAGCCTAAAACACCAAGTCTCAGTTTTTTGCTCATAACTTCGTCATACGGTGTCAAAATTAGGCAAATGAGACATTTTCGGAAAAATGATTCTAGAGCCAATCTGAATCTGGTGGTGTTTTTTGTTAGATCTTGCACCAATTTTCCGTACCAAGCCTCCAAAGTTATCCTTCAATTTGCGCTTTTGGGGCCATATCTTGCACATCCGGACTCCCATTTTCAACTTTTGCACATTGTCAAAAAGTTCTAAGTCCTCTATTCAAATTTGCAGTCAATTTTTCCAAAATACCCACCAAGTACTTAGTGATCTCAATTTTTGTCATTTCTCAATTTTCTGATTTCTCAACTTATTCAAGTGCAAAAAGGTTTGGTTTTCTTGTCATAAGGGGGTGAAATCGTCATCTTTCAAATTTCTATATTGCTCTAACCCTAGCCTAATGGTCGATCCTTCTATTGAGAAACTTACCCCTCATAACTACCATAGCTGGAAGATCACAGTGATCAGATTGCTTTGGTCTAGGGGTTTACGGTCTTGTTTAGATGACACTCGGCCCACTTTGACTCATGAATTTGAGATCATTCAGCATAGAGATAAGATAGATCAGACTATGGGTTTGACTGGCCTACATGTTTCAAACAGTCTCCAGTTCCATACTGATTCCTGCACCACTCCTAGGGCTATGTGGCTCAAATTTGAGCAAATTTTTGGGGGTATTAATGAGTTTCATGCACTTCAGCTTGAAACAGATTTGACATCACTGACAGCTGATTCATTTCCTTCCATTAAGGAATTGTAGAGAAGTTCATCCATCATATCATAGTTACAGGGTTATGGAAAGCATAAGGCTAAAAAGGAGTGCATCTTCCTAATTCTGTCCAAGCTTCGAGGCCAATTTCAGTTCTTTGCTTCATCGTTCTATTCCACCATGGATGCTTTGGGTACCACATTCGCTATGCCTTCATTTGAGGTGTTTAATGAGCACTTGACACAAGAGCAAGAGAAGCTATCACAACTTGATTCAGTTTCTGGTTCCAAATCTTAGGTCTTGGTTGGTCAGACTCCTACATCTATAGGGAAACAAAATAAGAAGCAAAAGAACAAAGGTACATAGTCTGCTCAGTCGCCTCCAACATCAAAGTCACATGGACATGATTCAGATTCTTCCACCTCTTCGAAGAGCTCTTCATTTAGGAAGGACAAGCTTAAGTGTGATTACTGCACCAAACCAAGACATAATGTGCATCGCTATTATGCAAAGCAGATTAATGCACTGAAAGAACTTTGAAAGAATAATATCCAGCAACCTTTATCTAGTGCATCCTCTTCCATCACTTCAAAACCAAAACATTCTAGCTGAAAGAACTTTTTTGAAAGAATAATATTCAGCCACCTTCATCTAGTGCATCCTCTTCTACCACTTCAAAACTTGGACATTCTGGATCTTCTTCATCGCCACGTGGTGAAGACAAGACAAAAGGTCATGCTCTCTTTGCATCGACACATTCTCAATCCTCCAAATGGCTTCTTGATTTACATCATATGGAATCATCAGCGGATATGTTCTCTTCTTTTGAGAATCATTATTTTCCACAGATTTTGGTGGGTAACAACACTTACACAAGTATTTATGGGAGTGATTCTATTGAGGTTGATGGTGGCAAATTCAAAAATGTTCTTTGTGTCCTTGCATTATCTTCCAACCTTCTTTCCATCTACCAGATTACTCACAATGGGATAGGCAAGACAGCTGAGTTCACCCCTGATTCAGTGCTCATCAAAGACATGCATAGTAAAGAGCTTGTTACAATTGGTAGTGTTGATCATGCATCACGGTTGTACGAGTTCTCTCATTTTGCTCCCACTGAGCATGCATCTAGTCTTATCTCATGCATAGAAATCTGAAGAAAGGTATGGTCACTTGAACCGATGTGTGCTTTAGTCATCCATAGGGGTTCTTGAGACTTGTGTTGATCCTCCTCCACCTCATGCTTCTTCAAAGATCAATTCAGTTCAGCAAGTTGATTGTTCCCTTCCAGTTCCAACAGAGTGGGATGAGTACTTGCTAGATATTGCAGCATTGTTTGATACTTCACACTCTCCAGACATGATTGAGTAAATTCCATTCCTCCTTGATTGCAGTTTGAGCATTGTTGTCATGCCATCTTTAGTGCATTCAAAGGTTGTTCAACAAGTATCTTCACAGCAGTTTGGATTTGCTTCAGTAGATTTGGCATCCTTTGATTCAAGCAGTTGGACAATTGAGCAGTCTTCCATGGCACACATCATGAGACTCTTCCTTCATCTCCTTTCATGGAGTTGTTTCAGCCTTATCCACTTGATTTGTTTCTTCCTAAGGAGAGGAACATGGTTTGCCACTCTTGGATCTTCATCAGCATTTGCCCTCGATCTTCGGCATTGGAGCTTCTTCATTATAGGAGGGATATATTGTCTCTTCTTTACTCTCTAATGGGGAAATCTTGATTGTACTTATGTGACCAATTCAGTACTTGGGGGGGCATCTTGAGTCCTTCATGCTTGTCACATGTACTTTCTTTTTCATTTCTTTTTCTCTCTTTTGGAGGGGAGTTTTCTCCCATTGGGTTTTCTCCTTTTCTCCAATTGTGAGAGTTGCATTGGTGTTGAGTTGCATTCCTTTGCATTGGTTTGTACATGAGTATCTAATCAGGCCTTTGTTGTTGGCACTCATTCATACATGCATTCATATTAACTTTTTAGCTTATCCTTAGAGTTAATTTTAAGGGGGACTGTTGGAGTAATTAGGACATTTATCTAATTATTTATTAATTAGGTCCTTTAAATACTTTTTCACTTAAGCTAAACTTAGGTGCTTTTTGTTATCTATAGTTTGCTTTTCTCAATGTAGTTAGGCTTAATTTAGCTCCTACTTTACATTGCTTTAGTTCTCCTAATTTTACCATTAGGTTTTGCACCTAGGGTTTCATTCATCCTTTTATAAGGATTCATTCATTCATTGTAATTGTATCTCCAATATTATTTGTGCAATATTGCAGAATTCTTTGGTTGTTATAGAGCATATTATCTTTACTTGATCTCTTTTGTGTGATAGGTGTTTTGCTTGCATATGAATCTTGGCTCCTATGGTTGATCATCAACTTCTACATCTCTGATAACAATGAATTCAATCCTATCAATGAATTCAATCCAACAAAGGACCAACCCTAACTGGAAATTGCAAAAATGGCTTATATCCATTAGGGGATTTCGTTGGCAAATTTGATTAAGGCAATGATGTGACTGATGAAATGGCTAAAAAGGCAACACATTAGAGGTGTGTTGTTACGTCATTATGAGTAACATACTCAGATTGGAGGTGGTCGGGCATTTGGCATTGATCTCCAAATCTCACAAGAAACTGTGTGATGCAACAAGACACTTTTGGGTTATTATTGCTTTTGCCACCAAGACTAGTGATACGGTTATCCAAGCACTTTTGAGAACTTCATGATGGGTTCATCGAACGCACCAAGGGTGTTGGACAATCGTGTGGCATTGGTTTGGGCAGAGTTAGCCAATCCTCTAGCCAACTCAATACCTCGTTTTCGGCATGTACAATATATGGTACATTGATTTTTTATCAACCCACGATTGAAAGAGACTGAATTAATAACAAAGGACAAATGTCTTACGTTGGGGGTGGAGGTTTATTGATTGCACAAGACAAAATATCGAGATTAAAGCATGTTTAAACTTTGTTATATTCTTCCCTAAGCTATTGGTGGCATAGTGGTGACCCCAATGGTTAAGAGCCCCCAGGACGAATAAGTCACTTGTCAAGTAATTTGGTAGATCTACAAAGAACGACATCTATGGACAATCTATTGCATTCCATGAGCAAAAAGAGACAGATGTCATTTCTAGAGGAGGTCTCTAACAAAAGGCTTAAAACAGACCATGGTTTAATCATTCATGCCACCAAGGTGGTGCTTGCTAAGGATTTCTTGATGGCCAACCATTGTCGTACAGTGAACAGTGATGTCCCGGCAATGTTTCTTGCAATGTATTGCTATATGGGAGTGAGTCAAAGGCTATGGTGAATGCTATCTGCAAAAGGCTAATTAGCAGTAATTGCCTGGGTGAATTGGACATTGTCTTAGAGAATATAGACCCTAAGCAGGGTCTCCCTTTGCCGAAAGATTATTACCTCCTTCAACGCTCTCGGAGAGAAGTGGCTAAATATCCATTAATCCACTCTCCTGACCCCTCTGTGCTCCCGCAAATGAAGCTCGCGGTTGAAAGGAGTGTCTTTCTTGAAGTTGATGTTGGGAATGGTCCCAAAAAAACAAATGGATGGTTGCAAAAGTATCTGAAGGAAGGTCTGATTGGGTTTGCAAAAGAAGACTCTGAATTTGGTGTGACTGTTGTGGAAGAGAATGTGGAATCTAACATAGCAATGGAGGACATGGACAACGAGATGGCTCTGAAAGACCATATCAATTGTGGCCCAAAAAGCGTTTACAAAGCTCAGTTGATGTCTGGGAAGCATTGGCATCACAATTTGTGATGCTAGGTGTTTGGTCTAGTTTGGGTAAGAGTTATGTTTTGTTTTCGTTTTACCTTTACGATCCATGCTTTGTATTCGGCCTATAGTTTATGGCGGCCACCTTCCATTTTGATCTCGTGAGCTTATAGTAGCATGTTTTTGTTTTGGAATGGTAGTTTGGTGTTATGCTCCCTTTTGGTTTTATGGAGTTTGATTGGGTCCAGTTCCCTCTGTCATGGATGTTGTTTTGGGAGATCAATTTAGATGTTGAGGATGTTGGTTTTGCTCTATCCAATGATGGGCTCTTTCGATTACAAACAGATGTAATATCTTACTTTATATTAATACAAATAAGTGCAGCTCTATAGCTGCTATTTGACTATCCAAAAAAAAAAATTGAAATATATTTAGGCCTAAAATAAAGTTTTAATTGAGTCTGCAGTTTTTGAAATATATTTTAAACTATTTTATTTAGGCCTTACAAGTTTTCATTCATTATTTAAAACTGAAAGCATAAAAATAAGAAAGAGTAGTCTATGACTCTATAGCAGCCAGCACGAGCATGAGACAAAATTAAACCTTTTTTTCAAAGTCGCATCTCTTAGTCGACATCGTGTGCACTAACTCACCACCGTGTACCAAACAAAGGTTGAAACGTCACTGCAAGTAGTGGTTTTAAACGATTGCAACAAGTTTTACATAAAAATTGTCAGTTTTGCAGGCTACGTGGGGGTTTTTTGGGTTGAAGTTGTGGCAAGCTCTTGAAAAACTCATTTGTGAGTATATCCACGAGTGACTCGCCGAGCTTGCTAGCTTGTGACTACTCGTGAGTTGTGCAAGTTTCTGGTAATTTTTACAACTATGAGTGGTAGCACATACAACTTTATTGATAGAAGGCTACCTTGTGAGCTCAATCATTTTATTATAAAGTCCCTAATTTCAAATTCATGATGACCGATAGAAAACAACTCTCTTGTGAGGGTAAATGCCATCATATTAAACTCTCATTGGGAAATTATCAATTAGATTCAGAAATGTTTGCTATCCATATTAAGGGTGTGGATGTAGTTTTGGGTGTACTATGGCTTAAACAATTAGAAACAATATTTTTCAATTTTCAAGACTTATCAATGGCTTTTAAGACACATGGGAGAAAATATGAACTTTTGGGAATAACATCGCCACCAAGTGAAATCATTAGCGCCAATAGAATGGAGAGATTACTCGATAAAGATTATTATAATATAGGGGCACAACCACGTTTTATTGAAGCTCACAATATGATAACTCAATATCAACCAAAAATTCAAAAAATTATTCAACACTATCAACAAGAATTTCAAGAATCCAAGATTACATGAGAGACTGCAATCATGATATTGAATTAATACCAAGAAGCATTAGTCATCCCAATAAAGGTTCCTATTTATCCCCTACGCTTATGCTTAAGAAAAGGGATGATCCATGGAGAATATTCTCAAATTACACGAAGCTACACATGATCTCTCATAAAGACAAGTTTCATATTCCTATTGTTAATGAATTGGAAAATAATAGCTAAACATCACAAATGTGTCTTTAGGGTGAAAGAAGTAGAATTCTCGACTTTTGGTGTCACTTAAAGGTGTTAACATATACCCTAAGAGAGGATTTTGGGGTCTAGCAAGATATTATGGAAAATCTATTCATACCCATCATCCTATAAAGAAGCATTTCTTTTGGGAAGGTATTAAACTAATTGTCAAAAAATTTGTGGTGGAATGCTTGACATGCCAACAAAATAAAACGGAAAAGATAAATACTCTCGACCTCATACAAATATTAGGCATTCCATTACAAAAGTGAGTAGAAATATTAATGGAACTAATTATGTGGATCCCAAAGTCAAGTAATATTAATATAATCTTGCTTATTGTGGATAGATTCATCAAGAATGCATATTTTTGTGGACTTTCTCATCTATTTCCTACTAATACTACAAAAAGAGTATTCATACAAAATATACAAAAACTTCATGGAATTTCCAAAATTGAATTGCAAAATAGAGCCACCTCAAAATTCCTTATCAAGTAGAAGAATTTACCAATTGAAAATGCAATATGGAACAATGAATAATTCATACAATATATTTAAAAGTTGCTAAGCATTGAGGAGAATGCTTTTTTGAACAAGAAGGGAATCTAGTGATCCTAATATGATGTATTCTTAACTTTATAAAATATATTATAATATATATTTGGATATATAATAAGGATAAGCACTTGTGGCATGCTTAACCCTAACATAAATATTACTTAATAAATTGATACCCCTAAATTAGGATGAATGGGAGTGTCCATAGTTAACCCTATAAATAAGGATGAGAATTATCTCCCATATCGTATATCATCTATTATTAAATTCGTATGTTATTACCTGATTGTTGAAGGTGGCCCTAGTAGTGATCTGCTAAATTTCTGATTTTTGCAATTATTTCCAAGAAATATCATAACAAGTGGAATCAGAGCTTCAATTTGGGTCAAGATTAGAACTTTTAAACCATGCCAATTTGGGTCTGATCTTTTCTGGGTTTTGGGTTATGTATTAAGATAAGCTCTCAAAAAAATCAGACTCTGAAGGTAATTTTTACAGAAGTTATTAACATTTTATAGATTTTTCATAAAATTGCTTTATAGGCCACAATTTTTGGAGTAGTTTGACATAATTTAGAATTTTGGAAAGCTTATCAAAAATTCGATAGGGTTAGTTCTTTGTAATTTAGTATTAGACATAAAACAATCTTTAAGAAGGGGATTTTCTTGTGGTGATTAATGCTTTACACAAGGGTCCTTGTCCAAATTGGAAGCTCCCTTTAGTCTCAATTTAAGGAGGTCATCTTCTCCCATTGATGCACATATGCAAATTCAATAGTGAATCATTTTGCAAATTGTAGCATTGATTAAGGCACAATTACAGCCTTGTACGGTGCTTGCCCATCCTCTTGGCATGAGTTTCAAAAAATTTGGAATTTCAAGCCACCTTAATTTTTTTCATAATGGAACTAATAGGTCCTTTATTCAAATGTTGACTAGTTGTATTGTAGATGCAATTATGATGAAAGTTTAAAATTGTGATTAAAATCCTTTGGCCTGTCTATTTTAATTACCATCTACGCTAGTGACTAGGAGAGTAATTGTCCTCCTTGTATAAGATGTTAGGAGTGGGACCCTTGTGTCCTAACATTTATTATTCTAAGCATTGATATAATCATAGTTTAGTTATTTATTAATATTACATTGTGTGTCAAACGGCTAATGAGGCTACCAATTTGGGAGTAGGAATGCTTTCTTCCTCTAGAAATTAGATGAAATAGAAACTGTGTTTTGGGGAACACAAAAGGCTTTGGATGGGTGTGTGTTGTGGTTCAGTAGCATTTTTGGGTCCATGATGGACTTCGCCAGACACTATCCTGTGTACTTTGTCAACCATTGACCTAAACATTTTGTCAGCCACCACCTGTGAACTTCAGAAAATAATAAGATTATGTGGCTTCAAAACAAGTGCACTGCTGAGTAGATCAGATCAAATGAGGGAGGAAATCTGGTTAGATTTTTATTCAGCAAGTATGCTCACAGTTTGTGCATGATGATTAAATCCAGGGGATACAAATCTCGTGTTAGTTTTAATTTCTACACTATAACATGCAGCTTTATTTGCAGAATTGCTGAGCTTTTTCTAGCATTCTAGGCACTCTGATACTACTTTTGCTGGCTTGGGACCCTCCCCCTAGGTAATTTAGCAAAATTTATTACTTTAAATGGATTTTTCCCACGTTGTTTGTACCTTGTAAATCACTTTTTGTGGGCCCTTTACATTGAAGTAGTAATAAATAGAAGATCTAGGAATTCATATTTGTAGTGGAGCAAAGCTCTCAATGAGGTTGCCCCTCAAAGAGGCCAGCAATACTTGTTTCTGATAAATAAATATGAGCATATTTGTAGCTATATGTTCATTTTTTCAAGTTTTTTTCCCATTTGATAATAGTTTGTAGGTAAGTTCATCTCAAGCAGTACCACAACTCTTCTTTGGACTGCATTCAGAAGGAGTAGCAACAGTTTTGTGACTAACTAAAACTACCCACCACATGCTCTCACCTTTCCCTTACAAGATCTTGATGATCAAAATGCAGTAGAAAAAGTGGGCACTAACCGATTTTGGCTGAGAATTGTTTCAACATTTGCCCAAGTTGGACAAATTAGATAGAATTCATGATTAGCCTTAATGCCAAAAAGCATGTCATTAATCAACAATTCCAATAAAACAGACAACCATATACGGGATAGAGCTCTCAATCTGGACAGACAACTTCACCAAGCCAGCAAAGTCTTGGCAATACTCGACATACACCCAAACAGGACTTCCATAAATTTAATGGTGATTATCCTGCAAGTTGGTAGCAATATTTTGCACTCATCAAATTCCCAAGGCTCAGAAGCTCTCTATCACTTCCTTGCACCAAGATTATGAAGCTATCAAATGGTATCCATGGCTGGAAAAAACATATGGCACTTATTCGATCTATGACTTCCAATCACAGCTTGAAAAATCAGCAAATCAAATAAGTGAGATGACAAATAGTTTCTTCATTGTTTTATGAATGGATTGAAGGAAGACACCATGCTGAAGGCAAAATGTTTAAGCCTACCACATCAATGTTGACCAAAATAGCTGAGAATAAATTTGCCACCCAACATCATCCTATAAATCTCCCCAACCCAACACTCAACAATCAGTTTGCCCCTTGCCACATCAAGGCAACTACCCCACGCCAATTAGAAGTCCCCAACCACCATCCATTGAATGTTTGCCACATGAAGCAATGGTCACTCGTTTAGTATAGAATTTGTGCTACAATTATGATAAGAAATATACAAGAATGCACTTAACAAAAACTTTATCTCCAATATATGGAAGTGCCTTCTTTATCTAACAATTTGGATGCTTCAAAAGATAGTCCAATCAAGGAACACATCTAACAGACAAATGAGAGTGTTGATTCAAATTTTAAAATTCATGTGCATATCTTAGCTATGATTACCACACCCCAAACAATGAAAGTATCAAGCTGATTCAAAATACATCACTTAAACATACCCATCAATTCTAGCAGCATTCATAATGTCATTTAGCTTTGAATGGCCAAGCAGACAGCCTATTTAACTATATATCCTTGCAACAATTTTGAGATGATGATCGCTGTGCAAGAAAATTAACTTGTAAAGGCAAGCATTGAAATGTTGGGATTTAAATGGGGGATACACTCTACAATCTGATATGATCACACTTCAGTTAGGCAAGTGTGACATAAATTTGGGCACCCAATGCTTTTTACTTTAGGAAACAACCTAAGGGATTTCGTTGAACTATGGATCCAATTCTTTACTAATGGGCAACAATATACTCTGAAGGGTGTGATAGCAAGACCTACCAAAATTATTGCCTCACATCAGACGTAGAGAAGTTACTCAAAAAAGGATCCCAAAGAATCATGGCTCACTATTTTGTTGTGCAAATGACTAGAATGGATAATTCAGCCAACTCTCTAGACTTGCAATTACTCCTTGACATATATTCACAAGTCACTACAACTCCTCTATTGATTATGTTCAAAAAAAGGAAAAAATGCCTGCATGTGTTCCAAAGCAACAAAGCCTTAGGAGTTCTCAAGCGTGCCATGTGTAACACACCAATACTTGCCATGCCATTTTTCTCAAAACAATTAGTCATTGATGCAAGAAAGAAGACTTTTGGCATTCACTAGCAAGGCCCTCATAGATGTGGTCCAATCTACCTATGAGAGGTAAATGTTATCCATTCTTCATAATGTGAAAAAAAAACATAGACCATTATTGTTGGGACAACATTTCTACGGCAAAAAAGATCATTATAGCCTTTAAGTATCTCTTAGAACAAGAGTCTCTTTGCCAAATTAACAAAAATTGGTTACCAAATTATTAGTCTATGCTTATGAAATTATTTACAAAGTGCAAAAGAAGAATATGATGGTAGATGCACCTTCTCAAAATTTGGAAAACCATGAGACACTATACGCTTTTTCCTTACCAACTCCAAATTAGTTAAAGGATAAGAATGACACCAAGATGTGCAAATTCAACAACTTATTCATTAGCTATCAATTGACCCCACAACTGAGCCAATATACACTTATGATAACTAATATTTGCTTAGAAAGAATGATTGGTCTTTCAATAAATTCTACTCTTTAGGCCAAACAGAAGTTACATGCATCCCCTTCTAAATGGTCACAAACTTCTTATATATGTATGAACTTTTTCCTAGGCAAGTATAAAAAATACTATCACAAAGTTAGGTAACGAATGAGATTTGTGCCAACACAATAAGGGACAAACATTTCCTTCAATTTTATTGACAAGTTGCCTAAGTCAGGCAAAAAATCATCAATCATTTTTATGGTGGATGATTGTCTATCCAAGTATGTACACTTCACCCAATTGGACCATCCTAATAAAGCATCCATTGTTGCCCAAGTCTTCCTTAACCAAATCTTCTACCTTCATGGTATGCACACATCCATTGTTTGTGACACTGATTCCACCTTCATTAGTAACCTTTAGCACGAACTATTCAAGCTACAAGGAACACAATTGAAAATAAGCTCAAAATATCACTAACAAACTACTAGTCAAATAGAGAGTAAATAGATGCTTCAAGACTTATTTATGTCACTTCGCTTCAACAACAAACTCAAAAGGCTAAATGGTCACCCCTTGTGGAAAGGTGGTACAACATCTCATATCATTATACCACCAAGATGAGACCATATGAGGCCATGTATGACCAAATTTCACCATCCTTCACATCCTACCTCCATGTAGTTCCAACATACAAGTAATTGATTCAACTCTCAACCACTAAGCATATCTCCTCCAAATTTTGGGGGCAGCTTCACCCTAGCTTAGGACCATATAAACAAATAAACAAATCACATTCACCAAAGAGGACAATCTTGTTGCGTTTCATCCATATAAGTGTAGTGTCATAAATTGTAACCCTTTACAATTTTACATTCATTTTTATGCCCTTGCCTTATTGCGTTTCCTCCTAGCTCTTATCCAAGCATATTTCCGGCCTTTGTACTACAAAATTGTCATCATATGATCACATGGTGATCTAGGTCTTTGCCCTTAGCATGGGTGCACCAAAGCCATCTTGATTCACCCCTTCTTCGATGGACAAGGGTGCTTTGTCCTAGAGGTCAAGGGCACTAGGCGCCCTTGTCCCACCAAAAGGGCCCATTTTTCAATATGTTTGTGCCCAATTCTCGCTAGTTGATCCCTGATCCCAATACTTTAATATGATTGTTGTAGGTTGGCCTCATTTACAAAATACCTTGAGAACCCTATATAAGAGCATCTTTGCAACTCATTTTCACATCCATCCATCCTTAAGCATTCCAACCACAAGCACTCACTGAGCAGTACTGAGATCATTTCATCCCACCATATCCTTTAAGATCTAAGCATTATAAGATGGAGCAGCAAATTGCAACAATCTTCATCCAAGCATGTTTGCATGATTGATTCCTTTATGTCTTGTCATGTCATGTTATTACATCAACACTTGTGATCATATTCAAAGAGCCTTTGCATCATCACCATTATCAACCATAAGTTTGAGGTATAAGATTCAACATTTTACTCCAAAGCTTTCCATCTCAATTTATCAATTTAATTCAAGGGTTAATTCCAACCCAAGGTTTGACCTAGGCAAATCAAAATCAACCCAACAACATTTTTCCCTTATGTGTGCAAGTAACGGGATCTAAAAGCAACAATTATAGATCTAAGAAGAGGAGACTACGACACACAAGACCTGATTTTGAAGAAACAAAAGACACTGGAGCAGTAGCAATCGGCAAATAGTGTTTGACACTTTTCCAATGAATTCTTAGGGAGACACTCAAAGCGACCTCCTAAATACGAAAATATCTCATTTGTCTACATCTAACAAACTTGGACAGGGACACCTAGCATCATTGTCCGAGATCTCTGGTCCAAATTCTGGCCATAGCTTCCTCTTTACTTTCCATTTGTAGATCTATGCTTCATGGCTGCATATCTGTTTTGAAACTACCTCTATATGCTGATTACTGTCAATTTCAAATCATCAGCCCTAATTCTCACATTCAATTGCTCACTTTCAACTCAAACAAAAAGGGAGAGTAAAATCCAATGTGCGTTCAGCCCTCTCATTCATAGATTTGAGGTTAAACCTATTGATCTTATTCTCCCCTTTTAGTGTATCTTGGTTAGAAATAAGCTTAGTTCCTTGTTTATATAATTAAACTAGTGCACCCTCTTATTTGCTCATCATACAATAAGTTAACATCTGACAAGCTTGCAAACAAATAGAAGTTAGCACTAAAACTCTATGAACCTTTTACATACTACAAAAATTCAGCATAGTAGTCTACAAGTTGGATGTCCTCCAACCTCCAAATTACATTATTTTATCACCTCTCTTATGTCTTTAGACAACACATTCACTTTCAATTAACACTTCCTAAATTAAGGCACGAAGGTTCCATCATCCTCAAGCCAAAATCTATGCTTAGCCAACTGCACCATCTCCATAACTACACCATCACAAATGCTTTAATCCAATCACAGGGGGTTGTAGCTAGAAGACACCACTTGAGTTTCAACAATAGCTTCCAAAATTCAAGCCTTGAGGGCAAAGAGTAGGGGGCTACATCCTAAACTTTTACTATTTTGAGCATTGTAATGATCATATTTTAATTATATGGTTAATAGTATTACATTGTGTGTACTTAACAAAAATGTATCAGATGGAGTTGTAATAATGTAACAATTTCATATTGAGTGTGGATTATCCACATTGGTTGTATCTAATAAGACCTTAATATTGAAGTTGTAATAAAGGGAGATCGACTAGGAATTCATATTTGCATTGGAGCATTGCTCTTAAGGAGGTTTCTCTCATGAGGAGGCCAATGAACTTGTTTTTGATATATGAATATAAGCATATTTGCTCCTATTATTCCAAGTATTGTGTTCATTTTTGCATGTTTTGTGTCTATTTTGATAATATTTTACAAGTATGTTCTTATCAAAAGAACTTGGTATACTACACGAAATTTTTTTAGAGCATGTTATCCCACATAAAAGTAATTAATTTTATAACTACAAAAGTACAAATCTAATGACTTACAGATTTAAACGAAAATAATTTATTTGTTAACAGAATTGATGTGAATGAATGTGCCCTTCTCAAAAGACTTCCACCTATAGCTTACAGATGCAACCATTAATACAAGAACTCATATGTCATATAACTACTATGTTGGAAGAAAAAATTATAAAAACTAGCATATATATCTTTAATTTTAAGATATATATATTATGCCAATATATATCAAGGCGTTTATTTTTTCAATTTGATACTTTTTTCTTCACTGTAAATGGAAGATAATTTATAGGGAAGAAGATGAAAGATACATCTTTTTTATTACCCCAGGGAAAGTTGCATCTAAGAACCGCACAGATTTGGAAATTTTAAAGCACAACTGGAAATTGTGTCCTCAAACATTCCTACTCAGATTTCTTGCCTTCGAAGCAATGCTTTTGTTGCCCATTATGGTTGCACTCCAGAAATATTCAAGAAATTAGCAAAAACAAAGAGAGAAAAGTGTCCAAAATTTAGAAACTTACAAACACTACCAAATCATATCGAATGCATTACTTTTAAAGAGTAATCATACTTATAGTTATAGATAAAAAAAATCATTTGAAAAATGGAATTTTACCAACTTAATAATCTACTATGTCATTAATGAATTAGAAACTTGCCTCACGACACGGATAAGATCTTTGAGTGCCATTGTAGTGTTACACATATTAAAAAAAAATATTACCAACTTAATAATCAACTGTCACTAATGAATTAGAAACTTGCCTCTTTCAAAAAACGACACGGATAAGATCTTGGGTGCCATTGGAGTGTTACACCTCTAGACATGAATTTAAAGAGTAATCATACTAGATAAAAAAAATCATTTGAAAAATGGAATTTTACCAACTTAATAATCTACTATATCATTAATGAATTAGAAACTTGCCTCTTTCAAAAAACGACACGGATAAGATCTTTGGGTGCCATTGTAGTGTTACACCTCTCGACATAGTAAAGATAAAAAAAATAATTGAATTAAATATTGGAAGAGAAAATTAAAAAATCTCAAACATGACTCCATTTCCAAGTTAGAATAAAAATAATTTGACCTCTACATTTAACTAGGGTTCTCTAAAATTATGTTGAGAACAAGATTGGAAAATAATCTTAGTGATGATCATGATAAGATAAATCCCAACAATGGCATTTTGTCAAATTTTGACAAAATATAATTCAACATGGTGTCATACCCTAAAGACTCTAAGATAAGTCATAAAAATGCCAAATGAATTTATTTCACCAAGGATGTTCCTGCATTAATCATTTCTCATTGTCACTAATGGTGCTCCACATGAGTGCTTCCTTCTATTATCATAGCATCTTCATGATGCATTGCCAGTTCTCATTGTCTTCAATATTACACTTGCGTCCCTTCAACCAAACATATTTGCAACTAAAGCAAACAAAACTCTTGGAGTAAATGACCCCTGTAGCAAGGCTTACCATCCTTTATCTAGATGGAGAAAATAGATCAGTTAAACTTCTGAGTGCTTTTAGCTATCTTTTTCTCCTCAAGCTAGTACTAAAGAATTGTCCTATTATTAAGCTACCAACAACCTCTGATATGCTTCGTGAGTATCTTCTTTCAAAGCCTTGAGAAACCCTTTAATGGACTTCAAACCATCAATATGAAGAAATAATTCCTGCGAACCAACTGGTCTCTTCGTGAAGAAATAATTTAACTTTAATTATATGCCACTATACCTTTCCATTTCATATTCTCAAAACAAGTAGTCCTCCTAGGTGTAAACTTTATATCTCAAAGCTTTAATAAAAATATAGGCCAATGACTAAAGGTCAAGCTCAACCCCCATTGTATGGGTTTTTCTTGATGCAAGGTATTTAGTGAAAACCTTGTGGTTCACTGCAATCTAACCAAAAAGAGTTTATTCCAACAAAATGCAATCACAAATTTATTCCAAAGTGGTTATTTCTTGCCTTGTCTACTTCCATTTATTGGCCAATCATTTTTGGCCAATGAAATGTTGCCGTTAATTGCCAATTGGGATATTGATGTTTTGGTAACCCTCAATAAGTGTCATCAAAAAAAAGTATAACTTGTCGAACCAAGTCATTCGCTTAATCACTTTGCTACAATCATACAAATCAGTAATATAATTCTTCTTTATTAGCCTTTAATTAATAAACGTGTACTGCTACTTCATCCAATATCCTTTAATTAATAGGATTGTAACCTCCACCACTAGAGTCTCTTAGAAAAAGGTTTTATTTAAGACCATGGCATATAACTTTCCTTTCCCCAATTACAATTCCTTTATGACTTTTTCCAACAATAATTAACTTCTAATTTTCTATTACATTCCCCATGAGTATCCAACATCAATCCATATTTTATGTCCATCCAAAAGGCCAAGATCGTGCATCTCATGCTGCTATTATAGACCCTATAAACAAAAATGAGTAACCACTATTGTAAACCCTAATCCAAATTCCTAGACATATAATGTTTAAATCCGAATTGTATAACTAGAATCTAAAATTCTGAATTTTCAAATAGTTTATCTGACTTTTTTTTGACATACAAATGCAAATTTTGGATGAAATATCTAAATATATTGAATCGTAAAAAAGGTGATATTTTTGAAATAGCAAATTAAACATTAGAAAGTAGAGATTTCTTACAAAGGTATGGGGCAATACTTCAGGTATAGGAAGGAAACTACACTTTTCCAAGGCATAATCTCTTTGGACCTATTCATAAAACTTCTTCACACAAACATGTCCTGCTCTAATACCTTAAACTATTTTATAGGTAATTTCCACTTAAACTTTGCTTCTTACAGAAAAGCTTAATTGAAAACCCCACAAACATGAACATCAAAAATAACTACAAATATCTCCAATAAACCAACTGCCTGGTTCAAATGGACCCAGAAATTTATTGAGGGACAAATGTTCCACCAATACCAAGTATTAAAGATGATTATACCTAAACACCATAGCATAGATCAAATCATATGTATTGGTTCTTTGTATCCTTGGCTTCCTGAAGAAGTAAGCCTAGAAGACATATTGTATCTACTATCAACTATGTCTTGCTGGAGTTCTATCACAAGTTAGAAGCTGAATCAAATGTCCTCGGGTACTGTACACAGTCAAGTAATGGTTTGAAACTAAGTCAGCCTTGAGTTCAAACTAAGTATATTTGTATCTAGGTCTTGTATTGGATACAGCAGAGTTGATTCTGAAGGCCATACACAATATATAATTTGGTGGTACAACAAGTACACAACTCCTTATGCCAGGATAAAGTAAGTAAATGTGATACAAAATCTGTTTGAATTGTTCAGTATCAAACCAGATCAATCTTGCCATTGCAATTTTGGGCAGAATGAAGAACAGTGGAAACTATGTTCTGTGACTAGCATCACCGAAAATAACGAACTCTTCTGAAGGTCAACAATATTTAGATTATTTAATGATGTATGGCTACACTTGGGACTGCAAATTGGGTATGAACTGTAAGAGCTACGAAAGCAAATTTTTGGCACCAAGTGCAGTGATGGATTGTAGAAATAAGTGTAATTTGCCAGAAATTGTGATAAAAGCACAAGGATCATTTCTTTTTCAGGGTTGTTAATTAGGGATGGTTTTGACACATACATACATATACATATATATATATATAGCAAATTGAAAATTAAGGAATCTGCAAGACCATGAGTCTCGTACAAATCTAAACGAGAAAGGTCATTTCTCATTCGTATTTGTTGATAGTTTCATGATGGAAAGCTTGAATTCTTAATATGAAATTCTCTTCTACAAAGATGGTTGCTTTTAATGGCCAATCATGAATTTGGTAGCATGTAAAAATCAAAATGATTAGATTATTCTGTGTGGTGTTGAATTCGATATCAGTTCAGGAGAGACGAAAATGACATGAAAAAAGAACTAGAGAACCAAAATTATTAGTTCTATTCATATACCAGGATGCAATCTGTCCTCCAAAAGACAAGTTTTAAAGTAGAATACACATAGCCACAAATCATTTGTGAGATTTTATGTAATTCAAAATATTCAATGAAAACATTCCAAATAAATGTCTATGAACTGTAACTTAGCTCCTTGGGCATGAAACACCAAGGAGTCAATACAGCTCTTAAAAGAAAAATGTCTGCATATCTAGTGCTGAAATCACCATAAACAAGTAGCTCACAAAAAAAATTGGTAAATTTGCACATGACAACTCTTGATTAGATTAAGATCAAGCCTTAATCTTAACCAAAAGCAGTCATTAAAAAAGCCTGCAAAACCTAGAAGCTGGAGAACTCCTTAGTATACGTCATGCTAATGCCATTTTTCAACCGTCAAAAACAGCTCTCCAGTCTCATTTGTAAATGATTCATATCTGCCAACCATGTCGATCACATTCTATGTCAAATAAAATCATTTGCACAGTTCATTCATGAACAGGAATGAAGGATAAAATCACAGTAATGTTTCAAATTTTCAGTTTACAAAAAAAAATAGAAATTGTAACAGCAAAGCTGCTGCTCCCACAAGGTAATATTATGTCGGAAAGCAAAAGCTACACAAAGCAAACAGGGATCATTTAAAAAACAAAATAATAATTATGAAAAATCAAAAACAAAAAACTTTAGATGTTTTTAGATACCCCAATAATTGGAATATCTATAATCAGTACTCAGTATTCTTGAGAGACATCCACTCTTGCAACAATAAAGTAGCCACAATATTCACAGAGGCTCAGAAAATAAGCGCTAGAGCCATGTGACCTGGAATGGGAAACAAGCCAAAAATCAATTGACACTATGGCTTGTAGAGCATGTGATCTTGATCATTGTGGCTAATCTCCGAAGATTTTAAGCATAAAACCTGTAGTTCAACAACACCTTAGGAGATGCCTGCCTACATATTTACAAGGACTGGATATGGATTAAAGAAAAAAAATATTGACAAAAATATGTAAACATCTTATCTAAAGCAGAATTCACTCCGAAATAAAGATGGATGCAAAAATAGGAGACCAAAAACACAAAAATAATAATACTTAATTATTCAATATAAACATATGAATGCAATTGCACTATCAACTCTTGAGTTGTACAAATCGGCATAAAAGGAAAGGCACTGTTGTCATGATTGAATAGTTACGGACAACAAGGGTAGAAGTTAAGCACTAATTAATATTGCAAACTTTAAAGAAACATTAAAAGAACAGTTGTAAACAACGATTCTAGCCTGAAAGCCAATGGTACGGTGTACCAGATAAAGTGCATATGCATATGGCGTTTTGGTGATCATTTCACATATGCGCATTTAGAGATTTGCCCCTACATAAATATTCATAATCTGACAACTTGCAATAACAAGAGATCCAAGTCATCACAGAGCTGTGTGGCACCTGGCAGCTAGCTCCCTTACAGAACTTATACTTAGTAAAGGGAAGACACAACTGAATACTCAATCTTCAAAAGATGGACAACAAAAGCAAATTGAGAAACTGATTGATAGATAGCTAGCCCTGTCCATTACATAGAGATCTACCCATAAAACTTGTCAAAACTAACCTACTGTAACCCCAGATGCGAATATAACAGATTCAAATTTTTTTTTAAACATTTGAACTCACAAATTATTTCAGAAAAATGTCATAATTTAGTCAAAAAAACCTAAAAGTCTTTGAATACCACATAACAGTAATCATACTCATGCAATAAAGCTCCAATCCTTGTATTCCAAGAATAATAATTCATGGAGCTAATAATATATCGTGCCACAACCATAACTAATACTGTCCTCTTGTTCCAGAAGCAGGGTTCTCATTGCCATTAAGCAGATATTTATAATGCTGTTCAAGGGCTTGAGGTGTATTGATTATAGGAGGCATTTGTAAGAACATGATACAGAGATTGAAATTCCCTCACTGCAATAAGATAACCCATATATCCACCAGATCTGTTGCAAGGTTGTGATGCAGCAATAATGAGGTACATTTTTGCTTAAACTATTACAGAGAATCAACAAAAATACAGGAAAACAGAATAAAAAAGCAACAAAAAAGATACATCAACAACAAAAAGAAATTGAAGCACATAAGGTGTAGATGAATTGGCAAAGCCCACAGTTTATTCTTGAGCTTGGTCAGGAGGTCAAGACCTGATTGGTTAGAAAATTTTAACAGCATGTATGTACATTAAAGTGAAGAAGTTTTCTTGTCCCCACAACAAAAGTATCATGAGGGCAATAGTGTATATACCATACAATTGCCATACCTTTGTCCAAGCATTTGAGACAATGATAATGGGGGATTGTTGTAAGAGCATGACACATGCAAATTTCCTCACAAAATAAGGCAGCACATGACTCCAATAAACATATGGCATGGTTATGTAGTAATAATGTGATAAATTTGAGCCTAACCATACTTACAAGGTATAGGATTAAAGGATGTTATTAAAGCTTACACCACACTGCAATAATGGTGCCTGTCATAACCAGCCAGAATATGCAACAAAAAACAAAGAAAGCAAAAAAGATAAAAAGTAATTAAAGCTCAATAGGCACCTGAACTACAGAAAAAAATTAGTTCAAATAAAAATGAAAAAATAAAGTCCTCTATGGCAGAATGAATCATAAAAATCGAAGTTGTGCATTAGAGCTGAACAACACCTGAGCTCCCACGATTAACTCCAAATCTTGGACACTGCATAACAACAAAAGAACAAGGCCACAAAAATAAATTGTGACCTGGAAATACAATGAACAAATTATAATGGCAACATGTGGTCACTGATTACTGACCTGCTCCTTAGTATCTTTAACAAATGCATGCATGCCACATCTGACACTGTGGTTATGTATCATTACGGTACTTCTGATATGTTTGCCACAAACTAGGCCATCCTCAGTCTGTGGCTTCTTGCTTGAACATACCTAGTTTTTACTATATTTGATGTCAGAAAATATGCTACCTTGCACCATGCTCCATACTCGTATACACAAACAATAACTCTCCAAATAATAAAAACATGCCATAATGAATCATGCAGGCAAATTCACAAGTGAAAGACACTAGAGGATTTATAGACCGAATTCTGAAAAAAAAAATCGGAGATAGCAAATCTGAAACCAAAAAAAATGAAACAAAGGTTCATCCTTGCCAAACAACAAAGTATAAACATCCAAAAAAAAACAATTAAGTCTTATATTTGTAAATCTTGGTTTGTTGAATCTAAAAAAATATAGGTGGGGGTGAGGATTAGGAAAAGAAAGACAAACCTAGGATGGGTAGTAAGACCGCATTCCTGGGAGGGTCCCTCCTGGAGGAACTCTTAATGGTGGCGATGCTCCTGGATGTTGATTTTGATAGGACGCAAGGGCTAGGGCATATTGACTGGCTCCTTCATATGAAGCATTTTGGGCAACAGACGAACTTGAAGGAATGCCATAGAGTGACGATGCACCTCCAATACTGTTATACCCAGAAGATCCGTATGTATTAGCACCATAACCACCCGTACCCAATGGTGCACGAGCAGAAAGGCCTTGTAGAAGAAGTTCACGGCCTAATGATGGCTGCATTGAAGTGTTCAATGAATGATAAGGGAGACTTGCTGCAACCAGATCTCTTGACAAACTTGGAAACGCAGCATCATTCAAGCCATAACTACTTACAGCCGCAGCTGCTAATGCAGATGAATCTGCAACAGCAGCTTGATGTGCCACAGAAGCTGGATTTACCAACCCATGGCCAAAACCATTATATGGCACAGAAGAATCCAGAGATGCTAGCTTTAAATTGCCTGTGGAATGTGAATTGGAAAGAGTTTGTCCTGAAATTGTTGTTGCACCTTTTTGCTTCTGTCCATCAGTGGACAATTTACAAAATAACTGATTGCCATCTATTGATTTTACAGGATCCTCTGCAGCTTTTCTGCTCGCTTCAACTGTCTTGTATACAATTAGTGCATATCCTTTGCACTTTCCAGTTGTCTTATCATAACCAAGTGGCCCTTCTTCAATATCTCCATACTGGGAAAAAAAGTTAAGCAATTTGGCAGGTTCCATGTCTGTAGGAACATTACCTATATAGATCCTCCTAAGTGCTACATCTGAAGGAATGGATTGGACGGTCTGCATATGCTGCTGTATGGGCTGAATGGGCTGCTGCATAGGCTGTATAGACTGCTGAATGGGTTGTATGGGCTGCTGCAAGGGCTGAATGGGCTGCTGCAAGGACTGGATAGACTGCTGCATGGACTGAATAGGGTGCTGCATAGACTGAATGGGCTGCTGCATGGTTTGAATAGGTACAACAGGCTGAATGGGCAGCACAGGTTGAAATTGTTGAAATTGTTGAAGTTGTTGCAGTTGTTGTATCTGTTGTTGCTGTTGTTGCAGCTGTTGTTGCTGTGGGTTTCCAATAGCAGCTAGGTTACTAACAGTCATTCTTCCATCTATTTTCTTGCTGGGTTCCTTTAGTGCCTCCAAAGCACCATCAACATGGGCATATGTAACAAACCCATATCCCTTGTTCTTACCAGAGGCCCTGTCAACAACAACATTCAAATCCTCAAGCTCTCCATGCTCGCTAAAGACAGATCTAACTACCTCTGCAGTGGTATCAAGACCCAATCCTCTAACAAAAATTTTTCTTCGAGATACATCCCTATCTGCAATCTTCCTTGTCTCTTCCAAAACATCAGGATGCCTCACAGCAGCATGTTTTGCAATCTCAAAAAGTTGTTCCCGAGTTAAAGGCTCCATCAGTTTGACAACATCTTCTTCTCTAATCTCTGGGGCATCAGAATCCTCAGACTCTTGACGACTTCGCTTCTTTCCATCCATTTCTGCACCACAAGATGGGGAACAATTTCAGCCAATGCCAATCATCCATTCGACCTTCAAACAATTTTTTGGGTTAAACAAACCCAAAAGCAGGATTTGCTCAAACACCACATCACATTTGAAATCATTACACAAAATCAGTAACTTTTTCAGTGACAAAATATAAAATTTTGTTTGGTTCAGGATTTTAGTCCTGGAGTGAATTGTTTATTTGACATATGCCAGATAGGAGATTACCATTTTGGCTAGGTATGATGAAACCAACCTACAGGGCAACTACATTCTCTAGACAGGCATTATAGAGAGACAGTGGCAAAGGGAATGGCCACTGAGCACCTGATATTTAAACAAAGAAAAACCTATGCATCTTTTAAGTATTGAGAAATTTCTGGACAGATTTTCAGCATGTTACGGAGAGTCTAACAAACAAAGTTTGACCTCTTGAGCATGCGCCATATGTAATGTAACCAGAAAAATTACAAGACAGGTTTCGGAGGAAGCTTAATTGAATGACTTGTGTTTCATTTTGACACAGTAAAACCAAACATGCTACAGACAAAATTGAGCATGTATAGGCACAGTTGATATCCATATCATAATACTAAAACGTTATATGCAAGATCTCTAAAGCCTAGACTTTATTGAGACTGGTACTGAATTTTGTTTTGATTATGGAAGCAGTGAACATGTTATACTTGTACTTAAACTTGTTTCCTGCCGTTTGGTATGCCAATCAAATGGATTTTCATGGGAGAATAAAAGAAAAAAAATGTTAACGCTTTTTTAAAGACAAATACTTTTTCATAGACCTGTAAACCTGTTTATCTATTAAAAAGTACTTATCCTTTTATTACTGGACGGAGCCAGAACCTAAAGTTACACGATACAATCATACAAGGTTACCATTTTCATCGCTGGTCAGTTCTCCCTATAATCAAATGATCCCTCCATTTTTATAACAATCTGTGTGTGGTACCTAATGGGTTTGAAATGGTGACCTCGCTCTCACTCGACCAGCGTAATGCACCCGAGTACCAAAACTGAAAGACCCATTTACATAAAGTTTTAAAAATTAGAAAATCCTTTTTCGTTTTTTGCTATTCTTCTAATCCCATCTCTTTTTTTAATTGCCCGAGTTTTTCCTATCTTCAAACTAATTGAACTGAAAAGAACAAAACTCTGTCCACCACATTTCTGCATAAGTGCCATGCTACTGAAAATTTTATCGATAGTATTTGATCAGACGAAGTCTATCACATAGCAGCTAAATAGCAATTAAGAAAGAAGTCTTAGTTGGCTTTTTTGGATTCGAAAGGCCTGGAAACGAGTTCCAACTAAACCAAATCCTGCATCTTATGGATGTGACCGTTATGCTACTGCGCTATAGTTCCAAAATGGTAACTTCTCCTAGTTGTTTACGCTAACGTCCAATTACTCTAATCCAAATAAAACATAGATTGTTGCTTCAACAGTTAAACACAATGCAAGATAGAATGAAAAGCAAGCCCAATAGAGAAAAAATTGACATACCCCAGATTTTGCTGAGACGCTAAAACCTACCAATGTTTTTCTTTGCTCTGAACCCTTATTCAGTGGGAGGTCTCTCTCAATCGACAGAAATATTAAACCCTAGCCCCAAAAGAAGCCCAAACCCTAACAAATGCTTCCCACTTCCAGACGTATAAGAAATATATCAATCACCGAACCAAAATTCACTTGATATCTTGGTTAAATTACAAGTTACTCGTCCAGAAAAAAACAGAAAGCACCGGAATTCATTGATGAAATCAGATAGTCTAACTCATCACACTAAAGCAACGATTTTTCAATTTTATTTTTGTTGTCTAAAATAATAAACTAATACCCACCTCGCCAATTCAGAAGCCGCAATGACACGGCCAACACTCAGATTAAAGAAAAGACTTGCCCGCCTGGAATTCCAGGGTTGTAAGGAGTTAAGAAGGGTACAAATAAAAAATAAAATAAAAAGGTAAATTTAAATTTATTTTTTTTAAAAGCAATAATGTGGAGAGTAATATATGTACCGGTCGATATAGCAATTGTGCATATAATATCCAATCTTGTCATATATTTATACTATTAATTGTAAATAAATAATCTACGTAAATTTAAAAAACACCAAAAATTGGTCAAAATGGACCAATACTTGAACAAAGATAACCTATAAATGTTATATAAAAAAGACATAAATACATTCATTAACAAGTGAAATAAAGCATTTTTTATTTCAAATAAAATATCATAGCTATCCACTATAAGTGTGTCATTTATAAAATAAGATGCTCACTAAAACAAGTAATGTTATCATAGTGAAAAAATGTTATTCTTATGCGTACAACTATTGGGGTAGCAATGTATATGCATTAGAGTATTTCATATTAATAATTTGTCTTATCACATATATAAAAGGTGAACACAATAAATACCTTGTTTTTTCCCAATAAATGGGAGGGATTTTCCAAAAGTTAAAATGTTCAACAATTGATCCCTTTGTGTTCAATATAAGTTGTATTTTATATAATAATATGTTGTTTATATAACAACAAATAGTTTTTTGTGTTCGACTATTGGCTCTTTGGTGTTGGATATAAAAGTTCAAGATAACACACATTTATGATTACTCATAGGCATTTGGTCCATTTAAGTTGCATATAAGTTATATTCTACATAAAAATACGATATTGTACTAATTACAAAGGATATTTTTTTATTCAACTACCAGGGATTTTTTTATTAAATTTTGGTCGAATCTTTTAAAAGTCATTTTTTGGACACTTCACAGTAGACGCATTATTTTGACGAGTTGCATAATGAGTCGCGTCTTCAAACCTTAGTTGTAGATAGTTAAGTGTTTATTTTACATTTCTAAAAAAGAATGAAGGTCTTACGATATTCCATGTGACAACTACATGTTGACGAAGTTAGCCCTAACGACTACTAGTCCCTCTCCCCTGAGTCACCTCATTACACTAAATTTTTGTTAGAGGGGGATAATTTTTATAATTAAATTATTACTTCTATTAAAATATATAACAAGTGAAATTGGAGATTGGATCGAATAGAAAGCTCTACATCTCGTGACTTGGCAGTGCTTGGTAGGGTTTGTGGAGGAGGTAGTAAGGCCTCCTCTGTGTTGGTAAGCCCCCTCTCTCCTTGTTTCTTGTTTTTTTTTTTGCATTTATTACGTCTTATATGGTTTGTGGTTTCTGTCTAGATTGTGCATGCGAAGGTTTATGATCTCCCATGGGAGACGATTTTGGAGGACGGGAATTTATTGCCAAGTGTCTGAGGGCCTCGCTAGACAAGGATGACAGAAATAATGTTAAATCTTTTAAAGAAGTCATGTTAGACTCAGATTTTCCTATTCCGGACGAGGCTAAGTTTGTTCTATTGAGTTGTTTTGGATCTGAGAGTGATGGCAAAGGCTGAAGAAGAGGTAAGTGCCCTAGCCCTCCCTTGTCCACTCTATCTATCATGCCCAATAAATTCATGGCTAAACCCATTGATATGGAAAAGACACGAGGGCCTCACTTAGTGATCCTGGGTTATAGCACGTGTGTTCATGGCATACTAAAGAATCCCTCTATTTTCAAAAAATATTGCCCTAAACTCCTTTTTTGTCACCCCCTCCCAATACACAACCCAAATTAAAAACCCCCCTATTTTCACCAAATATTGTATTTTTTCATAGTTGGAATTAAAAAACCCCCTATTTTCACTAATAGGCAAAATATTGCACCCTCGTTTTTGGGATATTAAACCCCCCAATATGAATGCACTTGATATAATATTGCTTAGCCAGTGAAGCACCGATGGGAAAAGATTAGATTAAAAGATATTTCTACTTTATTTGTGGTCGTGGAGATAGATAAATACCCTGCCAGGAAATTTATGGATGATTAGTTTAAAAAAAAATTGAGTTAAAAAATTAGGTTTCCATGTTTCGTTCTATTGAATGATATAGAAAGGATTATTTGTAATTTTTTTCAAAGATAACAAATCTTAGGTGAAGGTTATCAAAAAACAATTTTGGGTTGTGGGTAAATGCACTTTTAGAGCCCTAAATTGGTTCATGATGCGGACAATGATGAAATTCTTACTTTTTCTTGTCCTGGATGGATTCAAATTAAAATTCTACCACCTATTATGTGGAAATTTATTCTACATGTTATTGAGCCAATCAACAAAGTAATTAGGGTTGATAGTTCCCCTAATCTCATGTCGCACCTTGATGCCAGAGTCCTGGTCTCGGTTAACCCTAGTAGGGATATCCCCAAATTCATCAATATTAAATTAGATGATGAACCCATCTCATGTCTTTATTGAGACCCTTGGTGGGGTCAATGCATGATTCCTATGTAGACACGAGGGCCACATTAGAAGAAATTGCATGATTCTCTCCTCCAAGAGAGTGGCCAATAAGAATGATAATGGCAGTAAAATAGTAAAACAATTTATGTGAATAATGCGGGTATGAAGGAACCCCCCGCTAGTTTCCAATCATGTGGATTCCCCCCCCTTTGATGGATAAAATTGACTCCCTCAAGGAGGTTGTTAAAAAGGCCCTATCTGAGCCTCACAATGAGCCTCCTATGCTCTATCAAGTGGTTGAGTTTGGAGCATTCACTACTGAACCCCCTCCTCATTCTACGATCTTTGAAGCCATCTCACAACTCGAGGAGCCCCATAAAGATGGCTTTCAATTGTGGTCCTTGAATCTAGAAAGGTTAGGAGGAAGAACACCCAACAATTGGCCCTTGATAAGATTAAGGAATCTATGCGTAATAGGGGTAAAAATCCTTAAACAACCTCTCCCAATAATGGCTCTGCCTCAGTGCCCATGGATGACAATGTTTTTGATACTTTGCTTGAGATTGGATAAAATTATTTGGTTAAATCTATTGTGCATGACTTTAAAGGGTTAGAACATGCCACTATTGAGCTAGGAGGGGATGGGAAATTTACCTCACCCCTCCCCCTGAGTGATTCAGAGACCATTAAGGTCTCTAATAAGTTTGATATATTGTCTAAGGCACCACCTATGAATGTTGTCTTGGTTGAAAGCCGAGAGGCTCTAGATCCCCAAGGGGGTGAGGTAGATCCTCCCCCCCAACTCATTGGTGGACCGACACTTACCTCTTTTGTGTAGATAGTTAGCCCTGATGCCGATAGCGCCTACTTTGAGATCATTACTGCTGACCCATTTATTGGTAAATATAATCCTAATAACCTACCCACTCTCTCAAATCTTGGAGTGGTTGATGCCAATACCTGTAAGGAGTATAACTTAGATGACTTTCATGAGTCCGAGGTGGAGACAAAAATGGCCTCCAACATCTCGGTCACAAGTGGGGAGTTTGACCATGGTGATGATTCTTTACATGAAGGTGATCTAAAGGGGGGAGGGGGGATGTTAATGATCTGGCTGACAATGATCCTAACACCCACCCTGGATTGGAAAGAGGAAGGCCAATAGGTTCCAAAAATAAAATATCTCCTCTTCCTAAAAGAATTGATGAGAAGGCAAACTTCCCCAAATATTTTAGCAGTTTCAGGACTGCCAAGGATGCTAATTAAATCCCCTAGTTATGAAGTGCATATCTCATAATATTAGGGGACTTGAATCCCCATATAGGAAACACATCATTAGGAGATTTTTTGACCTTCACAAGAATGTTGACATTGTGACGTTCCAAGAAGTCAAAGCAATCAATTTCACCTTGGAGGTGAACCTCAATTTCATATGGAAGGATGAATTTAAAATCATTTCCAACCATAATAAGGGGAAAGGAGGAACTATCTTGCTAGTCAATCCTAAGTGGAGGGACTTTATTTCGAGTTTTGGCTCCTCTCCCTATAATAGATCGATCTGGGTAACCCTTAAATTAGGCAACTCTACAATTGGAGTCTATTTGATTTATGCCCCTAATGACAATAGGGAAAGATCAGATTTATGGAAGTGGATGAGTTCTCTCTCGGATATCCCCTAGATTATTGGGGGGATTTTAATATGTTTGAAAATCAAATAGACGAATTGGGAGGTGTGGGAATGGATTGGAAAGGGGGTGAAAAAATACATTGAGATAGGGTGAAGAGTTTAAAAGACCCTTTGATCCCCTAGAAGGATTGAAAAATGTTTACAAGAGGATTTGGTATACATGGTGCAACTTTCAAAAAGGCCACAATTGAATATATTGCATACTTGATCGGTTCTATGCCAATAAGGAATCTTTCTCTTTTTTATCTAGATGACAAAGGTATCATTGTTGTTGTGTGGCCATATTCACTTTCAGACCACTACCCAATTGTAGCTCACATTTGCTTGAGGGATAGTGTGCCTAGTAGGGCTATCAGTAAAGACAAGTTTATCTTAAATACTACTATTAGAGGATTAGGATGTACACATTGTTGTATTCATGATCAAGCATATTAATAAGTGGAACAATGACCCCAATAAAGTATTCGGAGGTGGATAGTGGTGTAGAAGCACCCTTCAAAGGGCTCCCACCATTTGTTTTTTATTGTGTCTTTGCTTCTTTATGAAGCCATTGTATATAAATTAAAGAGCCACGTGCTCATTGGTCCTAGTTGAGGTCTTAGGGTCATGAGTCAAATTTGAGGATTTCTTGGAAATAGAGAGTATGTGTGCATTTGAGGTGTTTAGGGGTCCTTCATAACATGGTGGTGTCCTTAGGTTATCCCAATGTGGCCCCAGGAGTCAAGAAAAGCAACATTGAGAAAGTTGCTCAAAAGTTGCAAAAGTTGCATTACAACTTTTAAAAGTTGTCAAGCAACTTTTCCACCATGAGGTCAAAATCTTTAATGTAGTGTGGACAACCCTAATATGGGCACATAGATCGAGGCAAAGGATCTATAAGTAATTGCAAACCCTAAGTTAATGGTGGGATGTCAGATGTTGTACGTCCCAAGCAAGTGACTTGACTGTGACTGCAATTTTGTTGCCAGTCGGCACAAATGGAGTAAAGAAAGATCTTTAATGGATTGATTTACGATAAAAATTGTGTGGAGTGTCTTCTATGGTGTAAATACTTTCATTTTGAGCATATAGATTAGGTTTTTGTTTGGAAAGTGTGGTGTGTTTGTAAATCTTTCGTAAATTGCTTCTCATTGCCCAATTTTGGATGGGTTTGAATAAATGGGTTCATAACTCCATTCCCCATTGTGGAATCGCCATGAAACCATGGGGAATGAGAGTACAGACCCTATACTATACTTCATAGCAAGAAGGGCCCTTGAAAATGCAAGGAGGCCATTTGAAGACCCATTCCTAGGTGAGACTGGACTGTGCCCGGCTAGGAAGGGTTAAGTTGCAGAGGTCTTGGAGAGCAAGGAAGGTCAGAGGAGGAGGCACCCTTTGGAGGAGTTGTAGAGGGGTGAGTGAAGCACCATTGGTGTGAAGGAAGAGCTTCCACCGATCTAGACAAGGTGGCAAGAGTACCAAACCTACACTGTGACCCTGACAGACCTAAAAACCCTCTTAAAGACCCTTAAAAACCTTAAAATCCACCTAGGGCAGTGTACGGACACTTGGAGGCCTAAAACCTGAAAAATCCTTGAGTCCTTGCCAAATAAATAGCAGGTCTTTTGGGAGGTTTCACAATCAAATGCATCATTTGCAAGAGGGAGCCCTAAAGGAACGGGAAGGAGGCCTAATTGGTCACAATCCTTGTAGCCCTATTTTGTAGGCAAAACACAAAATAGTGAAATCGGTAAGGGGTTGAAAGATTGAAACCTCTTGGGGGCACATGAATGGGTGGAAAAATAATGTATTAGACCTAACCTATCCTTGCTAAGACCTGGGAAGGTGTGGAGCAAGCCAAACCCTTATTAGCCTAAGTAAGGGTTCTTGAATCTCATGACCACGTGAGACCTTAGGAGTAGTTTTTCAACTTGTTGGTGGGTGGATTGGGCAAGGTCAGGGGATTACACAAGTAGGGAAGTCCTAGAGACCCTAGAGTGTGGTTAGAACACCTGGTGATCCAAGGCAAGGATCCAAGAGCATAGACTGAGCTAGTCTATCCCAAACCCCATCCCATCAGATTGGTATCAGAGCTAGGTAAAGATTTGGTAGACCGTGTATGTCTCTGTATTCTAGTGAATCAGTAGGTGAAAGCACAATGGTCACTAATGCAGAGCTAGCTAGGGAGGTAGAAGAGCACAAGGAGAAGAATAGACTCCTTGAAGAAGTTATGAGTGAGATAAGGGATAAGCTACAGGAAGCGGTGGATCAGAGGACACAAGGACCTTGGGGTGAGGACACCAAGGATAAAGGAAAGAAAACTATAGACATAGATGACATTATACCTGAACTAGATCCCTTGTTCAATGAAGCAAAGAAGAAGTACTCATCCTATGACCTAGAGTTGTATGCATTAGTGCAGTCTCTAAAAAAATGGAGGCATTACCTACTCCCAAAGGAATTTGTGGTGTTCGCAGACAATCGGCCTTTGAGTTATATTAACACTCAAGAGAAGCTTAGCAATAGGCATTTGAAATGGATGGAATACCTCCAATCCTTCACCTTCACCATCAAGCATAAAAAGGGGCAACTCAACATGGTGGCAAATGCTTTAAGCAGGAAGTTGTTGACAGTTCAAGAGTTACAGTTGCAGAGCATAGGAATAGAAGGTTTCAAGGACCTCTATGAAGGAGACGAAGACCTCTCATCAGCCTACGAGGTTTGCAAGGAGTTTGAGAACCATTTCCATGGTGAGTATGCATATTACACTCTCCAAAATGGTCTCTTGTTCAAAGGTAATCAATTGTGTGTACCAAGAGGATCCATGGGGGAAAACCTCATCCAAGAGAAACACAATGGTAGTTTAAGTGGACACTTTGGAGTCAGCAAAACCTTGGATTTAGTACAGAGGTACTACTATTGGCCCAAGTTGCCAAGAGATGTGAAAAGTTATGTAGAGAAATGTGGTGTGTGTCAAAGAGCAAAAGGAGGATCAAGCAATGCTGGTCTCTATCAACCATTGCCAGTCCCAAATAGGCCTTGGGAATGTGTAAATATGGACTTTGTAGTAGGACTTCCCAGGGCAAATACAAGTATGGACAACATCTATGTGGTAGTAGATAGATTTTCCAAGATGAGCCATTTCATTCCATGTAAGACTACACATGATGCTAGCTATGTTGCACATCTCTTCTTTAAGGAGATTGTTAGGATTCATGGACTCCCTTTAAGCATTATTTCAGATAGGGACAACAAGTTCATGGGATATTTTTGGCAAACATTATGGAGGAGACTTGGAACTAACCTATCATTTAGCTCAGCTTACCATCCACAAACTGATGGTCAAACTGAAGTCATCAATAGGGTGTTAGGCAACTTGTTGAGGTGTCTAACTAAGGAATATGGACAGACATGGGACCTAATCATTCCTCAAGCAGAGTATGCATATAATGATAGCGTAAATAGGACCACCGGTAGAAGTCCTTTTGAGGTTGTCTATGGTAGACATCCAAGGGGAGTGTGTGAACTCAGGGAACTTGGTTCCATGGAGATGAAGAGTAGACAAGCAGAGGACTTCACTCAAACCATCAAGGAAGTCCAAGAGCGGGTTAAGAAAGCCATCCTTGAATCCACTAAAAAATCAAAGGCCAAAATGGATGAGAAAAGGAGAGAGGTTCAGTTCAAGGTGGGTGACTATGTGATGGTCCATTTGAGAAAAGCTAGGATGAAAAGTGGTAAGCCTACCAAACTACAAATGAAGAGGGTAGGACCTTGCAGAGTTCTGGTAAAATATGGTGAGAACGCCTACAAGGTTGATCTTCCTTCAGACTTAGCCATTTCACCAGTCTTCAATGTTGTTGATCTAATCATGTACAAGGGTAAGATAGAAGGGCAGATTGAGAACCAAGCCAAGGTGCTACAAGACTTGGATATGAATGCCTTACCTCAAATGAAGCAGCCTCTAGCAAAGGAGATCTTGGAGTCAAGGGTGAAGAAGTCTACTAGACACCAAGTCTACATGGAGCACTTGGTGAAATGGGTAGGTCAACGTGTGTCTGAAGCTACTTGGGTGGAGGAGAGCAAGTTCAAGAAGCTTGGCATTGATCTGGCTCCTCTCACTCCCCTAATTCCTTAGTTTGTTTCTTCACAATCAAAAACAAATGGGCTCCCACCATTTGTTTTTTATTGTGCTCTTGCTTCTTTATGAAGCCATTGTATATAAAATAAAGAGCCATGTGCTCATTGGTCCTAGTTGAGGTCTTAGGGTCATGAGTCAAATTTGAGGATTTCTTGGAAATAGAGGGTATGTGTGCATTTGAGGTGTTTAGGGGTCCTTCATAGAATGGTGGTGTCCTTATTTTAGCCCAATGTGGGCCTAGGAGTCAAGAAAAGCAACATTGAGAAAGTTGCTCAAAAGTTGCAAAAGTTGCATGACAACTTTTTAAAGTTGTCAAGCAACTTTTCCACCATGAGGTCAAAATCTTTAATGTAGCGTGGACAACCCTAATATGGGCACATAGACTAAGGCAAAGGTGCTATAAGTAATTACAAACCCTAAGTTAATGGGTGGGATGTCAGATGTTGTACGGCCCAAGCAAGTGACTTGACTGTGACTGCAATTTTGTTGCCAGTCGGCACAAATGGAGTAAAGAAAGATCATTAATGGATTGATTTGTGAGAAAAAATGTGTGGAGTGTCTTCTATGGTGTAAATAATTTCGTTTTGAGCATATAGATTAGGTTTTTGTTTGGCAAGTGTGGTGTGTTTGTAAATCTTTTGTAAATTGCTTCTCACTGTCCAGTTTTGGA
The DNA here is from genome assembly GCF_030272615.1 of Cryptomeria japonica. NCBI lineage: Eukaryota > Viridiplantae > Streptophyta > Pinopsida > Cupressales > Cupressaceae > Cryptomeria > Cryptomeria japonica. The sequence goes on along the minus strand of NC_081413.1, from coordinate 15,993,775 downwards.
CAGGTTTGAATAAATGCGTTCATAACTCCATTCCCCGTTGTGGAATCACCATGAAACCATGGGGAATGAGAGTAAAGACCCTGTACTATACTTCACAGCAAGAAGGGCCCTTGAAAATGCAAGGAGGCTATTTGAAGACCCATTCCTAGGCGAGACTGGACTATGCCCGACTAGGAAGGGTTAAGTTGCAGAGGTCTTGGAGAGCAAGGAAGGTTAGAGGAGGAGGCACCCTTTGGAGAAGTTGTAGAGGGGTGAGTGAAGAACCATTGGTGTGAAGGAGGAGCTTCCACCAATATAGACAAGGTGGCAAGATCACCAAACCTACACTGTGACCCTGGCAGGCCTAAAAACCCTCCTAAAAACCTTTAAAAACCTTAAAATCCACCTAGGGCAGTGTATGGACACTTGGAGGCCTAAAACCTGAAAAATCCTTGAGTCCTTGCCAAATGAATAGCAGGTCTTTTGGGATTTTTCACAAGCAAATGCATCGTTTGCAAGAGGGATCCCTAAAGGAACGGGTAGGAGGCCTAATTGGTCACAATCCTTGTAGCCCTATTTTGTAGGCAAAACACAAAATAGTGAAATCGGTAAGGGGTTGAAAGCTTGAAACCTCTTGGGGGTACATGAATGGGTGGAAAAACAATGTATTATACCTGACCTATCCTTGCTAAGACCTAGGAAGGTATGGAGCAAGCCAAACCCTTATTAGCCTGAGTAAGGGTTCTTGAATCTCATGAGCAGGTGAGACCTTAGGAGTAATTTTTCAACTTGTTGGTGGGTGGATTGGGCAAGGTCAGGGGATTCCACAAGTAGGGGAAGTCCTAGAGACCCTAGGGTTTGGTTAGAACACCTGGTGATCCAAGGCAAGGATCCAAGAGCATAGATTGGGCTAGTCTATCCCAAACCCCATCCCATCAGATAGGAATGTAAATAGTCGGCAATGTCTGCTCAAAGCCATTGATAGGAAGAAAGTGAAAGATTATAGATTTCAGAGAGAGTCCTAATAGATAAATTACATAATATTAAATCCCTGATCTAAAAGAAGCCCAATAACGTTAGATTGACACACTCTCTGGCCCAAGCCAAAGATAGATTAAGGAATTTACAAAAAATTAAGGTTGCAGGGGCTAAGACCAGAGCAAGGCTTCACTGGTTACAACATGGAGACAAAGGATAGAATTTCTTTTTCAACATGCTGAGGCAAAAGAAATGCAGGGAAAAAATTGATACTCTGGATTGATGGTAGGGAGATCACGAATGTGGATGAGATTAAGGAAGAATTCCTCCTATTCTATTAGAATCTTTTTACTTGTGAGGACACCCCCTCCTCCACTGAGGCCAAAAACTTTTGCAGAAACCTTATTCCAAATCTTATTTCCAATGAGGATAGGTAAGTGCTTAAAAGGTCTATCACTATGGAATAAATCAACAGGGCCATTGGGGCACTTAAAAATGAGAAGGCCCCAAGACCTAATGGGCTTCCCATTGAGTTCTATAAGGCTAACAACAATTGGATTTGTGATGATCTACTGTGAGTTTACGAAGAAGCCTTTGAGCAAGGATCACTAGGCTCTGATATTAATAAAGGAACCATCAAACTACTACCCAAAGTTGGGGACAAGTCCCTGATTAAAAATTGGCGATCTATTACTCCGTTGAATGTTTCTTACAAGATCCTTACAAAAAATTTAGCCCTCAAACTTGAGGACATTTTACCTAAATTTATTCGCTCCACTCAAACTGGTTTCATTAAAGGCATATTTATTTTAGAGAACCTTATTACAAGTTGGGAGGCCATGGAATGGGCTAAAATGTCTAATCAAAAGGTGGTCATGTTCTTGTTGGACTTAAAAAAGCATATGACTAGGTGGAATGGAGTTTCATCATTATGATGTTTGAAGCATTTGGCTTTCTTAAAGATTTTTTCCAGTTTGTTCAGGTCCTACTCAAAGATGCCTCTGCTCAAATTGAAATCAATGGATCCACATCTCAAGTCTTCAAGCTAGGGAGATCCATCAGACAAGGTTGTCCTCTGGCTCCTGCCTTATTTGTTAATGCCTCTAATATTATTTTTTACTTGTTGAGGGAGGGAAATCTCTTACCCAAAGTTAGAGGAACTACCCTTCCTGACAAGTCCAATATGCTAAATATCCAATTCACTGATGACATTGCTTTATTTCTAGAGCTTTCAAAAGATAATATGGACTCATTGGTCACTAAACTCATAGCCTTTGGTGATGCTTCCATAGCTAGGATTTCTCAAACCAAATCTACTTTGTTGGGGTGGTTGGATCACCCACCCGACTGGTTGTGCAATTATGGGTACCAATGGGGAGGACCTAGCAAACAGGTAAGATACTGTTGGTATTTTGGATATGTTGCACTGGTTGTGTCATTGATGTCAACACTTGTCAACGCCTATTAGCACTTTGAGATCTTTGGTTATGTTCACCGACATGTTCAGCGACTTATGCATAGTCACTGATATCTGGTTCACTGGTAGGTTATATTGTTCACCGGCACTAAGGATGATATGTTATCATCTGGAGATTACTTGGTTATGTCGAAGACATTGTTTGGACACTTTATTTTGGTGATTTGATTATTGCTCTAATCAAGTTTGCATATTTGTTGTTACTGGCAAATAGGTCTAGGTAATGGACCGAAAAGCATTATCTATTCCAGATCAGCACGACACGTTATGGAGATGATTTGTTATTATTATAAATGCATTGAGCCGACATGATGCATCACATATTGATTCATTTGTAATTGATTTAATTGTAATATTCTTTGTAAGTTGACCTACACATTTGGTCTTAGGCTTTGGTATATATGTAAGATCTCGTTTGTGAGATTATCTAATGAAGGTGTGGAAGAGGATTGTAATAAGGTATATGCGAATATAAACAGAGCTATACACACAGACATCATTTGAAGATTCAAGGAAGGTTTGGAGAAAGCAATCAAAGCTTAATCAGTACTGAATCCAGCATTTGAAGATGTTATTTTGAGCAGTACATTATCATTGGATTTAATCATCCAATTGTAGTCAGTGTGACTTCCATTTTGTGATTGAGTAGTGAGCTCTAGGCAGTTGGCCTTTCTGCATGTGCAGACCCCATATTGTACACACATACTATCTACAGTAGTATCATCTGATTGTGGGTAAGGTTTCCAACTTTGGTTTTGTCTTTCTGTTTCATGCATTAAACTTTACCGGTATTGCAATTAACTATTAAATTGTTAACCGTCATGAAGTTTGGTTTACCGGTATTATGCATTAAGTTTGGTTAAGTTATATCTGGGTTGAAATCAATAGACAACTGATTCACCCCCCCCCCTTTCTCTCAGTTGCCTCTGGGTCCTAACAATTGGTATCAGAGCCTAGTCCTCTTTTTGCAGAAGTTTAACAGCTTGAGGAGATTCTATGGCATCTAACTATTTTAGGTATATGGAAGATCAGAATAGAGACACATCTGAATTGCATTGGAAAAGACATATGGGATGTTACAAAGAATGGTTATGTTGGTCCTACTCAAAGTCAACCTAATCCACCAACCTTGGCTAAAGATCATGAGAATGATTGCAAAGCAAGAGAAGCACTTTTGAGCGCATTGTCAGATCAGCAAATCATGGGATTATCAGACTGATCTACTACTAAAGCTATTTGGGACAAATTGGAGACATTGAATGAAGGTGATACCATAGTCAAAATTGCAAAACTAGAATGCTTTCGGATCAGGTATGAAAACCTGAAAATGGAAGAAGATGAAAGGATTTCTACTTTTATGGAAAGAGTAAATGAAATTGTTTTGGGTATACAATGTTGTGGAAGATCCTTAAGTGAAGATGAAATTGTTTCTAAAGTTTTAAGAGCATTGCCACTGACATATAAAATGAAAGTAACTGCTATCAATGAATTGAGAAGAATGCCTAATGCATCAGTATCTAGAGATACTTTAGTTGAAAAACTTTCATCTTTTGAACTTGAGGAATTTGGTCTTGTTGCTACAATTAAGACAGATTTAGATTTGAAGGCGTCATCATCATCTGCAAAATCATCATCATCATCTGAGAAATCTGATTGGAAAGCACTCTATGCTAGAGAACTCGAAGACATTAGAAGGGAGAATGAAGAACTTGAAGAGCTTGAAGCACTATTTGCAAGGAAAATGCCTAAAGGTCCAGTTGGAAGTAAGTATGAAGGTAAAGCACCATTTAAATGTTTTAACTGCAATAAAATTGGTCATATGGCATCTAGGTGTCCTGATAGACATGCAAGATTCAAAGAAGAAGCTAAAAGAACATATAAGCCTAACCCTGAATATTAGAGATACGGATTTGAGAAGGATAGAGATAAATCATGTTATTATGTTGATGAAGGAGTAAATGATGATTTTGATGAGGAATCGACAGACAATGGATGGGCTTTTGTTGCTATAACAGAAGATCAACTGACACCTACTATTCAACCAGTAGAGCAGGCCCTGGCAGCTAAAATTTAAGAAAAGGATGAATGGATCATTGATTCCAGATGTTCACATCATATGACTGGTGATAAAAGTAAATTCTTAACTTTTCAGGAGTACAATGGAGGTCTAGTAAGATTTGGGGATGATAAAGCTTGTTTGATTAAAGGAAAAGTCACTATATCTTTTGATGGTAAGCACAACACTGATAATGTTTACTATGTCGAAGGTTTGAAGCATAATCTTTTGAGTGTTGGTCAATTAGTTGAAAAAGGATTTCAGTTAAAATTCAAGAATGGTAAATGCAAAATCATGAACAAAACTGGTTTGGAAATTGCAACCGGTAATCAGACTATAGGTAATATCTTCCATTTGAATAACAATGAGAAAGCATGTTTGATTGTACATGTTGATAAAGTTGGTTATGGTATAAGAGACTTTGTCATGTAAATTTTGATTGCATTGTGAATATTAGTACAACTAAGGCAGTAAGGGATTTACCTAAGATTGTTAAACCTCACAATTCGATATGTAAGGAATGTCAATTTGGAAAGCAAGTTAGAACAACTTTTAAGAGTATTCCAGAGAAATCTAATAATCAGTTCTTGACTTAATTCATACTAATTTATGTGGTCCAGCAAGAACAAGAAGTCTACAAGGAGATAGATATTTTATGTTAATCATTGATGATTATTCTAGAATGTGTTGGGTTACTTTTCTCAAGGAGAAATCATAAGCTTTTGGGAAATTCAAATTATTCAAAGTGATGGTAGAGAATGAAACCGATAAGAAAATCAAATGTTTGAGATCAAATCAAGGACGTGAATTCACATCTAAGGAATTTAATACATTCTGTGAAGTGAATGGAACCAGAAGACAGTTATTAGAACCTCGGACACCCCAGCAGAATGGAGTTGTGGAAAGGAAGAACAAAACTATTATGGATGTAGCTAGAAGCATGATATTAGAATCAAACCTACCTTATGTATATTGGAGAAAAGCAATGAATACAACGATTTACACATTCAACAGAGTTCACATCAAAGGTGAAATCGGTAAGACCCCTCATGAACTATGGTTTGGTAATACTCCTACTCTTAAATATTTTAGAATATTTGGAAGCAAATGTTATATTAGGAGAGATGAGTATATTGGCAAATTTGATCCTAGAAGTGATGAAGGAATATTTCTTGGTCATTCGTCTAAGAGCAAGGCATATAGATGCTTTAACAAGAGATTGCACAAAATTATTGAGAGTGCAAATGTGAATATTGATGAACAGTTTAGAGGTAATTCAAGATCAATGGACTCTGAACCAACAATAGAGATAATCACAAATGAACCTACAATGAGTACACCGGTACATAATGTTGATCCAGTCACACTGGCATCATCTGAGAATTCTACAGTGACTGAAGAACAACAACAAGTAAATACACCCAGGTCTGTAAGATTGAATCACTCTAAAACTCAGATAATTGGGAACAAGTATCAAGGAGTTATGACAAGAGGAAGACTAGCAAATGAAGAGGTATGTCTAATTTCTCAAATTGAACCAGCATCGGTTATTAAGGCATGTGAAGATAAACATTGGATTAAAGCTATGGAAGATGAATTGGAACAAATTGAAAAGAATAACACATGGACATTGGTTCCCCAACCTAAAAACAAAAATGTAATTGGAACTAAATGGGTATTCAGAAATAAACTTAATGATGATGGTAAGGTAATAAAAAACAAATCGATTAGTATGTAAGGGATATTCACAAAAGGAAGGAATTGATTACAATGAAACCTTTGCACCGGTAGCTAGAATTGAGGCAATCACACTATTCTTAGCTTTTGCAGCACACAAGAACTATAAAGTATATTAAATTGATGTTAAATGTGCATTTTTGAATGATGATCTTGAAGAGGAAGTTTACATTGAACAACCTGATGGATTTTCTTTGACAGATGACAAAGATATAGTTTGCAGGTTAAGGAAAGCTTTATATTGATTAAAGCAAGCTCCTAGAGCTTGGTATGCTAGATTGGACAAATATATTTTGAATATTGGATATGCTTAAGGTAATGCTGACAATAACTTATACTACAAAGTGACTAATGATGACATCTTGGTTATTGAAGTTTTTGTTGATGATATAATTTTTGGAGGAGAAAATGGATTGTGTAAAGACTTTTCTAATAAGATGCAGGAAGAATTTGAAATGTCTATGATTGGAGAGATAAAATTCTTCTTAGGATTACAAATTGCACAGACTGATAATGGTATATTCATAAATCAATCAAAGTACTTGAAGGAATTACTTAAGAAATTTGGCATGGAAAACTCTAAATCGGTAAGTACACCTATGACTACAACTGATAAACTATCTTTAAAAAATGAATCAACACCTGTTAATCCGACAAGATACAAGTCTATGATTGGAGGTTTATTGTATTTGACACAAACAAGACCTGATATTATGAATGCAGTATGTATTGTTTCAAGATTTCAGAGTAATCGTAAAGAAAATCATGAATCGACAGTGAAAAAGATTTTTCGGTATCTACAAGGCAAAACAAATCTTGGTTTATGGTATCGTAAAGATGAAAATTTTGATTTAAGTGCATAGACAGATACAAATTGGGCAAGAGATGTAGATGATAGAAAGAGCATCACCGGTGGAGCATTCTTTCTTGGTAGCAGACTAATTTCATGGCTGAGCAAGAAACAAAGTTGCACATCTTTATCAACAACAAAATCAGAATATGTTGCAACATCAACTAACTGTACCCAAGTATTATGGGTTAAGAAAATGTTGAAACATAAAGCTAAAATGCAAAGAACCTATAACCATTTACTGTGATAATATGGTAGCAATTGATATATCTAAGAATCCAATATTTCACTCTAAAACTAAACATGTTTCTATCAAATTCAATTTTTTGAAAGAGAATGTTGAAGCAAAAGAAGTGAAATTGGTTTATGTGAATACTAATGAGAAGATTGCAAATATTTTTATTAAGCCTTTGCCTAAGGAAACTTTTGAATATCTCAGAGAGCAGCTTGGAGTTATACCTTCACCGGTAGAGACTTAGACAGTTGATGCTTAGCATCAAACCGACAAAATTAACAGAGAAATCTTTTTTTCGGCTTTGACAAGGAGAGCTACTTCTTAGGGGGAGTAGTTGGATAAATTGGATAAGTTGGTATTTTGTAATAAGTTATATGAACTATTTATCTGGTTTTTGTATTGCTTTGGCATTTGATGTCAAAGGGGGAGAGATATCTATGGAAAAACACATTAACTTTTGGGGATAGATTATTCATTTAGGAGAGATTGTTACTCTCTGTATCTGTATTTTGATTTCTGGATAATGATCTCTTTGGGAGATTGTTAGTTTTTGGTTTTTGGCATTTCTGCTTTGGCACTTAGATGGTTTTTCCATCTTGTGTTGCCATAAATGCCAAAGAGGGACATTGTTGGTATTTTGGATGTGTTGCACTGGTTTTGTCATTGATGTCAACACTTGTCAATGCCTATCAGCACTTGGAGATCTTTGGTTATGTTCAATGACTTATGCACAGTCATCAGTATCTAGTTCACAGGCAGGTTATATTGTTCACCGGCACCAAGGACGATCTGTTATCATCTGGAAATTACTTGGTTATGTCGAAGACATTGTTTGGACACTTTGTTTTGGTGATTTGATTATTGGTCTAATCGAGTTTGCATATTTGTTGTTGCCGGCAAATAGGTCTAGGTTATGGACCGGCAAGCGTTATCTATTTCAGATCAGCACATGTTATGGAGATGATTTGTTATTATTGTACATGCATTGAGCTGACATGATGCATCGCATATTGATTCATTTGTAATTGATTTAATTGTAATATTCTTTGTAAGTCGGCCTACACATTTGGTCTTAGGCTTTGGTATATATGTAAGATCTCATTTGTGAGATTATGTAATGAAGGTGTGGAAGAGGATTGTAATAAGGTATATGCGAATATAAGCAAAGCTATACACACATACATCATTTGAAGATTCAAGGAACGTTTGGAGAAAGCAATCAGAGCTTAACTGGTACTGAATCCAACATATGAAGATGTTATTTTGAGTAATACATTATCATTAGATTTAATCATCTAATTGTAGTCAGCATGACTCCCATTTTGTGATTGAGCAGTGAGCTCTAGGGAGTTGGCCTTTCTGCATGTGCAGACCCCATATTATACACACATACTATCTGCAGTAGTATCATTTGATTGTGGGTAAAGTTTCCCACTGTGGTTTTTCCCCTTACAGGGTTTCCACATACAAATATATGTGTTATGTGTTGTGGATGTTATTTGTCTTTCTATTTCATGCATTAAACTTTACCGGTATTGCAATTAACTGTTAAACTGTTAACCGACATGAAGTTTGGTTTACTGGTATTATGCATTAAGTTTGGTTAAGTTATATTTGGGTTGAAATTAATAGACAATTGATTCACCCCCCCCCCCGATCAGTTGCCTCCGGGTCCTAACAGATACTTGGGGATCTCATTCTCCATCTCTCCATGTTTGAAGGATATATGCTTGTGGGTCAGAAGCAAAATTGAATAAGTGGGATAAGCACTACCTCTCCCTACCATGTAGACTTCAAGTTTTGCTAGAAGATTTTATCCTCATACAACATTTATTATGCCTCGGTTTTGATTTTTAGCTATTATCAAGTCAATGATATTCAAAAAAGCATAAGAAAATTCTTATGGTTGAATGGGCGGGGTAAAAGAAATATGCACTCCATCAAATGGGAATGGTGTTGTTTGGAGAAAAAGATTGGTGGTCTGGGGTTGAAGTATCTCAAAGCTCATGGTATTGCCCTTGCTGCTAAATGGATTTTTCATGCTTTAGAAGGTAATGAACCTTGGAAGGTTCTTGTCAAAAATAACATTAGTCTAGTGGTGCCTAAGGATTCCAGATCTTTGAAATCCCTCCCCTTTTGTGACCTAATTGCTTGAAAATTTTGTGTCACCACCACAGGCTCCCTTCTGTTCAAATTCATTTGGAAAGCATGGGAATATATTAGGAGATGGATTTCCAATTGTAGGGTCAGTAGTAATGATCTCATTAGTGGTGAGAGGTCGTTGTGGTGGAATCTCTTCCATAAGGCAAAGCCTCTTGCAGTCATTCAAGGTTGTTCGGCCAAAAGATGGGCTAGTAAAGGTATTTGTTGTTTGGAAGATATCATTATTGATTACAATATTATTTCTTGGGCTGATTTATTTTAGAATTTTGATTTACCTACCTCTAATCGGAGGACCTATAATATGATCTGCGAGGTTTGCCAATCTTTGGAGCTCCCCAAAAGATGGATGGTGTGTAATGACAAGTTCCTTTCTTATACTTGGATAGATGATACTTTGTTAAAAAATATTAAGGCTAATCTTGTGTATAATACTATTAATCATAATCATAGCATTTTCACTCATGTTAATTCTACATGGTATTCTAATTTGTTTGATTCCCAGTGGCAAAAGGTTTTTAATAGGAATTAGAGTAGCCTCATAGCTCCTAAAACGAAATGTTTTAGATGGTTGTTATCACTTAATAAGTTGTTGGTTAGACATGAGCAACAAGAAGATGATATTTGTAATATTTGTAAAGTGGCTGAAACAGCTAGGCACATATTCTTTGAATGCATTATTGCTAGAGAAATCTGGCTTATGTTTGGTATCTCTATTCCTATCTTTGTTAATATACTAGACATTGTTTCTGGAAACATTTTTGGTGCTAAAAAAGATAGCAATTTGTTTTGGTTCATTCTTTCTTGTGAAACTCTTTGGTATTTATGGAAAATCAGAAACAAAGACAAGTATCAAGGTAGAGCTAGGGTTCTTATTGAGTCCTTTCAAAGACTCACCTATTATCTCATCATTTCATAGGTCACCATTGTGATGAGGCTTGTGAAGAATAAATTTGAAAGGTTCATTGAAGATGGACATACCAGATTTTTCACATCTAATCTTTCCCATGAGTATACCTGGAGCAGATCAAACATTGAGAAGACCTTGGATACATGACATACAAGTTCTTTCGTCAACATATCATCAGTGCCTAAAATTTCCCTACAATGGGTAAGAAATCGCAATCTCTGTAGATTCAAATCCATTCTAGTACTGTAGTAATCTAAAACAAGCTCAAGAAGTCATTGTTCCTCATAATAGGGAGGCATCCTCTTCAAACACACAATCCAAAGAAAAATCATTTGCCTCAATTTTGTCAAGTATGGAAAAACAAATGCAGTTAAGAGATCGAGGGAATGGATAATACTCACTATCAAAACTACCACTTTCTCCTAAATCCTATGGAAAAACATCAAACTCTAAACAACAACCAACTGTGAAACATCTTCCAATATTTGATGGAGCATTTGTTAGTGTTGGGACCTTATCAGAGGAAACATAAGACAAAGATGTGTTGCAGTGGCCATACAAGGATGAAGAAGTCCAATAGAAGATCAACAATGTCAGAATTCCCCATTGAAAAATATGGGAAAGGATTTAACATTCTTCAAAAAATAGGATAAATTGGAATAGGTCTTGTAGGAAAAAGAAAATAAGGTATCTCATAACCTATCCAACCTCATACTCAGCAGGCTACAGACAAATTAGGCTTAAGGTATGGACAATTTACTCTACCAAAGGATACATATTCTAGCCAACAACGAGAGGAATATGAAAACATACAAGAACAACTTGCAATTGAAAGGGAAGAAACATCTGTCACACAACAAGCACAAGCAAAGATGAAATGGCAAAAGAAGCAAGCTTCTAATCAACAAGAAAAATAAACTAAATGCACTTCCCAAGCAGCATTAACTCTTAATCAAAACAAGCAAGAAGCTAGTACAAATCAAGGAGAGCTGATAGCAAAGTTTACAACACTCAATCTCAGTCCAGAAGAAGCTGAATATAGGAGAAGAAAAGATATAGCAAGAAAAATAGAAGAAACAAATCAAATGCTATATGAACAAATGTGCAGATTGTAAGCTGCAAGTGAGACAGATTCTAATGAATGGGAATGGGATTCCTATCATAATGAAAAAATCACCTAAAGAAACTTGCTTTGAAGAAGATGTAGGAGTCAATGTCGTTCATACGTATGCAGGGCAAACATTAGGAACTAGCCCACTTGGATTAGAATCAAATTCGGTTGACTTAGGCTTAATCGAGGACAATCAGGAGCTACTTGCAAGAGGTCATTCTAACGAGAGTACCATTCTAGACATTGAAGTACATATTAAAAACTTTGACATCTCTATCATGACCCTTAATACCCTCAAAACATCTAAACCTGAGGACCCCTTACCTCTAATCCACCCTGAACTTATTGATTGGGAAAATGAAAGACGTACTACCATTGATACCTTTCCTAATGACCATGCCATATAATTATATCTTAATGCAATCGAACCCGCAACAACTTTCACAAGGAATTTCAATAACACATCTTCCAATCAAGTGGGTGCCAAATCTCACAAACGCAAAAGTGAAAATAAAGAAAACGATATCAGGTCTAATGCTGAAAACCATTCATTGGAAACATTAGACCACAAAAAAGTAAAAAGAAAGGACGCATCTAATGGTGAAAACCTCCTCGAGGCGCCAGAAGATGGGAGATTTGACACTTTACCTGAGTACTATCACGAAAGGTCATCAATTTTGATCGAACCAATAGAGACGGTTAACATTGGGACTGTATACACATAAAAATGGCTATGAGCAATTAAATAAATATTTTATATTTATTTAATAATTATTCTTCTATTAAATAGTTAATTTGAAAAGATTAAATTATTTAATTCATTTTTGTGTCTTTCTATTAATTAATCTAATTGAAATATTTTATTAATTAATTCATCTATTTTATTCCTCTAATTAAATAAATTTCTAATATTTAATTATCTCCTTCAATCAATTAAATATCTAATATTTAATGGTTATTCTCCTATCCTATAGTCTCAAATATTAAATGATTTCTTAAATTATTTAATCTCTTATCCAATTCACCTTCCATCTCCACTTCATCTTCCCTTTGCCAACTCATCTGTCATGTGGCTAAGGAAATTAATACTTATTAAATATTAATTCATCATTTATCTTCAACCTCCAAATTTAATGAAATATTGTGTACACACACATATTTCATAACCTTCTTCTATATTCTCTCCAACATCCCTACATCTTAGGAAGGACTTGACTCCACTTGTCCTCTAATGCCTAAATTTTCTCCAACCATCCCTAGATTCCCTCAATCAACAACCTAGTCAAGGTGAGATGAGTGACACTTGTCTTCTCCTTCCCCCTTTCTCTTAGCCTTCACCTTTGCTCGCATCCATCCAAATCTGCAGATCTGATCATGATTGTTGATCTGAGCCACATCATCTTATCCTCTCAAAGTCTATAAAATCACGAGTTTGAGTTGAGAAAGAGTTAGTCTTCAAGTGAGTTTTCAAAGCTAATCATTTGTGAAAACTTATGCATCTGTGAGTTTTAATCTTGAAGCAAGTAAACATAATCATTTAGTATAATCATTTTAGCATAGTCATTTAATATTGCATATCATAGTATCACTTAACTATCAGTTATCAATCCATTCTTCACATGCCATCTTGCAAGCTATCAGTGCTTGTCTGAGAGCACACCATCTACAACCAAGAATAGTGGAGTTAAGACACAATGAGACTTAAATCATGAAGGTAAAAATAATGTTTCATTTTAATATGTATTTCATGCAGTTTCATTGGTTGAGTTTGGATTTCTTGTTGCAGGTAGTATTTTGATGATGAAATTCAAGTTGACACATTTTGGCACCCACAGTGGGGCTACAGGACCTCGCATATACTTTTAATATTCTCGCAAAAACAAAGTTAATGTGTTTTTAATGCAGATTCACGCATGTGTGAATTCTGACAGCACTTTTGTTTGATAGGTTAGTGCATTTAATCTTCAGGTTAGCACATCTATCATGTAGGTTAGCGCTTTGTCCAAGAACCCACACATTTAATCTTCAGGTTAGCGCTTTGTCCAATAACCCACACATTGAATCTTTAGGTTAGCGCTTTTGTCCTTTAGGTTAGAATTTTTTGTCCTATAGGTTAGCACATTTGTCAATTTGGTTAACACTTTTGTTAGATAATTCTCGCTTCTTACTCTATAGAGCAATGCTTTTGTAGTGCAGGTTAGTGCTTTTGCCCTGTAGATTAGCACTTTTGAGGTGAAAGATAGCACATTTGTTAGAATAGCGCTTTTATTTGCAACTGACAAAATTTCCTTGCAGGTCCGAATGTCCAAGAGCTTAATTTTTTCAAACTACTGATATGCATGTGCAGGATTGTGTTTAAAGAAATTTTTTTATGCATTTCCTCACCTAGTTAATTAAGAACTATATTTTGGAAAGTAACACATCATGTCTTGCTCATTTAGTTTAACTAGGGGGATAAATTGACAACATGCAACTTGCATTTTGAGTGACTTTTTAAAATAGTTGCACAGACTTTAAAAGGTTAAAATAAACTTGTGTTTTCTGTGCTTGATGAAGTAGTAGGTAAGTATGCTCTCACCATCACATGGTGTTCAGAAAACTAGACCTACTTTATTTTATGTATAACCTTTAGAGGGCCTACCTTCCCAAGCTGCCTTGAGGGGGCCAGTGAAAGGGGAATGACCCAAAGTGGAAACGGGCTAATACCAAGCCCTTCCAATCCACTCTAAATAAACCGTGTTTGTGATGAAAGTCCCAAACAACATGTGCTGATAAGTTCATATCGACACTATGTTTCCCCATAAACCCTATGGAGTGTAACCTCTATAGGCTGGGAACCTTTTGTATTTACAGAGCTGAAAGTGTCGCATGTATGGCCACATGACCAGAAGCCTTTACTAAAAACCACTTGTACTAGTTGCCAAAATCCTTCTAGTTGTTGGCGCAGGAGGTCAGACCTCTAAAGCGGCTCACACACATACGGTTCTTAGTAGAGATATAAATTTTTCCATGGGGAGTTCATGGAAACTGGTGCTTGGCTGCCCCGGAGAAGTGAGTGCCGAGGGTGGAGCCAGTGGGGTCAAGCATCTAAATATCTGCTTTGAATAACGTAGTCTCAGGGGAAACCCCATGTGAGATTCAATAATTATTGCCTGAGTCTGTCATAAGATTTGTACTTGCTTATGCATTTTATTTCTTAAACATTGTGTCTTCTATGTCTGTAACATGCTCCAAATGGTCAAAAATTGAAGAAAATCATTATCTAAGAGTAAGCAAAAATCCAACCAATTGCTGGAAAAATTGATCAAAAGGGTAGTAAAAAGGTTTTCCAACATTTAAACACCAAATCAAACTAAAGTTTCAAAACATCAGTATCAAAACACTTGGGTAGATTTGCCTCTAAACCATCACGTATTTTCAAACTAGTTCAACAACTGGATCACTAATCCAACAGACTATTCCCGAAAGGTTTCTATAAGCATAAACATTCAACAAGCTATTGATTCAAACATCTTAAGTGCAAAAGATCAACATCATTATCAAGTTTCTCACCAGGACATATCAAATCCTCTATCACGAAGCTTGATCAATTTATCCTATATTCATAATCTTGGATATATCTTTCCTATTTTGAAACTAGGTTATATCAAAATCAGAATTGCACCAACATTGGAATCAAACAAACTTGTAAACTGTCAGATGCTTATATGAATTTTAAGTATCAACTTAAGAAAAGAAAACCCAGTTATAAAGCTACTCAGTAAAGAATAAGATTCTTGTATATCAATCGCAAGATCTTATTAAAACATAGGACATTCCTACACCGCTTTCGCCATTATCTTCATGGCTGTGGAACAGAATTTGACGGGGAAATTTTGCAAAAAGATGTGCTTTTCAACAGAGAGACACTTTATCACAACGAACAAACAATAGTGGCAAAATCAACAAAGCATATCTTCCTAATCAATAATCACTTGTTGACTTTGTCCTTTGGAAATTTCATTTTTTTTGAAATAATCACATGCCAGTTTGGACTAGATCTTAATACGAACAACTTAGAAAATAACAAAAACAAATGGAGGAAGAAGATAATCCTGTATTCCAAATTTTTGGGTATACCGTTGTTGATGAAGAAGCAAACAATAATACCATTAGAGACTTTGAGCAAGATTTCAAATTTGATAGGCTAATGGAAAAATTGTTGGCAAAATAAAAAGAGAAATATCTCTTGATGTTGGTAAAATCTGGAGCTAAATTGCCACAAGATTTTAACATAGAAAGCTTAAAACAATATGCGGAGATAAGTAACACCCAGAACACAGATGATTCAAACAATGAAGATCTAAACAAAGAAGGTCATGAAGAGACGAAAAAAGAATGTGATGATACAAGAAAAGAGCGCAGCGATAAAAGAACTTACGAAAAAATAAAGAGAAGTTATATGGATAATCTGTTGTTAAACCTTACTCAACAAATGCAAACTCTACAACAATAGATGCAAGATATGGAAAATGGAACAATCTCCAAGAAATATTCATTGGAAGATATCTACCCATATCCTTTCGATAAAAATTTGAATATGGTACCATTTCCACAACATTGTGAGATCCCTAAATATGACAAATACGATGGAAAATCTGATCCTCGGGATCACATTAGGGAGCTTTGTACTATGAGTGGAATTTTCCCATGATGAAACCTACCTGATGCGTCTTTTTCCTATGAGTTTAAATGGACAATTAATGGAGTGGTTTTCAAGATTACCATTTGAAATCAAATCTTTTGAATAACTCGTGAATAGATTTATTTCACAATACTCCTACAATGTAAGGAATGATATAACAATGCTGGATTTATGCAATGTTAAAAAAAAGAATGGTGAATCTTTTATGATCTTCTTATAGCGATGGAAACACATGTTTAATAGGTATCCTAGAGATGTGCTTGATCAAGAAAAAATGGACATATTCATCAATAATCTTATCAGTGAAATGATTTATCGACTAAGAATGCAATGTCCTCCCTCCTTTGCCAAGATGATCAAGAATGGTCTGAAAATAGAGAACGCAATGGTAAAGAAAGGAGAGCTAAAACTTTACAATAATTATTACAACAACAACAATAATGGCAACAATGACAAACCCAAGTTCTAGTCAAAGAATAGGAATGACAACAATGGAGGAAATGATGATAATAGTGCTACAAAACAACAACCAATTTTTAATCCATCAAGTCAAATCCCAAGCAATAACAATCAAGAAAACAATAAAACCAAGTCCTTCTCCAATCTTCGAAGGAATTCACAAACATTGGAGAACCATTGGAATCAACTTTAAAAACTCTTCTTGCCAACAAAATGGTTGTGTTACCAGAAGCAAGAGGCTATGAACCACAAGTCAAGACAAATTGGTGGAATGACAATCATTTTTGTAATGACCATTGAAATAAAGGACACCAAATAAATGATTGTCAAAGATTGAAACACCTTATCCAAGATCTAATCGCTAATGGAACTATCACAGTGGATAGCCATAAGACAAATGAATCACACCTAGTTTGGAAAACTCCACTTCCGAATTATGACAAAGGTGAACCATCCCAATTAAAAGATGACAAAGGAAAAGCCAAAGTGAACTACACTTATACATATAATGATTGGTAAATGTTATCATTGTTAAAGATAATCCACCTTTAGAGCCAATCAATGTTATTACGAGAAGCACAACAAAGGTCACCTTTCCAGGTATAACAAAAGACCCAACATCCACTTCACAACAATACAATTTAGTAGAGCAATTACAAAGAATACCCACTCAAATATCAATTTTGGAACTTCTCAAAGTTTCACATATGCATAAGGAAAATTTGGAAAAAGATTTAATGGAAACAACAGTTTCAAAAGACTTGGATATAGATCAGTTCCAAAACATGTTGGGACACCTTATAGCCCCTCATTGCTTAACATTTTCTGAAAATGATGACGTGTCCTTACAACATCCTCACAATGCTTCCTTACATGTTGAAGTCACCATTAATAAAACATGTGTCAAACACATACTCATAGATGGTGGATCTGACTTAAACATTTGTGCATTAAGTTTCATAAAAGCTTTGGGATATTTAGAAAATGCAGTGGATCCAAAGAAAAAAACAACCATTAAGGCTTATGATGAAGCAGAACATTCTTCTAAAGGAACTGTGGTGTTACCAATCAAAATAGGACCTGTGGAAAGGAATACATTGTGTCAGGTTTTAGATTTGAACCTCTCTTACAACATTCTTTTGGGAAGGCCATGGATTCACAATATGCAAGCAATTCCTTCTATGTATCATCAATGTGTAAAATTTATTCATGAAGGACAAGAGATCACTATAATTGTAGACTCTAGTCAATATTTCAATAATTTGAAGCCAACACAAGATACAAGAGTTACACATAACAAAGAATTAGTATATCCTACCAAAGAAATTCAAGAAAAGTTATGGGAAACCTTTGAGAAAAAGCTCAAATTAAATGATCAATGAATGGGAAAATATTATTTGCATAATTTTCCACTTTCCCCTAAGTCATATGGAAAGCCTACAAATATCCAATCAAAGACCTCAGAGAGATCAAAAGATATGTTTAATGGAACATTTGTTAGAGTTGGAACTCTTGATGAAGAAACCAAAAACAAGGAAATTCTTGGTTGACTGTATAAGGATGAAAATGAAACTATAGCAACAACTACAAAAGTTAATATTCCCATAAAAAAATATGGCAAAGGTTATGAAATCATGCAAAAAATGGGATATGAAGGAAAAGGACCAATTGGTAAATGACATCAAGGTATTTCAGAACCAATTTGTCCCCACTCACAATCTAAAGAAGATAAGTCAGGACTTGGATATCTAAAGTCAAATCAAAAGCACCATAATTATCAACAATCAAAGTGGAGAAAGAAATCAGTCTCTAAAGAAGAAAATTGGCAAGAAAAGGTACATCAAGCAATATAAATAGTAACCAATAAACAAAAGAAACAAGAAGAACATGAAAAGAAAGAAGAATCTTGTCAATGGGTTCAAGAAATACGAGCAAATGCAGAATCTGAACAAGATATTCCAGAAGCAGTGAAAATAGAGATGGTAGAAATCGGGGAACTTTTTGCACCATAAAACATTCTTGTATGGTATAGTGGGGTAGTCCTAGACCATGGTTCAGATACAGATTCAAACGAGTATGAATGGGGTCCAGATGTCTTATCTAGTACATCAAGTAAAGAAAACAATGAAGAACAACCAGCTATTACAGAGGAAGACTTGTCTATTAAAAAACAAAAGATGGAGTTAGAAAGAAGATGAGAAGAACTTAGAATTTAGAGAAATGAGGCATATACAAAACAATAAAGGAAAGGGAATGACAAAGCCAAAGAAGTAACACCACAAGAAGTACAAATAGAGATAGATCAAGCATCTGGAAATGTCATATTTTTATCAAATAAGGAACAAGATGTATCAAGATGTGGCAGAACCATAGAAGAATTAAGAAATAGTCAAGTAGGATTGACTATTAGTCTAGAAGAAGTTGAGTTTGAAAGAAGACAAAATCTAGCAAAAGAATCTTCTTTATCATGTACACGAGTATGCCAACTTCAAATTGCAAATGAAGTCATTGAAAATAACCAAGAAGGAATTTGCAGTATTAAAGACATGTGTGTTGATACAATCCATTCATTTAAGGGACAAAAGCCAGTTGAAGAACCATTTGAGTGTGAACTACAAAATACTAATACTAATTTTGTTAGAACTAATTGGAAGACACTTGGGAGAGACAATTCTCAAAATCATTCCATCTATGACATTACTGACTCTATGCCAAATTATGATTATTATGTCATGAACTTTGAAGCACTTAACGATGACAATGATTATGACTTACCCTTCTTCATCCTGAACTATTGATTGGGATAATTTAGAAAACCCCGAATTAGATGTATTTTCCAATGATCATGACTTAGCCGTGTATCTTAATGCTATCAAACCCATAACACCTAAGATATCTTCCATTGTAGAATCAAGTAACGTTTCTTGTAGTTAGGAGAATGCCAAACTTTCCAGTCGCAAAATTGAAATAAAACAAGGAAAGAGACCTACTGTTGAAAACCATTTCATGGCAACACTAGATTAATCAAAAGGGAAAATAAAGGATGTATCTGATGGTAAAAACCTCTTTGAGGCACCAGAAGATGGAAAGTTTGAAATTCTTCGTGCATATTTTCAGGAGAGATCTGCTATCCTAATAGAACCAACAAAAGCAATAAACATTGGTACATCAAAGGATACTAATATACTTCATTATGCTGCCTCATTATCAGAAGAAGAGAGGAAAGAATACATGGAATTCTTTAAAAAAGGACAAATAAATTTTGCTTGGTCCTATAAAAACATGTCATGACTTAATCCAGATCTTATCATGCATCATCTTAATGTGGATTTAAAAGCAAAACCAGTTAAGCAAAAGCTAAGAAAGATGCATCCACACATTGATCTTCTTGTAAAAGTGAGCTGAAGAAACTATTAGATGTGGGTTTCATAAGACCCATTGCTTATCTAGAATGGGTTTCAAGTATTGTACCAGTGTCAAAGCCAAATAAGATCATAAGAGTCTATAAAGATTTCATAGATCTGAATAAAGCATGTCCCAAAGATGATTTCCCGCTACCAAACATTGATATAATTGTGGACTTATCAACAAGACATGAGATGTTTTCATTAATGGATGGCTTTTCAGGATATAATCAAATAATAATTGCACCTAAAGATCAAGAAAAGACAACATTCACATGCACATGGGGAACTTATTGTTGGAATGTTATGCCACTTCAGCTTAAGAATGATGGAGTGGCTTATCAAAGGGCTATGACGATAATTTTCCATGATATGATGCATACATTTATGGAAGATTATGTAGATGATATAGTTGCAAAATCCCATACAAGACAAGAACATTTGAATATCTTAAGAAAGATTTTTGACAGGCTGGAAAGATATTAGTTGAGATTAAATCCAAAGAGATGTGCATTTGGAGTGACCTCTAGAAAACTTCTTGGGTACATTATATCAGCTCGCGGAATTAAAGTAGATCCTAAAAAGGTCAGAGCCATCATGGAAATGGAGTCACCTAGGAACATAAGTCAATTGAGATCTTTACAAGGAAGATTGCAATCAATCAGGAGATTTGTCTCTCAATTACCAGATAGATGTCATCCATTCACCTATCTTCTACATAAGAATATTCCATTCAAATGGGATTAGAAATGTAAAGAAGCTTTTTTGCAAATAAAAGAATATCTTATGAATCCTCCAGTACTTGTATCACCAACCAAAGGGAAACCATTGTTGCGCTATATCTCAGCGACAAATGTATCATTAGGAGCTCTCCTAGCATAAAACGATGAAGAAGGAAAAGAAAGAGTAGTGTATTATATCAGTAGAACACTTGTTGGCTATTAACTGAATTATTCCTCAATAGAGAAGACATGTCTAGCAGTTGTGTTTGCAACTCAGAAGCTGCGACATTGTATGTTGATTCATTATGTGAAACTAATAGCAAAGATAGATCCACTAAAGTATTTGTTGAGCAAGTCAACCTTGACAGGAAGACTAGCCAAATGGGTTATGATACTGAGTGAATTTGATATAGAGTGTGTTGACCGAAAAGCTATCAAAGGATAGGTCATTGCTGATCAATTGGCTGAAGCACCTTTGCAACACGACATGCCTTTGCACATTGAATTTCCTAATGCAGACATTTTGACAGTAAGTACAAAATTTTGGGAATTATACTTTGATGGTTCTTACACACAATATGGATCAGGCGTAGGAATATTTTTCATCACACCTCATGGACACACAATTTCGAAATCATATAGACTGCGGTTTCCATGCACCAACAATACTACAAAATATGAAGCATTGACTATTGAGCTTAAAATAGCCATTGAATGGAATGTCAAAGAATTACATGTCTATGGTGATTCACAACTTATCATCAACCAAATAAATGATGATTATCAAACTAAGGATGATAAGCTCATGTCATATAAACAACAAGTAGAGGAGTTTAAAGAACACTTTAAAGAAATATCATTCACCTAGATTCCAAGAAATGAGAATAAAGTAGCAGATGCAATGGCTACAATAGCATCTCTCTTGCAAAATCAGGAGAATCAACATCGTTACGAATTTATCATGGAAGATATCTTAACCTCTACCATTCAATCCCAGTATATCTACTGAATTTTCCATATATCAGGAACCAGCCAATCCTTATACGATCAAACTTATCAGTACTTAAAAGAGAATATCCTTCCTCTTGACCTATCTCGCAATCAGAGAAGGAATTTTATCCGTCAGTCCTCTCACTATACTATTATTGCAGATATCCTATATAGGTGAGGTCTAGATAGTACTTTATTGAGATGTATTGAACAAGAAGAAGTTGAGAAAGTTCTCAATGAAGTTCATGCAGGTATTTGTGGCACACAATCAAGTGGCTTAACACTGGCTAAAAAAATTCTTCATATGGGTTACTATTGGCCTACTATGGAGAGAGATTCATTCACATATGCTAGGAAATGCAAACAATATTAGATCCATGGGAATCTCATTCATGCACCAACATAAGAATTATATCCTATGACAGGATCATGGCTATTTTCTCAATGGGGCCTTGATTTGGTAGGAAAGATAAATCCCTCATCTTCTAATGGACATAAGTTCATTCTGACTACTACTGAATATTTCACTAAATGAATTGAAGCAGTACCTCCAACAAAAGTGATAGGAAAACAAATATCATCATTCATTTTTAATTATATAATCTGTCGCTATGGAGTTCCTATGACCATTATCACTGATAATGGAAGACCATTTAAGAATCAAGATATGAAGAGCTATGTGAACAATTTCATATCCAACATAGGTTTTCTACTCCATGTTATCCATAGGGAAATGGTCAAGCTGAGGCATCAAACAAAACTATCTTGAAGTTTTTAAAGAAAATAGTTAATGAAGCTGGAAAAGATTGGCACATTCAGCTGAATCTTGCTCTTTGGGCATACCGAACCAGCATCCGCACTCCAACAAGGGCAACTCCATATTGTTTGGTCTATGGATCATAAGCCATATTACCCATGGAAGTAGAGATACCCTCTCTATGAGTATCCTTGAAAGGTATTATACCAGAAGAAGAGCAACAAGTCTCTTGACTCCAAAAACTTGAACTGATTTAGGAACGTCGCCAAAATACAACAAATCATTTGAAAGTATATCAACAAATAATGGCAAGAAGTTATAACCACATAGTCAAGCCACGCATTTTTCATATTGGAGATAGAGTTCTAAGGGATAATCCAAGAAATCAACAAGACTGAGAAAAGAAGGGAAAATTTGAACTAAATTGGCTGGGACTTTTTGTCATAGTAGCAACATATGGATCAAAAGCATACAAGTTATCTACCCCTGAAGGTGATTGGTTTGATGAATCTATCAATTCTATTCATCTTGAGAAATTTTATGCTTGAGATATAAAGTCTCGAGAAAATGGTCAATAAAAAGCACATAAAGTCCTGAAGAAATTAGTAAAAATTAGAAAAGCTAGAAAATCCCTAAGAAGCATTAAACAAATAAAAAAAATTAAAAAAATCTAAACAAATGAAAAAATGCAATAAATTTAGATGGTGAAAACCTGGTAAACAAGCGCTCTCTAAAAAGTGAGTTCTTCCATCTATGAGATCACTTTGCACACTTATTGACTCCATCATATCCTAGCTTATTTGTTTCATCTTTTGCATCCATTGCTCTGAAGCATTAGGAGAAAATATGCAACTTACCAACAATTATCAATCTTTGACACACTTGTCGTAGTCACTATCTTAGATTTTATCAGAATCAATCAATCTGCATTTGTATCCCGCCATGGTTTGGATCTTGATCAATTCATATATCCATAATAAATTTTTGTTTCCGCTGGGGGAAAAATCCTAGTTCCTTTTGGTAAGGTGATCTTTTTAATATTTTAAAATCCATAACATTCAGAAAACTTAGAAAAACCCAAAACACCTAGGATTTTGAAACAGATAACGAGCAACAAAGCAATGAAGATCAAGGTATCTTATAATAATTGAATCGTGAAACTCAGAAACCAAAGAATCAACCAGCAAGTAATAAAGGATTATCAAAGATCATTCATCAAGATGATTATATCAGTTAAGGACCATAAGAACATGTTAATGACATACAAGATTCAGTGTTTATATCTTGATTTTATTTCTCATCATGTACTCTATGCGACTCAAGGATGTCCATGACTATAGAAGCTATGATGGGGTATGATTATTTTTCTTTAATTGTTGTTTATGGTTTATCTCTTATTAAGGTATGTACTTGTCTAAGGATACAATCGACAAAAGATCAAGGAGGACGTTTCAATTCATGCATGAAAGGAGATAATCCTTGTTTGTTCTGCAAGAAATACTCAGGTCAGCTTGACTCATTATATCAAGTTGCTTGTATTAACTTGCTATATCAAAATCCATGTAAGAAATACTCGGGTCATCTTGGATCATTATGTCAAGTTGCTTGTATTTTCTTACAACATTTTAAAGATCAATGATGAAATCAAGCATTGTTACAAGGCAAGCATATGAAGAATGGCAGTATAATTTTTAGTTAGATCATTTTAGATTAGCTCATTATCTGTCTGCATTATAAGCATTAATTGTTAGTTGCATTATGAGTATACTTGGACAAACAAAATACAATTTGCATTTGATCATTGTAGGTGCATTCATTTTTAGAATCACTTCAACTCATTTAGTTGCATTTCAAAAATTGCATTAGTTTGCATTCAATTAAGTGCATTTCATTAATCATGTAGTAATCATCATTATTATTTGCATTAAGATCATTCTCATTTTAGTTCCTTATTATCCATTAGACTCATTTAGTTGCATCTTTGCACTTAGATTCATTCATCATTATTTGCATATAAAATAAAACATTTTCATTTTCACATCATTTTCATTTGCATCCATGTGCATCAAAAACAAAAAAAAAATCAATCGTTTATTTGCATTCCCATATAGATCATTTCATTTACACATCATTTAAGTTGGTAATCATTTTCAGTTGCATCCAAGGTCATCAAAATCAAAAATCAAAAACATTTATAATTACATCATATAGATCATAATCATAAGGAAAAGAAAGAAAAAAAATCATCAATGCAAATAGAACATCATCACATAGAATAGCATGCATATAGAACATCATCATATAGAATAACATGCATAATAAAAGATCATCATATAGAGTCCATGTCTGCATATAGATCATCGTAAAATTTAATAAAAGTCCAAGTATACAATGATATCAGATAAAAAATACAAGTGCCTCAAAGTCAAGTCACGGTTGTGCTGTACCACTACCACCTGACTTTGTTCATCTATGTGGCTGTGGACGAGAAGATCCTCCAGATGCCTGTCTCCCACAATCACCACTCCTCTGAGGAGGCTCCATGACTTCACCACTACTAGTATCCATCAACATGGTGGTATGATAGCTATGTACTCTATGGCTCTTTGTGACTAAATCCTCATATAGTCGTTGCCAATGAGAAGTCTCCTTCTCGAACCGAACTAGTGCTTTAACAATATTAGCTGAGAGAGTGTTTGATCCAACCTGCTGAATATGATCAAGGAGACCCTGAGTATCCTGCTGTCTCCTAGCAGCTCTATCCCTCTCAACCATGATAGTCTATACCTGTGCTCTAACAAGCTGATCATTCTGTGCTCTGAGACTATCCATGGTATCCTACTCTGGCACATCATGCTCTGGTGCATCCTGCTCTAGTAAATCCCGCTATGGCACATGAACCTGAATCCCCTCCCCTCCACCTCCCTGTCCACCTGCGAGGATCTTAGTCCGAGTAGCTCTAAGAACCCATCATCTAATAAGTAGAACACGATCCTCTGAATCCTCATCCTCTCCACCATGAGCTGCAATAATCCTAGGGTCTAGTTGAATCTGACCCAAATCAATGCCTCTCCCGCAACCCCCATCTAGTCTATTCATCATACCTCCTCTTATAGAGGGCAACCCTCTTGATGATCTCATCCCTGTCCTGCTAGTATCCCTCCCAATCCGTCCAACATCTCTCCCACCCATAGGACGCGGTCTCCCAACCCTGCCAACTGCTCCAAACAATCCTCCATGGACTCTCAATCACCCTCCTCTCTTGCCAAGTCTCCTACCGCCACAACCTCCATCTCCACCTCCCCTCGACCTCCTGAGTAGCTCTAAGCTCTCATCTTCGTCTTCGTCTCCTAATAACTGGATCATCTGAATCATCATCCTCATCTCCTGAGCTAGGAGGAGGATCTGTTGGATCAGTAATACGAGGAAATGGATGTGCTAGTATGTACTGAGCATAATCCGCAGTAACCCCAGGATCAAGAACGTGCAATCTCATATCATAAACCACCCTAGGAGTAGCAAGAAACTTTGCGCGAGCAATCTCAAATGACAAAGAAGGTCCCTGATCTTGCCTATCTCTGTACCACCGAGCATATATCGTGACACCAGTAGGCATAGGTTTAATGATACTGAATTGTCTAAGAATACGACTCATCAACTATCGCTCAACAATGTATGGAGTCCGACCAATAAGATATCTACTCTGTATAATAAATGGTAATGTCTGTGCATCATCCATCCACGGCTGAGAACCAACATATGGTCTCCAAATAACACTATCCAGTAAATCAAGAACCCAACGCCAATACTCCATCTTACCCAGCTTATGCTGAGTAAGGATACCTGCATATAGATAAACATATGGTTGCCTCTCACCATGAACTTTATGATGGATAGGCCGAGTGATAGCAATATGCTCCCTGCACCAGATCTGCAAAAGTGTACATCCTGTCGATAGACTAACACTCCCATCATAAACAACCTGATGAAGATCATGATATAAATGAGAAAGCATACAAACACCCCATGCATATCAAGTCTGATGTTGCATCATGCTCTAAAGAATCTTACCCCACCCAACAACAAACCTTGAGATCTCCTATCTAGACAAATAAATACCCCAATCAAACCTGCAAGAATCACAAGGAGAGTCTTGTAATACATAATCATATCCTCCCATCGAATCTCTCCTCTTAAGATGCTCTCATCGCCAGATACGGCTCTGCAAGCCTCTGTCCCTACACGATCCTGAAAATCATACTGAACTAGCTCGCCAGTCACTGGGATATGAAGAATCCTATACACATCCTCAAGGGTAATATTAATCTCACCCGTGGGCAGGTGGAAAGTATTATGCTTGCTATGCCATCTCTCAGATAATGCTGTCAATAAACCCCTATTATGGGTAATATCAGGCATGTATAACAGATGGTGTAATCCATAGGCATCTATATGTCTCACCTCTGCCTGTGTAAGCTCTGGCACTAAGTGTCGCATCGCTGGGAATTTCTTTCGACACTGGAGAACTCAAGTTTCTCATGTTTACCAAGAGAATTCGATCAATCATCACTCATCTATCTATCAAATCAAAGAGATCACTAATCTATCATATCAATCTTTTCAAAATGAAGCAAATTAGGCTATCAAATCATTTTAAACCTATCAAACATGGTTTTCTATCAATCACTGAGTTCAATCAAAACTTTGTTATACTCTTAAATCAGAAACTAAATCGGTTTCTTAGAGCTAATCTATCAAAACAAATCAAATCGATCTATCAAACAACATCAATCAATCAATCAATCAAGTACCTATTCATCATAATTGTGCATCAAACATGCCTAAATCTAATCAACAAAGTGATTTTTGGCTATGAAATCTATCAAAAACATTCATCTAGAGCATATGCGCTAACCTTTTTAACAAAAGCGCTATCCTATTGAACGCAGGTGCTAAACAAAGCATATGCGCTAACTGTTTTAACAAAAGTGATAACCTTAAGAACATATGCATGAAACAAACCAAATGTGCAAACTTTAGATGCAAAAGCGCAAACACACAATGCAGAAGTGCTAACCTAAGAAAATAAGCTAACATTACTAACACAAGCGTTAACATTGGCAAATGCGCTAAACCTAAATGCAAAAGCACTAACCAAATACTGAAAATCGCAAAAAATCCCAAAACGCACCAAAAAACATGAAAAATTGTATGACAAGTTGCAAACAAAGCTCGGGATAAGACACATATTGGATACCTATACTCAAAAGGTCGTTGATATCGTCGAACGTGCTCAAATCAATGGTTCTCCACAGGAATCACCATTTCGCCACCTCACCAAGACAATTTTCTTCACAAGCTGACAAGGATGAAAATGAAATTAAAATTAACCTTGGTTAATTTTATAATTACTCTTTGAAAGGGTAATTAATGCTTTTCAATGGGGCACTTTATTTTGTTTTTTACAAATGAATTTAATTGACGGAACTTTTCAATTATCATGAGATCAATCATTCAAACTAAATTTTTCAACAATTTCATGATCAATCTACCGAGGGGGCACACAATCAGGATTTTTATCTCCATCAAGCGCACTATCGAGACTTGATTTAATTTTTCAAAACAATGTTGTCTCAATGTCATTTCAAAGAGGGGCAAAATGTATACACATAAAAATGGCTATGAGCGATTAAATAAATATTTTATATTATTTAATAATTATTCTTCTATTAAATAGTTAATTTGAAAAGATTAAATTATTTAATTCATTTTCGTGTCTTTCTATTAATTAATTTAATTGAAATATTTTATTAATTAATTCATCTATTCTATTCCTCTAATTAATTAAATATCTAATATTTAATTATCTCCTGCAATCAATTAAATATCTAATATTTAATGGTTATTCTCCTATCCTATAGTCTCAAATATTAAATGATTTCTTAAATTATTTAATCTCTTATCCAACTCACCTTCCATCTCCACTTCATCTTCCCTTTGCCAACTCATCCATCATGTGGCTAACGAAATTAATATTTCTTAAATATTAATTCATCATTTATCTTCAACCTCCAAATTTAATGAAATATTGTGTACGTACACATATTTCATAACCTTCTTCTATATTCTCTCTAACATCCCTACATCTTAGGGAGGACTTGAGTCCACTTGTCCTCTCATGCCTAAATTTTCTCCAACCATCCCTAGATTCCCTCAGTCAGCAACCCAGTCAAGGTGAGATGAGTGACACTTGTCTTCTCCTTCCCCCTTTCTCTCAACCTTCACCTTTGCTCATAGCCATCCAAATTTGCAGATCTGATCATGACCGTTGATCTGAGCCACATCATCTTATCCTCTCAAAGTCTATAAAATCAAGAGTTTGAGTTGAGAAAGAGTTAGTCTTCAAGTGAGTTTTCAAAGCTAATCATTTTTGAAAAATTATGCATCCGTGAGATTTAATCTTGAAGTAAATAAGCATAATCATTTAGTATAATCATTTTAGCATAGTCATTTACCATTGCATATCATAGTATCAGTTAACTATCAGCTATCAGTCCATTCTTCATATGCCATCTTGGAATCTATCAGTGCTTGTCTGAGAGCACACCATCTGCAACTAGGAATAGTGGAGTTAGGACACAATGAGACTTAAATCATGAAGGTAAAAATAATGTTTTATTTTAATATGTATTTCATGTAGTTTCATTCATTGAGTTTGGATTTCCTGTAGCATTTCCTTTGTATTTTGTGAAACTAACTTGTTGCAGGTAGTATTTTGATGATGAAATTCAAGTCGACACAGGGACAACAAAGCAACCAAAGATTCTATATCCAACAACTTCTCTATCAGAACTAGAAATGCAACAATATATAGATTTCTTCAAACGACACCAAATCAATTTCTCCTGGTCATATGCAGACATGCCAGGGTTGGATCTAGATCCTATTATGCATCACTTAAATGTCAGTCTAGGAGCCAGACTAGTTAAACAAAAATTAAGGAAGATGCATCCTCATATTGCTCTTCTTGTCAAAGCAGAAGTAAAGAAATGAATGGATGTAGGATTTATCGGGCCTATAGCATATCCTTAGTGGGTATCAAACATCGTTCCTATTTCCAAACCAGATAAAAGTATCGGAGTATGCACAGACTTCAAAGATCTTAATATTGCATGTCCAAAGGATGACTTTCCTTTGCCTAACATTGACATCATTGTGGATTTAACTGCTGGACACTCCATGTTTTCTCTAATGGATGGTTTCTCCGAATACAATCAAATTAAAATAACGCCTGAAGATCAAGAAAAGACAACTTTCACATGTCCATGGGGTACTTTCTGCTGGAACGTCATGCCTTTTGGACTAAAGAATGCAAGTGCTACATATCAGAGAGCTATGACAATGATATTCCATGACACGATGCATACATTCATAGAAGACTATGTGGATGACATATTGTCCAAATCATACAACTGAGAATACCATATAGGAATACTAGACAAGATCTTTGACCGGTTAGAACAATATAAGCTACGACTCAATCCCAATAAATGTGCCTTTGGTGTTACTTCAAGCAAGCTATTGGGATACATTATTTCAGCTAGGGGTATCGAAGTAGATCCCACCAAGGTCAAAGAAATCATGGAAATGACATCTCCCCAAAATATCAGTCAACTCAGATCACTCCAAGGAAGACTACAGTCAATCAGAAGACTTGTTTCTCAACTAGAAGATAAATGCCAACCATTTACTCATTTATTGCACAAAAATGTTAATTTCAAGTGGGATGATCAATGTGAGGACACATTCAATAAGATTAAGGCCTATCTCATGCAACCCCCCATCTTAATGTCACCAATTCCAGGAAAGTCGTTGTTAATATATGTATCAACCACAGAAGTATCATTAGGAGTTTTGCTCGCACAACAAGATAATAAAGGAAAAGAACAAGCCATCTACTACATGAACAGAACATTAGTGGGATACGAGCTCAACTATTCACCAATAGAAAAAGAATGCTTGGCAGTAGTGTTTGATTCTAAAAAATTAAGACATTATCTACTATCTCATTCCGTCATGTTGATTGCTAAAATTGATCCATTGAAGTATTTGCTCAGCAAGGCGACATTAACAGGAAGACTAGCAAAATGGATCATGATCCTAAGCTAGTTTGATATTGAGTATGTTGACAAAAAAGCTATCAAGGGGCAAGTCATTTCCAACCAACTAGGAGATGCACCACTTTAAGATGATTGTCCTTTACATATTGAATTTCCTGATGCTGATATCCTAACGGTCACCACGAAAAAAAAGAAATTATACTTTGATGGTTCATATACACAACATGGATCAGAACCAAGCATTCTATTCATCACACCACAAGGTCATATAGTTCTAAAATCATACAAATTAAGCTTCCCATGCACCAACGATATAGAAAAATATGAAGCTTTGGTCACAGGAATCAAAATGGCTATAGAATGGAACATTACACAACTTTAGGTCTTTGGAGACTCTCAGCTCGTCATCAATCAAGTCAATGACAATTATCAAACAAAGGATGGAAAGTTAATGCCTTATAAGAAAATGGTTGATGATGTCAAGAAATACTTTGTTGAAATAACTTTTCAACAGATTTCGAGGAATGACAACAAAGCAGCAAATGCCATGGCAACACTTGCTTATCTACTTCAAACATAGGAAAATCAAGAGCGTTACAAATTCCTGGTGGAAGAGTTGTTTTACCCTACTCATAATTGTCCCAATTCCTCCCACTATGGCCAAACTTATACATAACTGAAAGATAATATCTTCCCTCCTGACTTGTCAAAGAACCAAAAGATAAACTTTATTCGTCAATCTTCCCATTATACTATTGTCACAGATACCCTTTTTAAACGAGGTATGGACGATACTCTCTTAAGATGTCTTGAGCAAGAAGAATCGAAGAAGTCCTTAAATAAAGTCCATAACGACATTTGTGGCACTCATTCAAGTGGTCTTACCCTTTCGAAAAAACTCATACGCTTGGGCTATTATTGGCCAACTATGGAACGAGATTCTTTTCAGATAGCAAAAACATGCAAACACTGTTAGATCCATGGAAATTTAATTCATGCACCGTCACAAGAACTTCATGCTTTGGCAACATCTTGGCCTTTCTACCAATGGGGTCTTGATCTAGTAGGAAAAATAACTCTTCCTTCATCCAGTGGTCACAAATTCATCCTTGTAGCTACAAAATATTTCACAAAATGGACTGAGGCAGTACCTCTCATCAATGTCACAGGAAAAGAAATTGTTGCATTTATCTTGAACTACATCATATGTCGCTATGGCATACCCATGACCATTTTACTAATAATGGGCAATCGTTCAAAAATCAGGATGTACAAGAGATACGTGAGAAATTCAAAATCCAACATAGATTTTCCACACCCTACTGTCCACAAGGGAATGGGCAAGCGGAAGCATCAAACAAAACTATTTTGAAAATCCTCAAAAAGACAGTAAATGATGATGGCAAAGATTGGCATATTCAATTGAACCATGCTCTATGGGCCTACCATACCAGTATCCACACACTAAAAGGTGCCACACCTTTCTCTCTTATCTATGGATTAGAAGCAATACTGCCAATAGAAGTAGAGATACCTTCTCTACAAGTATCATTAAAAGGCCTTATCCCAAATGAAGAACAACGAGTATCTAGACTGCAAGAGTTAGAATTGATCCATGAACTATGACAAAATGTATTTGATCATTTGAAGGTGTATCAACAAAGAATGTGTTGCAGTTATAATCACAAGGTCAAACCACAAGCCTTTCAAGTTGGGGAACTAGTACTCAAAGAAAATCCATGCAACCAGGTAGATTGAGAAAAGAAAGGGAAGTTTGAACCAAATTGGTTGGGTTTGTTTGTGGTCACAACAACATTTGGATTAGGAGCATATCAACTATCAACACAGGATGGGGATCAGCTTGATGAACCCATTAATAACATGCATCTAAAAAAGTTTTATGTCTCAAAAAATAGAAAAATCCCAAAATAGTGAAAAAGCAGAAAAATCCCAAAACAGTGAAAAAACAGAAAAATCCAAAAACAGTGGAAAATCAGAAAATACAAAAACAACAAAAACAGTGACAACAGAGAAAAAAAATCAAATATGAGAAAAAGTGCAATAAAAACAAATGGTGAAAACCTGGCAATAGGTGCTATCTGTCAGCTAGCTCTTCCATCTATTAGTTCATGCATCCTTCTGCTTGCATTCATTTCCATCAGTGATGTTCATCTCCATAATGAGCCTTGGTACATACAAAGGCATCACAATTGATTTCTCACCATGGTTTGGATCATTAGGTATATTATACTAAATTTATTTCTAGGCTTGGGGCAAAATCCTACACCTAGCTGGGGGTAAAAATTTTCATCGTTTTGAGCTTAATCAAACATGTAGAACAATAGTTAGACAACTATTGTCAAGCAAAAATTGAGACACATCCAACGTTGAACATGAGATCAAATTGTCAACCATCAAATTATCACATGTCAGTCTAAGCACATCACACACTTTTCGATGGATGATATCTTTTGGATAATGCTTTTAACACTTTGGTTCAACTTTTATATCTTGATTTTCACTATCATGATTTCTGAGTGACTCCAAGATGTATTTGACTAGAGGAACAAGGAAGGAACATGATATTTTTCTTGTTTGATGTTTGTAAATTAATCATTAATATGTGCAAATTTGTCTCGGGACATGATCATCATTGAAGACATTTCCGATTTGCATATAGAAATGGTTAGTACTGCCTGTTTTATGCAAGTAACACTTAGGTCATATTGGTTCATTTATACCTCAATTCTTGTGCTAACTTGCAATATCAAAATCCAGGTAAGTAGTGCTCAGGTCATCATGGTTTAATTATACTATCGATGTTTGCGCTCACTTCCCACATTTCAAAAAGCTCAATGATGACAAAACTCAATAACCTAGTGATTGGTTCGCTCGTAGATTTGCATTTAGCTTGCATTTCATTATTACATAGGATCACACAAGCTTATCTTATCAAAAGCCAAATCTATCGCAGGAATCATTAATGTATCATCATAGGTGTATACACAATCAAAATGATGACTCATCTCTCTCCAAATGTTGTTGACCCAAAGAGAATCTTTTGATACTCCCTCAAATATGCCAACATCAGTACATCTAAATTTTCCTGCAACATAATATCAACAAAATGTCAGTTTTTTATCCAATCAATCTTATCAATTCTATCTATCCATCGCATCTGATCCATTATATCATATCTTTTATAGGATGTATCTTTCCTGGAAGCAGTCATTTTTGATCAAGTCTTATACAGGATATATCGTTCCTAAAACTAGATGCTTTGATCATCTTTGTCTTATACAGAAGGTATCATTCCTGAAACTAGACTATCTCTCGATCTCATCAATCTAATCAATCTTATCGAATTCAATCAAGCTCTATCAATCATCACATCAAGAACCATATCATAGTGATTGAAGAACTCACACTTTCATCAACCAGAGTTGACGAAAATTCAAACACTCCATAGGTCAATTATCTTAATTAATCTCCCGAGGGGGCATCATCGTATCATAATTTATCAATCAATGTCTGGGGCATCCTATCGAACCAATATCAAATCAACATCATCAAAATGATATTATTCTTTGAATCAACGCGTCATCACACCTCGCTTCAAAGAGGGGCAAAATGTATACACCTAAAAAATGGTCTGAAGATAATTAATTGAATAAGCAATTAATTAATTAATCCCCCTTCCCAATTTAATTGAATTCATTAGCAATTTGATTAAATTCTCCCATTCATCTACTTATTAATAAATCTAAGGATTTATTTAATAAGTTCATTTCAATAGTCCCCTTTGATTAATTAATCTGAATTAATTAATCCTCCCCCCATTTAATTCATTCCTTCTAATCCCCCAATCAATTAAAACAAATCAAATTATGAATTGTTGAAGTTTAATTAGCCTTTTCCTATTATTTGAATTTTTAAATTCAAATTACCCTCATGCCTCCTAACTTCTAACCACATAACCTAACCACTCTCTAACCTAACCCATTCCACCTAACCCTAGGTTTAACTAACCCTATCCTATCTTGCACATTTTAACCTCCTATGGGTTGGATATCCTCCCCCTGAGACACGTGGCACTTATGCCACACGTCTCCTCCCTTGGACACTTGCCCTCTTATAAGCAAGACTCCTTGACACTTGTCACCACAGAGATGATAAGTGTCCCTCCCTCCAACCTCTTCTCCAACCTCCTCCAATTTCACCCTTGATATCTTTAGACTCAATCTTGACCGTTGATTCTTGCCACCTCACCCCTGGCCTTGGAAATCCTATAAATATCCCCCATTTTGGAGCATAAATGATAGCATCTCATATCATTTTAGGCATTTTCATTATAGGCAATTGCATCTTAGATCTAGTTTAATTTGATCATATTCTAGCATTATTGTTAAATCATATGGCATAATCAATCTCTATTTTTAGCTTAATTGCATCATCATCATAGCTTAATCATGCATATCATTAGCTTAATTATCCTATTGGATCAATCTAGCATAATCAATCTCATCTAGCTTGCATTTCATATAATTTTAAATCCTTTGTCTAGGTGTAGTCAAGTCACTGGGATTGCTTATCCAAATCTGAGAGAAAATCCACACTCACATCTCTTAGGAGGTGATAGGTTGCTTTGTCATGGTTTATCTTTCGTTTGATTTCAATTTGCTAACCATGCTTGTAATGATCTATTGAGTGTTTGTGTTGCAGCTGTAGGTACCCCACTTCACACACATGACACTTATTTGTTTCATTCAAGTTTGATTAAACATTGAAAGTTCACAACAATAAAGAGAGGTAGATCAAGTGACCTACTTTCATTTTTGTAGATGTTATGAATTAACTTGCTAAGTTCACAATTGATAAGTCCAACGACAATTCACAAATATATATTAGCTTAATTTGTTGTTTGATGCACAACAAGACCTCTCCTATCGTTGTTAATCATTTAAATTTGAATTCTCTAGGCCCCCTTTTTGCTCAATAAGACAACATATTACTAGTGTACTAGTGTAGCTATTGATTTTAACATTTTTTATTTATTTTTTGTTTCATAAAAATCAATTATTACATACACATGTATGGCAAATGAAATGCATCTTATTTATTTCCAAGTTGGTTGGCATTGATGTGTAAGGTGAGGAGTTGTCAATCTATATGTATCACTTTGACTTTCCTTATATCTTTAAGAAGGATGTAGAATTTGTTCTAGGTAGTTTAATCCCCATTTCATAAAAAAAGTACATCTATTGTGACCACTATTTTAAAGCTTCCCCAAAGTGACGTATCATATAATGATATGTCATATATTGGAATGACTCAAAATAGTGTCAATTATTCAACCATCATACTTGTGATATTGAAATTCTTCCCACGACCTATTACCAATTTGGTCCAGTGACCTTTCTCCAATAAAGCTTGTTTTATCAATTAGAATGTAACAAAGTAGATGCATACCTTCTAGGAAACTTGATAGAAGTTAACCTTGAAAAGGGATTTTGACTTTATGTGTATGTGAAGTGATAAATGAATGGCTTATGCATTAACGTTGAAGCAACCATACTTGTTTGGGAAACCAAAAGAAAAGGTGTTTGTACATGGGATACATTTTTGGAGAGTGTTATCTAAATGTTATAATCATAAATTATTTTTGCATTCATATATTTCCTTTTATAATCATTTGAAGTATTTGTTATCTTCTAGTCTAAGAAGAATGATTCACAATAATGTTGAAAATATTTTGTTGATCAAAATAAGTCTTGTTCTTTATGATATATGAATTGATTCCAATCTATTTGACCTCGTATGTTGAAAATTTGACTATAGTTGGTGAATCCAATAACACTCTCCATCAAAGAAAGAATAATTGTATTAGAAACCCAATCATGACTTGTGTTAAAGTGTCAACATCCAAGCATTTATTAGAGCTCGTCAACAATAATATCATTCCTTGGGTGGAGAAATGATAGAAGCTAGCACTTCTCTACGACATGATGTTCTCTCTCATCTAATTAAAACTATTTAATTTCAATGGTGTGTGATCAACAAGCCATGCATGGTAGGTCCCACCCATGCTTTCTAAATGGGTGATAATATCTTGCATACATGACCAAATTTCATCAAGAATGTTGTAAAAAAGGCAGGTACAATAGAAGTTCACTCCAAAGAAGAACTCAAACATGTTAGTAACATCTTTAAAAGGGATAGTTGTGAAACCTAATGACAAGTGAACAATGTTTGCATTTTCTCTTTTTGTCCAATTGTATACTATGCAAGACTTGAAATGATTCAAATTTCTCATTACTTCAATCAACAAATGAATCCAATGTTGGAAATTGGTCGACGGATTTTCTCATTCACGCTTTAAAAACTACATATTTTAGTGGAAATTTTGCAAGTGGCAAGACTATTGCGAATTGATATCATGATCAATAATATTCTTTACTAAAAACTTGTGAAACATAATAGAAGCTAACTTTTGTGGATAATATTTTTTAAGATACATTTCAAAAGTTAGTGACAACTTCCAAAACAATGGACTTCTTTTATCATATACTTGGTAATGCATTTGAGCACCACGTGGTAAGGCAAAATAGGTTGGAAATCACTAGAGTAAATAGGAGAATTGCATAATAATTAATTAATCATTAGATCCCTTTTACTTTATTATATTTATGCTAAACTTGGGAGTATTTTTTATTATTAGGTTACATGTTTTTTGTCTTATGGCATGAGATGAGGACACTTTTCATAATTTAATCCTCATTTAGGGTTTTTTTTTTCTTTTTCCCTTTTCTAAGGATTCATCATTGTAGTTTTCATTATAATTCAAGAGCTTGATTGCATCAATGTGATTCTTAGGCTGCAAAAAAATTATTACTTGTTCTTTCTATTATGATAGGCGTTTTAGTTGAAGTGATATTTAGGAATTGTGGGGTTCAACAATCAACTCTAGTATTGTATTGAGCACTAGAACTATAAATTATTTTCTCTTTTTTGAGATATCTAACCTTGAGAAAAAAAGATGGTTCATCTTAAATCCATACACACCTCTTCATTGTTGAGTAACAAGGTGAAGAAAGCTCGCAATATTAACTTTCTTATGTGATTACAAATTTGAAAAGATTACTAAATCTAAAATAAACACATGATTGTTGGAAACATGATTGTCGTTGCACCAAAAGATCAACCTATTAATGCTCGATACAACCACGTGACACATAGAATCCATGAGAGGCGGTTAAACCATGTCACAAACCCGTCGCTTTCACTGCACAACATAAGGAGACCAAGGGCACACACCTTGCAACAATCCCCCCCAGCACAAGCAGGGGGTTTGAACTCATGACCAAGCTCTGATACCACTTGTTGGAAACATGGTTGTCGTTGCACAAAAAGATCAACTTGTTGATGCTCGGTACAATGACGTGACACATAGAATCCATGGGAGGCGGTTAAGCCATGTCACTAACCCATTGCTTGTGTTACACAACATAAGGAGACCAAGGGCGCACACCTTGCAACAATGATTGTACTATTCAACATAAATATAAATTCACCATACCAAAAGAGACACTAGATCCATGTAGAGAAACCATTTCAGGAAAAAAACTCCACCAAATAACTAGGGTAAGTATATTATTGATCTTCAAAAAAAATAATACAACAATAAGACACTTAACTTCTCAAACTAAACACATAACTACTTGGAAACCTTAAATAAACTTGTAATGAAGCAACTATGCCTTGGCTCCAATTTATAGCCAAATATAAGAGGAAAAACCATTGATGTTTTCCCAAATCAAGGGGCAAAAACCACTTGCAAAAACTCATACCTTGGAGAATGAATAACTAACGGACATAATAAAATAAGAAAACTCTTCAAATTATTCCTCCTTCGATGCCAAACCTAAAGCCAATTATATTGTTAACATTTTGAGTGCTTTGTAAATATCGATGACAATTTAGATCCCCAAATGGACACCTTTTATTTTCTCAAAATTGGGCACCTAATGCATGATCCTTCATGCCTTGTTGTGGACATGGGGAGGATTGTATTTTATCCATTTTAATTTACTTCGTCAATTCTTCATATTCACCTCTTGAAAATGTAATTACAATTACGTGTAAAGTACAAATATTAAGTATTTTTCTCACATGTCATGGGGAGCACTATCCAATGAAAATGAAGACATGTGAATGGCTTTGTATTGCAAGGTTAATGTCACCAATCCTAACATTAATTGTATCTCAATGTCCAAAAACCTTAAGATCACCTATTTAAACACAAAAATCCAAGTAGAGAATTTTTTGGGTAATTTTTTTGGACACGTTTTCAATATATTCAATTTCCTTATACTTGTATGATTTTGTATGTCACATTATGGTGTACACTACCTAAAAGGGGAGGATTGATGTTCACTGGTCTAAACATGCAAGCTAGGAATCATTACCTTCATTGGAGAACAACCAATTAGGCCCAACTTCAGTTCCTTATGAGAGTTGGACACTATGATTAGTTATACTCTTTTTTATTTGATGTGGTTGGATATGATGAAGACAAAAAAATGATGCAAGAACTGGGTACAATGCTATGAAATTGACAAGAATCAACATAAATACAAATAAATGAAACTAGAATATAAAGTATGAACTTAGATCTGAAAATGAGGTATGCAAAGGAATTTGTCACTAAAATCTAATCCTAAAAGTGTCAATCAAAAGAGTTAGGCCCCTAGAATTGGGGGTGTCTCTGTCAACTTTAATATTCGGATTTTGTACCAAAATGTCTTGTAGACCATTCTCCCAATTTTTTGGCAAAAGGGTGTTAGTCAATAGAGCAATGCTCCTTAAACCAAGAGCTTTTGTTTGTACAAAATTTGGAATTGTATGTCTCAATTTGCTCTCTATAACTTTGTAATATTTGGTCATTGGATTTAGAATCTACACACAAAAAAGAGGGGAAAAGTGTTGTGCAAAGGGGCTTGCCTAAGTCAAACCTCAAGTAGGAATTAACCTCCAGTAGAACAATGGTGGCTGCATCTATTCTAGCTCCAAAACAGACCTTTCGTACAGCGTGTTAGCGACAAGTTAGTCAATCGCAACCGTTAATTTCAAAATCGATGGTGTAAAATGCACGACTAACACACATGTTATTCAATCTGTACTGTTGTTTTGGAGCCAGAATAGATGCATCTGAACAATGGTGAACATAAAAGAGAAATCTTATCCTTAGTGGGGTAGAGGTTGAAAAACCTCAAGGAAATGCATAAAAGACAAATGACACATTTGTTATGAAACTTATTGCCTTGAAGGGCTCATAAAAGGTTGTTGTTGATTGATAGGAGTTAATGCATACCTTCATTCGTGGAGAAACACATAAACTTGATCTTGATTACTGACTTGAATGGTTGACTCCAAATCTCTCCTTTACTACCTTGAAGATGTTGGTTTTCTTTCCACAACTAGAGTGTTAACTTGAACATTAGGATATTTTTTAATGAGGGGTGGTGGGAGTTGTACGCAACTTCACATATTT
The DNA here is from genome assembly GCF_030272615.1 of Cryptomeria japonica. Taxonomy (NCBI): domain Eukaryota; kingdom Viridiplantae; phylum Streptophyta; class Pinopsida; order Cupressales; family Cupressaceae; genus Cryptomeria; species Cryptomeria japonica. Next base: position 15,953,596 of record NC_081413.1, on the reverse strand, counting down.
CATGTTTAAATTTCAAAGAAAACTAGAATTGGGGAGCACTTTCCCGCTCAACAACTTGTCGACCATTAGAGGTTCGAATTTAGAACCCATAATGGCTAGACTAAGGTACTAGACACCATAGTCTGGGAGGTTTATGATGGTAGGTGCCATAGTCTTGGCACTCCAACTTGAACTCAAGGTCAATGAACATAGAAGCAATTTGTGCATACAAATTTTTATATCTACTAATAAAATTAGTCACTTTTTCCTCAACACCTCGTTTTGTAATGCAATAAATAAATCAAAATAACTTGTGGCCCAATATTATTTTAAAAATGTTGAATGGAGTCATCTACCAATTACTGAAAAAATAACAATTGAATAACTAGGCAAGAAGCAAAACCATTCAAAATCTTTGTCTTTTAAGGAACGAGGAAGATTGTTGCAAGGAACTTGTCGTCATAGACGAAATCACTACCGAAAGTGGAAAATATTTTCACATGAGTGTGTGGGTCACTTTTTCCACGATATTTTTTAATGCGAGGAACCTCAATATGTTATGGAAGTGTAGTGCAAAGGATCTCAATTGAAAGCGGGATACTTGAATAATATGTAAAGATAGTGGATTTGGATTGGATTATGTTGGTCAATTTTTGTTGCGAGGATGAAATTTTATGTAATAAAATGGTTTATGGTAGCTTTGGTAAACGAATTAGATTGGGAAAAGTTGGATTGTGATGGAGGATTTGATGGTGTAGCATGGTAGCTATGTGGAACATTGTGGTAGGTGGGTGGAGAAGATGGTTGATGTATGTTTTGGGAAACAAAATAGAGATTGGTGAAGGTGGAAAATAAACATTTTGATTGATAGGATTCCCTGGGACTAATAACATGGACAAAATTGCCATTTTCTATAGTGGTAGCCATGATAGAATATGTGTATGTAGGAACATTGGTTACAGATGTAGGCATGGGCATAGATATCTAAATTTGGGTTGGAGGAGTGGAATGTCTAAGCACTTGCCCACAACTAGCCAACTTTCACAATGTTATCGTCCAATACATGAGCTATAACACATAGAACCTACACCATGTTCATAATTTTGAATTATATTTCTTGAACATAAAATCAATGGGATTGCCTCTTGAGCCAAGTGCTCTTGACTCACATAAATTGTAAGATCTTCTATTTGCTTCTCAATATCCCAATTATTTATCAGACATGTGTATTGAAGAGTCATCGTCATCACAAGAAGCATGAAGGGATGGATTCTCAACAATGTTACACAAGGTAGGTGCTAGATTAAGAAAAAGAGGATTCACCTAAGCTCCTAGGTGGGAATAAGTCAACAACCAACTTAGGTTGAACACCTTTAATATTTAAACCATGAGAAGCTGTGAGTCTATAACTTATCACCTAGATATTGGATTGGGAACAAGGAGTTATGAAACTCATACACAAGTACAAGCTCCAACAACACACAATTGCTGCTAGGAAATGAAGAAGGAAGGCTAGAGGACAAGGAAAATGAATTGGTTTATGATCTCAATGCATTACATCTGAGAATGAAAATGCAAGCAACTAAGAAATGATACATAATCATATCAATGGAACAAGTGATCAAGAAATGTAATATATTCATGGAATGATCAATTAACCACCTATTTAAACAACATGAGCTAAAAAAATGATTATCAATCAGTGAATGCAAGCACATTAAAGATGAATTTTAGAATTTAATATTTTTTAAATCTGAAAAATATATGTAATTAAACTCATATATGAACATCCAAATTAAAAATTATGCAAGCTACATCATGTTCACCAAAATGAAAAAGGGGGAGTAGTGTTCACTGGTCTAAACATGCAAACTATGAATCATTCTTGTTGGTGTAAATAATTATTCATCATGGTATGAGACACTTGGGTGTTTGTGCCACATTGGGATAGTGCGTGTAGGAGAAGATCTTGTTGTTACACTCCACCTTCGGTGGGTGATCCACCTCATGTGGAATATTTTATTGTTTCTCCTACCTACCCACACCTATTTCCTACCCACCCTTGTTTCTTATTGAGCCACATGTCATGTTTGTGTGCTCACATATCCATATAGCTTTGCCTATATAACCAGGCTCATCTACATTGTTTGTATGGACAATCATTGAACATCTTGTAATGATCCAGTTGATCACATTTTGCATCTTGATAGAATACAGTTTATTCCTATCATCTATTTTGTTCTCTCTTATTTGTGCTTTCCATTGCCTCTAGATCTGGGCAAAATCTCACAATTCTCAATCCCCGCATTCATTAGATAACAACCAATTAGGCCCAAGTTTAGTTATTTGAGAGAGTTGGGAACAATAATTAATTGTTCTCTTTTTTTTATTTTATGTGATTGGATATAGTGAAGACAATAAATGATACAAGAACTAGGTATAATGCTAGGAAATTGACAAGAATCAACACAAATACAAGGACACAAAACTAGAATGTAAAGTATGCACTCATATATGGAAATGAGGTGTAGAAAGGAACTTGTCATCAAAATCTAAGCCTATAAGTGTCAATCAAAAAAGCTAGGCACCCTAGACTTGCAAGTGTATTCGTTAAATTTAATATTCAGATTCTAGATCAGGATGGCCTATAGACCATTCTCCCAAAATTCTTGCAAAAAGGTGTCAAATAATGGAGTAAATCTCCTTAGATCGGGAGTTTTTGTTTGTTCAAAATCTGGAACTGTATGTCTCAATCTACTCTCTACGACTCTGTAACATTCCTCAAATTTGGAACTTGCATGGAAAAAAGAGAGCAAAAGTGTTGTGAAGTATAGGGGCTTGCTTAAGTCAAACCCTAGATAGAAATTAGCCTCCACTGCAATAATGATGATTATAAAAGAGAGTGCTTATCCTTGGTAGGATAGGGGTTGGAAACCTTAAGGAAATAAAAAATTGATGAATGATACCTTTGTTTATGAATCTTCTTGCCTTGAAGCCTTACAAAAGGTTGGTGTTGCTTAATAAGAGTTAATGGATGCCTTCATTCATGGAGGAATGCATAAACTTGACCATGATTGCTAACTTGAATGCTTGACTTTAGATATCTCATTTAATACCTTCAAGATGCTTATTTATTTTATTCATTTGGAGTGATAACTTGAAAAATAGGAGATGTTCAGACGAGGTGGTGGGAGTTGTATTTATACATATAGCTTCACAAGTTTCATGTTGAAATTTTGAAGAACAACAATATCAAGGAGCACTTTCCCACTCTGCAACTTCTTGACCATTAAAGGTTCAAATTGGGGCTCAAACTGACATCATAGTCTAGGAGGTATATGGTACTAGATGCTATAATACTAGCATTTTGGCTTGAATTCAAGGTTAGTGAGCATACAATATGTCGAGCTTCTAGATTTGACCATGGTTTGAGCATAATCAGTCATGAATCAAGGGCATGGAGGAAAACCACCAAGGTGAGGCCCAACTGAGTGTGTAATTGTATGAGGATACAATTTATGATACTATACTACCACACTTAGTACATCAGGTGTATGCAACAATACACCCATTCTACATCAAAATTTAGCACAAATTGAATTTCTCGACAATTTTTCAAAAAAAGTGATGAGAGTTTTTTTTTTCCTATCATGACACATGTTTACAATAAAGTGACATCACTTCATGTCTTGTTGACATCATTTTATGGCCACCACTGATTTTTCTAGTAGTTGCCATTGCCTAGTCATTGTCGCCACCCAATCCAACCACTCTAACCATCCTTAGTGCCCACTTGTAGTCCCATTGTTGTGTTCATATTTTTTCTTTCAACTCTCAATTCCTAAGGAAAGACCTAATGCCTAAACCATGGGATTGGGAGTTTAATACAAATATCTTACACTCTAATTAGATTAAGGACAAGGATGGCCAATGAACAAGGCTTTGGTGTAGACCCTTCTGCACATTGAGCTCCACAAGACTTTGGAGGGTGTTTGTATTTGCACGTATGGAAATATGATAAACTTGTACTAAAAAACAAACAACAAACCTCTACAAAGTGGACTGTTCTCGAGTATATGGAACAAGGATGTTGTATATTTCACCATAATCATGCATGATCCCTTATGTCATTGATTATAAGAATTGATATCTAAACATGCCTCCTTTTTAAACATTAGTGGAATAACAAATACATCATTTTCCAGAATATTCCCCATCTTATATGAACTCCACGGAGACACAAAAAACCTAAAAATAGATTAAACATGAAAGGAAAAGATTAATCAGATTTAAAGATTTTGGGGTCATTTTGATAGAGGAAATTGAACAAGATTGACCAATTCTAAAGTATGGGCTCTATAGTCATATACCATACATTTTATGCCATAGCATTAAACATGTTTTTAAGATCTTGTATATTATTGCCACTTTATGATATCAAGACCACTAAAGCCTGCAACATGACCATTCTTGAAATCCACCTAAAAGTATGATATTCTTATTACCTTCACAAAATCATTTACACTAATGTAGTTGAACAAAAAGCAATTACAAATATAACTCAATGCAACAAATATGCATGGAGATCTTAAATAACCCTTGATTATTTAGATGAAAGAATGCTAAATTTCATCTTGGAGATAGTCATAAAATAATATAACAATTACATGAACCAATTCAAAATACAAAAATACCATTAACTAATGTCTAATAGCTATGAACCTTCAGTATACTAAGATCTCTTACAACCTTTTACAAAGCTTTTGTACTGACTTGTAGACTCCTCGAAGTTGGAACTTGTACAAATGGAGCAACTAAGAATAAAAGAGAAGGAGAGAATCCCTAGATTAATTTTTAACTCGACAATTGACACTTATAGCTCCTTTTGATCAACATTAAGAATGTTCTCTTTTCCCACATTTTTCTTCTCCATTTACACTTTTATGCTTGCAACTAAAAGATGCATGTCTTTTACTCCTTTAATTTTCATGCAAACCTTTTATCGAGTGTTAAATCCCATTTACCTTCCACATTTTTCACATTTGAGTGAAAAGATTTTATCTCTAAGTGAAAACCTAGTTAACTATCGACAAAATATACATTTACCTAGTTATTCTCACCTTCAAGAAAGCCAAATTTAACCTTTTTCATCCATGCCCAATTCACATTTTGTGTTCACGTGAAATATTTTCACCCCCACATGAAAAAAAAACACTTCATTGTTGCACTTTTCCTTTCATGGGTGAAAAAACTCCCTCCTAGTTAAAAACCCATTTGAAGAGAAGTTGAAAAATACCTTAATTAATACCTTAACCAAATATTTTTTATATTAATATAGTTCAAAAATATATACATCATATCCATTCCAAGGATGTATTCAGTCTGGTGTCATGCAGTCACTATCTAGACTATCATTACATGTAATTCAAAAATGGTCATAGCCCTGTGTCAGATTGCTTAGCTTTACATCATATACAATATAGAATAATTTTTATACAACAAAATTGCCTCCTATGCCAATATAGATATTGTAGACACCTAAAATTGTCATGTCTAATTAAATAAATATCTTTATTTATTTAATTACTTTAGCCTAATTCTTCTATTAATTAAATAAATCTTTATTTATTTAATTAATTCATTCATCCTCTTCTAGCCTTATTTCTCATTTAAATAAATACTTTTATTTATTTAAATTATCCTTTTCTTAAATTAAATAAATATTTTATTTATTTAATTGATCCCACTTCTTCTATTAATTAAGTAAATCTTTATTTATTTAATTAATTCATTAGCCTTTTCTACCCATGACACATGTCATTCATCTCTTAATTCCTACACTACCTACCCTCTCATTATTTTCTTATTTTCTCTACCTACCCACTAATCATAGCCGACCATTTATCTTTTACACCTCTTAATCTTATCCCTCCATTTCTTATAGTGTCTTCTATATAGGAGATGCTTCCTTCATTATCAACCCCAATGATTACTCGACTACACTATGCTTTTGAACTTTCATATGCGATCAAGCCTACTTCCAACCACATTTCTGTTCTTTGTTGAGCTCTTGTGCGCATATAAAATCTGAGAGCAAATATATCAATCAAGATCAATGGAGATAGGAAGAATGGAGATTCAAACCCCATTGGACATGTGATGGTATAATCTTTGTGATTTCATTTGATTTGCATTGTCTTAGGTAATCTTCATATGTTATGGTGGATTTTTGTTGTTGTTAGGCTAGGGTTTTGTGGTTGAATTCATTTAGTATTTCAATATGCTCAATCGCATTCCAATGTTAAGGACCAACCACCAAAGCAATTGGATAGCCAACGCCATGTTCAAAATTTGGACACAAGGAAACCCCGTGTCAAATTTGGGGGCAACACACTAGAACAAACTCATGACATGCCTATAGAGTATGGTATACATGGACAAAGCAGATATTCCATTCCTCACCATAACTCTATACCAAGTGGTCTTTATACGCATGCACAACATCATCATAGACCTCCTCCATATGAACATGTGTATGATCAATACCATCCATATATGCAACATGCTCCTCCTCCACCTGGTGGTTCGGGCATGGGGTATGGTCCAAGAAGTCGGTCTCCACCTAAGAATAACTTGGAACAGAAAATCAAGGACTTACAAAAGAAAATGGAGGACATAAATACACCGAAGCCAACTTACACAATGAGAGACATATGTCCCTATCCATTTGACAAAAGCATTCCAATACCTCCATTTCCTACACACTTTGTGACACCTAAGTTTGATAAGTATAGAGGAAAATGGGATTCTAAGGCACATATAAGACAATTTTTCACAACTTGCATTGAGGTAGTAGCAGAAGAGACATATTTGATGAGATTGTTCCCACAAAGCTTGGGTGATGAAGCTATGGAATGGTTCTCCCAACTCCCACCTGGAATTAAGTCATGGGGTGACTTAGCAGAGGCATTTATTCAACATTTCTCATATAACATAAAGAAAAACATATTAGTCACTACCTTGTGCAACACCAAGCAAAAGGATGGAGAATATTTTTCATCATTTTTACAAAGATGGAGAAATCTAGCCAACAGATGCTCTTGTGAAATTCCACGGAAACAAATGGTAGAGATGTTCACCCAGAATGTTAACAAAGACATTGGTTATGACCTAAGAAAAGCTTGTTTGTCCACCTTCAAGGACGTCATTGAAAAAGGCTTAGCAACGTAAAAGGTCCTAATTTAGCAAGGAGTAATTAAGATATTCAAAGAAAACAAAGATGACTTTAAAGGAAAAGATAAGCCAAGATTTTGGAATAAAAACAAGAACACAGTCAATCATGGTATTGTTGATGCCAATACAGTGCAACCCAAAATAATTTTTTCTAGAGATCTACCAGGGATAGGTAGATGAGATCCAGGATCTCGTGCGGGAGAGGGATAGACTCAGGAGACGGCTGAGGGACAGCGAGCGAGAGCGAGATCAGGCTATCCAACGTTATACAAAGGCTGAGTCAGCACTAAGGGCAGGGAGGCAGGCGACAGAGGACACAGGAGCTGGTTATGCTTATGTTCTACGAGATGGGGAGGAGATAGGCTACTGGAGAGACCTATACTATGGAGTCATGCCACCAAAGCAGGGGCTAGGAGCTTCCGGAGACCATCACAGACTACGACGACCATTAGAGGGAGAGACTGGAGACAAGCGTCTAGCGGTGGGGTCATGGGTCCTCCACCACCACCAGATAGAGGGGACAAGAGAGATGATCCTAGGGCAGGTCCTTCTAGGGATCAGACTTCGTCGAGGTCAGGTGGCTCTGAGGGAGGGAGTTCATCATAGCCTTAGAGGGCTCCCTATGTATCAGTTTTGTACCATTTTGTATGATGATGTAGACACCTTCGAGTGATTGTAGCCATATGATTGTGACATCATTGTATCACGACACTTATGATTATATGTACATATGAGATTTATCTTTGCGACAGCTATATGCATGTGTACTGATGTGATGTATGTTTCTATGTGATAGTCATTATATGGATGCAAATATGTACATAATGAAATGCAATATTTTTGTTCTTTTATGTTTTATGTGTTATGCATATGCAATGTGAATGTATGAAATGCAGATGAATATGATAATACAAATGACTATTTACATGATGAGAATGTAAAATGTGCTAACCTGTGTTGTGTGCAGGATGTGATGCAATTGTGATATCTATATGTATGTATAAAATGCTTATATGTGGTAATGTAGGTGCAAACTACATGAAATGCAGATTTTTTGGTGTGTTATTATACTTAGTCATGTGATAGCAGGCTACACGGACTCGAGAAGGATGATGGATGTCAATCAAGAAAGGGGGGTGAAAGATAGAAGATATGAAAGTGAAAGAGCTTCTTGTGCGTTATCATCATTGAGCTTTATTATGGCAAAATAGGTTATGACAATTGAGACATATGTTCGACCCAGAAAGTCATTATACCTGTTTGCATGGAGATAAGACAGTCACAAACAAGGAATGCCCTAGTTCATACTAGACTCACAGTGTCCTCATATCCTTGGACAAGTCATAGCATTACTAAGAGACAATCCGTAGATAACAAAAGGAAAAATAGGTGACGATACCCTATCCTTGCCTTTCTAGTCAAAGACATCCTGGAGATAGAATCTCTAGTCAAAGACATCCCGAAAAAGCTAAAAGACATGTCACCAAAAAGATAAAATCAAAAGAAAACCAAGAATCGACACCAACATCCACTGTAGTCCTCAAGTTTAGTGTCTCTTGTCACTTGTATAAGTCTTATTTGATTGTGGTCACAATGTTTACTTTCACAAAATGATAGATAGCACTGAACCATAATGTTGTCTGAGTTTGTTGAAAGATTTGATTTGTTGAAGCCCATTGTTGCTGTTGTGTCTCATTTGAAACTGACTGAATCCATGAAACTGATACTTTACTGCAGAGAAGATGGAACTTTATTGCGGATTGGCGATGCAGATGTTGTTTTATTGCGGATTGTGCGCGGATAGACTGAAGAAAACTGGAAGAAACCATACTCATTGCAACATGTGATGCTCTCAGTTCCACACCCATCACTAGACATAGGATCTGCCTTAGCCACATATAGGAGCTGATTTATTATGGACGAAAATGGGTGAAAAAGAAAGATTATTAGCAATGGCTAACCATACTTAGGTAGATCAATAACAAGCCATGATGGGATTGGGTAATTTATTATGAATGAAGAGGTTGTGAGTGTGTACAAAGTGAAAGGATGAAATGGAATCTTGAAGGAGGGAGGAGCAATGTCTCTACATATGGCATCGGTGACCCAATTTTCACCATGGTACTTGCCCAGGGTGCCACTGAAGTGGTTTTCACCGTTGGACGAATTGTTTTTTGTTTTCCAATTTTTATTTTATTTATTTTTTTGTATTTATTTATTTATTTATTTTTGTATTTTTGAATTGGGATACTCTAAAGAGCTATGTGTAAAACTTGCGAAGGTGCATGTTGTTGATAGGATCCTCCAAAGGTTCGCCATCTGGAGTTGAGAGCTGATATGCACCAGATCCATAGGTAGTTGTGATGATGTAAGGACCAAGCTAATTTGGTTTGAATTTTCCCGTCTTCTCTCTGTCTTGCTAATTTTTAGAATTCTCCTTGAGAATTAAGTCACCCACCTCAAATGTATGAGACTTCACCTTGTGATTATAGCTGGATTGTTCCTTGACTGAATGATGTGTAGCTCAAGTGACTGTCTTCCTTGATGAAGGAACTGAGATAGAATTACTAGTGTGCGGACTACATAGGCCCGTATGCGTGTCACCTAAAGAAGTTTGGGCACCCTTGGTAACAAAGTCCTTCGAGGAAGCTCCAATAAAGGTCCATGATGTATCTCTAGACGGGAAAAGATGTGTGGAACAAGTGGATGAGTTATGAAGGCTTATGATTGTGAAAATAAGTGAAAGTAGGATTGCATGATGGAAACTTAGGATCGACAAGTATGCTTTTTGACTTAAAATTGTAGAACTTTTGCCCCCAGTTATTTTGGTATTAGCGGAGATCAACTCTTGTTCTTTTTGCTTCATAGGATTTTTATCCTTGACTTTGATTTTTGCAGAGTCCAATAGCTTTTGATTTTGATTTGGACTAAAGGACTTTTCTTTATTTTTGACTTTTAAATTTTTATTTTCAAAACTTGATTTTTGATCCCCAATTAATAAGGCCTTTTGTGATTCTTGTTGATCCAAGTCTGGGAGTGTAGTGGAAATGGAATGAGTGGATGAAATGGTAAAGCTATGTGAGTTCTCAAGAGGGTTGGCGATATGCTCGATAGATTCTTCGCTGGAACCACTCTTAGGACTATTGATATCAAGAGATGCTTGCACCACTATAGGATATTTGCATTCAGACTTAGTAGCCACAACACTAGGTGCTTCGTACCCAATTCCTTGATATTGTAAATTGTTTGTAGGTTGTTCCTGTTGAATGAATGTCTTAGGAGATATTGGGAGTTGATCAACATGAAAGATATACTCACCACATCCCATGTCTTTAATCTTGAACCTTTCTTTGAGCTCTTCTTGTTTGGATGTCGAAGGTTTCAAGGATTCTGGATCCACATATGTCGAGGATGGAACTTCTCGATTGACTGGGATTGTTATTTCTGATCTTGCTCGTAGGTTATTGCAATATATAAATGGATTTGGGTCAAATTTGATGGTCACTTCAACTCCATTGTGTGGAAACTTGATACATCGATGATATGTAGATGGAACTGCCCTCATTTCATGAATCCAAGGGCGTCCTAGTTATATATTGTATGTGAGATCCAGGTCTAGGACTTGACCAACCACATCCTTTGTAACCGGCCCAACTCTGAGAGGCAAGGTGATTGTGCCTTTGGATGAACGCTCTTCATCATCATATGCCTTGATGGTAATTTTGTTTGTAGAATTCACAGCTTTATCTGAATATCCCAATTGTTTAATAGTGCTCAATGTACAAATGTTTAGACCTGCTCCTCCATCTATCAGGACTCGTTTTATTCGATGTTTGTGTATGAAGGCTTCAATGTGTAAAGGTGCATTATGTGGCTGACTCACAGAGGCGTCATTGGCTTCTGTGAATGTAAGGGAGTGTGGAATGGAAAGGTATCCCACCATGGCTTGAAACTGGTCCACATTCAGATCAGCAGGGACATAAGTGTCTCTCATGATTTTTTCAATAATAGCTTTATGTGTGGGGGATATGCATAAGAGCTCAAGGATTGAGATAAGCGCGAGTGTCTTCCCTAACTATTCTAAAAGGTCATACTCAGGTTTGGTTGACGAAGAAGCGGTGTTTTTGGCTGGAACACCTTGCAAAGTGAATTTACCTTGACGAGTTGTAACATTGCATTGAGAGGTAGGTTCGAAAGAAGACCCAATTCCTTTCAGGACAATCTTGGGTCTTTGGGTAGAATTCTCAGGTGTTTTGTCCTTGATGATAATGGTAGAGACATAATTGTCCATTAAAATGTGATTGATAGTTGAATCATAGTTATGTGATGCTCTAGTATAGTTGGTCTGGTCATCTGTGGCTTTAGCTTTTCCCTTGTCATGTTTTGGGAATGGTTCTTTAAACATTTCATGTTCTTAGTTGGATGAGTGTCCTTCAATCTCAATGTCACCTCTATCAATGAGATCTTGTATGATGTTCTTCAGTCGATGGCAATTTACCGTCTTATGACCCTTGCTCTTATGAAATTCACAATACTCATCATCATTCCACCAATTTGGTTTAACCTTTGGCTCATATGGAAGCAAATCTGGAATTGTTATTATCTTGTTTGCCACTAGCTTCTTGAAAACTGATTCTAGTGGTTCTCCCAATGGGGTGTACTTCCTTCATGACTTTGAAGTTGTTTGAGTATTCACTTGATTGTTTGTAGAGCTTGATCCAGAAAAAATGATTTTGGGTCACACTGTATTGGCATCAACAATACCATCATTGATCGTGTTCTTGTTTTTATTCCAAAATCTTGGCTTATCTTTTCCTTTAAAGTCATCTTTGTTTTCTTTGAATATCTTAATTACTCCTTGCTCAATTAGGACCTTTTCTATCGCTAAGTCTTTTTCAATGACGTCCTTAAAGGTGGACAAACAAGCTTTTCTTAGGTCATAACCAATGTCTTTGTTAACATTTTGGGTGAACATCTCTACCATTTGTTTCCGTGGAATTTCACAAGAGCATTTGTTGGCTAGATTTCTCCATCTTTGTAAAAATGATGAAAAAGATTCTCCATCCTTTTGCTCGGTGTTGCACAAGGTAGTGACTGGTATGTCTGTCTCTATGTTATATGAGAAATGTTGAATAAATGCCTTTGCTAAGTCACCCCATGACTTAATTCTAGGTGGGAGTTGGGAGAACCATTCCATAGCTTGATCACCCAAGCTTTGTGGGAATAATCTCATCAAATATGTCTCTTCTGCTACTGCCTCAATGCAAGCTATGAAAAACTATCTTATATGTGCCTTAGGATACCCTTTTCCTCTATACTTATCAAACTTAGGTGTCACAAAGTGTGTAGGAAATGGAGGCATTGGAATGCTTTTGTCAAATGGATAGGGACATATGTCTCTCATTGTGTAAGTTGGCTTCGGTGTATTTGTGTCCTTCATTTTCTTTTGTAAGTCCTTGATTTTCTGTTCCAAATTATTCTTAGGTGGATACCGACTTCTTGGACCATACCCCATGCCAGAACCACTGGATGGAGGAGGAGCATGTTGCATATATAGATGGTATTAATCATACACATGTTCATATGGAGGAGGTCTATAATGATGTTGTGTATGCGTATAAGGACCACTTGGTATAGAGTCATGGTGAAGAATGGAATATCTGCTTTGTCCATGTATACCATACTCTATAGGCATGTCATGAGTTTGTTCTAGTGTGTTGCCCCCAAATTTGACGTGGGGTTTCCTTGTGTCCAAATTTTGAACATGGCTTTGGATATCCAATTGCTTTGGTGGTTGGTCCTTAACATTGCAATGTGATTGAGCATATTTTTCTGCATAAGACTTCCATAATGGTCTACAAAAGTGAGTATCATAAGCTTGACCGTGTGTGTATGGGACGTCAAGTTTTTGAAACAAAGATGGTGGTGATTCAGGAACCATATGTGGTCCTCTATTGCCTCCACTGTTAGGCCTCCTTTGATCCATGTTGAGGTGAGGTTGTTGCAAAGATCGATTTTCCATTATTTGAGACATGTCAAAATCATGAGGGATCTTGGCTCCACTTTGTGCCATCATTTATAAGAAATATTGTCTATCTCTCCTCATTATTTCCTCAACCAATTGATTAAAACAAGGATCCATAATGGAGTCTTCCACTTCTGCTGAATGTACGGAAAAGTTGTCCATATTGTCATTGTGTGTATCATTGTTGCTTACAGTGTCCATGTTCTCAACATTTGGAATGTTTCTATAGGCATCCATGTCAAATAATGTAGTATGATCATAATTGAAAAAGATATCATTGTCATACTCATAGGAATTCATATTTGCGGAATCTTGAGCCTTTTTAGCTTCTCTCCTAGATTTTTGGGAACGGGTTTCAACCATGAACTAGGTATTGACCAAGATGTGAGAGACTAGATGAAAATGGAAAGAGTATGGAAGACCAAGAGTTGGATGAAATGTAAATGAATTTGAAGTGTACTTGCAATGTCCAAAGTGTAAGACCAAGTATGTATGTAGTAGAGTAGGTGTGACTTCCAAAGAGATGATAGTTTCTCTTGATGAGGTAAGTTGACCTTGACTCTAAGTAAGACCAAATGCGACCCAAAGGTGAAAGACCTTGATGAGGGACCACTTAGCAAAATGTTGTTGTATGTAGTGTGTTGACAAAGTATGATGAGGACAAGCAAGTGACCTTTTGACTCAAGTTTAGACAAATGTGAATGTAATGTAAGGTGTAAAGGAATGATGGACTTTATGAGACTCAAAGATAGGTTGAATGCTAGATGAAAACCTAGAGAGATACCTAGGAAGCTCAATAAGTCTGAAACTGACTGTTCTTGTTTGCTGGATTGTAAAAGATTTTCAATTTTGAACATAGACGTGCCTGTATACTTCACAGATGCGCTTAAATGACACATACGCTATTCTGTCAGACACAGGCGCATTTCTGAGATGTTGTAAATACAAAGTTTCTCAAAGACACAGATGCGTTTCTGCCCTTCACAAATGTGGTTATATGACACAGACGCAGTTCTGTCAGACACAAACGCGTTTCTGGAGATTTTGTGCAATTTTTCCAATGTGTGAAGTTGTTTGTTGTGACCAAATCTGGATGTTTGACTTTTTTTTCGTGACAAGAGGACACGGTGTTGATGAAGACTCAATGTTTGCAAGTGTTTATAATCAAAATGACTCAAAGAAAAGTGTGTTGTTTGATGTAAAATTATTTTGCATACACTTGAAGACAAATAAGACACAATGTTTTGCTGTTTGGTCTTGAATGTTTGATTGTTCAAAATAAGACAAGCACAATTCTTATGGTTGGCCAGGACAATAGTTGTTGATCCCACATGGAGTTTCCCCCGAGGCTATGCTATTCAGAACGAATACTTAGATGCTTGATCCCACTGGCTCCACCCTTGGCACTCACTTCTCAGGGCAGCCAGACATCAGTCCCCACGAAAACTCCCTGTGACAAACTTTGTATCTCTACTAAGAACCGTATGTGTGTGGGCCGCTACCAGAGGTCCGACCTCCTGCCCTAACAACTAGAAGGATTTTGGATTCTAAAACAAAAAGGTGCTAGTAAGGGGCATCTACTCGTGTGGCCATACATGCGACACTTTCAGCTCTATAAATACAGAAGGCTCCTAGCTGGTAGGGTTACGCCCTACAACTGATCAAATAAATTTGATCAAACGGGTTTATGGGGAGACACAGTGTCGGTATGAACTAATCAACACATGTTATCCATAGTTTTCACCATGAATACAGTTGTTTATAGTGGTTCAAAAGAGGTGGGTTTTCCTCGCTACCACTTGGGACGTTCTCTCCTCACTAGTAGTCCTAATGACCACACAAGGAGACATGCCCTCTAAAGATGAAACAAAAAGAGCCTATTGCCCAAGACACAAAGGACACTGGTTCAATTTTAGTGCACCAATTGAAGTGTTTGCTAATGTATGAAAACAAGGCACACAATGAAAGATCAAAAACCATTGCCAAGGTCCTGCAACAAAGATCTGTTAGTAGTTTGGATTGTTTCAAATGGTCATCCCTTCCTACAAGCACACAAGTTAGGTAAATTTTAGATCCAAAAGACTTTGTGAAATAGGGGCCTTCGACAAGATGATTTTGCTTTCAAGACAAGCTGCACCAATTTTGTTAGCTAGATTTGAAGATGTTAGCTCAATATAAACTAGATCTAAAATTCAAATGATGAAAAACTGAATCAATTGAAACTGAAATGTAACAAAGATGAACACAGACATAACTGATAGTGACACAAACGCTATATAAACATACAAACATGCCTATATATGACACAAACGTGGCTCCCGAACACAGACGCGACCTGCCAACACAGACGCGCCTAGAAGCCTCACAGATGCTATTAGGGAACACAGACGCGTTTCCTGGAATCTACAAAAATAAAATAAAAAATGTTGAGGTCACAAACGAGATTCCAGATGTCACAGACATGACAAAGAGGTAAAAACGCGATCTGAGAGTGCGCAAACGCGACAATGTCAAAAATGTTGTCGGAAATGTCAGATCTGCAACTTCAAAAACACAAAATCTGAAACAAAAGATGTTAAATGCAAATAGGACAAGAGTCCCACCGGGCGTGCCAAAATGTATATGGTGAAAAGTGGAAACAACAATATTCAAAGACTAAATGAATTCAACCACAAAACCCTAGCCTAACAACAACAAAGATCCCCCATAACATATGAAGATTACCTAAGACAATGCAAATCAAATAAAATCACAAAGATTATACCATCACATTTCCAATAGGGTTTGAATCTTCATTCTTCCTATCTCCATTGATCTTGCTTGATATATTTGCTCTCATATTTTATGTGTGCACAAGAGCTCAACAAAGAATGGAAATGTGGTTGCAAGTAGGCTTGATCGCATATGAAAGTTCAAAAGCATAGTGTAGTCGAGTAATCAACTAGGTTGATAATGAAGGAAACATCTCCTTATATAGAAGACACTATACGAAATGGAGGGATAAAATTAAGAGGTGTAAAAGATAAATGGTCGGTTATGATTAGAGGGTAGGTAGTGTAGGAATTAAGAGATGAATGACATGTGTCATGGATAGAAAAGGCTAATGAATTAATTAAATAAATAAAGATTTATTTAATTAATAGAAGAAGTGGGATCAATTAAATAAATAAAATATTTATTTAATTTAAGAAAAGGATAAATTAAGTAGATAAAAGTATTTATTTAAATGAGAAATAAGGCTAGAAGAGGATAAATGAATTAATTAATTAAATAAATATTTATTTAATTAATAAAAGAATTAGGCTAAAGTAATTAAATAAATAAAGATATTTATTTGATTCGACATGACAATTTTAGGTGTCTACGGATATAGCCCAAAATACTAGTCAATGAGCACAAGGAACATTCTCCCCAGTCCTAGGAGAAGGACCATCTGCATCTTCAATATTGAGCCTCTGCATATACTGTACCAATGCATCAATTTCCTTTGGGTGTAACATATCCATGTACTTCTTGAAATATTGAACAGACTGGATATCCGCCTTGCAAATATGAAGAAGACCCTCCCAGACCAGAATCATGAACCTATCTTTCGAGATCTCAAGAACAACAAAAACCTGAGACATAATGTAAAAGTGTGTGAGTTTAATATTAAACCCAATAAGCCTCCTCCTCTTGTTTTATAATACTTCTCCATTTCTTTCTTTCCAGAGAAACCAAAAGATTTCACAAGACAAGACGAACCATAACTGGTTCAAACTAAGACCAAAGGATTCCACAAAGCCAACAAGGATTTCACTCCAAGAAGGACTAGGTCGACAATTCCAGACAATGGGAGAACCAAGGAAAATGGACCACACACCACAGGCAAACTCACATTCAAAAAACAAATGTTCAAAAGACTCCTGAACATTGCACACTCCACACCTAATATATTCAAGACCCACAACAGATAGAAAAGAACGTACTGCTAACTTTTTAAGAAGTAAAAGCCATCTAAAATAAGATTTCTTAGGATCAATGGGGGAATGCCAAAAAAAATCAAAAACAAATTGCCACCTGGACTTAAGCTAGTTGAGACCCCAACATTGATTGACTCGAGTGAAGATAGAGTAATCATTTTTCAACATCATGTAGATTTGCTTAGTAGACATGTCCAAAAAAGGAGAGCCATCCAACCATTTTAGTTGCTTCAAAAAAGAATCAGTATCCAAAACCTTTCTAGGGAAAAGACAACAAGTAGCTTTAACAATAAGAGAATATGTTTTCTTCTGTGAAAGAGGAATCCCATATTTAAAACTGAGCTCTGTCCAAGACCCTAGCTAGTTGTCAAACAATACATTTCTAATTAGAGAAATACCTTTATCTTTTAAAATTTTAGCAGAGCAACTTTGAGTCAGAGCGAGAAGTTTATTGTTTAAACTCACCCCCCACTTGATAGATCTGTCCATAATAGCATATGAAGGAGGATTACCTATAGTACCCTTAGAAGGAAGTAAACTCCTTACCTGTGACCATGTCTTCCATAGTGAAGAAAATATATTAGAACCAAACACCTTTATATTGAAGTCCCCCAAAACATTATCACATAAAGGGATAGTCTTCCATTTTTTGCCTTTTTTAATAACCGACCTTTCAATATTATTTCTGATCAACACCTTTTACAGTTCATTACCATTCAGAGCTTTGACAATCCATTTAGAAGCTAGAGCATTATCGTGGGCCCTAAGGTCTTTGATACCCAATCCACTCGTAGTCCTCGGTCTGCAACACCAATCCCAATTCACACAATGTCTCTTGTTGTGACCCATCCCATCAGACCATAAAAAGTCCCTCATGATCTTCTCAAGCTTGTTAGTTTGATAATTAGCAAACAACCATGTTGAGGCATAGTAAATGGGATGAGAGGAAAGAACCTTTTTCATAATTTGCACTCTTCCAGCCAAGAAAAGAAGACGAGTCTACCATTTTAAGTGCTTCCTCCCAATTTTAGAATATAGCCTAAGCCATGTATCTTGAATAGAAGGGTTGATAGAAAAAGGAATACCAATACATCTAACAACAGAATTCGATCCGACCCACTGCCAACCTTTGCAAGTAACCCAACTTGGAGGAACATCAAACAAACCAAGAACTGTAGATTTGTGGGGAGCTACCTTTGCAACATAAGCCAAACAAAAAAACTACAATATATTCATAGCATTATCAAAGTTTTCATCATTCAAAACCCAAAATAAAGCAGTATCATCAACAAATTGGGCATTGATAAGATCCTCAGAATTAGGTAAGGTTAGACCTTTGATAGGAGGACCAAGGGCAGGAGCTCTCAAAATGAAGAAAAGTGCATCGACAACAATGACAAACAAGGTTGGGGCAATGGGACAACCTTGTCTGATAGACCTCTTAAGGGGAATAAGTTCAGAGAGTTCACCATTAACCTCAATGAATGTGGAAGAGCCCTTAAAGAGAATATCAATCCATCTGCAAAAATATGAGGGAAATCCAAAATCTCGCAACATCCCTCTAATGACGGGCCACTCAATTCTGTCGTATGCTTTCTCAAAGTTCGGAAGAATCATTGCAACATTCTTCTTGTCAGCTTTAGCCAAATGAATGGCCTCCCAACGAATAACCAAATTTCCCAGGATATATCTACCTTTAATGAATCCAATGTGAGTGGCCTGTTTAATAACCCAACAATCCTCCTTGCTAAGACTTTTGCAACAATCTTGTGAGAGATATTTAGTAAGGTAATAGGCCTCCTGTTTTTAACCAGTGTCTTATCCCCACCCTTACGCAGCAGTTTAATGACACCTCTATTGATGTTTTCTCCAAGAGATCCCTGATTAAATACATATTCATATAGGGCAAACAGTTCCAAGCATATCCATTTTGAGTGCATCTTCTAGAATTCGATAGGTAACCCATCCAACCCCAGGGACTTACCATTGACAAGTGAACGGATAACAACTTTAATCTCCTCAAGTGAGATATTTTGACTCAGAGCATTGGCCTCCTCATAGGAAACTTTCTTAGGGATTAGCAGTGAGCATTTCTCAAGAGCCTCTTAGTTCATAACACCATGTTTAGAAGAAAGTAAGCCACTGCAAAAATTGAAGAAAACCTCCTTAATGGACACCAGATCATTGGTAAGAGTCTTATTGATTTGAATATCTTTAATAAATTCTCTTTTATTCTTGGCTCTGATAAGATTGAAGAAGTAATTGGTTCCCTTGTCACCACCTTTAAGCTAATTCATTTTAGCTCTTACCCTCTGCCCTTGGATCTTGAAATGTTGTAACTTCCTTAAGTGATTCTTGATTGAGGAGAGATCCCCCTCTAAAACCAGGTCATGCCCCTTACTCTGAAGCTCCTTCTCAATACCATTAAGCCTATTCTGTAGGTAGGACTCCTCCATAGACCTATCCATAGCATACTTCTTACCAATAATCTAAAACATTTTCCTCCAAGAAACAATGAGAGCCTCCCATTGCTCCCTAGGTCTGAGATCAGGATTGCAAAGCTTGGCCAAATGGGAAACCATCTTAATAGAATCCCCATAATCCTCATTCTTAAGCAAAGAAACATTAAGCTTGAAGTCTTTCTCCCTCTTAGGTCGGATCATAGAAGAGAGGTCAAGATCTAGATTTACAGTGACAAAGATAGGGGAATGATCCAAAATACTAGCAAGAGAAACACAAATAGGGGACTGAACCCCCTGTGAGGAAAAGGAGAAAAGAGAAGCATCTGCATAGAATCTATCCAATATGCAGTACATTCTCTGCCTACGAATTTGATTATTACACCATGTGAACCAAATATCAGAGAAGAAGCCCTTTTTCCTCTCTAAAGGATCTGCTAGATTAAATCTCCTCTTGAACTTGGCCCAAAATAAATGTTCATTACCCTTCCAACAATTCTTATTGCCACCACTTTTATCTTCACCATGCTCAATCATGTTAAAGTCACCCACAAAACTCCAATGAGCATTTGGGAGGCCGATTGTCAACCAATCTCAAAAACTGGCTCTATCTCTATAGTCACTAGCAGCATATATATTACAAATACCAAAAACATTGTCCTTCTCTTTGAAGGTGACTCACAAATCCCTTTGGCAAGGGGAGACACCATTAGCAATAATCCTATATGCCCTCTTAGGGACCAACCAAAATGACAGTACCACCTTTACCCCTATCATGATTAGAGTGGAACCCAATGGCTTGACCCCATAAAAATTTCAACATAGTATAGGCATGGAACCCTACCACTTTGATTTCTTGGAGAAAAATAATATCTTTCTCCTCGATAATGTTACACCATTTCCTAACCACATATTTTCTGTCAGGCATCTCCAAGCCCCTAACATTCCAACTATGAATGTGCATCATCATAAATCTATTTAGTGGAGGGTTTTTGGTTCTTGTACAACCTATTAAAATATTTTGGCACTTCATTACCTTTTTTACTATTATAATTAGAGAGAGACTGTTTGTCTGATGTTTTCCTTTTCTTCCTAACCTTTTTACTAACAACTCTATAAACTGCTCAAAATTACTGTTAGCCATACCATCTGCTTCAAAAGGCACAATTTGTTTATCAAAAGATCCATCCACCATGGAATCCATGATACCAGGTAAGGAGTTACTCATATTCAACTCAAAGGGGATTTGGTAAGCATTCCTTATTAAAAAAAATTCTCCTTAATACTTGCAAGAGCAAGCTGTTGAGCATTCAATCTTGGGGGGGGGGGGATATTATCAACCTTGTCTTGACCATAAATAGAAGGATTATCCTGTACTGAGTGACACCCGACTAGGGTGTTGGGAGGGGCATCCATGTCAGAGGCATGAACAACCTCATACTCATCCTCAAACAGAGGATTAGAGAGGCTAACAAATTTATTACCATTACTATCATCAGTCAGGCAATCAAGACCCAATTTGACCTTCTCAATGCCAATGTCAGAGGTGTCATCCACTAGTAGATTATTACCTTCTTTAGACTTATTAATAGAGTTTTGCACTTTACTAGGATCACTTCTCATATTGCCTTTCGAAGTAATGTTTAAGTTAGCAATGTGAGAATTTTTAAGAGAAGGGTAATTTTTTCTCACATGCACATTAAATTTGCAGTAAAAACAAGCCCCCAAATTGCCCAACATGGACAATTCCCATGCAAAGCTCTCATCTTCAAAGTCTAAAGAAATAATGTCAGTAAAGACAACCTCAGGATCAAGGGCTACAAGATTCCCGACATTCAGGTGAGGGAGAGTGGTTCTCGATTCCTCAACTTGCAGAATCGAACCCAGAGGTTTCAAAATCTGAGGAATGAATGACCAAAATTTGGGTTGAAGGTTCTTAATTTCTACCCAATTAGGGGAGGAACGAGCAATAACCTGCTCGACATTCCCTTTAGGGGACCATGGAAATGCCCTAAACAAAGAATGTCCCACATTCCAATTTTTTTTCTTCAAAACCCTATCTTGCATATTATGGGATTTCAAAAGAACCACAAATAATCCCTTTTGAATCACTATGCAAAAGTTAACATGAATACCTAACTTCTTACCCTAGACATTGGCAATCCATTCATAAAAAATTTTATGTGACGACAAAGACTCTCTATCCATACAGACAAAAAAAAGCAATATTTCTTAAATGCGACTGCTATGATCTAATGGCTTTAATCATATCTTCATTAGGAGACAAGGAGAGGGTCTTCAACCCAAGAGGAAGGGACTTGCCATTTCCTCCCCCTTTGGGGTCATCGGCTACACTGCCACCACCTTTTCCAAATCTATCTCCATTGGCTGAGGGTCCTCCCAGACCGTTCTCTATATCCATGTGCTCATGCCTGCAAAATCTTCCATCAAAATTATTAAAAGGTGGGCAAATTGGGGCCAAATGATCCGAAACCACTATTTTGTAGGAGGTTTTTTCATGTTTGCCCTTTTGCAGATTAATATTCTCATTCTCCAAACTCCCACCATTATCAATGATATGCACCTTATCATTTTTGCAGTTGGGTTCGCCATCATTAACACTACCCATTCACCTTCACACGAGCGGCTTCAGAGATGGGTCACGACTGCCTAAGCCCAAGAGCACCTGACAAAATTCATGAAAAATCACAAAGGCAAGAAGAAGGAAGGAAAAGAAAAACGAGCAAAGAAACCACCAAAAAACAATCAAACACCAAGGAAAAGAAACGAGCAAGAAATAAATCCACAAAAAAGAGGACATAGGACACCAAGGATAACACACGAGCGCCATCAAGCAAGGTTTGAATACCAAGGAAGGTGAGTAGTCGACCTTCCTGGAATCGTACCAGTTGCAAAGCGCTCTTCCCCTCTAAATTCCTTCACCAAATATTTTAATCTTATAGGTATTTAAAATATCTTAACATTTCGATATTTTGACCCCGACAATATCTAAATAACTATTTGTTTTATTTGTTCTTTATCAAATATTTGACACTTGATCTTTTCTCTACACATTTTATAATCCTTGTTGCACCTTCCATTTTATATCTTGGTTAGCAATCTTTGTTTCACTAGTTCCACACCTCTTGACAAAGCTTCCAAATGATATTTCTCTTATATGCAACTCCAAGTTAATGTCATTTAAGCTCTCTCCCAATTTTCTTAGCCTTAAGCTTATGTGATATTCCAGTTTTCCCGTTTAGTGAATTTCTCTGAAGCTGATAATTCAACCAATTTGATGATTTATTTTCTTCTAATTCAATTTTTCTTTTGCTTACTTGTTTCAATCAATAGTTCAAGTTTTCATGAGTCAATGTCTTGGTTTTTGTTAGCTATTCTTCCTGAAATTACAGAGCCAAAAATCTTGCTCGTGTTTGCATTATTGTTGTCCATGGATAAGCTTATAGCATCGTAAATTGTAACCTTGTACAATTCACATCTCATATTTGTGCTCCTACTTGATTGTGTCCTATCTTCTTTCCCCTTAGGCTTGTTTTGGACCCCTTTTACTTGAAATCAAATGCCACATGATTGCACAACCGAGGGGACCCCATCCCGAGGCTATGTCTCCTTATTTGTTGGTGTGTTTGTACTATTTTTGGAGAACAACTTAGGCATTGGGGCACTCCTGTTTGGACCAAGGTGCCCCCACTACCGTAGTCCTCCTTAAACAAGACCCATTTCAAATATGGGCAAACATTTCCCCTCCCTGATAGATTTTTGTCCTCGTGGCTCCACTTGACTATTGAAGGTCGACCTAATTGGTAATTTACCTAGGGAACCATATAGAAGGACATCCTATCGATTTGTTTTGACATCCACACTATATCACATTCCTACCAAATTATTCGTGCATCCATCAAACATTCTCAAGAATTCAAGGTAGCATTTCATCCCAGCACATCCTTTAAGCATCATGATGCAAAGTCACATCAATCTTCATGCAAGCATGTGTGTTTGATTAGGTCATTCATGCTCATGTGTTTGTCATGTTATTACATTCAAAACTCGTGATCATTGCATCATCACTCTTTTATCAACCATTGTAGATTTGAGGTATATCTTGCAAAATTTTCTTCAATATTCACATTTCCTAATTCAATTCAATTCAGCATTAATTTTTGAATCGAGGTTTGACCCAAGGCCAACCCCTATTTACAACCCTTTTCTCTCTTTCTATGTGCATGAAATTGATTCAAGCATTGTGATAGAAGATTATGATAGAATAGACAATGACAAATAGGTTCAACTTTTGTAGGCATGAAAAGCGAAGGACTAGGTAGCTCCCACCTCCTTGGTCCCAAGAATTCAGCCTAATCTTCTGATAGTGGATCCTATGCATCTTCCCGATCTGAAAAAACAACCCAATAGCCTACCCATAAGTTATAGGACCAGGTTTCCCTACCCTCCCGGTCCCGACAATTCGACCCAAATTTTTTAGTTACAGGTTTTGATCCACTTTCTATTCTTAGATCTCTGTTTGTGGCTCAATGTGCAGTCTAAAATATTTTATTATTATTATTTTGGTTCAATTTCTCATTATTTGCCCTAGAATTTGTACAACTTCAAATACAATTTCAACTCTTTAAAAGGGGAAATAGTAAATAGGTAAATCTAATTATCATCTCAACCCTCTTCTCTAATTGAATTGTGGCTAGATCTATTGGGTTTACATCCCCTTTTAAATGTAAAGTTGATATTTTGAAATTGGTGTTTTACTATCCTAATTGGTGAAACCCTAATTTCACCACCTTACATTTTGGTGAACCTGAAGCTTCTTACATTTTGCATAATTTGATTTGGTGTTTTTCAGATCTGATTTTTCATAGTTTCATTGCATACATTGAGGGAACGTTGCTTTGATTATTGTATATTATAAGTAGATTTGATAAATGGTGTTGTTATCTTTCTTTGCTAATTCAATTTCAAATTTAATTCAAGATCTCCAATGTTTCCTTTTGTGCATATGATGATAGCTCATGTTTTTCTTTCATTCATAGCTATGATTTCCCCCCTCCCTAGGATCCTCTTACCCCTTAAGAGACTTTAGTACAAGAAGAGGTCATTACTAACACTTCTTTTGAAACTCCCTCTCCTAAAAATGATATTTTGATGAATGATGTTGACCTTTCTCCTAAAATGTTCCTCTCTTATAAGGATATCATAGAGAAAGAGGATGATATCCTAAACACCTTCCTTAATTAACAAGTAGGAGATGTTTTCTACAGAAAGTCAAATTATGATATTTCTATCAGGATTCAATTATGTAGCTTTCGAGCCAAACTCATTGACCCATGTATTCATGAGTAGTGGTTCACAAGAACCCATCTCTCATGAGAATGAATGGTCCACTTAGCACTCATTGCATCTAGGTGATGCTCACAAAGGTGAAGCATTGGGCCTTCCTCGGAGGTCACCCATCCCAGTACCGCTCCAACTCAAGCATGCTTAACGATGAAGTTTCCTCCAAGGTTAGAACCACTTAGTTTGCAACCCCATTTGCAAAACCTTCAACAAGTGTCATGCCTTATGAACCATTCATTATATAGAGCCCCTTCAGCTCATCAATTGATAAGTAGGAGATGTTTTCCACATCAAGTCAAATTATGATATTGCTATTAGGATTTAGTTGTGAAGCTTTCGAGCCATACTCATTGACCCATGTTTCATGAGCAATGGTTGACAGGAACCCATCTCTCATGAGAATGAATGGTCCAATTACCACTCATCATAGGAGATGCTCATAGAGGTGAAGCATTCGGCCTTCCCGAGAGGTCACCCATCCCAATACTACTCCAACTCAAGTGCGCTTAACCACGAAGTTTACTCCAATGAGAAATCCTTTATTTTTATAGTGCTAGAAGTTGGTTTAGCTCTCTACACATATTACAGACCTATTTTTCTATAATATTAACTAGGTACCTATTATTTTCATCACATCTCAAGTTTCCCTTTAATTATATTTTTTAGAAAAAGTGCAAGCAAGGTCATTTTTTTTAAAACAACGAGTATTTTTCTGACATTGTAAGGGTTCTATTGTTGTTTCTCTTTCAAATTTCTATATTTTTAAAATAAAAATCCTTGATCTAACCATCATAACTCCACTCACTCCATATAATTATTATGGCTGTAAAAAGAACAAATAGAGATCAATCTTAAGAAATAGGGATACATAGTCCCTATTTCTTATCATTTGAGACAAAAAAGACTTGAGTCCAAGGTTGAAAAACTAAAAGAGATAATCAAACATACCAAGGAATACTTTGAAAATTTGTTTGGACATGACTAACTTCAACAAAAAGAAAAATTAAAAACCCCTTGGTGAGATTTTGAACACCATCAAGGAGAACCCCATGAGGGGGCTTGGTTTTGGCAACCCAATTCCATAACTTCCTAGCAAATTAACCAATAAGAGCATGCTGTTCTAGCCATTGATATGCATAATCAAAATTCGGGGTGGGTAAAATCACATTCATGAGAGTTTTAGAATGCATACCTTGTGAAAAACCTTTGATTTTTTTTCTTTGGGGAAGCTTGCTCAGAGGAGCCATTTTTCATTGTCGCCAAACTATCAACACTAGCATAAACTATTACAAGGTCATTTAAAGAGAGGCTTAATAATTCCATAATAAATATGGTATGACATGATAAAAAATCATAGTGCAAAGGCAAGTTATGTAGACAAAGGACAAAAACCATAGTAGAGCCCTGTGCTTGATTTTGAATTACTTAAATTCCCTATATTTTGGGTGATATTGAGTCCTACACACCTAGAAGTTGTAGGAGTGGAGTGGTGTTTAGATTTGCAATTTTTGGGAGGAGCTACGAATGCCTGCCTACTACTTACAAGAGGTGTGGTCTATAGGTTTTTAACACCTAGGTTGAGGAGGGAAAACAAAGATTCAATGCTCAGATAAAAAAATGACATAGTGATTTTGAGAGGAACATTCTACTTTGCATAATCAAGATTGAAGAGAAGAAGTTAATGGTGCTGAAAGGAAGAACCCTGAGGAAGAAGTGTCTATGACCAAGTGTGAGGAGCTTGTTTGGGATGTGTTGTTGTAGGTTTTTTTTTTCCGCTAGTCTCGTGTAGTTTGATAGTTTCATAGTTAAATTTTCATTTTGTTGAGGCTAGTTTAGAGCTGAGCTTGTCTGTAGCTTTTTGCAAGTTGAAGACATTGTAAAAATGTTGAGTTTGAATATAAAGAAACAATCTTGCTTGCAAGAATATAATATATTTTATGAGTTAAATAACATAATTTAAATTAAAAAATAGACGCTCAAATATTTTTTTTATATATGTTATATTAACTAATTTTAAGATATATATGCTAATAATAATAATAAGAAAAATAATTTATTAACTAATAAAAAATATAATTAAAAATAATAGATGACAAAAATACTAAAAATTCTATTGATAAAAAAAAGAAGACATACGACATCCAACCATGCATGAATAATATGTTGGGAGGAATTGAAAAAAACCAATTTTTTTAACGTTCAGCAGATGAAAAAAAAATCTATAAAAGAACAGCTCTTACAATTTTAAGATTTTGAAATACTGATCTACTATTCACATTAAATTTAAGAAGAGTGACTTGTCGTTTGACAATTACAACGTGCTTTCCATGGCCTGTTTCTATTCTGTAAAGCGAATCCATTTCTCAAAAACAATTTTATTAAATTCCTCGTCTGGCGAATTAAGGAGGCAATTTAAGCGAAATCCCAATTAATCTGTTTAAATCAGGATGATAATTTTTTAGGATGAGATTGGGATGATAACGATAACATTTGAAAGGCTGCACAAGCATTTCAACCTTCAACATATAAAAAACGACGCTTCTGCCACTTTCCATTCAAATTAGGAACAGTAATGGTGACACAAATGGCTCAAACCCTCAGAGGGTTAAGCCCTCCTCTATGCCGAGGTATTTATTGTTTCACAGTTGTAATTTCAATTCACCGTGTTCTATTCTGATTGAAAAAAAACAAAAAAGCATTTGAATTGTTGTTTTTAAAATATCCAGTAAGTATTTATTATTATTTTTATATACCCAGTAGGATCTGACTATTTTGTGTATAAAACTAACAAGCAATAACAAGCAGGTTGGAATAGTTTTGTATGCATTTAATACAATTTGACTATTTTTAACATGCATTATTTATTGTGTATTTATTTAATAGGTTTCAACCGTTTTCTGTATATACGCTGCAGGTTTTAAATATTATGTGTATATGGTCAGCATGATTTTATATTTTGTTATGTGCCTAGCATGCTTTTAATTATTCTGTGATATATACTGAGCATGCTTTAGTTATCTTGTATATATACCCAACAAGTTTTAGTTATTTTTTGTATTTACCCTGTAGATTTTAATTATTTTGTATTTATAACTAGTAGGTTTTAGTTATTAGGTAGCATGTTCTAGTTTTTTTGTGTATATACTAAAAAGGTTATAATTATAATTATTTTGCATATATTCTCAGCTGGTTTTAATGGTGAAATCAAGTATTGCCGCTCAGTAGCCTCGTTGATGAGGGCTAGGCCTGGGGTTTCTTTAGCTTCCTCTTCTCGTCAGCTGCTGCAAGGTGCTCAATTTTGTAAGTATGCCCCAAAATCTTAATAATCTCTCTTATATTTTGGTTTTTCAATTATTTTTTATATACTCTTCATCACAGACTTCATCACAGACATCCCTTGTCCATTCAATAAAAAGGGCATATTCATGTCAATTTTTTTCTTAGCATGAACTAAGCATGTTTTTACAAGAGGAATGAGGTTGGGATACTCAATATGCTGTTCATTTTTTATTGGTAAATGCTCCCCTTCCGTAAACTAGTTTTTGGACAACTTTCGGCTAAGTTGACAAAAAGGAGTGTATCTACTGTCCAATTTAATTAGGATTAGCATCTTGCCTCATTCATTGCAAGGCTTATACCTAGTTTTATCTGTTGGATATGCCACACCTCCATTTTTGATGTTGAGTTTTGCAGAATTTCAATATTCAATCATCTCTCCTGGGGTTTGAACCTGTGGCTTCACTCAAATTCATGAAATTTCCACAATTTATAATGATCAATATACTAACTTTTGGATTAGACTGTGTATATTTTTGTTGCCAACATTTCAGATCAAACTCTATGATCCATCATCAGGGCATATAGCATATGGCGAGAGAAGAAAAAAGTGGCTTCACTTTCAAAATCCATCCACCTTTATTTCTTGAGCTCATTGCATTTGACATTCAGTAAACAGCTTATTAATCTGATTATTGTAACGCTAAAACATCCTAACATCCATATCAAAAACTTAATGCAATTTGACCCATTGATGAATGTTCGAATCAGGAAAACTAAATGATCATATCATACACATAAAGTTTGAGAAAGGAGAATTGATTTTCCAAATATAACTATATAATATTATGAGGGTAGTGATCAATATAGACTGGGGTTGGGGTTGTAGTTAAGCACCCGCTTTTGGTTATCCAACGTTTATGCAGGTGGCAATTGTCATTTAAGTGCAAGGGGAAGGCGAAGTAGCCAATGACTGTTAGAGTTGAAATGCAACTGATAAGTATGTTCTGGGTCTGGGTCATTGTTGCCCATTATGGCGAGGGTTCTTGTGCAAAATTTTTTGTGATTAAGGAATGATTTCTTTAAGTGAAGATCCCAAAATTTAGGCAGCAAGTATACATTACGTGACAGAAAAGGAATATAGATGTAATTAGTTTTCTCTTTTTACAAGTGACAGCAGTGATGTTTTCATTGACATGGAAATTTGTTTTAATACAGAGAATTTCTTGGTAAATTTGGAAAAATCTGAAATCGTTGAGATGCTGTCTGTCTTTGCTGAAATAACTAGCTAATACTTCTGTTGTCCACCCATTGACTAGACTGTAATCTGAATTAGCTCTCCAGATTTTTTGTTTCTTTTCTCAAATATTTAAGAATGAAATGCAAAGGCATCTGCAGTTCATAGGCAGGAAAGGAAACCAACACAAAAAATGGAATTGGAACTTTAGTACAGCCTATATGGTACATAAGATTCTGTTATTATGTTTAAATGTGTAGACTGCTGGTAAGAGATGTTAAGGGCACGGGGATCATGCTCCTTTGGCAGAAGGGAAATTTAAGGAAAAGGAAAACAAAATCTAATATTTACAAAAATAATAATATTTTATCATAACTTAAAATATATATATATATATTACTCTTTAAAAATAAATCATTTTGAATGGGGGAGCAATAGCTGCATGAGATCCCAGAAGCAAATTCCAGAGACAATGAACTAAAGCAGAAACCAAATGGAACAAGGTAATCAAGGGGTAAAGAAAATGTCAGTCAGAGAACTCTAGCAGACCATGTCAAGTATCTACACTGAGTTCCACACACAAGGACAGTAATGATGTCAAGATTTAATAATTGGAGGAGGTTTTAAACAATATAATTGTAACACGCTAAATTGGCATCATCTAAGCATCAAATTGCATTTGATGCTAAATTTCATGAAATCCTGCGTTCATTTGCCACTGTAAGATAAAGTAGCATTCAGCAGATAACTCCAATGTCAATGTAAACATAGAGTAAATAAATTCAGGGAACAAGGCAAACCAGAGTAGCATGACCTAATGATCAAATTGCATTTTGATGCTAAATTTCATGAAATCCTGTGTTGATTTTCCACTGTAAAATAAAGTAGCATTCAGCAGATAACTGCAATTTGATGCTAAATTTCATGAAATCCTGCGTTGATCTGCCACTGTAAGATAAAGTAGCATTCAGCAGATAACTCCAATGTCAATGTAAACATAGATTAAATAAATTCAGGGAACAAGGCAAACCAGAGTGGTAATAATTACATTGATAAACCATTGGTGAAAATAGATTTACCAACTTATGGCAGGCAGTATCCATACCAGGCAATAGAATGGCTCAGTAAAATAAAAGGTCATTGTTCTTAAATCCAATTATTTTGGAAGAAGACACAATCACCATGATGGGTTTATGATTAGACGGGGATGCATCATGTTGGTACTGTTGGTGGAGACAGGGAATACAATGCTTCACATTGATCTGGATTGGTTTGATGCTATGTTACAGTGGGACATGGCCCCCCTCCTCCGAAACTCCTGTCCCTGTACCCATAGTGGTTTCTAGGACTTTGGGATGTCATTAAACATCCCCTGGCTGTCCCCGGTCTGCAAGAATATATGGGAACATACTAAGATGCCATTCTAAAACTTGGAGTGCCACTAAGATGTTTGGTCATTCCTGGGACATCTGGAGACGTCTGAGATGCCTCTTGACTGTCTCGGGGATGTCTAGGTACCCTTTGACAAAACAATTCCCACTGTCTGAAAAAAACTAAAATCAAACCACTGTCTGAAAAAAACTAAAATCAAATTTCAGGGTTGGTTTGTAGTTATAGGAGTTTTTGATAAAAAGGTTAAATTGAATCAAGTATAAAAAGAAGTATTGAAATCACAGCAACCCCCGGAGAACAAAATCAGTTGACTAACAGAACTCAATGTGTGAAATTTGACATTGTAGAGCAGAGCATCCAGAGATTACCAGCATCTAAGAAAAGTTACTATGTACAACAGCAAATAATCCTTTATAGATGCTAAAGACCAGCTTAACATCCATGTGGTCTATACATATTGATATAATATTATTAATACCAATCATAGTAAAAAGAAAAATGTATTTAGACACTCTGGTTGAATCAGAAGCAGATCACATGGATTTGATAAGACCAGAAAACTAAAAGAAACCCGTCTGAATCAGCTTTAGGAACAGAGGCCTTTCATAGGATACTTAGTTTGGTTCATCTTTTTGCTGATCCAACTGGTTGGGGCTGCATGAGCTCCAGTTGGCATTTTTTCTTGGAAATACTGGTTGTAGCAGCATCAGGCTTTGGCCCTGGTTGGAATGCAGGTATATTCCACTCAGTTGCATGTCCTGGGTTTGTAGGTACTCGCAGGTTAAAGCAGCTGAATGGTTTACGGGTACTTTGACTTAATTTTAATGTTGAATTTGATACATTATATGAATATCTAAATTTAAATTTTGATGTCATGTATAGTTAAACTTGTAAAAATGAGTTTCCCTATATATATTTTAAAATAAGTGTGTAATATATATTTATATACTGCCACCCCCCCAAAATGCCCCCCCTTGGACTGCTGTCCCTGAAACATGTCCAACTATCCCCTTCTGTCCCTGTCCCTGAAATGCCGTGGAACATAGGTTTATGGGGGATTTCTTGAAGAATTTCAAACCTGTAAATACAAATTAATTCAGTTATTCATACTAAATCAGCTAAAGCATGTACTTGTTGGAAATATTGTCAATTGTCATTGATGTCAAAGGAGAACTAATGCACAATACTTTATTGAAGTCGAAAGATAGTTAAATGGATGGCTGTCCCATGGAATAATATTTTGATTTAATGTAATTATTATTATTTAATTTATGCTGGCTGACCCACGTGTTTGGCACCCAAAATTGTTGGTGCCTATGTCTTGGGACAAGTCGTCCCGTTGGAATATTTATTGTGATCTTTAAGTGAGGCTGACCCTTCTTGAGAAGTCGCCCCTCTTGGAGAACTTGCCCCTCTTGGATAGATCGCTCCTCTTCATGAAGAGGCGTAAGGAGAATATATAAAGAAGATGATGTCATATTCCCAAATAAATCTCAGTTGAAATCTGTTCGAAGCAAGGAATAAAGTGTTTTTAACACTATTTATTAATATTAGTAATAATTAAATAATTTATTATTGATAATAATTATTCTATAATTAATAATAAATATTTTGTTTCGGGCTGACCTGCACGTATTCATAATAAATAATATTGTTTTAGGTTGACCGGGGAAGTTTAAAATAAATAATGTTTTTTTACCTTGGGCCGACTTGTTTGTTTTGAAAATGTGATGCCCATGTGTTGTGATGTATTCACACATCGCCCCATTGCAAATGGGGACCCCTACTCCTTTTGCTTTCTGGGGTTTGCTTTCTAGGTCTTTTAGGGTTTTGTCTGTTAGCCTTTGCATTCTGAGTGTTGCCAAAGGGATCACTAAGATGGCAGGCTCTGTTTTAGCTAAAGGCGAGTCAGTGGATGCTCCAAGTTAGGGTTTCTTTGAAAGTCTCCCTTAGGCCTAGTTTTGCTCTTGTTGCTAATTGTGTCTTGTTTGAGTTTGAGGAGGTCAATGAAGCTTGGTGAGTGAATATCCTCTTTGAAGGTCTGAGTTAGGTCAAGTTGGTGAGTGATGAAGTTTGGAATGTCATCTTGATCTTCAAATGTCCTGAAATTTGGCTAAGTCTGGAATGTCATCTTGATCCTGAAATTTGACTAAGTCTGGAAAATTGAAGAATCCTCCAAAAACTAGATTTTGCATTATAACTCCTGGTGGTCCAAAACCACTCTCAAACATCCTAACAGTAATATGGAATATAACTTAAAGTATAATGTTATATTCCATATATGAATCCTGATGGAGAGACCAAAATGTCAAATTTCGCTCTTGACCCTTCCAAAGGGTCCAAAGCGAATTTCAATTTCGCTCCTGACCCTTCCAGAGGGTCCAGAGCGAATTCCTCTATAGGACATTCTACTTTGATCCAAACTTAGAACTAACTCATTCCCAAGCATTATTGAGGGCAAAACACTTATTTGGAGTGAAGAAATGTGAGAGATGAAGTCAAGATTTGAGCCTAAAAGAAATTTCGCTCTTGACCCTTCCAAAGGGTCCAGAGCGAAATTCTTAGAAGACATCTTTTTTCATCCTTGTTTGCACTGAAAGCCTTGTTCCTTGGTGGGGGTAGATGGATATGTTCTTGCCTTAGGGAGTGACTAAAAGTGAAGGAGTGAAGGATTTTAGCCTAAAATAGAAATTTTGTTCTTGACCCTTCCAAAGGGTCCAGAGCGAAATTCTTCATAAGCCTTATTTGTTTCCTTGCTTAGACTACCAACCTTGTTCCTTGGGCGTATTTGGAAGGGAAATGATGTGTCTTTGCCTTTCCAAGTGATAGAATGTGAAGGAGTGAAGGATTTTTGACCAAGACAAGAATTTTGCTCCCGACCCTTCCAAAGGGTCCAGAGCGAAATTCATATGAGCCCCTTTTTTCTTCACAAAGCCTTGAAGTGAATGCTAACTTGGACTGGAGGATGATCAGGAGAAGCCTAATGAGTTATATCCAAGCCAAAGAAGGGAGGAAACAAGTGAAAATGAGCCTAGAAGGAGAATTTCGCTCCTGACCCTTCCAAAGGGTCCAGAGCGAAATTCAAGAGCGAAATTCACCCTTCCCTCTATTTTACTCTTTGATATGGCCAAGTTTTGGATTTTTGGGGCATAGTTGAGAAGGCTTTGATGCATGTTTGCCTTGGAGAGGAGGTTTAAGGCTTTGAAAGTGTGGAAATCAACCTGGAAGGAGAATTTTGCTCCTGACCCTTCTAAAGGGTCCAGAGCGAAATCCTCCATTTGACTTGCTTTTTTGCCTTAGGCCCTAGAGTGACCTTGTTTGGAGCTAGTTTGATAGCGAATTGCCTTGACTAGGATGAAAGGAAGTTGAATTGATTGCGTTTGAAGAAGAATTGGATGAATGAAGTGCAAAATCAATCTGGAAAGAGGATTTCGCTCCTGACCCTTCCAAAGGGTCCAGAGCGAAAATCCTTATAGCTCTTATTTTCTTCCTTGTTTTGGCTAGGCGTTGGCATGTTGGAGGGCGGATTAGTATGTTTTTGCCTTGAGAGGTAGTTGGACGCTTTGAAAGATGAAGGTTTTGCCTAAAACATGAATTTTGCTCCTGACCCTTCCAAAGGGTCCAGAGCGAAATTCTTTATTAACCTCATTTGCTTCCATGCTTGGGCTTCAAACCTTGTTCCTTGGGTGAAGAGTGATGGAATTTTACCTTGCAAATAAGATTGGGATTGAAAAGATGAAGAGTCAAGTCTCGAATGAGAAATTCGCTCCTGACCCTTCCAAAGGGTCTAGAGTGAAATTTCACAAAACCACTCTTTTCCCTCAATTTTATTGCAAGTCTAGGGTGGTTCAAGGTGAATTAGGATTGGAAGTGTGCTTAGGTGTGACTTTGACTTGCTAGTGATTATCAAATTGGAAGGAATTGAGCCAAATCATGAAATTCGCTCCTGACCCTTCCAAAGGGTCCAGAGCAAAATTCCTAAAATCACTTATTTTCCCTTCAAAGCAAGTCGAATCCTTGGTTTTAATTGCTTGGATGGGTGTGAAGTGGCGTGACCTTGCCTTTGAAGGTGGATGGAAGTGAGAGGAATGAAAGAATAAGCTCAAAATATGAATTTCGCTCCTGACCCTTCCAAAGGGTCTAGAGCGAAATTCCTTAAAACTACCTTTTCCTTTCATTTTTATGCCAAGCTAATCCTAGACCTGA
The DNA here is from genome assembly GCF_030272615.1 of Cryptomeria japonica. Lineage (NCBI taxonomy): Eukaryota > Viridiplantae > Streptophyta > Pinopsida > Cupressales > Cupressaceae > Cryptomeria > Cryptomeria japonica. Next base: position 15,918,463 of record NC_081413.1, on the reverse strand, counting down.
GGTGGGAGAAGTTGGGGGATGCCCCTAGGATTGCCCTTGAATGGATTGTTGCCTCCAAAAATGAAGATTCTAAGCTTGGATAAGGATTTCGCTCCTGACCCTTCCAGAGGGTCCAGGGCGAAATCCCTTATAGGTCCTGTCCCTGGCCATGTTTTTTAACGAAATTCTCCTTTTAGCCATTTTGAGGCCAAGTAAATGTTGTCAAGCAAGTTGAGAGATAGATCCAGAGGTGAGAGGCAAAGTGAGAGGAATGGAGTTGAGTGAGGGAAAACAAGCAAAACATGAATTTCGCTCCTGACCCTTCCAAAGGGTCCAAAGCGAAATTCTTCAAATCCACCATTTTCTCCTTGGGTGAAGATAAAACATTGATTCTTGTGGCATGGTTGAAGGTGGAGTGAGGTATTCTTGCCTTGTTAGGTGAATTGAAGCGAAGGAAGTCAAGAAATAAGTCTAAAGCTTGAATTTTGCTCCTGACCCTTCCAAAGGGTCCAGAGCGAAATTCTCAATTTCACCTAACTTGCCCATAACCAAGGTCAGGACATGGATCCCTAGGCTTTGGAGAAGAGAAAACTAAGCATATGCTTGCCTTGGGAGGAATTTTGGCGTAAAGGAGTGATAGAATTGTCCTGGAATGCAAATTTCACTCTTGACCCTTCCAAAGGGTCTAGGGCGAAAATCCCAAATAGGTCCTGTCCTTGGCCAGGGTCTAGGGCGAAATTTTATGGGGCCTGTCCCTGGGAAGGATTTCAAGCAAACTTCATTTTGATAACTCTTATTGATGATTTAAGGTAGAAAATGCTATGTTAAATAAATTTATTATGTATCCTTAATCATCTTTTGGTTTATTTTGCAGATGGAAGAAGACCAGGCCAGGGCATGGACGACCACTTCCAGTCCATCATCATCAAGGACGTTCCACAGGCAAAAGGGGAAGACTCAAGATGCTTTGAGGCATTGGATGACTAGGAGTGTTCAAGGAGTTCAAGTTAGCCTCAAGACCTCATTCTACCACAAGATAACAAAGAAAGGCTTTGCCAGCACTTCAAGGCGAGGTGTATTTCTAGAGAAGGACAACTTGACAGTTAGGAAACCTCATCAGACATATGGGAGTCAAAGAAAGGCACACCGTTCATCAAGCACATTAAAGACAAAGGAGGATCAACCAAGGTCAATGCAAGGGTACATTGAAGAAGCAGATAGTTTTAGAAGAGTTATCAAAGTTAACTTTTCAGCATCATCAAATTGAATATTAAAAGAGGAACGAGCAAGTACTAGACAAGGTGGCATCTCAATCCTCATTCCTCCAGTCGGATTGGTCCACCTCAGCATGACCAGATTCAATGTACCTAATTTACTGGAGGTGGCACAAACTTTGATGTACCTACCCCTGCTTCCTATTGGTCCTTACCCTTGGAATGTAATTTTCTAATTGGCTAAGGAAGTTTGTTGTAACAAACCCTAATTAGGGTTTCTATCTTGTAATCCTAGCCATTGATTCTAAGTCAATCAGAGCCGTCTGTTTGTAAAGGGTTCTCTATATAAAGCCCTAGGTCCTCATTTGTAAAGGGTTAATAGTTGGTTAATAGATAATAGTCAGAGATTGATTAATAGAGAATAGTTAGAAATAGTGAATAGTCAGCTTATAGAATAGCAATTAGAGCAGATTTGGAGGACAAGGCAAGAAATTGTTGCCATTGATTGTAAATAAACTCCATTTTCATTGAAGTTATGGCGAAGTGTGTTGTTTCTTTGCAATATGCATGGTCTCTTGTTGAATCTTCATTTTAGATGATAGATAATTAAATTGAATGAAAGAAGTTATTGAATGCACTCGCGTGGAATCCACCTGGTCCAAACCACTAGCCTTTTGCTGACTGTAAGTGCACCTTGCGTGGTCAACTAGCATAGAACGAGCTTAATCCGGAGTTGTAACACCTTTGTTGTTCATACATTATCTTGAATGGTGATCAGTATTTGATGGTGTACGATTTGAACATATTTGAAACATCCCTTAGAAGATCGCACTGAGTTGGTGTTGAATTGTTCAACCTGATGGTGAGACCCAGCCTAGTAGGACTCCACTTAGTCATCCATCCATCTTCTCGCATTCTAGGTCTTAGAGTAGACTTCCTAAACCCTGTATCTTTTGTCATTTCTTTATCTTCCAGATAGTAAATAGGACTTGTGATTCCAGCAAATCAGACGTTCATGTCATCGAATGTAAGTCCCCTTGTGATTCCAGCAAAATCACATCGTACCGCAAAGAGCTTATCCACACGTAGAGAGCCTACATATCAGAACCTTGGAGTTAATCCGACTGATCCTTCGGCGAGATCTTCAGCAGTCGGGAAACTTTGTTCAAGAGAGGATAAGGTACCCTTTAGGTATTTTATTCTTTGTTTGGTCGTGTACAAAAGACACATCAACACCATGTAAGGGCAAGGTTGTTCTTCATTCATCATCACAAATTAAGCCTTTTGATTCCTTGCTTAGGGTGTGCCTAGTTTGAGATGGAAACCTCAACACTAGTCTTTACAAGTAGAATGAAACCTCTACCTAATCAGCCTTTGGTAATCAACGTCAATTTATTTTATTGAGATATTCAAGCTATCATTTGTTTAGAAATTGTTGGAGCTTCCAAATTACAAGAGGACAAAGTCACTACTGAAGTTATACACACATAGAAGGTGGCTCTATTCTGGAACACAACCAAAACTAAATCCATTTAGCAAGCTAGATCAATTATCATTGGATCAACATCAATTTCCAAGCCTCTTATCGTGCCTATTCTAAGGTGCACATATAATATCGACTTAGGGTACCCCCTGATTGTGTATGCCTACAATTAGCATATTGGTGGAAGGATGCGATCAAATCGGGTGTAAGGGAGTGGTGGGAGATAAGATGGGGGCAATTTGAATAGATGGATTCGTCTATCTTCAGGATGGATGGAAAGCAAGAAAGCAAGGAAGGGAAGGGGCTTCGCTACACTACTATTAGGAGGGAGATAAGCCACTACCTTATATACGGATTAATGAGCCAGGAGGGAGAAAATACGAGTACTAAATCAAGGGCTCAGAGCAAGGCATTGGGACTATCGAGCCCCACCCAACCTGAACTTTTGTAGGGCCCTATGCGCTCTACATTAATGGTCAATCAATGTGCCCATGGTTTATTCCGTGTTCAAATACTTCAAGTGCATAATGCATCGTATAACGACAAGTACATGCATTTCTTCTAAGGGGGGCCTTGCCCTATAAGTGATGACTTTTGGATGAGAGACTCAAATGATCCCTTACTATTTATAGACGGTGTAAAGATTACAGAAGAAAACATGAAACAACTGTTCATCTATAGATAGGGCAATAGAGAGGAACAAATAAATACGCACTTGCTCTCATAATATGAGACACCTACTGATCACTCGATTACTTGCACTCGACCTTTGCCCAAAGACTCGATTCAATTCGTACATTCCACCTCGATCAGACGTTCCTTAAGTAGACACAAAATAGTAGGTAGTTGTGCCTTACTTCATTGATGGGAATGAAACTACTAGTGAAATGGGTTAAATATGGTAGTTGTGTCATGCAAATGTTGACTTGTAGCACATGGAGGTTTGATATAATAGTTGGAGTAGTTTTATCACGACAAACAAAACTCGGGGAAAGAAGACCCAATCAAAGGTACACTGCATAGAGATACTCTGTAGGTTAGATTTGGGAAATAAAGATGACCAAAGTTGTAGCAACCAAATGCATTCTACTTTTTAATCTATAGGTGTGTTTTGAGCTTCTGATACTAATTGTATGCATAGGTTGAGTTGACGGTCATTTGGGGCTATGCAAACTAGGTTATTGATACCAGAAACATTGCTGTGCCTTGCTTGGATAGAGATGTATGGATTCTTTTTGCTCATGGCAGCAACCAAAGAATGCATGAATTTGATAATGTGGTTTCACCTTGTGTAACAACAATGGCTTAGTGCGAGCAGCACCACATTAGATTAGTAGGGACTCCTTTTATGGATAATCATGGGATCAATATGCAGAGCGCACTAGTGAATTGATGTATCCCTTTGGCATTTATAGCATTGAACCACCAATGTGGTACAAACAACATATATCTATGATACATATATGATGATCCACTACTATACATTAAATATGTAGCTCATCGGGATTTGAAATGGACGAGAATTGAACCTGTACCTGCATAGGTATTCCTATTGACCATGTGATGTGAATCCAAGGCACATTATAGAGTGGAGCCACTAGAGAGATAATAAAAACAATTAGATGAAGACAAAGTCCATTTAGTAGCTGCCCTTTGAGAAAGCACCCTAAGTCCCAAAACATGGACAAAGATAGTAGCAACCCAGGTTATAGGTGTAAATGCAATAGTAGTTCTTGCAGTTATCAATGTTTGAATATTCGCGACATTGATTGTAGTTGACTACAACAATAAGCATAGGGTGAAAATTCAACTATCATCCTCCCACCCACCCCGTGGATAGGGACCTGGGAGGTGTTCAATTAAGTGGTGTTCTCCGATCCTAGGATGGGTTTATTATGACTAGTATGGATGATTACAAGATTTGCCATTGTGTTTTGCCCTGTTTTTTGCAACAAGTGTAGTGATCTTTCTTTTGAATCAAGGGTTGTTGTATGAGTTGATAGATGTAATCTTGAACTGCTATTGTATGAATTGTTATATGTATTCTTGGATTGAGCTTTGGATCAGTGGTGTTGATTTCTTCATTGTGAACAATCTAGTTTCAATTTACGAAGTAATCGTGAGTTGACATATTTTATGCTTATTTTGAGTCATCTTTTGGATTTGGAAGGTATTTTTTGTGCTAGTCAATGTTCCATCGGCGTTGGGGACAGGTTTCCGGGACAGGGGGACCAAGGGCCTAAGTTTGGGGACGGCGGGGGGTGGCGGTGCTGATGTAGTTATAAATATACATATAGTACTTGAAAAACTAGTTTTGAAGAGATGTATGACAGTATAATAGTAGAAGAATTACATTTCAAATGAAACTATAGGAAATTTGAAATACTAAATCTAAATACCGATATTTCTTCAATGCTTATTATCAATTATGTTGTTATATGGAGCCTAATCAGACTCGGAGGTTAAATTTTCCCTACTTACATCAGTGTGGTTTCCCCCTATATTTTTCGATGGGGGTTTGGGGGCAACGCCCCCAAGTTGGGGTCAAGGGGCAGTGCCAAAAATACTTTTATTATTTTATAAAAGCGTCGGGTGCTATTTTTCTATTGGCCCATGTCCAATTAGGGTTACCCCTTAACCCCCAAAAAAGTCAATTTTTTAAATTTTTTTAAAATTTTAATTTTAAACATTGCATATACGTGGGGGCGATGGGAGACGTCTGGGTGTCTCCCCGTCCCTCAAGAGATGTCTGCATGTCTCTCGAAGGACGGGGAGACGTGTCTTCTTTGGAGATACGGAGACGTCTCCCCGTCTCCGGCGGCACTTGGGTGGTGGCGGCGGGGGACATGGCGTTCCCGTCCCCCTGTCCCGAAGAGGTCCTCGTCTCCGAGATGCGGCCAAAAAGGGGGGGGACGCGTCCCTGTGGAACACTGGTGCTAGTATATTTCAGTGGTATTAGAGCTTGGCATCTTGCCAGACTGTATATTTAATTCATGAGGGACAAAGATCTGAGGTATCATTAGATAGAGAAGGAGGAGGCTGCCATGGGTGACAAAGTGGAAGACAATCCTCAAGAAATCATTAAAGAGACCAAAGAGCTCTAGACTAGCATGAGAGATACCATGGTGGAGATGGTCCAACTTCTAAGAGGATTGAACCAGCAATTGAGTGCTGATGGATCTATACAAAATGGAGCAGAAGGGAGCAGCTTTGGTGGTGAGAATGCCTCAACCAATACAAAAATTTTCAGGGCCAAATTTTTGGAGCAAGGAACAAGCAGGGAGGAAGAGCCACTTGAACAGGAGGACGAAATGACAAGACTTCATGGTGAATACTAAGTGCTACCATAGGCAGAGAGATATGACTTTTACAAAATTCTCTGAGATGAAGACAAGGAATGGGCATAGGAGGAGAAGGTATAAAGAGCGGAAGGAATTCAACACTGTTTGGGGAAGATCATCATTCCTACTTTTGATTCTAATAGAAAGAAGGTTCATAGTCCTTTTTGTGGAAGACCTAGTTGAACCCCTCAAAGGTTTAGTTAGGGCTTTTGGTCCAAGCTCATTGCAAGAAGCCATCAAGAGAGCTCTAAATCTAGAGGATTGAGTGACTAAGGATAGATTCTATTCCAAGAAATTACCTCCTATCATGCCAAAGAGACTTTTTCAGAAGAGCATGTCACTTCCTAAGGTATCCTCTCCTAAGCAAAACCAATAAGGGTTGTCGAAGAATGAACTCCAAAGGAAAAAGTTATGTTTCATATGTAGACATCCATGGCAACCAGGACATAGGTGTTTGGGGAAGGGACAAATACATTATGTAGAGGTAGTTTCCATTTAGGATACAAAGGATGATGAGCCTGAGTCGAAGAAAGTTCTAGAATAGTTGAGCATGAGCACCAAGGAGGGGAGCATATAGCACTATTAAGGGCACCTAGATATATGCCTTTCATATTGGAGGAGTCTTGCAAGGGCAAAAGGTGATAGTTCTTATTGATAGTGTGGCTACTCACAATTACATTGATGAGGAACTAGTGACTAAAATGGGACTGAAGGCAAAAGACTTGAAGGGTTTAATGTTATAGTCGCAAGTGGGACAATTCTTCCTTGTATTAAGAAGATTCAACAAATGGAGTATAAGATGCGAGATGATTACTTTGTTATCAGCATGGGTGATATAGATTTGGTCTTAGGAGTGCAATGGTTGTACTCGCTCGACAAATATGATAGTTCTACACGACCTTTCTAATGGGGAACCCTGATGGTTTCGGCTAAGAGGACGGAGAGAGCTTTTCGTAGAGACCAAGTAGCATGGGTAGTTGAATGTTTGATTACAGACACTCGTCCATGGAAGGATGGGAGATCCTACAATATTGAGATTCAATTCATCTTGAACAAACATAGTAAGGTCTTTGATGACATTCCTCTTGGTCTAACACTAGATAGAGTATTCCAACATGTGATTGATCTTGATGAAGGAGCAAAACCTATCATCACAACTCCATATCACCATCCCAAGAACTATAAGGAAGAGATTGAAAAACCAATTAAGGACCTACTAGATATGGGACACATAAGGCTTAGTTCCTATCCGTTTGCTTCTTCCATGGTTTTGGTTAAGAAGAAAGATGGGACTATGAGAATGTGCATATATAGATCCTAACAAAAGGACAATAAAAAATCACTACCCCATACCCAGGATTGATGAATTAATTGATGAGCTTCATGGAGCAGTGTATTTCGCCAAGATTAATACACGATTAGGGTACCACTAGATAAGGCAAGAGATGAGGTTGTGCTCAAAACATCTTTTAGATGTTACTATGGGTATTATGAGTTCTTGGTCATGCCATTTGGATTAACCAAGTTACCCGCACCTTCAAGTAATGCATGAATCAGATATTCATTCTTTAGTTGAGGAAGTTTGTATTGGTTTTCTTTGATGACATCTTTATTTATAGTAAGACCTGGGAGGACCATTTGAAGCATTTAGATGAAGTGCTTGGCATACTTTAGCAACATTCTTTTTATGCCAAAGTCTCCAAATGTGAGTTTGAGTTGACTAAAATTTATATTTAAGGTTCAAGATTAGTGCCCAAGGGGTTAGTGTGGATGAGGAGAAGATCAAGGCTATCCAAGATTGGCTTACATCGAGGAATTTGACACACTAGAGAGGATTTGTGGGACTTTGCAGCTATTGAGGAGATTTGTAAAAGGGTTCTCACAACTTGCAACTGCTTTGTCAAATTCGATGAAGAAAGGGGCATCCTCTTGGAGTTCAGCAACAAAGCAACTTGAGGTAATGAATTCATGTCCCATTTTGGCAATTCTAGATTTCTCACTTCCTTTCATTTAAGAATGTGATGCTTTAGGATAAGGTATTGGGGCTGTCTTTATGCAAAGTAAACATCCAATAGCGTACTAGAGTAGGAAGCTCAAGGAGACAAAACCAAATTTCTCGATTTATGAGATTGAGATGTTGGCTATCATGCATGCTCTAGCAAAATTTCAACAATACTTGGTTTGTGGGAACATTGTAGTCAAAATGGATCGCAATTGTTTGAAGTTCTTCCTCAACCAAAGGGATTTGAATGATAGACAGCAAAAATGTGTAAGCAAACTTTATGCCTATGAATTTGACATTATGTAAAAGAGAATAATAATGTGGTGGCTGATGCACTCTCTAGGAAAGCTTATATTTGTTCTATAACTAATATATCTGCAGATTGGAAGGCTTCTATAATGGCTGTGTATGTTAAGAATCCAGTTGCTAATGATATTTTGGAAGGGAAATTGCAAGATGATAGGTTTAAACTTCAAAGTGGTTGACGAGCTCATCCTCTACAAAGACTGGGTGTATCTTATACCTCAATCCAAGATTAAGGAGAGGATTTTGAGGGCATGTCATGATACACCACTTGCTGGTCAGCCAGACTTCTACAAGACATACAAGTAGGTGAGAGAATGTTTTTCATGGAAAGGACTTAAGAATAATGTGTTACAGCATGTTAGAGAGTGTATGGTTTGTTGACAAAACAAAACAGAGCAAGTTTTTCCAGTTGGTTTATTGCAGCCCCTATCCATTCCAAATGAAAATTGGGAGAGCATATCCATGGATTTCATTACAGGGTTGCTGATAGAACAAGGTAAGGATTGTATACATGTGGTTGTTCATTGACTCACTAAATATGCTCACTTCTATGCAATTTCTTCAAAATATAAAGTTCCACAAGTGGCAGATTTGTTTTTGTAAAGAGATTTTTAGACTCCATGGTTTGCCAAAGAACATTGTAAGTGATAGGGACAGTTGGTTTCTTAGTTTGTTTTGGCAAGAACGCTTTTGATTGATAGACACAATATTAACACCAAGCACCAACTATCATCCACAAACTGATGGGCAAATCAAGATTGTAAACAAATGGATAGAGGGCTACTTAAGGAACTATGTTATAGGGCAGCAAACTGTAAGGAAGTTAAGTAGCGGAACGACTTCCTACACTAACCTTGAGAGGAGGATAATGCAAATTTTTTTACAGATTGTTACAATAGTTACAAAAACTTAACAGAAATAAACATAATATCATGCATATCACAACACAATGATTTACCTGTGGAAAAGAAAATCCCTACACTCCAAAAGCAACTCAATATATTATTCAGCAATCAATAACAGATTACTATATACTTGCAGAGTAATCTCTTCACAGGAGTACCACCAACCGGAGACTTAGAGGTAACTTAATAGCCATAAGACTCTTACACACAACCTCTATCTCACACACCTCATATATAGGAGATACAATACAAGAAACTGTCAAATGGTATTACAAAACCATGGGCTAAAACCACCCAATAAAGTAGAGCCGATCTTATCTCCATTCTAGATGCCCTATGACGTGTAAAAACACACATCAACACGTGTTCCTCCCTTTTACAGCTCGTTTATGTGTCCGATGCATTTTGTATTTTTCCTATTTTAGGAGCCCAAACTTCCAGAGGCCATAACTTGTGAATCGGGTGTCCGGTTGACGAACCGTTTGATGTGCCGGAAAGCTCGTGAAGTGCTCTATCACCTCGTAACCCGCCACATCGTTTATACCCACTTTTTTAGGGCGTTTCAAAGGGTCTAAAGTCCTCAAAATTAAATTTATACATTTCATCGCACAAACAGAAACTTTAATATCTTCAAAACTAGCTATGATCTTGCGACGAAGATTTACTGGCATGCTTATTTAGCTAATCCGAAGCTTTGGGGAGAATTTCGCACCATTTCATGCTCAAACTAAAACTTACTATAAATAGTAACCTCATGTAAATGCAAGGTTGAGACTGTTAATGCATGATAGCCTCGGTAAGATAAATGATTGAATGAGAGATAAATGAAGTCTCTCATTCAAACATTTATTATCGTGAGGGGGCACGATCAAGTGATGTCTTGATCGGCCATGTCCAAAAGACATGGCCGGTCAAGGCATCGCTTGACCGTACCCAGCCCACTACATATACCAAATGAAATGTGTGAGAATGTACATTGAAATAAAAATGCTCCTCCTCTCCTGCAACATAAAAGAAGACAATCAGATTTATACAACAATTCAGTGATAGATAATACATAGAAGAAGATAAATTTTAATTTTGATCCACAAAATTAACAGAGACACCATTTTCCCAACATTCTCCCACTTGTCGAACACCTTGCAAGAGCAAAGGGAGTATCAACACAATAAATTAATTGCTAGGGGCCATGAGGCCCATAGACTCCGAACACCATTTGAACTTCTCTCTGCTCACAACCTTAGTTAAAGAATCTACAACATTCATCAAAGTCTCTACCTTAACTAGCTTCACCTTGCCATCTTTGACCATATCTTTGACAAAATGATACTGAACATCAATGTGTTTGGTCCAGGCATGAAATGTTGGGTTTTTAGCTAAGCAGATCGCACTCTGATTGTCACTACACCTTGTTTTATTCCAATATTTGAACACAGTCTTTTAAGCCAAATGGCTTCTTTACAAGCATGAGTAGCTATTATATGCTCTACTTCTATAGTAGACTAAGCAACCACAACCCGTCGCTTACTCATCCAACTAATTGCACCACCAAATAAAGTAAACACATAAGCATTAGTGGATCTTCTGCTATCAATATCACCTGCCTAGTTTGAATCCACATAACAGTGAATATCGAGGGAAATCACGTCTCCAACCAAATTACCATGATAACACAAAGAATACTCTGAGGTACCCTTCAAATATCTAAAGACTTTTTTGACTGCATCCCAATGAACTCTACCAGGATTAGATGTATATCTCGAAAGAACTCTCACTGCTTGGGCAATGTCTAGTTTAGTATAGACCATAGCATACATTAAACTTCCAATTGCACTCTAGTAAGGCACTCTGGTAAGGCACTCTGCTTATGTCTTCTGTCTTTGATGGAGATGTAAGACAATCTGAAATGGATAATTTTGTTCCAACTTGTTGACGATGTATTTTATACACAATCATACACAGAATAAAATACCAATAGGCATCTTATCCTCTCTTGAGAAAATAGTCTCTAACTGCTGAAGATCTGCAAAAAGGATCAGTTAGATGGACTCCAAGGTTCTTTTAGTGGGGTCTCCACGTGTGGACAAGCTTTTTAGTGGTATGATGTGATTTGCTGTTTCCTCCAAGGCGTCTTACGGATTCCAAAGGCTCGAAGATTCTACTAAACTAAAAAGGAACTTTCAAAAAAAGCAAAAGATAGGGTTTAAGGAAGTCTAATCTAGCCTAACCCTATGAACGACTTAGCATGAATGAGATTTGGCAAGACTCAACCAACTTCAATTTTGCCATAAGATAACAACTCAATTGAAATTAGTGCGATCTTCTAAGGTAATAATGATGTTTAATGCATCAAAGACCAAGGACACTACTACGAAGGTACATATCCTAGATACGAAAATGCTTGAAGGTTAAGGACTCAAAATGTTCTCCAGTTGACCACGCAAGGCGTTCCTACAATCAGCAAGAAGCTAGTGGTTTGGATTGCGAATCCTACCAAATATCAAATCCCACACTTTGTCTTTCAAATTAACAAACTACTTTGATTGAGCGTGATTCAAGTACATCCAACAACCATGAAGATAACTTAAGAAATTTGCAACAAAACACCATAACTTCAATATTTTATTGATTTCCAAGTCATCATATACAACAATTGCTTGAATTTCTCTCTTCAAGACTCAATCTTGCTACAAAATAAGAATTGCTTCTAACTCTAATCTCTCTATTTCACTCTTATCTGACTATTCGACTATTAACTATTACCAAATGAAATGAAAAATGGGGGTATAAATAGCATCCCCAGTTACAATGAAAGGTCCAGATTGAAAGTAAATCAACGGACAAGATCATGACACCTAAACCCTAATTAGGGTTTGTTACAAATGACCTCCTTTTTACTGAACAATATTAAATACATAGCCAAATATTAAATTCGGCACAAAAATCTAGGAGGTATCAACCAATGAGAAATAAGATGTCATGTCATCTGTAACAACCTTTCATCTAGAATCTTATTCCCTTTCCAATTCTCTTTCTTAGCATATGCAATGAATTTTGTCACGATTCCTTCGATTTCTGTGATTGGAATCTCGGGAAGATTCTTGATACTCTCTTCTAAGTGGATGACCTGATCGAATGCATCTAGAAGAGCTGCGTCCCAAGTAGGCTCAAGTTCCTTCGTTCTATCAATCAGGAGCATGGTGGCATACATCTGATCATACTGCTCATCTGTAACATCTGCGTCCTTGCGAAAAATGATCTTGATTCTATCCTCAACTTCCTGGATATCCACATCTGTCTCGACCTCGATCCTTCTGCCAAGAATGGTACGAAGTACCTCAAATACTCTGTCCTGGATCGGATTGATCACCTCCTCAACTTAACCACATCTAACACTGATGTCCTCGAAGAGAACACTCTTTATATGAAGTAAGGTTGACCACTGAAACAAACTGTGAGAATCACCTTCTAAGATCCTCTCCTGCGCTAAAATTCTTCTGGATGTGTGTCTTATTACTTTCAAGACAGGGATGACAACGTCCTTGGTATGGGCAAATGCAGCTACTGTTGCCATCAATCTGTGGATTATCTCAAGAACTTGGATAGCCTGATGAATGATCTTCGACATCCTTGTAACAAATTCTATGGCCACTGTATAAGATCTATCCATCCAACTATATGTACGCTGGACCAGGTTCCTGAATCTTTCTGCTTCATTGATCGATTGAAGGGGCAATGCCTGCACTGGTGACCTAACTGGATCCTGACGTCCCAAAGGCTCGTTGATGTGACTGAAATATGTCCTCCATGCACCTCTCTCTCTCTCAAGCTTTCTATTCTTTTCCACTTCTTCTCTAAACTTGTCCTTCAATGCCTCAAATGTGTCGGTGGCATCATCTAAAGTCTGCTCTGCTGTGGATGGTCCTAACTCAAAAGTCTATATATCATAATCCTCTGCTAGGATCTCACCCTCATATTTATTTGCTGCCGGTGTAGCTATCTGCAGTTTTCTAGACCCAGTCTCATCTCGAATCATCTTGGACATCTTTGTAGCCTTCTTCTTCTCTGTTATCACATGTGAATGCCCAATAAGGCTCTCTAAATCAATTGCACTGTCCTCGTCCTCAATTACGATCACCTTAGTCAATCTTTCCTTCAACCAATCTGGGATATTCGATCTTGTCTCTTGAACTTGAATTTCTTTATGTACTATTTCTTCTTGTCTGGGAGGAGATGTTACTTCATTATCATTATCTAAATCATAGTCTTGAAGAGATCCATCTGATGAAACATGCTGTGCCTGTCCTTCCTCCTGTCTGTCATTCTGTACCATCGACTCCATGGACTCTTCCACTCGAACTGTTCTATTTTCCGGTCTGGAAGAAGTACCTGGTGTTTGATCTTTGTTGGCACCTTGTTTTTTCTTGGAAGACTCCTTCTTTTCTGATCTTTCCTTTCTCTTTGAACCTCTCGAATGGAGATTGCCCTCACTGGCACATCGAAGGTTACCTTCACCTGAATTCCTAGGATTAGGATTGCCTTCACTAACACTGGCTCCACCTTCGGCTGGTTTTTCTTCCAAAGTAAAAGACATAGCTATGCCTTGTTCTCTCAACTTCTGATGCTGAACGTCTACCCATCTGCGAGTACAAGACAAGACTGGTGCCATCAAATCATCTAAATCCACGACCTCAGGTTCATTCCAATTCAAACTAATTGTTTTGCTTTCTCTATCATATGAAGATTGGATGTGCCTGCCATTGTCCTGAGCTTGGTCGGCCACTCTGTAAATCCTACATTTCCTGATGAAATCCAAAGGCAATCTAGAATGTATCTTACGTTTCACTTCAAGATCATCTAGGAGGTTCATCATAAAATCTTCAATTTGGTGCTTATGTCTAAATCTTCTACCGACCGTCTCCTCTAAATGTCCATGGGGATCAAAGCTCTCTCTCCAAGCAAAAGATGAAAAAGAATACAAGGCTAACTCCTTCTCTGCGTCATCCATGGCTAAGACATTAGGACATACCTCAACTGAATTACCCAAAATAATAGGTACCTGAACTCCATTCTGATGTCTGTGTCTGAATGCCTTCACATATGCTGCCAACTGCCTTGTTACCTCAAGTAACACAATTCTGTCTGTCGGGTACCTCGGCAACATGTATGGAGGTAAAGGACATCCATGCACTCTAATGTAAGTGAACTTGGGAAACTGAATGAACCAAGCACCGTACCTCTTGATGAATTCCTGGGCATCCTGAGATAATCTGTTGTGAATCCCTCCTTGCAACGTCCTTGTGATGTTCATCGTGAAAGTATCATTGACTAACTTGTAGTTCTTTCCTGGCGGATGATGCAAGTAGGTATAGGATTCACAAGCTCTGACCTCGCCGGGTCCTCTTCCAATCACTCCTCTGTGAGGTAGTCCTGCGTACTCAACGCTCCTGATTAAGGCATAGATGACGTATGAACTCATGTGGAAGGACTTAGTAGCCCTGAGTCTTCTCAACTGTACGTCTAAGCAATGGCTAATTATCCTAGCCCAATGTATTGTACCCTTTCCTTGAACAATCACCTGGATGAAGTAAAACATCCACTTCTCAAAATAGAAGGCATGAGGTGCTCCTGTAACTCTGTTGAGCATGGTAATCAAATCTCTGTACTCCTCCTGGAAATCAATCCTGTGCGGTGTGTTCGGTACTTTGCTCAGACGGGGACGACTCTTAAGTAGCCAGTTCTTGTTGATTATGCTTAGGCAAGCATCTGGATCATCATCGTACACTGATCTGGCTCCTTCAATGCTTTTGTATATCATGTCCCTGTGCTCTGGAAGATGGAAGGCTTCACTTATGGCTTCCTCTGAAAGGTACGCCAAAGTGTTTCCCTCATTGGACACAATTGTCCTGGACTGTGGATTGTAGTGACGGGCACACTCGATCATCAACTCGTGGCACTGAATAGCTGGAGGAAAACCGGCCGCCTTGATGATGCCACTCTCTATTATTCTCCGGGCGACAGGTGATGGCTTGCCAATGTAAGGGACCTCTCGAAACTTCTTCGTGCTAAAGTTCCCCAGGTTTGTATCTCCAATGTTGCTCCACTTAGACACGATCTTGGTCTCCACTTCTTCGGTCTTCTGATCTTCTTTCATGAGAGCCGAGCGGTTGGTGGATGCTCCCGCCTTCGGGGTCGCCATACCTACACAACATTTCATTATAAGAAATAGATTTTGCAATAAATAACGTAAATAAGAGAGATAAAGTTTTTAGGAAACCTCATGATAAGTCCCTAGAGTTATCATTTCCTAAAAAACAACGATTGAGCTAAGAGAAAATCAAAAATCAAAACTTCAAAACTTGAAATACGACGATGAATGAATAAAGCAATAATAATAAATCGCCATACCTCAATAGAGAGCTAACTCTAGAATGCAAAAACAAAATTCGCCTAGGCAAAATTGAGGAATAAAATAGTCTTCAATGTGATCTCCTCAAAATTGACTTTGCCACCTTTGGAGTGAACGTGATCTTCAAGTATCGCCTTTGGCGTGGTCTTAAATGGATCTCCAAGTTCGCCTTTGACAAGAGTCTTCAACCCTTGGTAAATTCGCCCAAACGAAGGTCTTCAAGTTTGCACCACCCTTGATGCATAAAGCGCCACCTTTGGTTTGAATTCGCACCACACCACAATCACACTTCGCACCACCCTTGGAGTGTCTACGCCACCTTCGATAATATTCGCACTATCTTCACTTCTCCTCAATTCGCATGAAGAAAGGTAAAAATGATTATGTAAAAATGAAATCTCTCACCCTTCATATATAGCGCGCTCATCCTTTCACCCCTTAGGCCGACTTAGATATAAAAAACATTTTTTTAAATGCTTTTCAATAAAATAACAAGGCCGACTTGCTTAATTGAGCGCTCCAAATCGATTTTTATTAATTAATTAATTAATTATTAATGCCTTGCGTTTTTTAAATGTGAATTTCGATTTTTAAATAAAGGCAAAAAATAATTAATAAAAGATAACGCCATATTAAATGCTAAATAAAATGGATATTCAATTTTTAAATCGATTTAGCATTTGAGGAAAATTCGAATTGTTTACTTGGCGCCAAAATTGGAAAACAAAGGGACGTACCTCATCGCTCTGGTCCCTTGGAGAGGGACAGGAGCGATTCAACATTTTTGTCTCGGTTTTGCATTTTTTACGTCCAACTCCTTCATCTCCACGTTAAAAATCGATCATCTTGATAGGTTCTTCGCATTTGATCATCTTGCATGTGTGCTTAAGTGCCTTTTAAGTGCATATCGCCCTGGTCCTTGTCCAAAGGACAGGAGCGATCTTCTTGTTTCCACGTTCATCTTGCATCTTTGTTCCTCGATCTTTCATTGTTGGCGAATAACATCCTTTACCGGTTCCTTTTGCGCTTGATTCATTTGTCTTCATCATGTGTTTGGTCATTTTAAGGGGTCATCGCCCTTGTCCCTTAGAGAGGGACAGGAGCGATCCATGTCCTTTTCCTTGACCTTGGCAACTTTACACTTTGATCTCCTTTGCAATGTCTTCTAGACGTCGTCCTTCGCTCTTCCTAACCTCGCTTTGCTTTGATCTTGAAGGAACGTAAGTGTTTTGATAAGATCGCCCTGGTCCTTGTCCAAAGGACAGGAGCGATGTGAGGCTTTTACATTGTTTGGCGATGTTTGGACGTTGAAAACCCTTGCGAATTATCTTCATACGATGCCTTGGACCCTCTAAAACATTGCGAAGACTTGTCCTTACGTAAATTTTGCATGAAATGGCCAATGCATTCAACATCGCCCTGGTCCCTTCCTGAGGGACAGGAGCGAACTAGGCTATAGGGTGCGAATTTCATCATTGCGACGACCTTTGAATGTTTGTGCTTGCTAAAAAAGTCTTGAAGTGTCCCTTGCCACCTTGACTTGACTTGGATCGACCTTGAACGTGCATAGGAAGTAACATCACCATTGTATCGCCCTGGTCCCTTGGAGAGGGACAGGAGCGATCCTCCTTTTGTAGCTTTTACCTCACTTTGCCAGGTTCCACATTTATATTCAACGGACTCGTCCTTCTTCACTCCATTCGTCCATCCCTTGACCTCATCTGTAACTTTGCAAGAAAATCATTTATATCAAAAATTGCTCTGGTCCCTTCCTGAGGGATAGGAGCGAACTAGACATTTAGGACCATCGTGGACGTCTAAAAAATCTTCAATTTGTATTCAATGCGTCCATCTCATGTTTTTCCTTGTTTTTGAACGTAAACTTGCCTTGATTTTAGCTCGGATTTTGCATAATGAAGGAAATCGCTCTGGTCCCTGGGAGAGGGACGAGAGCTACAAGGTACCTCGCCCTGGTCCCTTGGAGAGGGACAGGAGCGATTTGGTCAATATAGGTCATTCTCCTTCGTTTTTGCATCTCAAATTATATTCATTTGGCAAAGCATCTTCCTTTGGACGTCTTCAAATCATTAAGTCATCAAAATCTTGCAAGGACAAGGCGAAATTTGAATTGTAGCTCCGGTCCTTCACTGAGGGACAGGAGCGATTTTCCTCCTGGAGGCATTTCTGTGCTCATGAAAATCTTCAATTTATATTCAATGGAAAGATATTGCCGTTCTCCATCACTTCCAACTTGAAATTTGTCTGGACTCTGCAGGGATGATGAGATATTTGAAAATGAGCTCCCGTCCTTCACTGAGGGACAGGAGCGATTTTGCTCCTACAGGCCAAGATAACATGATTTTTCACATTTTAACACTTCACGAGGCGAAAACAAATCAATTCCAATGCCCAGGATCAAAATAAAAAAAAGTCAAAATTTGGTCAAAATATTCAATCGGACAAAAATTCACATTTGACTGTCAACACTTAGACAAATTTAAGCTCTGCATCAACATTCCAATTGAAAATTAGACCATTTTGGCGAATTCATTGCATTCAAAATTTGCATCCTAGAAAAGGAAGCTCAAAAGCTCTCAAAAACGACTGGATTTTGGCTTGAAAAGACAAAATTTAAAACCCTAAGGCTTGACCCTAAATCCAGACGACCAACTGACTAACAAAACCCTAAAAACGAAAGCGAAAACGAGCGAAAAACAAGCAAAAAGAGGGGGTCCCCATTTGCGATGGGGCGATGTGTGAAATGGTCACAACACAACTGTAAAGGGAACACACAATGGTCTACAATCCAAAATGTTGAATCTTCATAAAACTGAATTTACATACTGTGGCCTAGCCATAGCTTTTTGTTCACTCTATCCCTTCTAATTTCCATCCCAAGAATGTGTTTCGTTGCACCAAGATCTTTCATTTCAAATTTAGCAGCAAGCTGAGATTTTAGTTTTGAACTCATACCTTTCCCTTTACCAATGAATAACATATCATCAACATATAATGCAATGTATAGGAAATGATCACCATCAGATTTATAATAAACACAATGATCTGATTTAGAACATTCAAATCCCAAACTCAATACATGTATCAAATTTCTAGTACCACATCCTAGGACTTTGTTTGAGGCCATACAAAGATTTCGTCAATTTACCGACCAAATTACTTTTACCTTTTACCACATAGTGCTTTGGCTGTGTCATATAAATATCCTCCTCCAAATCACCATTAAGGAAGACAGTTTTCACATCCATTTGCTCAACCTCTAAATCATAAGCAGCTGCAATAGAAAGCAAAAATCTAATGGATGTCATTTTTGCAATAGGATAAAATATCTCACCATAATCAACACCCTCAACTCTAGAGTAGCCTTTTGCAACCAACATTGCTTTATACTTCTCAATGCTTCCATCTAAACCAATCTTTTTCTTGAACACCCATTTACAACCAACAAGTTTTCGTCCTTCAGGCAATGGTACAAGATCCCATGTTTCATTCTTTTTCAAAGTTGCCATTTCTTCTTCCATAGCAATCTTCCAGGATTCTGCATCATTCATACCTAATGCCTCTTCTATAGATCTAGGTTCATCCACATTAGCATTCAAAGCAAAAATACATCTCCAATCATTAGGTGAATACATTTCAGGTGGTTGTCTATGTCTTGGAGACCTTCGAATAAGCTAAGTTGGAGGTTCTTCCTCATCTTTTGAAGATTCAGAGCTAGATGAGCACTCCTCAACTTCTTGCTTATCAAGTGGTCTCGATTCAACTCTTTCAAGCGTAGAAGGAAATTGAATCACATATTTCTATTTAGTCTATTCTGGTTGCAATGTAACAAAAGGAGACTTAATTTCTCTAAAAATAACACTTCTACTATGAATTACCTTTAAAACTTGTATCCTTTCACACCATAACTGTAACAGATGAAGATACATTTCACAACTTTGTTTTCCAACTTTGTTCACTTCTCCTTTGGCACATGTGCATATGCCTCGCAACCAAAAACTCTAAGATGTCTTAATGAAGGCTTATGACCTGACCATGCTTCCATAAACATTTTATCAACGAGAGCTGATGTAAGAGACCTGTTAATCAGGTAGCAAGTAGTGGCAATAGCTTCAGCCCAAAACTTTTGTTCTAGATCAACACCACTCAACATACTCCTAGGCCTTCTCCATCAGTGTCCTGTTCATTCTTTCTGCAACTCCATTCTGCTGTGAAGAACATAGAGTTGTCTTCTGTCTATTAATGCCACAGTCTTTACAAAATTTATCAAAATCATTAGAGCAAAATTCATCGCCATTATCCGTCCTCAAACATTTAATTTTCTTTCCAGTTTGCAACTCAACCATTGCTTTAAATTCTTTAAAATGAATGAAAACTTTAGATTTACTCTTTAGAAAGTATACCCATGTCTTTCTACTAAAATCATCAATAAATGAAACATAATATTTGGATTTTCCAATGGAAGAAACATTTATAGGACCAAACACATTGGAATAAATAAGATCCAAAACACTACAAAATTTATGAGAACTCGAGTAAAACTAAACGTGGTTTTGTTTTCCATCCGTTAAAGGTGAAATCCTCAAATCTTCTGATGAATTATTTATAGATTTACTTTTTACAGAAGTGCTGTTACACTCAACAGTGTATGCCTCTAGCTTATACAAAGTGCCAAAATTTACACCTCTAGCAATCACCATAGCACCCTTAATCATCTTACATCCTGCATCAGAAAAGACTACTTGCACACCCGCATCTATCAGTTTGCTCACATATAATAAATTTCGTTTTAATCCAAGGATATGCAACACACCGCCAATCCTTTTTATTCTATCTTCAGGAAACCTAATACTAACTTTACCACGACCAACAATATCTAAATGTGAATCATCATCCAAGTATATTGTATCTCCATTAAATTATTCATATTTAGAAAACCAATCTCTATTGGACGTCATATGAAAAGATGCGCCTGAGTCAATTAACCATGCATCATTACTTGCATGAGTATCCAATGGTGCAATGAATGCATCACCATCTTCCTTCTCGGACTTAGAATCAAAATCGAACTTCTTTTTCTTCTTCTTTTCTTCTTTTCTTTTTTTTTAGTCCTTACGGATGTGTCCTGATTTACCGCAATTCCAGCAAATGACTTTGGATTTTCCAGGAGATTTCAATCTCCCTCTAGATTTAGATTTATTGTGCTTCTCATTCTTTTTGCCTTTTTCCTTAGGTCTTCCATGAGCAGTTAGGGCTTCCTTTGAACTGATGGATACCTTCTTTTGCATTTCTTCACCAAGTAGGGCACCCAGCACATCTTCAAACTTCAAAACAACTAAAGTATTACCGATAGTCATAATAAGAGAATCTCACGAATCAGGCAAAGAACAAAGCAAGATCTGACATTTCTCCTCTTCGTCCATCTTAACACCAACAGATACCAATTGAGCCACCAACATATTAAATGCTTCCAAGTGGTCTGTAATTCCTCCATCCTCTTCCATTCTCAAAGAATATAATTTCTTCCTCAAGAAAATCTGATTCAATAAAGATTTTGCTTGATACATTTCACCAAACTTAGTCCATAGCTTATGTGCAGAGTTCTCTTCATGGACATTAATCAGAATAGAGTCTGCCAAACACAATCTGATTAGACCCTTGACTTTTGTAGTCCATAACATCATACTAAGTAGCCGTAGTAGGATGTGCAAGTCTTGAGACATTCGCATCAACAACATCCAATCTTAGCAGATCTTCCATCTTCAACTTCCACATCTCAAAATTATTTCCATTGAATTTCTCCACCTCTATTCTCCCTGATGAATTTGCCATCTGAAAATTCCTGCAACAAGATCAAAAAGTATCTTCTGCACAAGCTCCCACTCAAATCTGGATTAGTTTAAAAAAATCCAACAACACACAACTGGAACCAAAGGTGATTAGGCTCTGATACCACTTGTAAGGAAGTTAAGTAGAGGAACAATTTCCTACACTAATGCAAAATTTTCTACAGATTGTTACAACAGTTATAAAAACTTAACAAAAATAAACATAATATCATGCATACCATAATACAATGATTTATGTGGGAAAAACCCTTTCAGGAGAAAAACTCTCCACTCCAAAAGCAGCTCAATATATTATTCAACAATCAATAACAAATTGCAATATACTTGCAGAGCAAACTCTTCATAGGAGTACCACCAACCAGAGACTTAGAGGTAACTCAATAGCCATAAGACTCTTACACACAACCTCTATCTCACGCACCTCATATATAGGAGATACAATATAAGAAGCTGTCAAACGGTATTACAAAACCATGGGCTAAAACCACCCAATAAAGTAGAGTCGACTTTATCTCCATTCTAGATGTCCTATGATGTGTCAAAATACACATCAACACATGTTCCTCCCTTTTATAGCTCAATACACATCAACACATGTTCCTCCCTTTTATAGCTCATTTATGTGTCCGATGCATTTTATATTTCCTATTTTAGGAGTCCAAACTTCCGGAGGCCATAACTTGTGAATTGGGTGTCCGATTGCTAATCGTTTGATGTGCCGGAAAGCTTGCGAAGTGCTCTATCACCTTGTAACCCACTACGCTGGTTACACCCACTTTTCAGGGCATTTCGGAGGGTATAAATTCCTCAAAATTAAATTTAAACCTTTCATAGCACCCTTCAAAAATGAAAACTTTAGTATCTTCAAAACTAGCTATGATCTTGCGACGAAAATTTGCTGGCATGCTTATCTAGCTGTTGTGACCATTTCACACATCGCCCCATTTAAATGGGGACCCCCTCTTTTTGCTCGCCTTTCGCTTTGCTTTTTAGGGTTTTGGTAGTTTGTCAGTTGTCTGGATTAGGGTCAAGCCTTAGGGTTTTCGTTACTGTGTTTTCAGGCCAGAGTCTAGTCAGTCTTGAGAGCTTTTTGAGCTTCCTCTCGTAGGATGCAATTTTGAATAAAGTGAATTCGCCAGAGGCTAAGTGAGTTGGTCTATTTTTAATTGGAATTTTGAATGAATTTGTCTAAGTGTTGATGATGAAATTGTGAATTTTGTCCGATTGAGTGATTTTGACCAAATTTTGAAAATTTTGATGATTGATCCCCGACATTGGAAATGACTTGTTTTTGCCCTGTGAAATGATTAAACCCTTGAAATCATGATATTTTGGCTTGTAGGAGCAAAATCGCTCCTGTCCCTCAGTGAAGGACCGGAGCTCGTTTCTCAAAATCTTACTGTCTCTGTAGGATCAAGACGGATTTCGAATTGGAAGTGATAAAGGGAAGCATGATCTTTCCGTTGAATATAAATTGAAGAATTTCACAAGCATGGAAATGTGCCAGGAGTAAAAATCGCTCCTGTCCCTCAGCGAAGGACCGGAGCTTAAAATCAAACATTGCCTTGTCCTTGCAGGATTTGAACAACTTGACGATTTGAAGAGATCAAAGGAGATATGTTTTATCAGTTGAATATAACTTGAAGTGCCTTCGTGAAGGAAAATGGACCAAAAATGCAAAATCGCTCCTGTCCCTCAGTCAGGGACCAGCGCGAAATTCAGTGTAGCTCCCGTCCCTCTCCCAGGGACCAGAGCGAAATTCCTCATGAGGCATGTTTTGGGCAAAAAGCAAGCAAGTTTTAGGTTTGAGGCAAGCAAAGATGGTGTAACGGATTCGTTGAAGACAAAATTGAAGATTGCAAGACACCAAATGAGACCTATATTGGCCTAGGCGCTCCTATCCCTCAGTCAGGGACCAGAGCGATTTTTGCCTTAGACAAATTTCTTGCCAAGTTAGAGCAAACTCCAAGCCAAAGATGAGTGAAATGGGGCACTACAAGACCGTTGAAGATAAAATTTGGAAGTTGGCAAAGTGTAGTTGAGCTTGAAAATGCAAATTCGCTCTTGTCCCTCAGCCAGGGACCAGGGCGAAATGATGATTATCTTGCCTTCCATCCAAGTTCAAACCACTCCAAGTCAGGATACAAGGAGGCAAGGACATTTTGAGGTATCTCGATGAAGAACGAAGTATCAAAGGTCGCCAATGTTGAAGCAATTGCACCAAATGTCCAAGATCGCTCCTGTCCCTCAGTCAGGAACCAGAGCGAAATCTTCATGAAGGCTTAAATTTTGAAGGTTTATCAAGTTTCAAGTGTCCAAGAGGGATCAAAGGACCTCATTCTACATGGTGAAGGCAAGTGCGCGTTGACAAGAACAAGGATGAGCCCAGGATGCCCAAATTCGCTCCTGTCCCTCAGTCAGGGACCAGGGCGATATTTACCATATCACTCAAATCCTTCAAAAATCACGCCAAGTCAAGGATGTACAAAGTTGCACAAGGTCAAAGTGATCTTAAGAAGATGATGTGCAAAGAAGCCAAACGTTAAAAGGTGATCAATTTGAACAAGGAACCTATATCGCTCCTGTCCTTCAAGCAAGGACCAGGGCGATTTTCACATAATCACTCATTATCCTTCAAGATCACGTCAAAGCCAGGGTACACAAGATCAAAGATATCATTTGGAAGGCGATGAACAAGGAGCAAAGGGTTAAGTACTAAGAATTTTGGCTAGAACATGGGGATCGCTCCTGTCCCTCACCAAGGGACCAGGGCGATAATCTATTTAAGCATCAAAGTGCCTTGTAGAAGCCAAGTGAAGTAAGAGTGGAATGAAGAAATAACATCATTGCTTGCCATATAATGAAGATTGGTGATTAAAGAAGCAAGATCAAGGAGAAAACATCAAGATCGCTCCTGTCCCTCACCAAGGGACCAGGGCGATAATGGTCATAAGAGGCATTCATCCACGAAATCAAGTCAACCAAGCTCGAGATCCCTAGCAAACATGCCAGTTTCAACGTGAAGATGGAGGTTTTGAACGTCAAAGGTAAAAGAATCAAGGCTAAAAGGATAGTTCGCTCCTGTCCCTCAGTCAGGGACCAGAGCGATGTGGGTTATATCTTTTCACCTCTCCAAATTTTGGCGCTAAAACATTTTTTGAATTTATTAAATGCTAAAAAACAATAAATTGGAATATTCAATTGATAGCATTTAAAATCGAATTTATTAATTAAAAAACAATGGCATTTAATTAATTAATTATTATTTTAAATAATAAAATGGGGCGCCTGGAATTTAAATTCTTTTATTTACAAAAGTCGGCCTTGTTTTTTATTTAAAATTTGTTTTTAATTGCTATATTATAAAAGTCGGCCTTAAGGTAAATGAGAGGTGAGCGCTTATAAAGGGAGGGTGAAAATTTTCATTTTCACATTATCATTTTATCATCTTTCATATGCAATTTTGGAGAAGTGCGATTGGTATTCAAGTGGAGTGAATTTCCATTTCAAGGAAGTAGTGCGAAACATTATCAAAGGAGTGCGAACCTTGGTTAGAATTAAGGCGAATTTGCCAAAGACATTGATCGCGTCAAAGACATCCCCAAGGGTGGCGAATTGATAAAGAGGATCGTTCATTTGAAGGAGATCACGTTGAAGCCATCTAATTTCGATTTTTGCCTAGACGAATTCCTTTGTTTTGCATTTTAGTGTTAAGCTCTCAAGTAAGGTATGGTGAAGATCCCTTGTTTTAAATTTTGATTGTTGATCGTCATAGCTTCAAATTTTGAATTTTGCAATTTTGAATTCCGATAGCTCAATCGTTTTTTTTAGGAAATGATAACTCAAGGACTTATCATGAAGTTTCCTAAAATTAATCTTCTATCTAATCTAGTTATTCATTGCAAAATCTAGTTACTTATTATGAAATGTTGTGTAGGTATGGCGACCCCGAAGGCGGGAGCATCCACCAGTTGTCCAGCTCTCATGAAGGAAGATCAAAAGACCGAAGAAGTGGAGACCAAGATCGTGTTGAAGTGGAGCAACATTGGAGATACCAACTTGGGCAACTTCAGCACGAAGAAGTTTCGAGAGGTCCCTTACATCGGCAAGCCATCACCTGTCGCCAGGAGGATAATTGAAAGTGGCATCATTAAGGCGGCCGGTTTCCCTCCAGCAGTTCAGTGCCATGAGTTGATGATCGAGTGTGCTCGTCATTATGATCCTTAGTCTAGAACGATCGTGTCCAAGGAAGGAAACACTTTGGCGTATCTTTCAGAGGAAGCTATAAGTGAGGCTTTCCATCTTCCAGAGCACCGAGATATGGTCTACAAGAGCATAGAGGGAGCCAGGTCCATGTACGAAGATGATCCAGATGCTTGCCTAAGCATCATCAACAAGAACTGGTTACTCAAGAGTCGTCCTCGCCTGAGCAAGATACCGAACACACCACATAGGATTGATTTCCAGGAGGAGTACAGAGATTTGATTACAATGCTCAACCGAGTCACAGGAGCCCCTCAAGCCTTCTACTTTGAGAAGTGGATGTTCTACTTCATCCAGGTGATAGTTCAGGGAAAAGGAACAATTCATTGGGCTAGGATGATTAGCCATTGCTTGGACGTACAGTTGAGGAGACTCAAGGCTACCAAATCCTTCCACATGAGTTCATACGTCATATATGCCTTGATCAGGAGCTTTGAGTACGTAGGACTACCTCACAGAGGAGTGATTGGAAGAGGACCCGGCGAGGTCAGAGTTTGTGATTCCTATGTCCACTTGCATCATCCGCCAGGAAGCAACTACAAGCTAGTTAATGATACCTTCACGATGAACATCACAAGGACGTTGCAAGGTGGGATTCACAACAGATTATCTCTGGATGCACAAGAACTAGTGAAGAGGTACGGTGCTTGGTTTATCCAATTTCCGAAGTTCACTTATATCAGAGTTCATGGATGTCCTTCACCTCCATACATGTTGCCGAGATATCCGACAGACAGAATAGTGTTACTTGAAGTAACAAGACAGTTGGCAGCATATGCGAAGGCATTCAGACACAGACATGGAAATGGAGTTCCGGTACCTATCATATTGGGCAATTCAGTTGAGGTATGTCCTAATGCTTTAGCCATGGATGACGCAGAGAAGGAGTTAGCTTTGTATTCTTTTTCATCCTTTGCTTTGAGAGAAAGCTTTGATCCACATGGATATATAGAGGAGACAGTCGGTAGGAAGTTTAAGCATGAGTTTCAGATAGAAGAATTTATGATGAATCTCTTAGACGATCTTGAAGTGAAAAGAAAGATGCATTCTAGATTGCCTTTGGATTTCATCAGGAAATGCAAGATTTATAGAGTGGCCGACCAAGCTCAGGACAATGGTAGACATCTCCAATCATCCTATGATCGAGAAAGCAAATCAGTGAGGTTAGATTGGAATGAACCTGAAGTTGTGGATCTAGATGCTTTGATGGCTCCAGTCTTGTCTTGTACTCGCAGATGGGTTGATGTGCAACATCAGAAGTTGAGAAAACAAGGCATAGCTATGACTTTCACTTTGGAAGAGAAACCAGCTGAAGGTGGAGCTAGTGTGAGCGAAGGCAATCCTAATCCTAGGAATACAAGTGAAGGCGACCTTCGATGTGCAAGTGAAGGCAATCTCCATCCAAGAGGTTCGAAGAGGAAAGAGAGACCTGAAAAGAGGGAATCTTCCAAAAAGAAGCAAGGGGCTAACTGAGATCGTTCATCCGGCACATCTTCTCGACCAGAGAAAAGGACACTTGAAGTGGAAGAGTCTATGGAGTCGATGGTACAGAATGATAGGCAGGAAGAAGGACAGGCACCGCAAGGGTCACCAGATGGATCTCTCCAAGATTATGAGCTACATGAAGATAGAGAAGATAACGAGGTAACATCTCCTCCCAGAGAAGAAGATGTATTGCATAAGGAGATACAGGTTAGAGAAACAAGATCGGCCATTCCAGATTGGTTGAAGGAAAGATTAACCAAGGTGATCGTGATAGAGGACAAAGACAATGTAATTGATTTGGAGAGCCTTGTTGGACATTCTCAGGAAGTTACAGAGAAGAGAAAGGCTACGAAGATGTCTAAGATGATTAGAGATGAGACTGGATCCAGAAAACTGCAGATAGCTACACCGGCAGTGGACAAATATGAAGGGGAGATCCTAGCAGAGGAATATGATATAGAGACATTTGAGCTAGGTCCATCCACAGCCGAACATACGTTGGATGATGCCACCGATTCATTTGAGGCATTGAAAGACAAGCTTAGAGAAGAAATGGAGAAGAATAGAAAGCTTGAGAGAGAGGTCGGTGCATGGAGGACATATTTCAGTCATCTCAATGAGCCTTTGGGACGTCAGGATCCAGCAAGATCACCCGTACAGGCACTTCCCCTTCAATCAATTAATGAGGCAGAGAGATTCAGGAGTATGGTCCAGCGTATGAGTACTTGGATGGATAAATCTCATACAGTTGCCGTAGAATTTGCAACAAGGATGATGAAGACTATTCATAGGGCTATCCAGGTTCTTGAGATCATCCACAACTTGATGATAACAGTAGCCGCTTTTGCTCATACCAAAGATGTTATCATTCCTGTCTTGAAAGTAATTAGACAAACATCAAGGAAGATCTTAGCACAGGAAAAGATCATGGATGGAGGACCTCACAGTTTACTTCAGTGGTCAACCTTACTCCAGATGAAGAGTGTTCTCTTCAAGGACATCAGTACTAGATGTAGCCATGTTGAGGAGGTGATCAATCCGATCCAGGATAGAGTATTTGAGGTACTACGTACCATTCTTGGCAGGAGGATCGAAGTTGAGACAGATGTGGATTTGCAGGAATTAGAGGATAAGAATCAAGGTCATCTTTTGCAAGGACGCTAATATCACAAACGAGCAACAGGACCAGATGTTTGCTACCATGCTCCTGATTGAAAAGACTAAGGAACTCGAACCTGGATGGGACGCTGCTCTTCTAGATGCATTTGATCAGGTCATCCACTTGGAAGAAAGAATGAAGAATCTTCCCGAGATTCCAATTGCTGAGATCGAAGGAATCGTGTCAAGATTCATTGCATATGCTAAAAAAGAGAATTGGAAAGGGAATAAGATTCTAGATGAGAGGTTGTTATAGATGACATGGCACCTTAATTGTCATTGGTCTATGTCTCCTAGGTTTTTGTGCCGAATTTAATATTTGGCTATGCATTTAATATTGTTCAGTAAAAAGGAGGCCATTTGTAACAAACCCTAATTAGGGTTTAGGTGTCGTGATTTTGACCGTTGATCTGCTTTTTGATCTGGACCGTTCATTGTAATTGAGGATGCTATTTATACCCTCATTTCATTTCATTTTCATAATTTAGATGTGAGAAGAAGATTAGATTATTGATGTATTAGAGAGATTAGAGTTTAGAAGCAATTTACTTTTGTAGCAAGATTGAGCTTTGAAGAAAGAATTCAAACAATTGTTGTACATGATGGCTTTGAGATCAATGAAATATTGAAGTTATGGTGTTTTGTTGCATTTCTCTTGGTTATCTTCATGGTTGTTCAAATTACTTGAATCATTCTCAATCAAAGTAGTGTGTTAATTCGAAGGACAAAGTGTTGGACTTGATCTTTAGTAGGATTCGCTTTCCATACCACTAGCTTTTTGCTGATTGTAGGAACGCCTTGCGTGGTCAACTGGAGAATACTTGAATCACTTAACCTTCAATCGTTATTGTATCTTGGATATGTACCTTCGTGGT
Source organism: Cryptomeria japonica (assembly GCF_030272615.1). Classification (NCBI taxonomy): domain Eukaryota; kingdom Viridiplantae; phylum Streptophyta; class Pinopsida; order Cupressales; family Cupressaceae; genus Cryptomeria; species Cryptomeria japonica. The sequence goes on along the minus strand of NC_081413.1, from coordinate 15,889,176 downwards.
AGTGTCTTTGATCTTTGATGCATTGAAAATCATTTGTTACCTTAGAAGATCGCATCAATTTCAATTGAGTTGTTATTTTATGGCAAAATTGAAGTTGGTAGAATCTTGCCAAGTCTTGTCCACATGAAGTCATTCTTAGGGTTAGACTAGATTAGACCTCTTGTAAACCCTACTCTTTTGTCATTTTTCTTTAAAAGTTTGTTTAGTTTAAGCAAAATCTTCGGCAACGTAAGGCCCCTTGAGGACACAGCAAATCACAACGACCACTGGTGCTTATCCACACGTAGAGACCCTACTTACAAGAACATTGGAGTCATCCTAACTGATCCTTCTTGCGAAATCTTCAGCAGTTAGCAACTTTATTCAAGAGAGGATAAGATGCCTTTGGGTATTTTATTCTGTGTATGATTGTGTACAAAATACACATCAACACTAGCCAATCCGAAGCTTTGGGGAGAATTTCGCACCTTTTCGTGATCAAACAAAAACTTACAATAAATAATAACCTTATGTAAATGCAAGGTTGAGACACCATTTTCCCAACACAAACAAGGTGGATCAAGTGGTTGCACTTGGGGGAATATTGCCACAACACAACATATTATATGTCAACAAGTATGGCTCCCTTTAAAGTATGTTGTGGTTATGATGCCACCACATTTCTGGATTTGATTCTTACAGATAGTAGAGTTCCAAGGGCAAAGGATATGGTGCAGTAGAGTATGGATATCTCAAAAACTCAAAGAAAACATGCAGTAAGCCCAAAATCAGAAAAAGATGTATGCTGATAGGCACTGAACAGAGATGATTTTTGAAGTTGATGACATGGTGTTCTTGATTTTGCAGGCCTATAGATAATCTTCTCTCAAAGGGAGTGGAGCTAAGAGGTTGAAACCATGGTTTAATAAACCCTACAAGGTGTTGAGAAGGGTTGGCAAGGTAGCCTATGAGTTGGAACTTCTAATCAACAGTTGAATACACTTCCATGTCACATGCCTCAAGAAGGCTCTTGGACAACTTATCAATCCTTCATTGAGTTGTCACCCTTGGATGATTAAGGGAAGTTAACTTTTGAGCTTGAGACCATTTTGGATGTAAGGGAAAAAAAATGAGAAAAAAAGGTCATTTTGAAGTACTTGGTCAAATGGAAAAATCTACTAATGGAAGATGCAACGTGGGAGGTACAAAGATCTTTGAGCATCCGAATTTGAAGTTTCTTGAGGACAAGCAACATCTTGAAGGGGAGGACTGCCATCTTCCCAAATAATTCTTAGTTGAAATTTGATTGAAGCAAGGAATAAAGTGTTTTTAACACTATTTATTAATATTAGTAATAATTAATTTAATGCTAATATTAAATATATTAATAATAATAAATATTTTGTTTTGGGCCGACTTGGCCGAGTCTAAAATAAATAATGTTTTCTTATCTTGGGCTGACCTGTTTGTTTTGAAGGTGTGACACCTATATAAGGGCGAGGTTGTTCTCCTTTTATCATCATGAATTAAGCCTTTTGATTCCCTGCGTAGGGTTTGCCTAGTCTAAGACGGAAACCTCATCACTAGTCTTTACAGGTAGAACAAAACCTCTACTTGATCAGCCTTTGTTAATCAACATCAATTTATTTTACTGAGATATTCAAGCATTCATTTTCTCTAGAAATTGCTAGAGCTTCCAAATTGCAAGTGGACAAAGTCACTGCCAAAGCTATACACATGACATGGAAGGCAGCTCTATTCTGGAGCACAACCAGGACTAAATCCAGTCAAACAAACCAGATCAATTTTCACTGGATCAACATCAACTTCAAAACCTCTTATTGCGCCACTTCCAAGGTGCACATATAATATTGACTCAGGTGCCCCCCTTGACTGCGTATGTCTGCAATCAACATCCCAACCTATGTGAACTCTCATTTCTGATTCTGACTATGTATGCTACAGGTTTATTATGACTGGTATGGATGATTACAAGATTTGCTAGTGTTTCTCCCTATTTTTTGCAACTAGTGTAGTAATCTTTCTTGTGAATCAAGGGCTATTGTATGAGTTGATATATATATTCCTAAACTGCTATTGTATGAATTGTCATATGTAAACCTGAACCGAGCTTTGGATCAGTGGTGTTGATTTCTTCATTGTGAACAATCTATTTTGGATTTACGAAGTAATTCCGAGTTGACATTTTTTTATGCTTATTTTGAGTCATCTTTTGGATTTGCAAAGTATTTTTTGTGCTAGTATATTTTAGATGAGATTGGGGTGAGAAATGCAAGTAAAAAATGTGATATCATTCTAATACAAGCAGATTTTTGAAGAAGGGTGTGTGTGTGAAAAATGTTGCATAATCTACCTGCGGATTGTATGAAGGGGTTTTAAATGATCACCATCCATTGAAGAAGCAATATTCAAGAAGGCGAAAAATTTGTTCATTTGGAGGTTGGTGCCTCCCAATAGAAGAGATTGGTCTCTTGCTAAGTTGGTGTGTAGTAATGGGGATCGGTGTCTCCAATGGGTTGGTGCTTACAAAGATTTGTAATAGAATTTTATTTTGTGGTTGGATTTGGAATCTGGATAGTAGATCCAAATAGTCTCTCTTTGTAATTTTTTCCCACAAGGGTTTCCATGTAAATTTTGTGTTTCTTAATTTTTAGATCTAATGTGATTGTTTTATTGTGGTTGTTAAATTTTAATAAGTAAAAGATTATCTTATATTGATTCACCCACCCTCTTAGTTTAAGTGTGTGCTCATCAATTGGTACCAGAGTGGGTTCCTTAAAAATCGTCTAACCGCTATAAGGTAGATCTTGGGAGCACACATTACTAGTCAAGAAGATTTCTCGTTAAATAAAGTCCCATTGTTTGATGGAACAAACTATGCATTCTGGAGCACAATGATGCAAACTTCTAATGGCCCTTAGTTTTGATATTTGGCAAGCATTTGTGAGTGGTTATAAATCTCCAACAGCTCCACCAACAAATTGGGCTGGAAAGAAGGCTAGTGGAAACAATGCATTAGCCATGAATGCTATCTTGACTGGTCTATTAGAATCAAAATTTGTCAAGGTGATGCATTATGAATCAGCAAAAAAATCTAGGGTAAACTTCAAAACATCGATGAAGGTAATGACAAAGTTAAGAAGGCTAAACTCCAAACCCATAGAAGATAATTCAAGAGACTGAAAATGAAAGGCAGAGAAAATTTGGCAGCCCATCTCCTTCTCATGGATGAAATTGTCAACACCATCAAAGGACTTGGTGAAAAGGTTGAAGATTCAATGATTGTTCAGAAGTGCTAAGGTATCTTCCCTTAAGATTTGATGCAAAGGTTTCCACCATAGTAGAAATGAAACAACAGGATACATTAATAATGGATGAACTACATGGGATCCTTACAACATATGAAATGAGGATTGCAAAAGAGAAGACACCAAAGCGAGAAGTAGCCTTCATTTAAAGCTTCAAAGAAAATGAAGAATAAAGAGCGTGAATCGAACTATACATTTAACAATGAATCGGATGCAAAGGAAGCCTATTTTGTGAAAAAAATTAAGAAAGGATCCAATAAATACAAAGGTAAGCTAATTTTAAATGCTTTAATTGTGGAAAAATGGAAAATTTTGCTACTACAGTTTTGACATCTAGAAAATGATGATAGCGATGAAGAAGATCATAAGATAAAGAAAGGGAGCTGACATCATCAATACAAAAAGAACTACAAACAAGACAAACATGAAATGAAGAAGAATTACCATAAGCACAAGAAAAACCTCTATTCCAAAGGGATGTTAGCTCATCCAAGGAGTGCAATGAAAGTATCTCAGATAGAAGAAGTGAGTACTCGCTAAAGACAAAGGAGAAAAATGCAAGAAGCTAGAATCTGAAATTGTTTCCTTAAAAAAGGAATTGGAGAAAACTACTGCTTAGTTTAATAGAATCTTAAAGTTTGAGAAGAGCATCAAAATACTAGATGATACAATTGCCAAAGTTCAACATTCATTAAGGTTGGTATTGGCTACGAAGAAAATTAGAAGATTACTAAAAAGGATCAAAATCCAAAGGCTATAGAACCATCAAAGATGATGAATGCAGCAAAGCCAAAAGCCTATGCAGATGTGCTCAAGGGGTCTATCAATGATGAAAGCAACAAAAAGAAAGAGAACGATGTTCTTTTGAAAACCTATACTCCTCACAAGGACAAGGAGGATAAAAATACATTCAAAAGATCTTTTTTCACGAGGCAGTCTCACATGACTAGGTTCCAAAATTCTTTTTCTTTGGTTATTTCTTTTTTGTAATCATTTTGGTCATAAAGCAATAGATTTTATGGCATGTGCAAGAAACAATTTTGTATGAAACAAAAATGGAAGTTCTTATGGGTTCTTAAATAGAAACTACAATTCATTTGCTCCTTTATTGGATCACAATATTATGTGCTATAAGTGCAACATCTATGGTCATACAACATGTTTTTGTAGAAGTGGTTTGTTGAACTTCCTAGATAGAATAGGAGTGTGGATACCCTTGGTAAGCAATTTGAAGATTCTACAAAAGTTTGGAAAAGGAAGTAGGAGCAAGAAAAACAAAAGGAGAAATATATTCTTGTGCAAGTTGCTTTTCATGCCCAAAATGAAGGAAACTAATGGTACAGGTACAACGGATGCTTGAACCACACTATAGGGGACGAGCAAATTTCTCACTTTGAAGGAAGTGAATAGAGGCACTGTATAATTTGGAGATAATGCTACAACAAGGATAATTGGGAAAAGGTACTCTTAGTCTTGATAATGGAAGACAAAAATATAAAATGTCTTGTATGTTAAAGGTTTGAAGCTCAATCTTCTTAGTGTTAGTTGAATATGTGATCAAGGGCACACCCTCACATTTCATGCTCAAGGTTGGGAAATCGGGAAGACAAGTATAGGAAAAATAGTTGCAAAGGCAAATAGAACAACATATAACCTATACATCGTTAGTGAGATCAAGGGAGAAAAATGCTATATGGACACAGATGAAAGCTGGTTATGGCATAGAAGAATGGGCCATATAAACTTTGATGATCCAGTGAATCTCAATACCAAACAAGCCGTGTGAGATATGCCAAAGATTGTTAAACCTTCAAATACTCTTTGCAACCAATGTTAGCATGGAAAACAAGCAAGAGGAAGCTTCAAGTCAAAGGAGTACTCAACAATGAGGCCATTAGAATTTGTCCATACAAACCTCTGTGGGCCTACATGAATGCAAAGTTTGCAAGGTGAAAGTTACTTTATGTTGCTTATTGATGATTACTCTAGAATGACATAGGTTACTTTTCCAGAAGAAAAAATTTGAAGCATTTGAGAAGTTCAAAGATTTTAAAGCCTTGGTTGAAAGTGAAATTAGGTTTAAAAATCAAGTGTTTGAGCTCAGATTAAGGAGGTGAGTTTTTCTCATGGAATAAGGAGATATTTCTCAGCTTCAAGGACTCCACAACAAAATGGAGCTGTAGAAATGAAGAATAAAACCATAAAGAGATGGCTAGAATAATGATGAATGAATCTATGCTATTAGATATATTTTGTAGAGAAGCTATTAACACAATAGTCTATATTTTGAACAAAGGACAAATTAAGGTCAGCAATAGTAAAACATCTTATGAATCATGGAAGGGTAGACCAACAACAGTTAAATAATTCAAAGTTTTTAGTTGCAAGCGCTACATAAGAAGATATGATGAGGATTTGGGCAAATTAGATTCCAGATTTGATGAAGGCATCTTCTTTGGTTATTCCTAAAGAAGCAAGGCTTATAGATGTTATAATAAAAGATTGCTAAAAGATTGTAGAGAGTGTCAATGTAAAGTGGATGAAGAAAGGTATTAAAAAGAGAAAGCACAAGCAAGTCATCACCCAGAGGAGTTGAGTTACAAGGAAGAAGAAGAAGTAGGTGAAAAAGAAGAAATAGAAAAAAAAATACAAGGAACCATCTAAATTTGTCCAAAAGAATCATTTTGAAAATCTAATTCTTAGTGATAAAAATAATAGAATACAGGCTAGAAGAAGATTAGCAAGTTCATCACAACACGCAAACCTTTCCTTGCTATCTAAAATAGAGTCTAAAGACTTTGTAGAAACTAGTAAAGACAAGCATTGAATTGATGCTATGGAAGAAGAGCTGAATCAAGTTGAAAAGAATGAGTCATGGAAACTCGTTCCAAGACTAAAAGATAAGAATGTGATTGGCATCAAGTGGGTTCTTAGGAATAAGTTGAATGAAGATGGTCAAGCGATAAGAAATAAAGCAAGGTTAGTTTGTAAGGGTTTTGCTTAAAGTGAAGGTATTGATTTTGAAGATACTTTTGCTCCTATTTCAAGACTAGAAGATATTAGAATGTTTTTTGCATTTGCTTGTTTTGAGCACTTTAAAGTTTATCAAATGGATGTTAAGTCTGCCTTTCTCAATGGCAATTTAGAGGAAGAGGTATACATTGAATAGCCATAAGGGTTCCTATCATCAAAAATTAAGGATTATGTGTGCAAATCGAAGAAAGCACTTTATGGGCTAAAGAAAGCCCCCAAAGCCTAGTATTCAAGATTTGACAAATATCTACAACAAGGCTTCAAAAGAGGAATTGCTGATAGTTATCTCTACATCAAGATTGAAGGTGAAAATCGGTTGATTGTTTTGGTTTATGTAGATGACATCATTTTTGCAGGTAGTAGTAACAAAATGTGCCAAGAGTTTGCAAAAAGAATTTTATATGTCTATGCTCAGTCATTTGTCCCCCTGTTTTGGTTTACAAATTTCTCAATCTAACAAAGGCATGTTTATATCACAAACCAAGTACATCAAGGAGATGTTGAAATTTTAAAAAATGGAAGATTGTACACTAGTTAGTGTTGAGCATTTTGTCATTGATGTCTTGAGGAGCTTGACCAGCTTAACATGTTTGAGGAGCCTGAGAAGCTTGACCTGTTTGAGCAACTTAACCAACTTGACTAGCTTGAGCTGCCTATGTGTTTGCATTTGCTTCATACTTGTGTCCCTGTTTGTCTTGTGTCAGCTGATTAGTTTGACACTCATGCCACCTCAGAACCTATGCCACATCAACTTTAAATAGTCAACAAAGAGATGTAATGTCCCCGATTTTAGCCTTTTGGTTAAAAAGGAGGAAGAAGGAGAAATTAATTAAATTAATTTCTTATAAAGTCATTAAAATAAATTAAAAATAAAAAATTGACTATTTTTTATTTAATTAATTTAATTAAATAGCGACTAAAAATAAATATTAAATTATAAAGTCACTTAATAAATAATAAGGTGTACCTACCCTCTTCTAGAAGGAATCTCATGATGGGTTGTGAAAAGGATAAATAGAAGAGGGCGATGGATGATCAGACAGATTGGAGATTTGGATATGATGAAATGACTGATGCGTGGCATTGGTTGAATCTCTGAGGATGCAAACCTTCAACAGATTTGATAGAAGAGCTGGACGAAAGCCTAGTTCTTCATTTTGGGAGTAGGTTCGTGACAAAATCTACATCGGTGCCTAAATTTGTGGTCTTCTTTTGAAGACAAATTTGCAGCCAGGAGAGAGACATTGCAGTCTTTCTTATTTGTGCTTATTGAGGATTTCAAGATATTTTCAGATTTTCAGATTAGTGCCCATGGTGTGTCTATTTTGGTTGGAGAAGGAAGGCGATTTTATTAAAGATCTTTTGGAGGTGATGATTAGGTGAAGCTGATAAAAAAATGCAGGTCTGAACTAAATTGGGTTTCACCATCTAACCCACGATTTTGTTCTTATTTCATCATTGAAGCATTACATTATGCATAGGTGGTCAGCGCTAATATTTGTGATGAAGGGCGATGCCTTTGAGAGTATTTTGAAGGAGAATTAAAGATGAAATCAGATCCAAAACAATTCTGAAGACAAACTGAATTGGACTGCTGAGTCTCACAATTTAGCTCCTAGACATCCACATGTGCATCGAATTTGACTATTGACATTGGCATTTTGATAAGGGAGTAAAAGCGATTCATTTAGGAGCAATTTTGGAAGGGATTAATAGGAGATCGGCTGCCAAACAATTTCAATCTGAAAATCGAACCAGATTGATATATTCCTTCAAGTTTGGGTTTTTGCTTGTTCATGTGGCTTCCAATTCTCACAGCAAGAGGGGCGATCTTTCTTAGCAGTTGTGGCAAACATTTCTGAAAGTGTTTTAGAGATGAATTCAGCTGTCGACATTGTATATCTCAGTCCACTTTCTACAGCAGCAGGGGCGGCTTCATGAGTGGTTCGATTTAGCACCCGAGGAGTCTCAAGCTTGGGGTTATTGCTTCCAACTTCAAGGTGCTTGGTTATCAGGTTCCTAAAACTTCTTTCAATGTCTTAGTTCTTGGTTAGGTGATGAGTCTATGGCTGTCCAATGTACTCAGATTTGCTGTTAATAGTTAGAGTGATAACTGAGGTCCTGGTTATTATTGTCTCATTGTAATATGACCCCTCTATGTGAATAAGGAAGATAGAAGTTTGCTTTGAAGTCTACGTTTCATTATGTATATTTCTGAGGACACATGCCAACTGTTTGACATAATGTCTACTAACTGTAAGACTCTGATTTGAGTCTAGTTTGATGATAGGACATCATAATTTGATTGCATATGCATGTTTGGCTATCATACTTTCACTTGCAGTCATTTGTAGTTGTACATTTATGAGAAATATGTGATGGTTCACTTCTATACCAATCTGAAAGTTCCTCAGACAGCAGTCTGCATAACAAACAACATTAGCAACAGCATAACACGCAGTCCTAGCAGCAAATATCCCTTGTTTTCAGTCACCATTTGGACAAGGGATATTACAGAATCGTGGCCTTTTGGTGGGCAATTTTTTGAAGGAACGAAGATTCTTTTTAAAGGAAGTCGTTTTTTTTAACATCTTCAGATGTGTTAAAAGTTTTCTGAGCAGAGGTTGTGGTTAATCAATCTTTGTAGTTCGTGGTCTTTGTGTTGTGAAGTATTTAAAAAAAAACGGATTCAATGAATAGCGAACCTATGAATTGAGATAGATACGATTTTATGTGCCAAGTGTTTGTGGTTTCTAGAATGTGGTGGGTGTGTTAATTAGTTTGATTTGAAAAGGAAAGAATATACGTGGCCTATTTGCATAACGAAGAATGCTTTGAAAGTTCCTCTTGACCATACTGGAGTTAGAGGCAAGGAGGTGTTACGTGCTTTTTTTAAGTGATGAATTTATACTTGGCACCTGGGTTTGAATGCATGGGTATGAGAAAACTTATTGCAGATATCATGGGTAGCACCCGTGTGATGAGGAAAATTTTTTCTTGGGCAGAAGAAATGGTGTTTTGAAAAAAGAATTTTAAGAGCCACTTCTTAGTGTGCTATAGTTTGCAATTTTTTGGGGCTGTTATTACTCCTGTGTGATTGCTACAGTGGGGTATGGTGCTGGCATGAAATTGCAGCAGTTACAGAGATGGTGTTCTGGAGATAACCTTCAATTTGGTTCCTTTTGGAATCGACTTTTTCCATTTCTGCCGTGTGTGGTGTGCGTAGTGGATTGATGGATATCATGTTTTTTTTTAAAAGTTTGCAGAGCTATTGAAAGTTTTTTACACATGTTGGATCTGGTCTAGACGTTTTGGGAGTGGAGTGATCTTTCCTGAAAAGGAGTTCGTGCCTAATAAAAGCACAGAAGTTATTGAATGCATGGGAGGAGTTTCAAATTTATTTTGTAGAATTTGTTTTTACATTGTGTTTTTTAGAGCGACGAAGGTGGATAAGTGAAGTTCAAAAAGGAATAAGTTTTGTGTATGTAAGCTGGAAGTTATATATTGCTTTTTGTCTGTGTAGGTGATTGCAGCTACTATGTGTGATTGATGTTTGGTTCAGTCAAGCAAATAACGGTGTTCTTCATTTTATTTTATTGTTGGTTAAATATGCCAATATAAAGGGACTGCGTATCACTATGGGGAATATTTCTAAGGCTCAACTTGGTTTATAGAAAAAGAATTGGAGCTAGGCGATGTTTGTAACATACATTAAACTAAGCAAATTAAACTACAACTTTTTCAACTCGAAGCGGAAAGAAAGGAAACACTTGCAATTTTTTTTTTTTATAAAACATTAATTAATTGAAAGGAAATTTGAACTTAAAACTGAAAACTTGAATCAAACAGAGATCTATGCGAGCAAAAATAATAGATACAAATGAAAACTTTAACATTTCAAATTAAATGAATAGAGAGGTTTAGAAGATACATTTTCCAGATGCCAAATTCTGATCTTTCATAACTTTACCAATACGCCATTGAGGAGGTAAAGTATCATCAAGGTGCTTTTTCGCCCAACCACAGACTTACTAGTCCCCCGTGCCATATCCAATTGGTTTGGCCCGACCCTTCGCAGGAGGTAACGAAAAGTGAACTCATGCCATCTGAGATTGGTGTATATACCTACACAGCTCCCTAGTCGGTCATACACTAAAGGATACCCCTAACCAGTATGACTTCTGACTGGGGTGTACATCCGGTTTATTGAACTGACTGACACTCTTTGAATTGAGCACCACCTTGGCCAAGGGTTTTATTTTAGTTGCAATCACGCCAAGTGCAAAGTCAAGTTCCACCCTACTCGGCTACAATTTCAGTTTTCAGGACATTAGTTTTTTTTTAGTTTGAGAGTTATAAGATTTGGTTATCCATTATCGTAATCACTTAGTGACCCAAGGCCACACTTGAGTAAAACAAGAAGTTAAGCATACAGACAAAGGTTCTTGAATGTAGTTTTCTATTTTGTTCCTTTCTCTGTTTATTGTATCAAGAGTTGAATTCAAGTCCACACCTTAGCTGCAAAAGACCAGACATGCCAGAGAAAAGCCAACTCTCATGTTCTCCTTAGGTTTTAATATGCATCTCATTCACGAGATGACTCTGCTGTCACTGCTTTACCTAAGCATTTTTAATGACTGATAAGCTTTCTGCAATATTGAGTACTGCTGATATACTCTTGCCTGTCTTTCTATTCCGAAACTAAGATATGCTATCATTCACATTCAACCGGAAGTTAAATGGAAAATTTCCACTTTATGCATCTCTTAATGGCTGAGCTAATTACAGTCTTAATAGCTCTTTGTTGTTATTTTAGTCTCCAATAAATACTTTTAGTTATGAATACACCTCAGAAATTATGAGGCAAGACCATGTTAACTAGATAAATATTTATACCTATATTTCCTATTTTCAAATTAAGAAAATAGCCCAGCCGTACTGTTACTTACACAGTGTGTATTTTATTTACTGGCAAAAAAATTACTCTCAGATGTATACTATAAACACAATGTATCATATTGTTCCAGCTGTTAAGAATTTCTCATAGCTGTACAATATAATGCCTTGTATTTTTAATTTCCTGCCATCAAAAAGTACTCACAGCCATACCTCATAATGCCATATGATGTGGGTAAAGATTTCTTTTACCAAATTACTAGAATACAAAACCTCAACATCTCTGAATAATTATAGAGTACATGTATTTTATTTTTGTTTTAAACAAACAATAAGAATGCTGCTTCAGATGCACTAGTAAAACCCATGTATCTTTTCATTTAACTTATTCTAACCTTAGCATCTCTGAATAATTATAGAGTACATGTAATTAATTTTTCCATAAACCAAACAATAAGAGTGCTGCTACAACTGCACTAATAAAACCCATGTATCTTTTCATTTAACTTATTCTAACCTCAGCATTTCTGAATAATTACAGAGTACACGTAATTTATTTTTCTTTTAAACAAACAATAAGAATGCTACTACAGCTACACTAGTAAAACCCATGTATCTTTTCATTTAACTTATTCTTGTTGTGCTCATTTTTGGATTTTCAAAAATGTGACAACCCTTCCAAATTTTTGCTCAAAATGTGTCATTTTTGTTTCCAAGGTATGTTTTACGAGGTGCAAAACTCATATTTGTTGGTGTCAAATCATCAGTCGTTGTCTTTGCCACTGTTGTCCAAGTTTTGGTAAGTTTTGGCCTTCATTTTCCTAGTTTTCTGTGCAATTTTGGGTTTCAGAGTAGTCACTGCAAGTTGGAATTTTTTACTATAAGGCATGCTCCCGAGGCAAAATTTTTGCTTCTTGTTGAATTGGACTGATTTTCGGTTCATCCTTGAACCATGTTTCAAATTTCATCGCGTTCCGAGTTCATTTGCTATGTCTTTCTGTCATAACCCCTCTTTGGACATTGGATTATTGTGATTAAATAAATACGATAATTAAAACATTTAATAATATTGGAAAATCGTCTCATTTATGAGACTTCACGATTTTCCTCTAAAGTGAGAGGGTTGTCATAACCCCACATCTGGTGATGTAATTAATAATAGATTTTGTGATTCTTCATCATAATAATAAATTATCATTTATTATGTAATTAATTATTGATGTTAACAGTAATATTAATCATTTATTAATATAAAAATAATATAATTAAAGGATAGTGGATGATCTAAGATCCAAGTTATAAAATATGAGGACTTGCGAGCATCCAAGTTTAAATGGTCTGCATGCAAACAATATACAATCAATGATTTGCAGAGCAGTGGTAACATTAATAAATTGCCCTTTGGAATCTGTTAGAGGACACCACGACTTCCAATATGGCGAAAGGTAATATGTATTGGCCAGTTTATACACAAGGACAATATTAAAACCCAGGAACTGCACAGTGTATATCTAATATTTGACAGCAAATACAACGTGATGCAATAAAAAGTGCCTTAGTTATAGCAAAGAGTATAACTATTATATGGTCCGATCTGCTTACGGAGATGGAAAAGATTTAATTAATAAAGCGATCGATACTTTGAATAGAGATTATTGTAAGTCGCCAATTATCGTGAATAAATATCATAGGTGTCGGCAAACCATTGATCACTATGGAAGAATTGTGGTTTAATTGGAACTAAGGCAAAGATGGATGAGTAATAGGAATGGTATGGAGCGATAGTGAACAGCAAAATGATTCAGACAAGGGAGACCCATTGTCGATGATTAAAGAGTCGACAAGGTATAGCATTTAGTCAACAGCGATTATGAGTTACTAGCCTATGAATATCGATTTAAGGTAGAAGATGGACTAATCGACTAATTGAGTCACTGACCTGATTAAGAAACTAGAAGATAAACACTATATGATTATAATAACAGCAATCAAACCAGGGATTGTTTAAAGACTTGAAGAAGTGATCATGTTAAATGAAAGGGACAATGGTTATTTCCCAAGAAGCCTATGATTGATATCTTATTACCAATTAGTAATTATGAATGGGTGTGTTGACTATTATACATGCAACGACTGGAAATATTACAGAATGATGTGATTAGAAGAGGCATGAGACACATCCTTAACACGTCCCAAGCACAAGATATAAGAAGGCAGTTCTATCATTCAATTCGGGGGATACATACAGAGGGATGGATGGAGATTACTAAGCAGATAACCATAGTGGAAACCTTATACAATCATATCAGAGATAACGATATTCATATTGCAGATTACTGTATTAATTATAATTCTTGGGAGTCTTATACGGTTACCAATTTACCAGATCAGATCGAATGCTTCTTGCAAATCAAAGTGATAAGTGTTTGATCTTTGGGAAGATATAAAAAGGATTAGGAGGTCATGGACGACAAACACCCTTGTCCTCAGTGGTATGCACAAGGAGGGCTTAATACGTATGCTTAACATATGAAGTCTAATAATCTTTGAATACAGAATTTAATAGTAATGTTAATATAGACTGCTTAATTTCTTATATAGTGGCAGACCAGATCTGACGCATGTCAGATCTGTCTGCCCTTACACCCCACTAAAATATAATTATTGGTTTTTAGGCATTGATCAAGGGAAGGAAACAAGAAGCATCTAGTAACATTAGATCAGTGATGAGATGAGATCAGAATAGTTATTAAGTGATAGGCAGTAACCTTCTTATTGGTACACATAATTGTTTATATATTTATATATGATGTTGTATGCAGAATTTAATTGTAATATTAACATAGACTGCAGTTGGTATAATAGTAATACTTAAATCCATAACAGTGGTAGACCAAATCTGCTTTACGTCAGATCTGTCTGCCCTTTACTACCCATTAAATATATTATTATTAGCTAATATCAATAAGGTATATTACAGGTCATTAAGCAAACATATCAATAATTGGTTATATTATTTAAATAATTAATTTATTTATGTGTATATAATCAAGTCAGTATATATATATATACACACACACACACACATATATATATACACGATGTAATATCAATAGGGTTGTAAACACATGCATTTATATATATACAGTGTCTTAATTAGACAAATGATAATATTAGATTGTGATCAGTAAGATTTCATAAAACAATAAAAGGAAAGAGAATATGTTTATCTTTGTTACTACTGCTAGTGTTTAAGAAGTTGGGAAAGGAGATGTTTCCATGTAGGGGACATTACAATTGGTTTGACACTTGCATTAAGAGTTATGATAAATGAACAATTTATTTGTTAATAGATAATTGATTGAGTAGTGGAATATCATTGTTTGGATTCATGTTAAGGTGGAGATGTCACCTAATATATTTAGTTTGAGTCATAAGTATATTGGAATAGATGATTTATGGTTAAAACATGTCTAAACCTAGAAGGGACATTACACTTTCCTTCAAATTCGGGTTTTTTTCTCTTGACTATGAGTGGGAAATTTTCCTTTTTCTGCAGGTTAGGAGTTTTCTCTTGTTTTTGTGTTGTAGGGGTTTTTTCAAGCAATTGCAAGTGCACTTTATTTCAAACTTGTAACTTGTAACTTGCTTTTTATTTTCCCTTTTCCCTTTTTGTCTTTTAAGTTGTTTGTAGGAACTTTTTAGACAAATTACAAGTTAAATTAAAAATACAAGTTTAATCAGAACTTGTAAGTTCTCATAAAAGTTTCTACTTTGTGCTTTTAGTTTTAATAGGGATTTTATTTCCCTATTACAAGTCCTTTTAAGTTTTAAAGTGATTTTATGTCTTTTGTCTTACTTGTAATGGGAATTTTATTTCCCTATTACAAGTTTTTTATGTTTTTATTCCTTTTAGTTGTTGTAGGGGTTTTATTTTCCCATTGCAAGTCGATTTGTTCTTTATTTTTGTTCTCTTCTTCCCTAGAAACCCGAAATTGCTCAAGTGAAGGAAAAGTAATGCAATTTAAAACTTGTAAAGGGGTTTTGAAAACCCGATTGCATCTTTGGAGGGCACACCTACTTGTATTTGCTAAGGAAGAACTTGACCTGCACATTTGTTCTCACAAATCCATTTTTTTGTGGCTTTCTTCCCCAAAATCTGTCCAACATTCATGCAAAATCATTGGGAATCAATGCTGTTTGCCATATTTTTCACCAAAAACGGATTGGGTGAACACATGAGGCATTTTTGAAGGTATTTTTGTAAACGTTTTTTAAGACGTTTTTGGAATACGCCCTTTGCTGGTTATTACCACGTTTTGAAGCATGAGAATTGCCTTCTTGCCACATTGCAAACACGTCTTGCACGTCCTCCATTAATGAGTGTTTGAAGTCAAATCTTTTTCTCTTTCATAGCCGTTTTTTGTGGAAGGGTTTAAAGGCAAAACCGATTTTGTTTGCTGATTGCAATCATAATGTGGTGGCTTCTTCATCTATTTATAGAGCATTTCGGTTCTTCCCAAGCTCATTTGTTTTGGTCTAGGGCATTCTTCAAGCAAGGTTCATTGAATGCAAGTTGTAAATGTGCAAGATTTTCCCCTTTTTCATTTTTCCTATTCACTTGTATTCAGGGTTTCAAAACCCGATTACAAGTAATTGTGGTAATGTTGACCTTCCCCCTTTGGTAAAAAGAGTTAATCTTCTTTTTAGAAAATTTACAAATGTTGAAGAGTTGCCATGAGACTCATTCATTTGATTTCGGGTTTTACAAATCTGATTACAAGTTGAAGTTTTCCCCTTTTTCCAAGTTTTCAAGCTGAAAATATTCCCTCCCATACATGTACATGGTCATCCAAATTTGCCATCTTCTCCTTCATGTCAAAATCCCTTTCTCACCATTTCATCCATTCACTTCACACCTTCATTCATTTTTCCCATTTAAAGTCTACTTGCAATCAGAATTTTAAAACCCGATTGCAAGTTGTGTCTTCACATGTAATGCAGTTTCCAAAACCTGAAATTCACTTATGAGCCCATTTTTGCATCAATTTATCCCTTCCCTTGTCAATCTTGTTTGCACACACGACCTACCAAATCAATGGATTAAGGCATGGGCCTTATTTTGCAAGCAGATGTGATGTCCCCGATATAATTAAATAATACAATTAAAATACATCATTGTATGGCCCCAAATGTAATAATAAATCTTTTGGGGCCTCGTTTATTTTATTAAGTTTTTATTTTGTTGTGTCGGCCCGATTGTAACCCTTCAGGAAGTTTCTCGGAGCCCATATTTATGGCTGAGTTAGTCATTGTTGAAGGCGTGCGAATTTGGTATTTTTCTCTATTGTGCGAATTCCTGTTGGAGTTTTGTTATCCACCATTTCGGAGGTGAAAGACCCTCCCTATTCGGTACTCGTAGTTTCGGTGGGAGTAACTCCTCACCCTACTCTGCCATGCTTTTAGTCCAGGATTGTTGTAATTTGAAGTGCATTAATCTGACTATTCTCTGGCTTGTGCGAATTCTTGAAATATAGATCTTCTTGTTCATCATTTATCTAGCATCATACCTAATTGCAAGTTTTATCGATTCCATATACCACACTTTGGTCGAATAAACCACACGCTGAACGGCTTGGCTCGGGCGACAAGTGTCCACTATCGTACAATTCTCTCACTGTACGGTTTGCACTCTCACCATACGGTTCCCACATTGTACAACCCTCACCCTCACCGTATTGTCACACACCATATGTCCCACACCCTCACCGTATGTGTTGCACATCGTAGTCCTACATTCCACCGTACGGAGCACATCATCTTCCACCATACAGACATAACCGTGCAATTACTCTTGACCGTACGACCCAGATTGACAAAGGGACATTACAGTGGTATTAGAGCTGGTGATCTTGCCAGCCTGTTGGGAAGTGAATTCAGGTGTACTCCAGAAGGAGTTGCCGTTTTGCCAACCGAATGGGGGAACAAAGGGATCCTGCAAATGAAGTCATGGCACTATTAAGGGAGATAACCAGAAGCCAAGCTCAACTCAACAACACCATGATCATAGGGGAACAACGACAACTACTCATGGAGGAAACATTACGACAATTGGCCTTAGGAAAAACGAATGTAGAATAGAATGGGCAGGGTGATAATTTAGTCACTGGAAGGTCAAACTCCCAGCGCTCACATTCACGGCCGCTGATGCCGACTTTTCCCCAGAAATCAGAAGCATCGAGCGGGGAGGAAGAACCCACTTTTCAGGAGATGCAAGCACAGTTGAACCAAGATTGGAGGGATGCAAATCTTGAGGGGGACATATCCTTCAAGGATTATGCTGAGCTTCAAATGAAATACGCGGGTGGCAGAAGTTGGGGCTATTACGGTCACTATAACGATGACATCAAGCAGAAGGTTGGTAAGATCAATCTGTCATCCTTTGATGGGACGAGGGCAACCTTAGCACGAGCTTGGGTTCAAAAAGCAGATACCTACTTCCAACTTAACCCGATGCTCGAAGACGAAGCTATCAAGTTTGCAACACTTCACCTGGAAGGAGTTGCTCACGAATGGTGGCATCATGGAATGGTCACTCTTGGCCATGACCAGATAACTTCCTATGCTGACTTCACAGAGAGGCTCATAGACCGATTTGATGGAAAGGATCTAGAGCTCAACTTCAAGGAGCTGGCGCAACTAAAGCAATCGGGACCTGTGGACAGTTACATCAGAGAGTTCCAAAGGCTATCCATGTTGGTTACAGACATCTCAGAGTGGAGATTGGTAGTCTTGTTCATAGACGGATTGATGGAACCTCTGAAAGGGTGGGTGAAAGGGTTCAACCCCAACATGCTCACGGAAGCAATCAAGAAGGCCCGTGACATGGCAACATCTTCCTCTTCTAGAAATTTTGCACATGCCAAACCACCCTTCGTTTCGAAGGAGAAGGATAATAAACCCTTCCCGAAGAAGTTATCGTTGGATGAGGCCACAAAACAGAACTCAGAAGGAAGAAGCTTTGTTTCACCCAGAGGGAGCCATGGGATCCAAGACACCGATGTTTGGGCAAAGGGAAGATTCATTATATTGAAGTGATGTCCGATGGAGAGGAGGAGCATGAGGAAAGTGAGCCACCAAAGGGAGAGTTTGTTGAGGAAACAAGCTTGGCGGAGAGAATTTCCACCTTGGTACGAAGGGGAGGCATCATTGCCACTCTGGTAGGTACGCCAAGGTGCAGTGTGTTTAGGGTGCGCGATAGGCTTCAAGGGCAACGAGTCCTCGTCATGTTGGACAGTGGGGCCTGTTGTGACGTATTTACACATCGCCCCATTGCAAATGGGGACCCTTGCTTTTTTTCGCTTTGTGGGGTTTTGCTTTCTAGGTTTTAGAGTTTTGTCTGTTAGCCTTTGCTTTTCGAGTGTCGCCAGGGGGATCACCTGGATAGCAGGCTCTGCTTGAGCTAGGTTGAGTCTTTGGGGCCCCAGAATTAGGGTTTCTTTGATAGTCTTCCTTAGGGCTTGGTTTTGCTCTCGTTGCTAATTGTGTCTTGTTTGAGTTCGAGGAGGTCAATGAAGCTTGGGGAGTGAATATCCTCTTTGAAGGTCCAAGACTAGGTCAAGTTGATGAGTGATGAAGTCTGGAATGTCTTGATCCTGAAATTTGATTAAGTCTAGAAAACTGAAGAATCCTCCAAAAACTAGATTTTGCAATATAACTCTTGGAGGTTCGAAACCACTCTCAAACATCCTGACAGTATATATGGAATATAACTTAAAGTATAAGAAAGAAGAAAACTTATACTTAAATGTTATATTCCATAAAATGATCCTGACGGAGAGACCAAAATGTCAAATTTCGCTCCTGACCCTTCCAATATTCCTTTCACATTTGTGCCAAGTCAGGCCTAGACAAGGATGATAGAAGCCCTTGAGATTGCCCTTGAATGGATTTTTGTCTCAAAAAATGATGATTTTGGGCTAGAGGAAGAATTTCGCTCCTGACCCTTCCAAAGGGTCCAAGGCGAAATTCATTATAGGTCCTGTCCCTGGCCATGATTTCTAGCGAAGTTCTCTTTTCTAGTCACTTTGAGGTCAAGCGAAATGTTGCAAGCATGGGAGAGGGATCCAAGGATAAGAGTCCAAGTAAACAAAGTGAAAAGAATGGAATTGAGTGAGGATAAACAAGCAAATCATGAAATTCGCTCCTGACCCTTCCAAAGGGTCCAGGGCAAAATTGTGCAAAACCTATCTTTTCCCTCAAATTTATGCCAAGTCTAGTGTGGGTCAAGATTAGAGGTTTCCTTAGGCATGTCCTTGAATTGTCAAGAGTCATCAAATATGAAGAAATGAGTTCAAAATGAGAATTTCGCTCCTGACCCTTCCAAAGGGTCTAGAGCGAATTTTCTCAAAACCACCTTTTTTCCCAATTTTGTGCCAAGCCTAGTGCTGACTAAGGTGAGTTTTGATGGGAGAGGTCCTTAGAAATAACTTTGACTTATCAATGATTATCAAATGTGAAGGAATTGAGCCTAAAAAGTAATTTTCACTCCTGACCCTTCCAAAGGGTGCATAGCGAAAATCTTAAAAACCATCTTTTCTTCCAAAATTTGAGCAAAGTCAAACTTGGACAAGGGTGAGAGAAGTCATTTGGATTGCCTTAGAGTGGATTTTAGTCACCAAGAATGCAAATTTTGAAGCCAAAATGAGAATTTCGCTGCTGACCCTTCCAAAGGGTCCAGAGCGAGATTCCTAGGATCACCCTTTTTTCCTTGCAAATCAAGTCAAGTTTTTGGTTTTTATGGCCTAGATAGGAGTGAGGCGATGTGTCCTTGATCTTGGAGGTGGATTGGAGTTGAAAAGATGAGGAAATAAGCCTAAAATAAGATTTTCGCTCCCGACCCTTCCAAAGGGTCCAGAGCGAAAATCCTAAAAACCATCTTATCCTCCAAATTTTGTGCTAAGTCAGGCCTAGACTAGGGTGAGAAAAGCTATTTGGAATGCCTTGGAAAGATGTTTGACCTTCAAAAGTGTGAATTTTGAGCTAAAATGAGAATTTCGCTCCTGACCCTTCCAAAGGGTCTAGAGCGAAATTCTGGATAGGTCCTGTCCCTGGCTAGGTTTGTGAGCGAATTTGACCTTTTAGGCCTTGTGAAGATCAAACCAATGTTGCCAAGCTGGGAAATGAATTCAATATGAGGGAGTCCAGATGAAGTGAAGTGAAGGAAGTGAAATTGAGTGTGAATAAGCAAGCAAAAAATGAATTTCGCTCCTGACCCTTCCAAAGGGTCCAGAGTGAAATTCTTCATCTACCTATTTCCTCCTTGTGTCAAGTTAAGACTTGGAGTCCTAAGGCATAGTTGAGGTTGAAATGATGTTACTTTGCCTTGCAAGAGGATTTTGAAGACAAAAAATGGAGTAATTGAGGCCTAACCAAGAAAATTCGCTCCTGACCCTTCTAGAGGGTCCAGGGCGAAATCTTTTGAAACTCCTATTTTTCACCTTGTTTGGGCCAGGCGAGGAGCTGGTTATGAGGTAACGTTGAGAAGAGGTCCAAGTTGGGCAAAATAGCAAATTTCGCTCCTGACCCTTCCAAAGGGTCCGGGGCGAAATTCTTATAGGGCCTGTCCCTGGGGAGAATCTTGAACAAGCTTTATTTTTTAATATCTTTTGTTGATGATTTAAGGTGTGAAATACTATGTTTAAATGAATTTATTATGTGTCCTTAATCATCTTTTGTTTTGTCTTGCAGTTAAAAGAAGACCAGGCCAAGACAAGGACGACCTTCTCCAGTCCAGCATCAGTAAGGACGACCTTCCCCAGTCTAGCATCATCAAGGACGGCCTTCTCCGGTCCAGCATCATCAGGGACGATCTCTTCCAGTCCAGCATTTCAAGGAAAGGTACACCATCCATCCTGCACATCAAAGACAAAGGAGGTGAAAGCAAGGGTTCGTTGAAGAAGTAGACTGTTCTAGAAGAGTTAATTAAAGTTAGCTTCTCAGCATCATCAAATTGAGCATCTACCAAGTTACAAGTGTCAGACAAGGTGGCATCCCAATCATCACTCCTCCAATCGGATTGGTCCACCTCAGCGTGTCCAGATTCAATGTACCTAACTCATGGGAGATGGCACAAACTTCGATGTACCTACCGCGGTTCTCCATTGGTCGAATATTCCAAAGAAGACATGTGTCACAAACAATGCAATTGTTTCATTGGTCAGAATTGAGTTTGTTGTAACAAACCCTAATTAGGGTTTTCATTGTAAGATCTCGACCATTGATTTCAAGTTGATCTGAGCCATCGATTTGTATGGAGGGCGCTATATAAGCCCTGGCTCCTCATTTGTAAAGGAATGGTTGGCTAATAGATAATAGTTAGTCAGTAGTTAGAAGGTGAATAGTTAGAAATAGTGAATAGTCAGTTGATAGAATAGCAATTAAAGTAGATTAGAAAGAGAAGGCAAAGATTGTTGCCAAGATGTTGTTGTAAAAGACTTGTAAAACTTCATTGAAGAAATGGTGAAATTTATGGGTCGATTCAACAATTTGCATGGTCTCTATACTTATCATATTTGATTTCATGTTATTAGATGAGTGGAAGAAATGTGTTTGATTGATGGTCAAATTCGTATATCCATACTACTAGCAGTTTGTTGATTGCAGACTTGCCTTGTGTAGTCAACTGGAATCATTCAGTTTAAGTTTAACTTCAATTGTCGCTTCTTCACTGATATGCATCAGCCTGATGGTGTCTATGCCTGTAGCGATGATCTGAACATCATAAAGTTTTCCTCCGAAGATCGCACTAACCTTGTGGAGATGATCCTAGGATGTCAAAACAAGACTTAGTTAGAATTTCATCAAAGGTTATTCATTGCTCCTACATTCTTAGTGTTAGAATTAGATCCTTTCCTCGCCCTCATCCTTTTCCTTTTTTTTCATAGTCTAGACTAGTGAAATCCTGTGTTCAAGTAATATTCAAAGCAAATCAGACGTTTAGTCATCAAGTGTAAGTCCCCTTGTGATTCTAGCAAAATCACATCATACCACAGAGAGCTTATCCACGAGTAGAGAACCTACATACAAGAACCTTGGAGTTGCCTCGACTGATCCTTCGGCGAGATCTTCAGCAGTCGGGAAACTTTGCTCAAGAGAGGATAAGGTACCTTTAGGTATTTTATTCTGTGTTCACATGTGCATGAAAAACACATCAACAGGGCCTCGCTCAACTTCAGAAACTCATCATTTGTCACCCGAAGGGGTCTGCTTAGAAAGGAGCATAATGGGTTTGAAGTCAAAGTTGCAGGAAGAAATCTCCTATCTTGCACTCACCTGGTCCCTCAATTGAGCATCACCATGGGAAATTACATAGTGACAGATGATTTCTTTGTGGTAGATCTAGATGACACGGATGTCGTATTGGGCATTCAATGGATGGAGACACTCGACCAGTACACGCAAAGTTTCAAAAGGATGGAGTTCTCATTTGAGGTGGATGGCAGGAAGGTGGTCCTGAGAGAGATGTCGAATGGCGGCCTGAGGGAGATTTCGGCCAAATGAATGGAAGCAATCCTCAGGCGCGATGATGTTGTTTGGGTAGCACACTATTTGATCTCAGCAAAACCTATGCGGGGGCGACAGACCTACTATCAAGATGAGAAGCTTCAGGCGGTATTGGACAACCATAGCATGGTCTTTGTTGATATTCCACCTAGCATACCCCCGCACCCTGGATTTGAGCACATCATCGAGTTGGAGGAAGGAGCCAAGCTTGTTATTACCACATCGTACCGCCATCCTAAGAAATTTAAGGATGAGATAAAGAAGACGATCCAGGAACTACTCGACAAAGGATGGATCAGACCCAACTCCAGTCCCTTCGCATCGTTGATAGTGCTGGTAAAGAAGGATGGATCCTTTCGGATGTGCGTGGACTACCGTGCATTGAACAAAAAGACTACAAAAAATAGATACCCCATCCCCAGGATCGATGAGCTGCTGGACGAACTACATTGTGCAATTTATTTCTCCAAAATTGATCTCCGCTCCGACTACCATTAGATCTGCATGAGGGAGCAAGATGTGGAGAAGACAACCTTCCGTTGCCATTACGGACACTATGAATTCTTGGTCATGCCATTTGGATTGACCAATGCCCCGACCACTTTCCAATCCTGCATGAACCACATCTTCAACAAGCAATTATGTAAATTCCGGTTGGTCTTCTTCGATGACATACTCATCTACAACAAGACATGGGAGGAACATCTGAGGCATTTGGATCAAGTATTGGGAATCATGGAGACACAATCATTGTATGCCAAGAGGTCCAAATGCGAGTTTGGAATGACAAAGGTCTCCTACTTAGGACACATCGTCAGTGCTAGAGGAGTTCAGGTTCACCAGGAGAAGATACAGGCAATCCTGGATTGGCCACATCCTAGGACTCTTTCGGAGCTGCGTGGGCTTTTTGGATTATGCAATTACTATCAAAGGTTTGTGAAGGTATTTTCACAACTCAGTGCCCCACTGATAGATCTGACAAAGAAGAGTTCGTTCCATTGGGATGAGCAAGCGCAGTGCACCTTCAACAAGCTGAAGGAAGTTATGAGTACGTGCCCGAACTTGGCACTGCCAGACTTCACCCGCCCTTTTACCTTGGAGTGCGATGCCTCGGGTGAAGGTATTGGAGCGGCGTTGATGCAAGACCGTCACCCCATCGCGTTTGAGAGTGGGAAGTTGTCAGGAGCAGAACGACTGTACTCCATCTACGACAAGGAGATGCTTGCCATCATGCATGCACTAATGAAGTTCCAACAATACCTCGTCGGAGCAAAATTTGTTGTGTGGACGGATCACAATAGTCTGAGATACTTCTTGGAGCAGAGAGATTTGAACGAGCGACAACAAAAGTGGGTAAGCAAAATCCAAATATTTGATTTTGATATTGAGAATGTGAAGGGCAAGAATAATGTGGTAGCCGACGCTTTGTCAAGAAGGCCCGCCATATGTTCTCTATCCCAGATATTGACAGATTGGAAGGAACATCTGTTGGTTGAGTACTCCAAGAATACTTTTCCCTACGAGCTGATGGATGGTCAAGTACAGGATGATAGATATAAGGTGGTTGATGACATCATTTATTACAAGGACAAAGTCTATTTGGTGCCCAAGTCTAAGATGAAGGAAAGATTCTGAAAGAAATGCATGACTCACCTGTGGCGGGACACTCGGGGTACTTGAAAACCTACAAACTGATCCGGGAAAGGTTTTCCTGGAAGGGTCTTAAGAATGACATTCTGCAGTACTTGTAGGAATGCCCCACCTATCAACAGAACAAATCTGAGCACAACTTACCGGCTGGACTGCTTCAACCATTGCCAATTCCCGACCAGAAATGGGATAGCATCTCGATGGATTTCATTACCGGGCTTCCCAAAGTGCAAGGGAAGGACTGCATCTTCGTCGTGGTCGACCGTTTGACCAAGTATGCCCCTTTTTTTGCCATCCCCACAGGATACCAAGTAGCTCAAGTGGCCAAGTTGTTCTTCCGTGAGGTGTTCCGTTTGCATGGTCTTCCGCAAAACATAGCGAGTGATAGGGACAACCGTTTTCTCAGCACCTTTTGGATGGAGTTGTTTCGGTTGGCAGGAACCAAGTTGTCGCCGAGCACGAGCTACCATCCGCAGATAGACGGATAGACGGAGATTGTGAACAAATGGCTGAAGGGTTGTCTAAGGAACTGTGTCTCAGCACAACAAAAGGCTTGGGTTTGTTGGTTACATTTGGGTGAACACTGTTACAACACCACCTATCACATGTCGATAGGCATGGCACCCTTCAAAGCATTGTATGGCTACGAACCTTCGTCATTTGTTGATTTGGTAGTGGGAGGCAGTCGTGCACCAAGGGCCAAAGACTGACTCCAAGAAAGTTTGGACATCTTGAGATCTGTCAAGGAAAACTTGCAGAAGGCTTAGAACCAGTAGAAGATGTATGTCGACCGACATCGTATTGAGCGGAATTTTGAGGTGGGCGATCTGGTTTACCTCAGACTTCAACCATACAGACAATCCTCCTTGAAGACAAGTGGTAAGGACAAGTTGAAGCCGCGTTTCTATGGACCCTACAGAGTGGTTCGGAGGGTGGGTGAAGTTGCCTACGAGTTGGAGCTTCTTGAGGGGAGTCAGATTCACAATGTTTTTCACGTGTCATGCCTCAAGAAGGCTGTCAGGCAGCGTGTCACAGTGTCCAAGGTTCTGTCACCCATCAACGAAGAAGGAAAACTAATCCTGGAACCAGCAGAGATCATCGATGTTAGAGAGAAGAGGTTGAGATCATGCACAATCAAGGAGTTCCTTGTGCGATGGAAGGGTTCTACCGATTGAGAACGCCACCTGGGAAGGCGAGCAAATTCTAGAGCATCCAAGCCTGCGATTGCTTGAGGACAAGCAATTCTTGGCTCGGGAGGACTATGATGTCCTCGATATAATTAAATAATACAATTAAAATACATCATTGTATGGCCCCAAATGTAATAATAAATCTTTCGGGCCCCCATTTATTTTATTAAGTTAAGCTTTTCTTTTGTTGTGTCGGCCCGATTGTAACCCTTCAGGAAGTTTCCCGGAGCCCATATTTATGGCCGAGTTAGTCATTGTTGAAGGCATGCGAATTTGGTATTTTTCTCTATTGTGCGAATTCATGTTGGAGTTTTGTTATCCGCCATTTCGGAGGTGAAAGACCCTCCCTATTTGGTACTCGCAGTTTTGGTGGGAGTAACTCCTCACCCTACTTTGCCCTGCTCTCAGTCCAGGATTGTTGTAATTTGAAATGCATTAATCTGACTATTCTCTGGCTTGTGTGAAGTCTTGAAATATAGATCTTTTTGTTCATCGTTTATCTAGCATCATACCTTATTGCAAGTTTCATCGATTCCATATACCACAATTTGGTTGAATAAACCACACGCTAAACGGCCTGGCTCGGGTGACAAGTCTCCACTACTGTACGATCCTCTCACTGTACAGTCTGCACTCTCACCATACGGTTCCCACACCGTACAACCCTCACCCTCACCGTACGGTCACACATTGTACGTTCCACACCCTCACCATACGTGTTGCACACCATACGTCCTACATTCCACTATACGAAACCACATCATCTTCCACTGTACAAACATAACCGTGCAATTACTGTTGACCGTACGACCCAGATTGACGAAGGGACATTACAACAGATTCCAAGATTGGGGGATGATGCAAAGAAAGAACAACAACATGACGGAGCCACACAAGGAGATGGATAAGTGATATGAATGAATGAGAGCATAGATTGTTTTCAAGACAGAGATAGGCTTCTTACTTCAGCCTTGCAAAGAACTTCCCTTTTGAAAAGCCAGTACTACCCCAAGCAAGAAGATAAGATTGAAGTTCGTTGGCCAAGGACACAAAGATCATTAAGGATGCAAGTTCCGGTTCCGGTTCGAGATGTCTTCACCAATCCTAAGTATCACATAGTGTCAAACATCTTGCAGTAGCATGAAGATTTTCAAAACAGAGGATGATGTAGTTAAAGTCGTGTCTTCGGACACAAATAATAGTTTCAATTGTGTATTTGTAATTTTGTTTTGACAAGGTACATGTAAAAACAAGTTTTGTAATTGCAAGTGTCACTTTCACTTGCACTTTTGTAAAATGTAATTACATGTAAGACAACTACAAGTTGAGTTAGATTAGGATTGTAGTTGGAATAAGTCATGGTGGTTGAGAGAATTTCTCAAGTTAGTTAGGATCCTCCCACGTTTTTCTCAAGGCTCCTCTCCTATAAATACTTGAGGGGGTCTATTGTTATGGATATCTTTTTGCAATGCAACAAAATTCTGCTAGTTTGTATGTGCACTCTAAGACTTTGAGCTTAGATGTAAATCAAATTGCTTTCAATAAAAGAGGCAAGTTATGTTGAGACTTTGTGCCAATTCAAGTTGTTATGTGACGACATTTTCTGGAGTTGATTGTGATTTTTGTTCTATTGTTCAAGAGGTATTTAAATTCAACCTTGTAGACTTTGAGCTGCTAATTGTATTTAGATTTATATGTTTGGTTTTCAGATTTGGTCTTGTAGACTTTGAGCTGCTTATTGTATTTGAAGCTAGTGTGGAAAGCTCAAGTGGGAAGATAGCTTATAGACTTTGTGTTGCTTCTAGTTTTAAAACTTGTGCATGTAAGGTGAAGTGCATCATGTAGTTAGACTTTGAGCTTCTACATACTGTGCTTGGTTAGCAGAAAATCATCTAAAAAGGTTGATAGGAGAATAGATAGTTGAAGATTGTGAGCTTTCTTTTTGTTTTCCTGTCTCGGGGAAGTGACGAAGGTCTTTGTGCTTTCATGGATACTTTGCTTCCCTTTATGTTCCAAAAATCCTACAAAAAAGTCTCATTTCTGTATTTGCTGTTATTTATTTCCAATTGCTATTACTTTTCTATGAAAAGAAAAGAGCCTAGTTTTTCTTGAAAGAAGAAGAAAGACTGCTGTCTCACCCATATTAGATTAGTTTAGTTTGTAGATAGGGGGAGCCTTCCCTAAATTAGGAGAGTATCATATTCGCACACTGTGGCGGAAACCACAATTTTGCACATCCCCTAGGTGTACAAAATTTTCAACCAACAATTCTAACCTCAACATCTCTGAATAATTATAGAGCACATGTAATTTATTTTTCTTTTAAACAAACAATAAGAATGCTGCTACAACTGCACTAGTAAACCCATGTATCTTTTCATTTAAATTATTCTTCTACAATTCTAATTCAAGAAAGAAAATAATAACGTACAAAGCCTATAGCATGACCTGGTAAAAGCTTGAGGAGATATTGAAGTCAACTTTCTGAGCAACTTCACTATTCCCGCGAATTCTACCAAGCTTCTACGGAGAGGTTGGAGCTACTTTTCCAACCTTTTCCCAGACTACTATTGCTGTTGAACTGTCTTCCGGATATGATAGTATTTTTGTAGAGCTTATAGCTCATTTTTTTTAATACAAATTGTCTTGAATATCTTTATCGTTTCCCCCAAAATAAACTATATATTCCATGATATGAGGTAGTTTCTACAATTTCGACCTAATTTCATGTGCATTCTAGTGAATTTCATTCCAAATGAGCATGCCAAAATTCACGCCCTTTTCTTGAGGGAGAAGCTAATAGTCATGCCAAAATGACTTCTCCTTTATAACCTTCTAGAAGAATCGACTATTAATATTTTGGCTTCATTTTCTTTTAATTTGAGTGAATTTCAAACCAAATGAGAGCATGTCGTGTTTTGTCTGGCCACTACAGATGCTTTTACTTATTAAGTTTTAATATATTTAATAAAGATAAGCCTTCAATAAAATTTAAGGTCATATATATGAATTTGTTAATAAATTTGGTGCTAATGAAAATTACATTAGACTTGCCCAAGAATCTTGCCACCCAATAAGAATTTATAAAAGACCATATCAAAAGATTGGTCAAAATATTTAATAACAATATTATACGATAAAAGGGTGTGAATTAATATTTATATTTATATACATATATATTATATGCATATCTCTCTATACAAGCACTTATATGTATGTATTCATTAATGTCCTGGATATATACATATACATACTTATATATGAGAGTATATGTATAAATATGTATATATATTAATATATACATGTATAAATTATATTAATGCATGAGCGATAAAAATGATTAAATTTGAGTCGTGAAACCCTACACTCCTATTCAGACCAAATTAGGGTTACCTGACACGACAGGTTGACGAAAGACATGGTCAACATGAGACAACCTAACTCAACTTACGGTTAGGGTTTCCAGATGGCATGAGCTTTCTTTAATTACCTCTCGACTTGATGATACTTCCCCTCCCTTCTCGGAGGATGACGAACTCCTGCACACACTTGGCCGATCAAAAAGTTAGTCTGAAATCTTGTCATGACTTTGACATTTCAAAAATATTATCAACAAATTTAAAATATCTTAAATGTCATCATGTTAAATATCAAAACATCAATTTAATAGTTGTGAGTCATCATTTCATTATACTGAGCACACATAACATCATTCAATTATAACATGAAACATCTAGGGCAGGATTAACATTTCGTAATTATAGCATAAAACAACTAGGACACATATAACATGGCGTAATGTAGCATAGAAACAAGTAGGGCACAAGTGGGATGTAACTGTTGTTTTTGTTTCTGAGTAATGCATTCTCAATGCTGGAAGTACACAACAGATTAGAAGTTGTAGCCTCTGCAGTTTATTGAGTTGGTACTCAATTCGAGTTTTGTGCTTTTGTCAACTGAAGTTGGTGCTTAGTTTGTATTCAGGGTTGTAGCCTCTTTTTGTTAATAGAAGAAATTTTTATGCCGTGGTTTTTTACTCGAAAGGGTTTTCCACAAGAAAATTTTGTGTTGTTGTTCTTGAGCTTTGCTTGCATTTCTACATCTTTGTTTCAGTTTGTTTCATGAGTCATTTGTTGGTTTTAAAAATTGCAATACTGATTCACCCTGCCCCCCCTCTCAGTATTGCTTGTGTGATCATTAGGTAGTACACCCTTGGGCACATGCTGTAGATTAAGCAAGGGCGATGAATCTTTTTGAAGCAAATAAAAAATTGTATAGGTCAATGATTGGGAGCCTACTATATGTGACAGCATCAAGCTTAAACATTGTGCAAGTAGTAGGCATGGTAGCACTTTTTCAAGTAACACCAAAATCTAATGTGCGAGCAATCAAAGATTTATTTAAATATCTAAAGGGCACTTTGTACTTTGGTTTATGGTATTTGAGAAGTGAAGATTTCACTCTAGTAGCATATATAGATGCATATTGGGCAAGACTTGTTGATGATAGGAAAAGTACAATTGGAGGAACATTCTTTCTTGGTAACATTCTAGTATTTTGCTCAAGCAAGAAATAAGCTTCTGTTTCTCTTTCTACAACAGAGGTAGATTATATAGCAGCAGTATCATGTTGCACACAAGTTTTTTGGTTGAAGCAGACATTGAAAGACATTGAGGTAAAATATGATCATCCAATTTCAATACTTTGTGACAACACTAATGTAATAAATGTTTCAAAGAATGTTGTTATGCAGTCTAGAACAAAGCATATTCCTATCAAGTATCACTTCTAGAGAATAGGTAGCAAAACAACATGTCAAGTTGGAGTACATTGCCACAAAAGAATAGATTGTGGATATATTCACAAAGCCCTTTCCAAAAGAGACTTTTAAAATATCTCAGGTAGAAATTGAGAGTAATATTTTTTCTCATCTAGTCACTTGAGTTCTTAAGGAGAAGCAAAAATTCAAGGGGAGCTAACCACTGTATCATCTTTAAGCTCAGTGGATTCTTTGGTTATATTCATCTAGAAGACAACTTAGAGATAAATCTATTGATGAATATTTTTCTGTGAGAGTAGTGGGCCTCCCTTTTCCATTGATGTCAAAGGCGTAGAATTACAAAAAGAGGGAGAATTCTGTGTTGCTTGTATTTATAGATTAACTCTTTGCAAGGTTGCCATCAACAACTAAGGGTGAGATTGTTGAAAATATTGTCATTGATGTCAGAAGAGAACAAATGTCACAATATTTTATTGAAGTTGAAAGAGAGTTAAATGGCTAGCCGACCCATGGAGTAAAATTTCGATTTAATGTAATAATTATTATCTAATTTATGCTGGCCAACCAATGTGTTTGGCACCCAAAATTGTTGGCGCCCATGTCTTGAGACAAGTCATGAGATGGGGGAAAGAAATGCAAGTAAAAAATGTGATATCATTCTATTACAAGCAAATTATTGAAGAAGGGTGTATGTGTGAGAAACGTACAAGCAAATTTTATGAAAGAGATTTAAATGCTCATCATCCACTGAAGAAGCAATATTCAAGAAGGCAAAAACCTTGTTTTTTTGAGGTTGGTGCTTCCCAATTGAAGAGATTGGTTTCTTTTGCTAAGTTGGTGCTCAGTAGTGGGGATTGGTGTCTCTAGTGGGTTGGTGCCTACAAAGATTTGTAAGAGAATTTTATTTTGTGGCTGGACTTGGACAGTACATCCAAGCAGTCTTTGTTTGTGGTTTTCTCTTGAAAGCATTTCCATGTAAATCTTGTGTTTCTTAATTGTTAGATCTTATGTGATTGCTTCAGTTTATTGTGGTTGTTAAATTTTAATAAGCAAAATATAATCTTATACTGATTCACTGCCTCTCTCATTATAAGTGTAATAACTAAAAGAATAACTTATACTGATTCACCGCCTGTCTTGTTATAAGTGTGTGCTCATCAGTTCTTAATGGGAATCCCTCGTGTCTCAGTAACATGGGTTTTGAAACAATTTTTAGTTGGAAATTATATCAGAGGTCTTTGGTATGATATTAAAAGTGATTTATGAATGCATGAGCATAAAAAAATTCAAGAAGCTATGTATAAAACTCATACAAGGAAAACATATCAATAAAAGTACCTTGCTTTTTTAGTACTTGGATACATAAAGGCACTATTGGAAATGCAGACAACTAGATCTCCACAACAAAGACAAAACAAATAAAAATAGCACATGGAAGGATGAAATTTGAACACTTGGAGCAAACAATCAAAAGAAATTAAACCTCTGTGAAGGCTTTGCCCAAGTAGACAGTGCTTCAACTTCAGTATCTGAGGAAACTATGACTGACAAGTCTAATATGATAGAGTCAGACCAACAACAACTAAATGATGCTCGAATCTCTTTCGTGACATCGACTGTGTTAATGTGATAGCGTCGGTTAGAATCCTTGTGGGTCGACATAAACAATTTAGATGTATCGATTTGCTTCCATTTATTAAAATGACGATTATGTGTTATCCGCCACCCCTTGGTTATAAGACGTGTTTATTAAGGCATGACCCATGCTTAACTAAAGGTATGTTAATTACATATAAATGAAGAGACGTGATAAGGAGTGGATGGTCTAAGGAAACGTGTTGGTTGGCGCCACCTTATGAATGGGTATATATAGAACCATTCTTCCTCTCCTTCAAAGGATCGAATGAATATTATAGCAGACCAACTCTCCTTGATCTTCAGCGATTCATCTCTTGCAGATCGAAGTGCATACATTCTACAGCAGTTCACATCATACACACAGCAGTTCATTGATATTTATCTTTAGCAGTTGGAGAATTAACCAAAGAAGACTGAGTCTTATAACAGATTGTAAATTCTCTATTGTGGATTGTTATCATTCATATATAGCTTCAAGAGTGAAGTCAATTCATTGTAAAGACATCTAATATATTAATAAATACAATAAGGAACATTATTGCTGGGTTTTTCACCTTCAAGAGGAAGGTTTTCCCAGGATAAATTCTGTGCATTTGTGTTTAATTTACTATCTATATATTCTGATCATTAAAATTTAACAAACTGGAATCTTTGATCCTCGAACCTTATATTGAAAAGAAAACAATTACAATCTTAATTGATAATGTAGAACACACAACTTTATTGGCACCACTTATAAATATGTTAAGTTTGCTATTGTACCCCAGTAATTACTA
The DNA here is from genome assembly GCF_030272615.1 of Cryptomeria japonica. NCBI lineage: Eukaryota > Viridiplantae > Streptophyta > Pinopsida > Cupressales > Cupressaceae > Cryptomeria > Cryptomeria japonica. Next base: position 15,856,340 of record NC_081413.1, on the reverse strand, counting down.
TGATGTAATCAATGGTTGTGGATGGATCACCAAGATCTTGTGAAGGCGAATGCCGTAGAGTTAATTGTGATGCAAAATCTTGAAATATGGGAAAAACCTGTTTGCTTTATCTCTTATGGGGGTAGATATGTAGAATGGCTTTGTGAATTGGGCACCAATTAAACTAAATTTAGATCAAGAAGTTGTGAGTTTTTTTTACTTTTGAGGCAGGAAGCACATACTTTGTGGTCATTAGGGTCCACTAATGAAATTGGAATCCTCACATTGCATGGAGAAAATGATCCAAAAGGGGCACCTACTCTATAGCACAGTGTTATGATCTAGAAGCTACTTCTATTCACATAAACTAGCAATTGCATATTTGAAGGTGCAATGGTTATGCTGATAGGCAAATTTTAAGTTAAAGTAGTCAAACATTTATGCAATTCAATTAAGTATAACATGCAAATTGTGATTTATGTATGAGTAAAAAGGAAAGTGAAAAAGTGAAAATGTTTTGATATGTGAGACAAAGAAAAAGTTTCTTCTGCCATTTCATGTCACTTGAGTTAATCCAAACGTTTCTTCTGTTCTCTACACTCATTCTCTCCAACATTTCATGCCACTTGCCTTTTTTACTAGGGTTAAGATTAAATAAATGATTGAAAGAAAATTTTAGGCATTCTTCTCGTCTAAAGATTTCTTGTCTTTTTCTTATTCTTCAGTTTAGCTTAATTAGAATGTGTTTCATATGGGGCTGCACCATCTTCTAAGAGTAAAACTTCCCAGTATCTGCAAGTCAGAGAAAAGAGGAAGTATTACAAAAATCGTAGGAGATGTCAAACTCAATTGATTGTTACTGCCTAAAACACTTCGAGCTTTAGTCTCTGGCTTTTATGGCAATCTTTTAACTCCATAAAATAAAGTGTCATACACAAATAATTTTTTTTCATAAATAATGAGATGCTATAACTTAAATCATGCAATGAGGACTTACGAAGCTAACAATACCTAGCATAGTAAAGCAAGTGAAATTGAATCCTCTAAAGATATATAAGCTAATACCTGCATTAATTAATCAATCAATTAATTAACAGATAAATAAGTGAATCTTTAACAATACTTAAATCATTCAATGAGGACTTACGAAGCTAACAATACCTATCATAGTAAAGCAAGTGAAATTGAATCCTCTAAAGATATATAAGCTAATACCTGCATTAATTAATCAATCATTTAACAGATAATTAATTAAAGATATATAAGCTAATACTTTGCTTAAGCATAGTGATACACAATTATCATATGATGATGACAGCAAACTTATTATAAATTTACTTGTTGAACTGTGCTGATATATATTCTGTTAAATAACAATCCCAAATAAATCATTGAACTGGAATAACTGACAGTGCTACAACCCACAACCAACTTGTCATGATATGTGAATTTTAAATATGCAGGCTAGGCTGTCTAACTCTTAAAACAACATATTTTTCTAGAGGTTGACATTAATTTGGATTAACCAATTCTTGACAGAGTTCACAAAACATAAACTATACTGTAATGACCCTAAAATTAGGACTAGAAAATTGATGCAGGTACCTTTATCCAAAACATAGTGTAATATTGTTATCTCTGCTCAGGTAACCATCTAATTCTTCTCTTTTTTTGTTTTTTGATTGAATTTGAAATCCGAACTTCTGGCTTTCAAATAAAAATTAAAAGAAACTTTTTGAGAAGGTATGAATGGAAAGTCCAGTTAAATAACTTCCAAGGGTGGTACAGTGCCCGTAGGCTACCCCCACACATTTGTGATACAACCATTCAATGGCTTTCAAGAAATTCTTTTTCCTTGAAGACTTAACAATCTTCCTAGAACTTAGACTTTAATGTAGGGTGGTAGGTGATTGTAAATTTGTAAACATCAAGGAGAAATTATTTCTAACTCCTTATGACACCCAAGAGCTTTGTAATTCCCTCAATTCTTTGTGACTCCCTATGATGCTATGTGACTGCCTTATTTACTTTTTGTAACTCCTTATGATAACCTAAAATGGATTGTGGAAACTTGATATCATTAATACCTAAAATGGTTTGTAACTCTCCGCAACACCTAAGAAACTTTGTAACTCTTTTAGTTAGTATTTGTATGGAACTCCCTAAGATAAGATCGCTACTAACTCCTCCATTATAACCTCTAAGAAGAGGTCCTGTAGAATTCATATGACATTCTCAAGACAGATGAATGGCCTTATTCTATGAGTTACAAATTTGATTACACATTTTAATAAACAAATAAAAGATTCACATTATGAGTAATCATCCCTGTTACAAGTTAGGATCATATCACTTTCCTGCTGTAATTAGAATTTTTGATAGCTTCCTGAAATTTGACTTGATGCATATTGAAGTGAGGCATTTGTGGAAAAAACATTTTGGATCATACTCCATGATTGGACATCAAGATGAGGAAAATAGAGAGATCATGGTGACCAAACATAAAGTATGATCCAAAATGTTGATGCAAACTAAACTGTTTGTGTTTTCTGGAAGTGTCTCAATTATTATTGTGGACTTTGAAAACCTCATGACTTTTATTCTTGTACATCTGTCATTTATAGCAGGTCAACATCTTGTTGGTACCATCCATTGAATTCAGTTTTGTACTTTTAAACCAAAATATTTTATATTTATCATATAGCATAATAGCACCATTCATCTTCTGCTCCCAGACACACATGGAAAGTATGGACTGACATTGTTTTATCTACAGTAAATTTTCGAGCTTCAGGCCTAAGGGTATGGAAGCATACAAGTTTTTCAGCAGTGCGATGTGAGCAGAGCACTGACAAGGGAAACGATTTGAGCGTATGGTTGGGCCGCATCGCAATGCTTAGTTTTGCTGCGGCTATTACAGTGGAGATAACTACGGGAAAGGGCCTTTTACAGGTGTGAGAGTATTGTGCAATTGCTTCTACAGCCATTTTCTCACAGTGTCTTCTTAGGTGAAGGTTGACACTCAGTGGGAGGCTATTTGTGCTGCATATTTGATTCTAAGGAAAACTTGAAATTGATACATAAAACTCACTAGGAAAAATAATTGCTTATCAGTTTGCAACTTTGATATGCAATACATTATTTTTTTTAATTGCATTTTTATCTCTCTGTGGGGAATGACATCAGATTCCTGCATTGAGTAAGATTGGAAGCATTTACTGGATTGCTGACTTCTAGCCCCTAGAGACTCGTGGTTTGTATTCTGCAATGAGTTTGTGATGTTCTTTACAGAACATGGGACCAGTGTAAATCTGAGATTTTAATACTTTCTTTTTAATAAGCATTTTAAAATCACTGCAAAATAAGCAATGATGTGCACTCTGCTAACTGACCCATGGCCATCTCTTGCCGTTCTTTTTTGATGATTGTACATGCTTTTTTCTTCTATTATGAATTACTCGTTGGTAATCACAATATTCATTGTTGGACTTACAAGCCATGTGCATGGACTTTACGACTAAGACACCAAGAACATCTCATACAACTTTGCATACCTGCAATTCTTCAAGGATGGTGAAGGGTATATATATTGAAAAATGGAATAAAATAAAAAACACAAAATTTATAGCTTTTTATTTGTGTAATAAGCATCATTAAACTTCTAAACATCTACATTTTAATCATGACACCCATAGCATTGAACATTGAACAAATGAAAATTGAGTTTGATAATGCCAAAAACAAATATGAAATTTCAAATATCTATTCGCTATATTATCATGAAAACAACTGTTAACATGATTCTAAGGTCCTGTGTGACGAAATGGACATCCAAAAATTTGACAGTTGTATCAGAGTAATGAAAAAAGTTTGAATTTTTTCCCTTTTTTATTGTTTTTTCCAAGTTGTTTACTTCCCTCAAATGTTCATGTTCTGAAAATCTGAAAGAAGGGGAATGTTACAAGATGATCCCCTGATACTCTAGCAAAATCCAACGAGTAAATATGAGCATCTCCTGCAATCACAAACAGGAGGGATGGAGGATAGCCTTGCCTAATAGGTTTCATACTAATCCTTGTGAAGATTTGCAAAAACAGAAACTTAATTGATTTGTGTAAGGAGCCAAAGCCCAAACTATCCTGCATATGAATGAAATCCTATTCAATCATTTTAGAAGCCTTGTCAAAATTAAATTTTAAAAAGTGGGCTTTTGCCTTTTTCATTTGCCTTGTGGACCTATCCAAGGTCTTGGTTGTAGTTCTTATGATATACAGGACAAATCTAGCTTTAGTGAAACTGATTTACTCCTTGCTGCAATTGCATATTGTGGACCAATGGTAGTTTTATACAGAAGGACTTATATGTCGTCTGAATTTGTTCTTATCTGCTTGTATTTGAGAAAGATTGCTTGGAAGTCAAAGCACCCTATAGGGCCATTTCTAGTATAACGTAGGAATACACTTGGTATGCATAGGCACTTATTGCATATGTTAATGATGTAATAACACCATATTATCTATGTCTAGAAAATTTTAAATAACTTACAATTAAGTTAAAGTTTACAACCAGCTTGTAACTTCCCCAATAACGAACATAAATCACACCCATTAAAATGTGTGCCATTCAATTCTCTCAAACTCCATGCATTCATTACTACACGTTAAATACTTGTCAGCTTGTGGATAGTTTCTAGGAATTAGTTGAAGTGGTTGTTGATGGTTGTGTTTCATTTGGCAATCACTGAGTACTTTAAAAATGATTCTTGTAATTAGGGAAGATAGTTTGATTTTGTACATGGTTTTCTTTGTTATACATTTCATTGTACAAGCACTACCTAGGAATAAAGTAATCACCATTCATCTACAATCAAATGGCTAAGAACAACCTTTTAGGAGTTTAGGCTTGTTTGAGATGACAATGAGATCGTTGCAGAAATATACAATCTTAGACAAGGAAATTATGAGCAGTTAAGAGCACACAATTGCAATCATAAGGAACTATTTGGAAAATTGGACAAAGAACTCATAGATGGACTCAAGAAACAATGGCTCATTAAGGGACTCATACCATCATTATAGATGAAAAGGAAGGTTGTGCCACCATTGTTTACCACTAGGATGTTAGTTTAGATTACGGAACTAAACAAAATACAACAAGTACATGAACAGTTCAACAGATAACATTTAGAGATTAATCACAAAACATGTAAGCATAATTGGAATTCACGATATTTGGCCGAATAATATATCTTCATTTCATCATCAAAACTGGATACAACAATCATAATCATGTCCTTGTTCCCGTTACAACATAGTATATGTACTACCTGACGGTTGGCAGAGATACCAACCGTCGCCAACTGCCAACCAACTCCTACGGGAACATTACCCAGCCCCCCCCAAAAAAAAAGAAGTTGTCTTCTAGACGACAAAACAAAATGGGTCCCCTGAAGTCACTTAGATTAGCCACACCTCTTGGAGAAGCCACTCTCGTAGGTGTGTTGTTTTAGAGGGTGCTGTACTTGAGGGGTCCTTGTAGACACAATAGGTACAACACCATATGGTGTCCTTTTTGCAGAAAGTCACACTTGCGGTGGAGGGAGTAGTAGAGACGCCAGGAGATCCCTATGACCGAGGGAGTGGTACACTAAGAGATCCATATGACTGAGGGAATGGTACGCTAGGATACCCCTACAGTCGAGGGAGTGGTATGGGATATCCCTACGGCGGAGGAGGAGGTTGCTGTAACAGAAGGCAAGATATCAGGGAAGGACGTGGATGCATCCTTAGATAGTTGGCTAGGGAGATTTTCTATGGCAGCACATGCACCACCACCCTCTTCACCACGTACAATTGCGGGTGACCAGGTGGGGGGTGAGGTGGAAGTAGGGCAGTAGGCTAGTAAGGAGGAAAGTTAGAAGGAGAACACAAACACAATATAGATATCGAGGGTGAGAGCACCCAGCTGGGAGAGGTAGGGATGATTGGCACTGAGTCTAGGCGAGCTGAGAAGGACAATGCATTTAATGGCGCATGGGTGTCTAGACCAGACCCACAAGATCCATTAGGTTCCATCCAGAGATTTTTGACAGAGTTGGACGCTTTCACGGATGTTGCGTGGGGGATTGTAGACTTGGCTCTACAGGTGGATGTAGGCGCAATACCTGAGGCAGAGAAGATCCTAGATTTTATGAGGACTTGATGTTAGGAGTTTGCATGACATTTCACATAGCATGGCTGTCCAACTGAGGAGACTCAGGGGATGTTGGAGAATTGGTGCCAAATGCACACCATGCAGGGATAGGGGATACTTGGGCCTACACTCCAAGGCATGGAGAGTTCTTTCTGAGAAATTATTTTCTAGATGCGTAGGGCCCAAGTAGAGTAAGAAATTGCCGAGGAAGAGGTTGTGGGCATTTGGAAGGAGTTGGACAAATGGGCAAAACTCGTAGCTGTTGAGCAGGAACTATGAGCTGAACTAGAGGAGGAGGTGGTGCACCAGAATTCCCCGGTGGTTGAGCAAAGTGCCAAGGTGGGGGAATTGAAGGATAAGGTAGCAGTACTTACAAGACAGGTGGAGTAGAAAGACAAAGACTTAATGGAGGCCATGTATATGGTGAAGACAATCAGAGAGTGCCAGTTGGTTGCCGAGCATGACTTACGACTTCGTACGAAGCAGCTACAACACCTCTGACAACAATTTCCAGCATCCTCCACTACTCCAGGAATGTCTTCTCACCCTCCTCGTCCTTAGTAGTATCTAGGTTGACAAGCCCCATTTTGTTTTGTTTAGAAGACGACTTTTTCTTTTGGGAGGGACGTAGTCGACATAAAATGCCTATTGTCATGTTTGATAATATTTGTTATCTGCCAATGTATTAATTGTTTGTATTAAGTGGGTTTTCACTTTGGGGTAGTGTTGTGACGTTTTCACACGTCGCCCCATTGCAAATGGGGACCCCTACTCTTTTGCTTTTTAGGGTTTGTTTTCTAGGTCTTTTAGGGTTTTGTCCGTTGGCCTTTGCATTTTGAGTGTCGCCAAGGGGATCACATGGATAGCAAGTCCGGCTTGAGTGAAGTCCTGATCCTGAATTTTGGCTAAGTCTGAAAGTCCTGATCCTGAAAATTGGCTAAGTCTGGAATGTCCTGATCCTGAAATTTGACTAAGTCTGGAAACTGAAAAACCTCCAAAAACTAGATTTTGCAATATAACTCCTGGAGGTCTGAAACCACTCTCAAACATCCTGAAAGTATATATGGAATATAACTTAAAGTATAAGAAAAATATTATATTCCATAAAAATTATCCTGATAGAGAGTTCAAAAAGTCAAATTTCGCTCCCGACCCTTGCTGAGGATCCAGAGCGAATTTCGCTCCTGACCCTCTTAGGAGGTCCAAAGCGAATCTTGCCCCTGTCCCTCTCCAAGGATCCAAGGCGAAAAAACCTATTGGAGTCATTTCTGACCTTGTTTGGTCAAATTAAGATATCAAAGGCGTGGTGGAGGATGAAATGAACGTGATAGAGCATCCAGACTTGATTAAAGACAATGAAATGATGGAATTTCGTCTAGAAGGGTAATTTCGCTCCTGTCCCTCACCAAGGGACTAGAGCGATTTTCTTTATATACACATTTTTAGACCTTTCTTGGACTTGAACTCTTATTCATGGCGTGTAACAAGGTGAAATCTTCCCTAGCAAGGACATTTCGTGATGAAAGGTGAAGCATTTTGGCCTAGAGGGCAAAATTCGCTCCTGTCCCTCACTGAAGGTCCGGAGCTTGATTTTCAAATTTGCACTATTTTTGCAAGATCAAAGTGATTTTATGATTGGAAGAGATCAAAGAAAGCATCATTTGTGCGTTGAATACAATTTGAATGGTCCACAAACAAGGAAAACAACCCAAATGACAAAAGGCGCTCCTGTCCCTTGCTGAAGGTCCAAAGCGATTTTCTAAAAGTGCAATTTTCTTGCAAGGACGAGGTAAGTTTTGTGATTGAAATGAATGGAAGAAGGCGTGTTTAACCTGTTGAAGATAATTTGGAAGGCCGACAAAGGATGGATAAGCTTAAATTTGCAAAATCGCTCCTGTCCCTCACCAAGGGACCAGGGCGAAAAACCTAATATCCACCCTTTCTCTTCAAGTTTGGACAAATCTAAGCCTTGAGATAAGTTTGAAATGAGGTTTAAAATGCCTTGAGATGGAATTGAGATGCAAAGATTACAAATTTTGATGACAATGGGGAAAAGCGCTCCTGTCCCTCTCCAAGGGTCCAGGGCGATTTTTTACAAAACCAATAGCTTCCCTCCAAGGTTACGCTAAGGCAAGATTGTGCAAGGATGAAAAAGTCTTCTAAGGCATGGTGAACAAAGATTTGACTTCAAAACTTGATAATCCTAGGCTAAAATGCAAAAGGCGCTCCTGTCCTTCACTGAAGGACCAGGGCGAAAAGCTTTGGAACACCTATTTTGCCTTGCAAAAAACAAGTTAAACATGTATGGAATGGATGAAAGAGATCATCACTTACCCCACATTGAGAGTTGGCAATTAAAAGGACGAAGAAATAAGAGCAAAAGTGAAAATCGCTCCTGTCCCTCTCCAAGGGTCTAGGGCGAAAAAGTCTTAAAGGCACCTTCCTCCTAGGGATCAAGTGAAATCAAACTCAAACCTCCAATTAAAAATGCCATTTAGATGCCTAGATGAAGTTTTGGACAAGAAAAATGAGGAATGCAAGGCCAAAATTGAAAGTTCGCTCCTGTCCCTCTCCAAGGGTCCAGGGCGAAGTTAGTGGCATTCTTTTTTTTTTTACCATATTTGAGCATTGATATCTTCCAAATTGCATTAGATGCCAAATTGCTAACTTCGAAATATTTGGAAAAATTAAATTAAATTGGCATTTGATAAAAGACGCATTGGCATTTAATAAATTGATTTTAGGCCTTAAAAAATCGAACTTTTATTGTGAAGGCATTTAAAATTAATTTTTATTAAATTAAAATTAAATGTGGAGCGCACAAGGCCTTATTTTCACTTATTTTGCCAAGTTGGCCCCCCTTTTTTTACGAAATTTATTTATTTTTAACCTCTTTTTGCCAAGTCGGCCTAGAGGGAGCAAAGGGGTGAGCGCTCTATATATTGGAGGTGTTTTTTTTCACAATTCAAATCATTCAATCATCCTTTCAAGTGCGAATTTGGAGAGCTAATTGAAGGTGCAAAATCTAGCTGGAGTGGAGCGAATTTCTACTAAGTGTGGAGACTAAGGAGGGCGAAATTCTTTTGAAGACTAATGGAGGCGTAATTCATCCAAAGGAGGACTATAAACTAAGCCTTGTCCATCAAAATCCGGTCTTCTCTCATCATTTTTTTCAAGGTTTTGTAGTTAAGCACTCAAAGGAGGAGGTATGAAGAATCATTTTTGAAGTTCTTATTCAAGACTTATTGTGATCCCATTGCAATTTTGTAAAGTCTAAGTCTTGAAGATCCAAATTCCATTCATTATTAATTTGAAAATGTATAGTTCTTGATTTATCATGACTTTTTTCAAATTAATATCTTAAGTTTTACCTTTGAAAGGTCTTAAATTTCATGCTTTGAGGTTTGATGCTCAAAAGACTAACTTTAATATTTTGTGTAGGCATCAAATGGAGATCCCGGAGTTGGAAAATTAAGCCAGATCAAGGACGGTCTCCTCCAAGAAGATCAAGCAAGGATAAGGGCGACCTCCTCCAGTCTAGCATTGACAAAGATGGCCTTCTTCGAACTAGCATCGACAAGGACGACCTTCTTCGATCCAGCATCATCAGGATAAGGGCGACCTCTTCTAATCTAGCATTACAGGGCGAGGTACATCATCATCCTGCAAATCAAGGACACAAGAAGTTAGAGCAAAGGGTTCGTTGAAGAAGCAGATAGTTCCAGATGAATTAATTAAAGCTAGCTTCTCAACAACATCAAGTTGAATATCTACCAAGTCACAAGTGTCAGACGAGGTGGCATCCTAGTCATCACTTCTCCAGTCAGTGTGGTTCACCTCAGCATGTCCAAATTCAATGCACCTAACTCATGGAAGGTGGCACAAACTTCGATGTACCTACCCCAGCTATCCATTGGTTGAATTTTCCTGAGAAGACGTGTCCTAAAAATACAATTTTATCATTGGTCAAGCATTAAATGTTATGTAATGGTTGTAACAAACCCTAATTAGGGTTTTCATTGTTGAATCTTGGCCATTGATCTCAAATTGATCTCAGCCATCGAATTGTATTAAGGGCACTATATAAGCCCCAACTCTTCATTTTGTAAGAGTTAATAGAATAGAGTTGGAAGCAGTTAGAGAATAGTTAGAATAGTGAATTGGTCAGTTGATAGAATAGCAGTTAGAGTAGAGTAGAGAGAGAAGGCCAAGATTGTTGCCAAGATGTTGTTGTAAAAGACTTGTAACTTCATTGAAGAAATGGTGAAATTTATAGGTCGATTCGACAATTTGCATGGTCTCTATACTTCTCATGTTTGATTTCATGTTATTAGATGAGTGGAAGAAATGTGCTTGATTGATGGTGGAATTCGTATATCCATACTACTAGCAGTTTGTTGATTGCAGACTTGCCTTGTGTAGTCAACTGGAATCATTTAGCTTAAGCTTAACTTCAATTGTTGCTTCTTCATTGATATGCATCAGCTTGATGGTGTCTATGCCTGCAGTGATGATTTGAACATCATAAAGCTTTCCTTCGAAGATTGCACTAACCTTGTGGAGATGGCCCTGGGATGTCAAAACAAGACCTAGTTAGAATTTCATCAAAGATCAATCATTGCTCCTACATTCCTTAGTATTAGGATTAGATTCTTTCCTCACTCTCATCTTTTTTCCTTTTTTTCAAATCTAAGCTAGTAAAATTTTGTGTTCCAGCGATATTCAAAGCAAATCAGACGTTCAGTCATCAAGTGTAAGTCCCCTTGTGATTCCAACAAATCACATCATACCACTGGTGCTTATCCACATGTAGAGATCCTACAGCAAAGAACCTTGAAGTCATCCCGATTGATCCTTTTCGCGACATCTTCAGCATTCGGAGGCTTTACTCAAGAGAGGATAAGGTACCCTTGGGTATTTTATTCTGTGTTTGATAGTGTACAAAACACACGTCAACAGGTAGTTAATGTGTCGGTTGGTTGACGGTTGTGTACCTTTCGGCAACCGTCGGGTCCTTTAAATATGTTGTGTACCGCCAACGAAGGTAGTACGGTATAGTTGGATTTATTGTAATCCTTGGCCGACCATCTTTGGTCTTCTTCTTTGTAATAATTGCATGTGCGAATAAAGATATATTTTATTCCTGTGTTTGGTATGCATTGTCATGTACATTATTATTATTTCTTGTATTTAATTTATTTGTTGTAGCGGTAAACAACCATCTGACTAGGAGGCATACAATAGAGCAATGATATTGAAAGCAAAAGAAAAATGTCTTCACACTCTCAAAGAAGGAACAAAGAGGATAATGACTTTATTGCAAGCAACAACAATGAACAAGGAATGGTTCCTACGAATGAAGAAGAAACTTAAAAACAAGACCAACAAAGAGCTAAGGGACTTATGTTGTATGCAAGGCAAGATAGAAGGCCACACCAAGGCTAATTGCCCCAAAAAGATATTTTGCGAGATTTGCCAAATTATAGGCTACTCAATTAAAGATAGCTTGTAAAATTTGAAGAATAAATGTACATGGGTAATTTTTACCCATGCAAAAGTAGTCGACATCTCCAACTACACCTTTGAAGCCATAGAACAAAAAAGGCACATCTCAAAGTGGTTATCGAAATTAGGTGAAGAATAATGGTCATGGATGCCACAATAATAATGGGGGAGGTTGGGGTTGAATACAATATAATATTAAGGGTTGGCCTACAATACAATGTCCAAAGTGCAGTGAATGGGGCCAATTGCAAGGGATTGCCCTAGAAACTAGTGTAATACAATACTATTTGATGACATTGGATGTGCAAAGAATTTTTTCGGTGTAAACATGAACATGATTAATGCAAACAAAGGAGGATTGATAGTAACACGAGCTCAAGCACAAAAAGTTGCAAATCTTAATTGTTGTACAAAAAAAGAAAGACTTTGTGAAGCTAGAGTTGAGGTAGAGCATGCTATGGAAAATAAATGTCACCACTCAAATGAAAATGTAGGTATGGCAATGAACCAACTAGAGTCAAATAAAATTATTGCAAGGTGAGTACTTCAAACCAATGTACCAATTGAAGTAGTGGACTTATTGCAAAGTATTCTCAAACTTACGAATGCTATAGCCAATACCATACTTGCTAGCGACCAGTTGGTGCATGCTACGACCCATGTAGAATTCATAAGTGTGAATAATGAGGACCCAAGAATCAAATTCCCTTGATGGGAGATCAGGTGATTGATCGAATGCTCCTCATAGTGAATTTTGCAAGGAGACTGGCCATGGTACATATGTATATTCTAGGAAAGAACCTAACAAATACAATTTTGGATACTGAGTTTGGTGTGAATGTACTTCCGAATGATATTTGGTGAAGCTTGGGAAAGTTAACTATTTGCCCACTAATTTTCTAGTTGGTAGGAGTGAACCAACAAGGAATATAAGTGCTTGGAGTTTTCATGCCATAAAAGGTAAGAATTGGAACTCTAGCAATTCTATTAGACCTTGTTGTCATCTCATTACATGAAAGTGTACGATGTTTGTTGGGTCTTGGTTGGTTTGCAGCCAACGTTGACTATATGTGTAAGAAGAATCTTCTCCTTGTAAAAAATAAACGTTAGAAATATATAATTGATTTGAGGAATTAGGTAGTGAGTGTGGAAGCAGCCTTCTTGGATTCATTAGATTTGAAATCTGGAGAAAGGTTGATAGAGAAGTTTGATCAAGGTCCCAAGGAATCAAACACCAAACAAATCTTGGAACTTCATCCATATTTTGAAGATGAAACAAGTTCCTGTAATGGTCTATTCTACTGGCAAATGGAGAACTATGAAATATTTCTGCCTAACTGCAATTTTATTGAAACCATGGATATAAATGAAGACAAACAAGTAGAATGAGATGACATGAAGCAAAAGAAAGAATTGTTCAAACTTTATGAAATAATGGAAAATTGATTAGTACTTGTGGAAAATTTGGATTGAACAAGTGCGAAAGTTGTAAATGGCTTGAAATTAGAATTTTATTATCAATGAACAAAAAATATCAATTTGATTGATTTTTATGTTGCAGTTGAAGCACCGGACTCACTCGGAAACCAAGAAATTGATGAAGATATGGCTCAAAGTAATGAGATTAAAAAAAAATATCTAGCTAAAGCCCATAATAAGATATTGCCACAATGAGTGTTAGGAAAGACCTCACGCTTCTTGTATGAATTGTTGGTTGAAAATTTTGTACACCTGGGGGATGTGCAAAATTGTGGTTTCAGCCATAGTGTGTGAGTGTAAAACTCTCCTAATTTAGGGAAGGCTCCCCCGCTCTACAAACTAAACTAATCTAATATGGGTGAGATAATAGTCTTTTCTTCTTTCAAGAAAAACTATACTCTTTTCTCTTCACATAAAAGTAATAGCAATTGAAAATAAATGACAACAAATACATAAATGAGACTTTTTTGTAGGATTTGGAACATAAAAGGAAGCAAAGTTTCCATGAAAGCACAAAGATCTCCGTCACTTCCTCGGGACGGGAAAACAAAAAGAAAGCTCAAAGTCAACTATCTATTCTCCTATCAACATTTTTAGATGATTTTCTGGTAACCAAGCACATTATGTAGCAGCTTAAAGTCTAACTACATGATGCACCTCTTATGCACAAACATAGAAAATGAAAACAACACAAAGTTTGCAAGTTACCCCCTTTGCTTGAGCTTTCTACAGTGGCTTCAAACGTGACAAACAACTCAAAGTCTGTAGTATCAAATCTTAAAACCAATTTAAAACTCCAAACGCAATAAGCAGCTCAAAGTTTGCAAGGTTGCATTTAAATCCCTCTAGAACAATAGAACAAAGATCACAATCAACTCCAGAAAATGTCGTCACATAACAACTTGCATTGGCACAAAGTTTCAACACAACTTGCCTCTTTATTGAAAGCAATTTGATTTACATCTAAGCTCAAAGTCTTAGAGTGCACATACAAACTGGTAGACTTTTGTTGCATTGCCAAAAGATAAAAATCACAATAGATCCCCTCAAGTATTTATAGGAGAGGAACCTTGAGAAAATGGTGGGAAGATCCTAACTAACTTGAGAAATTCTCTCAACCACCATGACTTATTCCAGCTATAGTCCTAATCTAACTCAACTTGTAGCTGCCTTACAAGTAATTACATTTTACAAAAGTGCAAGTGAAAGTGACACTTGCAATTACAAATACATGATTGAAACTATTCTGTGTCCGAAGACATGACTCCAACTACATCATCCTTTGTCTGTGATGATCTTCATGTTGCTTTAGGATGCTAGAACTTGAACTATTCAGGATTGGTGAAGACATCTCGAACCGGAACGGGAATTTGCATCCTCCATAGTCTTTGTGTCTTTAATCAATGAACTTCAACCTTTCACATGCTTGAGGTAGTACTGGCTTTCAACCATTCATACCACTTATCCATCTCCTTGTGTGGCTCCATCATGTTGTTTTTCCTTCTTTGTATCATCCTCCAATCTTGGAATCTGCTTACAAAATAAGGCCAATGCCTTAATCCATTGATTTGGTAGGTCGTGTGTGCAAACAAGACTGACAAGAGAAGGGACAAATCGATGCAAAAATGGGCTCACAAGTGAATTTCGAGTTCTGGAAACTGCATTACATGTGTGGAAAAACAAGAGCATTAACTTGCAATTGTGGAGAACAAACATGCAACTTCATATGTGTAGTGGGTAACTACAAGTTTGCACTTGTAATTGGACCTTAAAGACCCATTTTCAAGTGTTTTTGAGTGCATTTTGGACCAATTTCGGGTTTTGGAAGGCTGATTGCAAGTGAGGACACAACTGCAATCAGGTTTTAAAATTTCGGCTGCAAGTAGACTTTAAATGGGAAAAATGAATGAAGGTATAAAATGAATGGATGAAATGGTGGGAAAAGGGATTTTGATATGTGGGAAATGATGGAAATAATGATTTTGACCTATGATGGTAAACTTGGATGACCATCGATAAATATGGAGAGGAACATTTTCATCTTGGCAACTTTAACTTGTAATCAGATCTTGTTTGAGCAAAATGCCCTTGATCAAAGCAAATGGACTTGAACGAAACCGAAATGCTCTTATAAATAGGTAAGGAAGCCACCATGTTGTGATTGCAATCAGCAAACAAATCAGTTTTGCCTTTAAACCTTTCCACACAAAACGGTTTGGAAAGAGAAGTGTGTTCGACTTCAAACACTCATCAATGGAGGAAAAATGTGAGACATGTTTGCAATGTGGCAACAAGGGCGAATTTCATGCTCCAAAATGTGTCAAGAACCAGCAAAAAATGGATCAAAAAATGTCTTCAAAAACGCAAAACGTGTTTGCCAAAACCATTTTTGCTAGAAAACGTGGCAAGAAGCAACGATTCCTAACAACTTCGCATGAATGCGGGACGGATTTAGGGGAAGAATGCCACAAAAAACGGATTTGTGGGAGCAAATGTGTAGGTCGAGTGCTTCCTTTCTAACTTCAAGCAATATCTGCCCTCCAAAAGATGCAATTGGGTTTTAAAAACCCTTTGACAAGTTAAAAGTAACATTACTTTTCCTTCACTTGGGCAAATTTGGGTTTCTAGGGAACAAAAGCACAAAAATAAAGAGCAAAACGACTTGTTATGGGGAAAAACATAAAAACTTGTAATACGGAAATACAATTCCCATTACAACTAAAGACACAAGACTTAAAAACTTAAAAAGACTTGTAATAGGAAATACAATCCCTATTACAACTAAAGACATAAAGTAAGAACTTTTATGAGAACTTACAAGTTTTCATTAAACTTGTAATTTTAAATTCACTTGCAATTTGTCCAAAAAGTTCCTACAAACAACTTAAAAGACAAAAAAAAAAAAGAAAGTAAATGGAAAATAAAAAGCAAGTTACAAGTTACAAGTCTTTTATAAAGTTCACTTGTAATTGCTTGAAAAAACCCCTACAACACAAAAACAAAAGAAAACTCCTAACTCGCAAAAGAAGGAAAATTCCCCACTCATAGTCAAGAGGAAAAAACCCTAATTTGAATGAAAGTGTAGTATCCCCCTTAATTTTTCCCAATTTGTTTCCACAATTATATTCAACACAACACTTGTTATGGTTAGGAAATGAAAACCAAATGCTGCTGAAAGTAACCCTCCACTTTTTGATCACAGAGAGCCCAATTTGGGAGGGTGAGAGCATACAGTGTCGAGGGGATTGTTAGATGCCAATAACCGAAAATGATTACAATCTTCGGGCGGCAAGCCAACCCCTTCCGCTTATACATCGGGATAATGAAAACAATGCAATCACTTGGTGGTAAACTAGTTAAGGACAAGCTAAAGAACTGAAGAATGCAATCACTCAACCGCTTGTTCAGCAGGAGGACTAGAAATGAAATTACAATCAACTCTACCGCTTATGCAGCGGGAGGTCAGTATTACAATATTCAAAATAGGCGGCAAAGCCAGCCTCTTCCACTTATGCAGTGGGACTAAGAGCAATATTCCAATTAGATAGCTGTTAGTACCTAAGTCATAGGGTTCGCCGAATTTCAACCATGAAGTTCGAAATTCGGCGAACTCCAAAACGTCATTAAAAATTCGTTCAAATTCGACGTAGATTTGTATGACTGAAGGGCTTAGTTTTTTTCTTTCCTGCCTCTATCAATAACAAAACCGAGTGTGGAGCAGGTTGAGTTTTGAAACATCGCGCAGAGGAAAATTAATGTGTTACGGTTTTTTCCGTCTATCCCTTATGGTTCTCTTTATCTATCCTTTGCGTCATGGTTCTTTCGATTCTTTCCTTCGCGCCATGGTTTTTTCCATACTGTCCTTCATGAATTTCATAGGTTCTTTCCGTCTTTGCTGCGTGGAACTCCTATAGATTGTGCTCGTGTGCTCCTTCCTCTATTGGTCTGACTTGTTAGGGTTTTCTGCGAACGAGCCTTTTATTTTTGAGTTTTGTTTTTCTTTTAACCTTTTGTTTTTTTCAAATAAAATTTAGTAGCTTTATATTTAACGATTTTAACCCATGACATTCGTTTATTTATTTAATTTTTTATAATATATTTAAATTTAATATTTAAAATATTTAAATTATATTTTTAAATAATAATATATTTATTATTTACCTTTAATATCATTTAGATTAAATTTTAAACATATTAATATTATAATATTTTTTAAATTTATTGAAATTTAATATAATATTATTTACTTTTTAGTTTATTATTTATATATTAAAAAATTAAATTATTATTTATTTTTTTTCATAAAAATGTACAAGGCGAATTTAATGTCGAATTTTTTGCCCTTGTCGAATTTCATCCGAACTTCATTGTTGCCGAACTCGAACTCAAATTCGAACCTTGTGACTTAGGTTAGTACTACTAACCAGCTTTACAATGCACAATATGGATTACAATTTAAGGGAAATCACTAATCCAAAGATAGGCGGCAAGGCCAGCCTCTTCCACTTACGCAGTGGGACAAGAAAGAACAATAGAAACTGCTGTTAGTACTACTACTAACATTACAATATGAATCATAGCATATAAGAGTGATGAACCAAGTGCAATAACATGACCAACAACTGCAAATGAAACCTAGTCCTTTAACTGCAAATGAAACCTAGTCCTTTCTCTGAATCGACCTTCTCATAGGAGCAAATATACTTTATAAAAATGACAATAAAATCATAATTTGGCATCCAAGGTAGATAAGTGAAATATATTATAAAATTAACTTATTTCTCCATAAGGCGTCCATCTTGCCTTATTAATATTTCACTTTATAAAGTATTTTTCCTCAACAATAAATCGCCCAATATATAATTAAGGAAATGACTTAGATATCAATATAACTTAAGCAATCCCTTTAAAATAAATCGTCCAACCTTTGCCTTAAGTTATAATTTATTTTAGAACACTATTTTTCATCAAATATTGAACTTGCCAAAACCAGCTCCAAGGATATGGGGAAACAAGTTGAGAGAATTGCCCTGCCAGAAATAGTCACAGAATTGAGCTAAAGAACCCTTGCCAAGAATAGCACCAAAAAATGCTTGGAAGACCAACTGCTCAAACTGACCTGCTGGAAATAACCATCTGAACAGGCCTGCTGACATCCTGCTAAAAATAGAACTACTAAAAATAGTACTTACTAAAAATGGTAAGTGTTTCCAAAGTGATTTTAACCACATTCTGAGCAGCCGTCGCCAGAAATAGTCATTGAACTGAGCTGAAGAACCTTTGCCAAGAATAGCACCAAAAAATGCTTGGAAGACCAACTGCTCAAACTAACTTGCCGGAAATAGCCATCTGAACAGGCCTGCTGACATCCTACTAAAATAGAACTGCTAAAAATAGTACTTACTAAAATAGCATACTGTTAAAAATAGTAAGTGTTTCCAAAGTGATTTTAACCACATTCTGAGCAGCCGTCGCACTTACTAAAAATAGTAAGTCTAGAAAAAGTCACTCGATGTAGATGCATGTCGAACCATCTTGAAGCTCTCTAAAACCCAGAAGGAATCCAGAATCCAAACTGTCAAACTCCCACATACACCCCTTGAAAACACCAAACAATCCTCCTAGAAAATAGTAAACCCTAATTTCTGCTCCCGACTAGCCTACGGGCCTTCGAAATAGGCTAACGGCCAACTGAACTAATCACTGCGGATAAGGGGACATTACAGAAAGACATAGCAAATGAACTCGGAACGCGATGAATTTTGAAACATGGATCAAGGATGAATCGAAGATTAGTCCAGGTCAGAAAGAAGCAAAATTTTTGCCTCGGGAAGCGCACCTTAAGAGTAAAATCTCCAACTTGTAGTGACTTCTTTGAAACCCGAAATTGCACAAAAAACTAAGAAAATGAAGGCCAAAACTTACCAAAACTTGGACAACGATGGCAAAGACAACCCCTGATGATTTGACGCTAACAAATGTGAGTTTTGCACCTCGTAAAATGTGCCTTGGAGACAAAAATGACACATTTTGAGCAAAAATTTGTAGGGGTTGTCACATTTTTGAAAATCCAAAAATGAGGACAACATGAATCAAGTTAATTATAATGTCAGCACTTTGCAGATTCCAACACTCACTCAAACCATATGCCCTCCAAATGCCATTGTACAACTGCTTGTTTGGTGGGTCCCAAGACAAACCATATGGTTTGTTGGAAATAAGTTTACCATTGTATGTTCAAGTGGGCAGTGATGTTTCTCCACCTTATGCTATTGCAGGTTGTACTTTATAATATCTAATTAAAAAGATCATCACAGACTCACTCACTTTTGTGGATTCAATTGGCATTGTGGAGTCATTGAAAACAGACCCAATCACTTGTATCATACGGTCTGCATCCATAGTATATTTCCAAGCCACAGCTCTCACTGTTTGCTTCCCTGTTGTAACATCTTCAATCATATAGTCCTGTGAACCTTTTGCCAGCATGATTTGACTACAATATGGTCACCCTTTGTATGATTAACATCTTATGCAATTAGTGGTCCCCATTTGTGCCAAATACTTATGCTCAGATGCTGTTGTTGAACTTTCATCGAACCTTGCCATTGTATGGTCCTCTAGAGCGAATTTGGAAGTGTGTGCTTTGGTTATATAGTCAACAATGCACTTGTTTGAAAATTCAATTGTATGCCCACTTGCTGAAGTATGCATTGAACTACACTCCCATTCTACCATATAATCTAATATTTTGATTCAACTATACAATCTCAACATTCACTAGGTTCCATTCATTGTATGGTCCCCTTCAATAGCCATAGTCTATAGGCAATTGGTCTGTTGTATTTGTTGACGGGTGTTTTGACACAGTCAACAACTTAGATGAAATACCATGGATATTTATTTGTTCCTGAAAGGAAATCGATTCCCCAAAAGAGACTGGCAATCCCCAAGGTATTTGCAGGATAACTTATGGACCTTTGTATTGCTGTTCTAATCAAGGGCCTGTAGTGTTTTAAAAGATTTCCAATATCCAAAGGGTTAATTGAACACAGACAATCAGTGTTTCAGATTTAGCAATGGATATACAAAAACTGATTCAAACTTTTATTGCCATAAAGCATCACATTTAAGTTCATAAACCAGCAACAAATCAACCTGCAATCATTAGGTTTCTCTTCATAAAAACAAATTGCAATTTTGGTTCCTAAAACTAATCCTAAATTATTATTTCTGTAAAAAAATGCAAATGATTAAGGGCTTAGAGAGAAAATGATTGGCAATCTAAGCTTGTTTTCTCATTTCACACATCACTAATGAATAGACAAGTTTCAAGTTTGCAAAATAAACCCTTCCTGATGTGGCCCTGAAAATCAGCAACCAACGTCCAAGAAGGTGCAATCTCCAAAGGGAATTGACCATGCAAGCTGCTGCAACAATCACTTGGTCCTCAACATAGATTGAAAGGGAGCTTCAACAACTGATTTATAGGTGTTCATGTTGACTACACAAGGCATCTTACAACCAGCAAGACATTAGAAAATGAAACATATCGCAAAGTCATCAAATATACATGAACTAGGTGCTGAAAATGAAAGGGAAATTCAGTGAGTATGGGAAACCATGTAGAAATGGAAAAATTTAAACAAATCAGATGTTTTATTGTTTTAAGTTCAAGGTTTCCAATTTTTTTTTAACCCTCACAAAGTCTTCGAGCTATGTATAGATAGAAATCAACTTCATGATACTAAGTTTTTGGTATTAGATCAATGGCCAATATCAATTTGATCCAATGGTCTCAAATTCAATCCTAAACTCAAGTCAAATTCATTTAATTCTTGTGGCAAGGGTTTTCCATTGTTGGAAAACAGTTTTCTCTATGATATGATCAGCATTAACATTGGTGGCAGCACAAGTTCCAAATCCAGATTTTATTTTTCCTTTTATATTTTTTCTCTAGCCAGTTTCTTCTCTTTGCCTAGGTAGCTGGGTACAAGCTCCAAGGCAAACAACTTTAGTTGAGAATGCATAACTTGTTCTTGAAAGTTCCTCCAGTCATGCAGTATGCCTCCTTATCACAATTCTAGCATAAACAGTAACATATTGTCATAGTGTGACTAGTTTCTTAACCATTACCTCTCTTTGCAGCTTCATGTTTTCATTTTTCTTCATCTTTCTAAAACTTGATTCTCATTAAAACATCCTTGTGTCTTCATCTTATATCAACTACAAATCAAGAGCATGACAATGTTAGGAAAACAGCGACCATGTCTTCTGATCAGCCACCTTCCATGTCATCATCCTCTCTTGCGTTGTGACCTCTTTTGTTAAATTTCTTACTCTTTTTCAGGGATTCTCTTCTTTTCATTCTCTTTTTGCAGGGACAGCAGCACATCAGGAGTTATGAACTTTCAGGATCAAGTACTCTCCATTTTGTATCATGATCAGCCTATCATGATCAGCCACTTGTCTCCTGCACAAAAATACCAAGTATTAAATTCTTCTTAAGCATATCATTTTCAAACTATAAATCACCAATGCAAGGGTTATTTAATATCCATTGAACCCTAATGGCAGCATTTATCTCTCATTGCAATCTCAGCCAAACAAGATTCAGGACTTGTATCTTATGACCAACCAAATTGGGTGTTTCCAGTGGCAAACCCACTCGTTTTTACCTCCTCTATCTTTGTCTATTCACTCATGAAGTTCCTTGCAACAATCATAGCGCCATCTTCTCAAACTAACCATAGTCTTTTTTTCAATGATTTATAGGACTTAAACAATTCCAGGTGGTCATAGTAGTTGCATAGTGGCTTTAAAGTGAACATGAGTCCTAATTTGTCTGCAGCTTCCGTGACAGACCGTCTTTGCATGCAATAACATTAATCGACACCCTTTGTGAAGTCTCTTGACAGTCTTAAAATCTTGAAGACAACCTCTAGGTAGCACTTGTGACCTTCAGAACTTACCGGTAACAGCTATGTTTAGTCTTATTAACAATTCCAGCATCAGGGCAGCCTAAGTACCATGTTTGGGTTAAAGTATATAGCTGTAGGTATGATGCAACTGCCCCATGATGACCTATTGATAACAACCACCTTGCAACTTTTCTATTCAATACGAAGTAGAAGCCACACTTGTTGAAGTGTGTGCTTTCCAATTCTCTCAAACTCTGTGCATTCATTCTTCCAACTATTTTCGTAAACCATACAGTGTTGAATATGAATTGGAATATTTCTATATTGACTACTTTTTATATTCTGAAGATATAAATTCATTTGGCATGCCATCCATTTCCTTCAGCATCTAATATGTTAATGATTTTTCTTCTAGAAGTATGCTTGAAATGTTGCCATTTTCAGAAGAGACACCTGCCTAGCCTTCTCTTTGGTATGCTTTCTGCGTGCCTCTGGTATCTGAGGCTTTGGTAAGCATGATTAGGATAAGATAATTACCAATTTAATTTCACAAGATATTTAAATTCATTTATCTTGTATTGTGATTTTTTTTGAGTCATGAACTGAATATTGATAAGAAATAATATTACTGAAGTGTTTGAATGCTCAATTTTCACAGTTTGATCAAGGTGTTGATAATTTTCTGTACGCGGTCTTTTGCTACTTTTCTGTATAGGTTGCTATATTAAATATTACCTGCTAGAGAATCTTTATAAAGGCTGTTCTTACAGAATTCTTCTTAAAATGGTTCATGTCTTCATATTCTGAAATCATTTTTCTGACACCAAACTCTCTGGATCCCTGAAATCATCAATTCATTGATTTTAAAACATTGCCTAACATTTTATTAAATGTGACTTACAATTCTGTAGTGTTAGCTATGCTACTTCGAACTGTGGATACTGTTTTGGGTTTTGCTGGTTTTGAGTTAGTTGTATGATATATGATTTGTTTGCATTTATTCAAGAGACATATTTTCACAGACTCCCATGATTTCATAAGCCTAAATAAGACCCTTGAAAGCTACAGTTGTATGATTTTTCAAAATGCTTTGAGGTAATCATTCAAAATGGAAAATCTTATTGACAAGTTTTCTCTCCATTCTGCAGAATATTGGACTTACTTCTCCCCTGCCAACAGTTTCTTTGGGACTCACAGCTGCAATCGGAATTCTGACTGCATATTTCATTTTTGACTCTGGTTCTAAAGACTGATTACTGAATATGTACCATAATTTGTTGAATTTGGTAAAAAAAATGGTCTTGTAAACGCATGTAATTTGAATGGGTATTGCTGCACCATCCCTATTTCCTATATTCTGTTGTTTCCTGCTCTGATATATTTTCTATATTTGGGTAGTTCAGTTCAGTGTGATTATCAATCAAATTTCATGACTCATTATCAATCACACACAGTATCATTTTCTAATTGGATTGGTATTTTGAATTGAGTTTCACTGTCATTATTAAAATTTAGCAACCTTACAATCTCATTTGTACAGATTGCTTATTATATGATGCCAGAGACCAATAAAATTATTACATTAAACAAAATACAAAAGCATTTTGATACTCTTGTTCTTTAAATCTTAATTTGTGCTCCGAGACTCAATAATTGTTTAGGGTTTCCTAGATTGTCTCCTCTTCCATAAGAGAATTCCGACAGGTTAGCAGAGGGGGAGTGGATAGTGTTAATTCTTGTAATGTCGGTCGTGCAATTTCATGATTCCAATGCATAAATTTGATTACATGTTAACATATATAGATTAACTATTAGTATATACATTAACAAATGATGAATCAAAATTGAATTATTGTGTTTGCCACCGGTTACACTGTTTCATGTTATCGGGTTGTGATTAAGCGATTCTTAATAAATCACGCTCCTCACGATCGGTCAAGTAAATGATCCTTAATGCTTTTTAACGTGCTGTGGTGAGTGGTACGTAGGGAAGAGATGTGTCTTCTCATGTGGGAAGACATATCTCTTCACTACGTAACCCCTCATTCACATATATAACATGCATACAATGAGGAGGATGAGGACACGGAAATCAATAAGTGTTGTACATCCTTCAATTCACACTAAAGCAGTTCAAATACAACTTTTAGGTTATATCTCCATCTCTTCTATCTTCTTAATCACATAATTTGAATAAATTTAACATGGTATCAGAGCGAAGTTAAGGAAGATCGAATTAAATTCTGTAATGATCTTATAGACTTTCACTCGGCCCTTAGTAGATCACATTCCTATAATCCTAATGGCAACTGGAGTTTGGTTTGAAGATCGATTAGATGGAGCATCAAATTTTGTATCTTGGAAATTTAGGATCATGCTTGTTTTGAAAGAAAATAAAATTGACTCCCATGTCAAAAGTGAAATTCCTGAACCCTCTGATGATACAGAGAAAATTCAGTGGAGCAAGGATAGTGAGAAGGCTCTTAAGATAATTGTGGATTCAGTGAGAGACCACATTGTGCTAGTTATTTCTAAATATGAGACGACTTTTCAGATGTTCAAAGCCCTAGCTGACATTTATGAAATCAACAACACTAGCAGGGCTCTCATCTTAAAGAATCTACATCATATAGAGATGAATAAAGGAGAGATAGTTACATCCTATTTCTTGAGGATCACTGAGCTTAGGGATCAACTATCCACTATTGGACATCTAGTAGACAACAAAGAACTTGCTATGATGGCCCTAAATGGACTTCCTACCTCACGGGAATCGTTCATTCAAGGAATTAGTGCTCGTTCTAAATTTCCTAAGTTTGATATATTGAAAACCAATTGCATTCAAGAGGAATCTCGACTTGTCACAAGAGGAATAAAACAAAACAATGGTAATGAAGACATTCAAGTTCTAAACTCTAATTCCCACAAGAAAGGAAAGAAGAACTTTAAGAGAAAGAGGGACAACGACTCAAATGGAAAGAGGTCTTCAAAGAAGAAGAGAGACATTTCTGAAGTACAATGTTTTAGATGTGACCAATATGGGCACTATGCAATGAATTGTCCAAACAAGATCAAGCAACATGCTTCAATGGTAGAAATTAAGAAAGGGAGTGATTCTGAGAAACTAGTCTTCTACTCAACCCTCTCTAGTCAAGTCACCTCCAGTTCCAACACATGGGTGATTGACAGCGGAGCATCTCGACACATCATTGGATTTCGTGAGCACCTAGATACACTTGTGGAAAATTCAAATGAAGAAGTGACAATTGGTGATGACTCAAATTATCCAGTTATGGGAATAGGAACCTGCAATATCAACCTAAAGTCAGGCATATCCCTACAACTGACTGGAGTTCTATTTGTACCTGGTATAAAGAGAAACCTTGTCTCAGTTTCTGCACTTGAAGATATAAGGGTTATAGATGAACCTTTATGGAAGGAAAGGTACTTGCTTGGCCAAAGAACTCCACCATCAAGAAAGCCCACACCATTGGAGTAAGACAAGGGAGCCTCTACAGGCTTTGCACCACTCCACCTCAAGCCTTGATTCATGAGACTCCATATTCGAATGAACTTTGGCACAAAAGATTAGGGCACCTTCATTTCCATGCCCTACCTAAGATAGAGAAGATGGCGATTGGCTTACCCAAGCTAAGTCAAAATTCTGAAGGAGCTTGCAAAGGGTGTGCCTTGGGAAAGAATACTAAAGGGTTTTTCAATTCTAGCAACAATAAATCCAAAAATGTATTAGAATTAGTTCATTCTGATTTATGTGGACCCATGTCTATACCCTCCTTAGGGGGATTTTTATATTATGTAATATTTGTAGATGATTATTCTACGAAGACCTGGATATATTTTCTGAGGTACAAAGAGTCTGAAGAAATCCCTTCTAAATTTAAGGAATTCAAAGCTCGTAGAAAACATGACAGGTAAGAAATTCATAACCTTAAGAACAGACAATGGGGGGGAATACACTTCTGATATGTTTAAAGATTATTGTATAAATGTTGGGATTAAGAGGGAGTTAACTGTACCTTATAACCCACAACAAAATGGGGTAGTTGAAAGAAAGAATAGGACTATAGTAGAAGCTGCTAGGGCTATGTAGTTTGACCAAAATATAGAAACTTCATTTTGGGCTGAAGCATCTAGGACAGCTGTATACATTCAAAATAGATGTCCTCATTCTCTTCTTGATAATAAAACCCTTGAAGAAAGCCTTTACTGGTGACAAACCTAACATAAGTCATCTCCGGATCTTTGGGTGTCCAGTCTATATTCATGTCCCCAAAGAAAAGAGATCAAAGTTAGAACCTTATGGAAAGAAAGGGGTATTTGTTGGGTATAGTGAAACCTCTAAGGCTTACAGAGTATACATACCTGGTCAAAGGCAAATTGAACTAAGCAGAGATGTCATCTTTGAAGAAGACATAGCATTTAGGAGGTCCAAAAGCTCTAATGGTTAGAACACCAAGAACCTCCTACAAGCATGGATGAGGATTCCACCCCTGAGATTTAGAGGGAGACCCCTGAAAACACTGAGCATGAAGTTCAAGACTTACCTTTAGAAGAACATTATCCCGAAACTAGGAAGAGACCACTTTGGGCTAAAAAGACGCTTCAAGAAGTTGAAAATTATGCTGCTCCAAAGGGGACCTTCCGAGAAAGTAAGAGACCTAACTTATTTTTCAGTTATACTGCCTTGATGAGTGAGATGATTGATGCAAAACCTTCTTGTGTTGGAGATGCTCTCAAGCATCAAGTTTGGAAAGATGCCATGTCAGAAGAGTATCAGTCAATTCTAAAAAATGATGTTTGAGATATTGTGCCTAGGCCTAAAGGCAAATCTGTGGTATCTTCTAAATGGCTCTTCAAAATCAAACATGTAGTAGATGGCAGCATTGAGAAACACAAAGCAAGGTTTGTTGCCAGAGGTTTCTCACAGAAAGAAGGTATTGACTATGAAGAGACATTTGCTCTCGTTGCTAGATACACTTCTGTCCGAGCAGTTTTGGCCATTGCAGCATCTAAAGGATGGAAAGTCCATCAAATGGATGTTAACACTTCTTTTCTGAATGGTAAGATTGAAGAAGAAGTTTATTTGGAGCAACTTGAAGGTTTTGTGATTCATAAGGCTGAATCACATGTCTGCAGATTAAAGAAAGCTCTATATGGACTGAAACAGGCCCCCAGAGCATGGTATGAAAGAATTGATCACTATCTCTTGGAATTAGGGTTTTCCAAGAATGAAGCAGATCCAAATCTCTACTACAAGGTAATCACTGGTGAATTCATAATTCTTATTCTTTATGTTGATGATCTACTAATCACAAGAGAGGATAATTGCATTTCTCGATGTAAGAAAGAATTAGCCTCTGAGTTTGATATGAAAGATTTAGGAATTCTTCACTACTTCCTTGGATCGGAAGTTTGGCAACAGGCAGATGGTATAATCCTTAATCAAGGAAAATACACCATTGATATACTCAAGAGATTTGGAATGATGGACTGTAGATCCATGACCACACCTATGGAGACAAATCTGCACAAGCTAAAGGAAGCAACTGCAGAATCAGAGTTTGTAGATCCTACCCTCTACAGACAGATTATTGGATCTCTGATGTATTTGGTAAACACAAGACTTGATATATGTTATGCTGTTAATGCACTAAGTCAGTTCATGTGTGAACCTAGGGAAATACATCTTGTTGTTGCAAAGCATATTCTGAGATATCTTGGAGGAACTATTGGTTTTGGTTTGAAATATAAACATGTAGATCTTGACCTACATGGATTCATTGATTCTGATTGGGCTGGAAGCGTAGTTGACAGGAAAAGCACATCAGGATGTTGCTTCAGTTTAGGATCATGAATGATCTCATGGATATGTAGAAAACATTCTTCAGTTGCTTAGAGTTCTATAGAAGCTGAATACATTGCAGCCTCCATGGGAGCAAGAGAAGCAGTATGGCTCCGGAAATTGCTTGTAGGATTGTTTGGTCAACCCTTAAATCCTACTGTCATCTATTGTGACAATCAGAGTTGCATCAAGCTTTTAATGAATCCAGTATTTCATGACATGTCTAAACACATTGAGATTCTTTAGCACTATGTTTGAGATATGGTGGAAAGGAATGTGATCCGACTGAATTATATTAGTACAGGTTATCATATTGCAGACATTCTTACCAAGCCTCTCTCCAGGATCAAGATTGAACATTTTAGAGATAAACTTGGTATGGTTGAAAATGTTATTTAATTTTGAGATAGAGTCTCATTTATTCTGATATACTAATATATTTAAGATGTTTAATGTGTAAAGTCTTTTATTTGTCATGTGTGTGACTCCATGACTTCATGGGCCCCCTATGAACATTATTGAAGGGTGACAACTTTTCAATAATGAACACTTGTTTCAAATTGATATTGTGAGGTGAAGATTTTACAATTATCAATTTATCTATCTTGATGGATATCATGTGACTTGATATCTCTGGACATGTCATGATATCATATATATCTCTGAGACATTATGGTAGATATCAGTTGGTTGATATCATTAAATAAACCATTATTATGATAGAGATCTTCATGGTGAATATTATGAACATAATAATTGTGGACATGCCATGAATCATTATCAGTATGGTAGGCATCATGTGACTTGATGCCAGTGCACATACCTTACTTGATAACTATGAGTTATGGTGAGTATCATGAGACTTGATATTCATTGTTGAACCATATCTCTGAATATCACTATGGTGTGATATCTCTTCTCTTCACAATCAATGGATGAATTGTGCTGTTTTCTCTAACATGAAATGTGTCCTCCCTAGTTAAGAGGGAGTGTTAATTCTTGTAACGTCGGTCGTGCAATTTCATGATTCTGATGCATAAATTTGATTACATGTTAACATATATAGATTAACTATTAGTATATATGTTAACAAATAATGAATAAATCAAAATTGAATTATTGTGTTTGCCACCTGTTGTACCGTTTCATGTTATCGGGTTGTGATTAAGCGATTCTTAATAAATTGCGCTCCTCACGATCGGTCAAGTAAATGATCCTTAATGCTTGTTAACATGCTGTGGTGAGTGGTACGTAGGGAAGAGATATGTCTTCCCACGTGGGAAGACATATCTCTCTACTACGTAACCCCTCATTCACATATATAACATGCATACAATGAGGAGGACGAGGACACCAAAATCAATAAGTGTTGTACATCTTTCAATTCACACTACAGCAGTTCAAATACAACTTTCAGGTTTTATCTCCATCTCTTCTATCTTCTTGATCACAGAATTTGAATAAATTTAACAGAGATCTGTGCATTTGATATTTAGTTAATTTTGCTCACATAGATACCAATTTTCAACTCAATGAATATCAAGGGATGATATTTTCCTTGTCAGATTACAAATTGTTTGATTAGAACTAAATCTTGAATAATTCATAAGGGCCAGACATGGTGAACTTTATTGAAGGTGAAGAGAAGGTTGTTTAAACATTGTTCATCATAATTTTCATTTTGGTCAATAACTAAATTATTTCCTGATGTGCGGTCAAGTGCTCAAAGTTGGGTCAAAGAATAATACCTTCAGTCATCATATTAATCACTAAGAGATTGAATATCAATGGAATTGCTGAGTTCATTTTCTCTATCAAGCATTCATTACCTTAAAAAATAATTAACAGAGTCAAATTCTGATGGGAGTGTAGTTGAAGAAATTTTGCTAGCAGATGTTCTTGATAGTTAGTTATGTGCACGATTAGCAATTCCTCGCAACCATCATGGAAGAGGAATTAGAGCAGTATTCTCTATGGCCAAAGATGCAACTCACATTGCATATATTGGGTTCAATCTTTCGATAATCATACCTTGACTCGCTTGGCTCCTCTCCCATCCAATGCGGTTTTTAGGTGTGTTCTTTCCCTACTTTTTAGAGTGAATCACATCTCAGTATTCTCCATGGCGAAATATACAACTTGAGTTGCATATCGGTTTTTAGATGCATTCTTTCCCTACTTTCTAGATTGACTTAAGATTTTAGAATGAATCATTCACATCTCATTTTTAAAGGCTTTGGAGATAACAGAAGCGAGATCATATAATTTTTATTTATAGATCAATCTGTACAAAACAGTAAACAAGAGAATTTCAATAAGTACTCTTTACACGCCCCAATCAGTTCTTTCCATGCTCATATATTCCTAATAAATAGGACCCGTGGAAGGTTGAATGGCATTATCGTAGCATAAGAAAGTATCCACATTTAGTTGCACACAGGTGTTGATAAACTTCAATTTTCATTTCCTTTAAGCTACAATTGGACTAATGGACAAGAAATTGTTCTGCTATGAATTTTCTAAAATATATATCAATGGTTCATTTATTGATGCAATTAGCACGACAACTACATCTTCAAAAAAACACGGTACATATTTGACAATTAGCATTTAGTAGACCTTTCTTTAATACCGAATACATTATAAATTGATGTAACGGCTTTTCTGACATGTTCTATATTTTCACCTTTAGGCTTGAAGTTGACATAATTTAAGTCTTTTCTTTATCGCAGGTAACTCAGCACAATGACATCCTGGATTATGAAATGCCAAGTTTTCAATAATATATCTACAAACAACTCTCGTGAATCAGTATTGAAGACCAAAAAAACCTTGGTTCTCCTAAGGTGCCAGAAATTTAATAAATTGATGATATATACATCCGAAGATTTAATTTTTAGATTTAACTCGTTGTGCTGGCTAGTATAAACTTGTAAAGAAATTAAATTGTTTTACATAGTTGAGCAAATTAGGATGTTAAGATACCAAAAATGAATGTTTATATTTTCATGGATGTTTTAGGTGTCGTACCATCTTAAAAATCTTTGAGGGCTGAAACTGTAACCTTAGGATTGAACTTGAATATTTTGGGAATGAGCTGTAATTTGTGGAAATGCCTACACAAAATATTAAGTGATTCATTCGCTTCATCCTTCTTGTGTCTAATTCTGTCAATGTGGTATTTACAAATCATAGAAAGTTGTTTGACAATAATTGACTTTACGAGCGTGAGCGAATGATAATAGACAACATACACAGACTTTGCATATTTGTCCCTTGTAAATATAAGTGAATTTAGACATACTTTTTAGTCCCAAATTCTGGGAATGTTGAATATTTTTAAATATAAAAAATTTTCAGCTTAAGGTCCGTCTTCTTGTATTGAGTAGCTAAATTGAAATGTAGGTGTGATATAAAACCTTTCAAAAAAATAAAAAAATAAAATTCAATATAATAATATTTTGTTTAAGCATATGTTAAATTAGTCCATATTGACTAGTAAGAAAGGGTGGAAGTTTGAAAATTTGAATTTGTGGATTTAAATTTTTGGGTTGATCCCAAACCATTTGAGTTCAACATCAAGGTGCTCAATACTAGCCTAGGAATAAAAAGGTGTAAGTTTTGAGTCAACGAATCAATGTGTGGACATAAATGCAAATATAGGTTAAAATTGTTAAAGTAGATTAGATTTCTTAGTAGATAGAATAGAAGTATTTTTTAATTTTATGTTTCACAAATGATGCTTTTACTAACCTATGAATCTTGCAGGTTGCTGCAAGTGTAAGGAGGAATACACAGTAAGTTCATTCACCGGGTATGATTATATTGCTGAGTGAGAAGAATAGATCGATCTTCAAAGGCATGTACTTATTGATTGTTGTGCACCCTTCATCGATCTATTTGTGAATTATATATATATAAATGAGAAGGCATGTGGATGGATAGACATATCTCCACACGTGTCTCTCCACTGATATGTCTGTTCATTTAATATTACAAACATCATACCGATTCATAATCGGTAGTTTCATAATGCATTAACACAAACTGTTTAATATTACAAACATCATACCGATTTATAATCGGTAGTTTCATAATGCATTAACACAAACCGTTTCATTTACCAAACCGATTCACAATTGATAGTTAACTATTCATTTAACACAAACGATTCACAATTGGTATGTTGAAATGAAGAATCATTAATCGATATACATTATTGATTAAGGTAAATTGATACACATTATCGATTTATGGTAAATCAAAGAAGATAGTCGATACACTCTATCGATAGGGTATAGATCATGCACGATCATAGATTTATACTTGGAAGATGATGATCGATATATGATCAGCCATTAGATCATTTAAACAAATTTAATTTATTCATGACAAGAATATTAATGTATGTATATTAATAAATATAATAATAATAAACTCAATCAAGAGTTTAGTGTGTCTATAGAGATATATTTGTATTCTAGAAATTTGGAATGGTGAGGAGCTCTGCACATCGACATCTTGGCGATCTTCTTCCACACCAGGGCAGGAACAACGACATGGTTGGCAAGCCTACATTCACCAGGGAAGCACCTTCACACAACCACCCGTGGCAATTGGTATCGACAAAAGAGCTGCTAGGGCAGAGAAGAGGGAGGCTAGGGCTTCTTTGGAAAGCATGTGGGTGATCCCCATTACCTCTTGAATCCCCGACTGCACTACCAAAGCAAACAACATACCATTGGGTTTTCGAGCAAATTCTTCAGGCCCCAGACATCCCCTTTGAAAGCCACAACAGTATTCCCATCCACATAACTATAGAGCGGAGGGTTACAAAAGACCCGCTAAGGATGGAGGAAGGGCATTGCCATATCATGGCCCCAAAATAGCTAATTCCAGGTCGGTCTCGAAGCTGGGGGACTCGCTCCATCATGGTGCAAGGAGAGAGGGTGCCTTAGCAACGACAAAACCTAACCTGAAGTTCATCAAAAT
This sequence comes from Cryptomeria japonica, assembly GCF_030272615.1. NCBI lineage: Eukaryota > Viridiplantae > Streptophyta > Pinopsida > Cupressales > Cupressaceae > Cryptomeria > Cryptomeria japonica. The sequence goes on along the minus strand of NC_081413.1, from coordinate 15,823,409 downwards.
TTTGAACCCCAGAGAAGCCACAGATTTAAATAAATATTGCAGAGGGCACGTGCTCTTTGCGAAATGGGGAGGAAATAATCAGCCACTCACCAAAATAGCAGAATGGTGGAAAACTACATTCCACGGCCAGGTAAGTATCACAACCCTAGCAAATAATTTCCTATACATTGAATGCTACAAAAAATCTTTGAAGGCCAAACTATTGCATGAAGAACATGTTTTTTACAAAGGTGCAAATTTCAATTTCACTGATTGGCAACCTAAATTCGATGCTAATGAATATGAATTTAAAAGGGTATCAAAATGGACAAAAATCCCTAATGTTCCTGTAGAATTAATGCATGCTAAAATTCTTATAGAAATTGAGGATAAATTGGGTAAATTCGTAGCCGTAGAGAAAATTTGGTAAGATAAATCTGACATAAATTGGGTAAATTCATACTTTGTGTTGACTACATTCACTACATTGTCGACACTGTATGATAGGACGTCCTTTGGAGTCACACTGTATTTGGTTTTGCCCTCGTTGATTTCCATAACCACTTGGTGATACATTCTGTCATTTCGATGGGTTGGATTCTCCCTGTGTGAAGAGTACTTGTGTACTTCTCATCTTCAAATTGTACGGACACTCCTTGATTGAATGCCCCAGCACTTGGCAAATTTCACAACACATATTTCTAGGACAATTACCTTTCATGTGCCCCTCCCTTTTGCACTCAATACACCATAGTTCATTACCTTCATTGTTGGTTCCTTTCTCAGCCTTCAATTCTTTCATCATTCTCAACATATCCTGTTGAAGGGCTCGTACGGTTTTGGATTCTTCGTCACTGCTACCTTCAGTGCTCTCATCATCATTAGTCTTCCTCTTCTCTCGAGAGGAGGTTTTATTTTCACTCTCAATGTCCATCGCTCAATTGTATGCGTCGACGTATGAGGACGAAGGCACTACTTTCATCTTCTTGTGTAGTGAGGGTATCAATCCCTTTGTGAACCACCTCTTCTTCAACCAGTCGGCTGGTTGGTTTTCCATCTTGTTCAACAATTCTTTGAGCCTATGGTTGTAAGTGCATACACTCTCATTTTTCCCTTGCTTATTATTATAGATTTCGGCCACGATCTCATTATCATCCCTCAAGAGTTTAAATTCCTCCTGGAATGCCCTCTTCAGATCACTCCATCTCGTCTTGTGCTGGGCGTCGAGGTCTGTGTACCAGTAAATGGTGATCCCCCGAAGGGTGCTGGGAAATGCCTTCAGCCAGTAGTCCCTGTCATCTTGGCCATTTGCCTTCCAAATAGTTATGCATGTTTTGCAATGCCGTACCGGGTCCTTCGACTTGTCTCTCGTGAACTTCGACAGTTTCTGCTTCTGAGTGTTCAACATTATTTTCACTCGGAAGGTACGTGTGTATTCGCCTTGTGTGTCGGACCTGGGTGGACTATTTCGACCACTACGTTTTGGTGCTTTCCCTGTACTCTCGGCCACGCATGCGTCCTCTACACGTCCACCTTCAGCGTCCCCAACACTTCAAGTACTTCTAGGTGTGTCAGACCTGAGTGAATTATTCCGACCGCTATGTTTCGGTGCTTTCCTTGCACTCTCAGAGACACACACGTCCTCTACACGTCTACCTCCAGTGTCCCAACACTCCGAGTACTTCCAGGGTTCGACTCATCTCTGTGCTCCCTCCGACCAAGGGTCGATAGATCACCTAATCGCTTGGTCTTGACCACCCTGTGGCCTCTTCTCACCTTTGATGAGATCTATGGACATGAATCACTCAAGGCTGACCCGATTTCTTATAAGGCAACGACGCCAAAATGTTTACTGCTACAACTGGTAAATTAAATATAGGAAATAATAATGTACATGACAATGCATACCAGACACGACAGTAAAATATATCTTTATTCACACATTCAATTATTACAGAGAAGAGACCAAAGATGGTCGGCCAAGGATTACAATAGATCCGACAATACCATGCCCCTTCCTTGGCAGTGCACGACATATTTAAAGGACTCGATGGTTCCCGAGAGGTACACAACCGTCAACCAACCGACACATAACTACCTGAGGTTGACAATCCACTCAATACAATTAATTAATACGTTGTCAGATAACAAATATTATCAAACATAACAACAAGCAATTTATGCCGACAACACACTTCATCCTTGTTGTGTCTAATTCTGTCAATGTGGTATTTACAAATCATAGAAACTTGTTTGACAATAATTGACTTTACGAGCGTGAGTGAATGATAATAGACAACATACACAAACTTTGCATATTTGTCCCTTATAAATCAAAGTCTACTTTAGACATCCTTTTTAGTCCCAAATTCTGGGATGATAATAAGTGCATGTTGAATATCTTTAAATATAAAATATTTTCAGCTTAAGGTTCGTCTTCTTGTATTGAGTAGCTAAATTGAAATGTAGGTTTGATATAAAACCTTTCAAAAAAATAAAATTCAATATGATAATATTTTGTTCAAGCATATGTTAAATTGGTCCATACTGACTAGTAAGAAAGGGTAGAAGTTTCAAAATTTGAATTTGTGTATTTAAATTTTTGGGTGGATCCCAAACCATTTGAGTTCATCATTAAGGTGCTCAATTCTAGCCTATGAATAAAAAGGTGTAAGTTTTGAGTCAACGAATCAATGTATGGACATAAATTCAAATATAGGTTAAAATTGTTAAAGTAGATTAGATTTCTTAGTAGATAGAATAGAAGTATCTTTTAATTTTATGTTTCACAAATGTTGCTCTTACTAACCTATGAATCTTGTAGGTCGCTGCAAGTGTAAGGAGGAATACACAGTAAGTTAATTCACCAAGTATGATTATATTGCTGAGTGAGAAGAATAGATCGATCTTCAAAGGCATGTACTTATTGATTGCTGTGCACCCTTCATCGATTTGTTTGTGAATTATATATATAAATGAGAAGGCACATCGATGGATAAACATGTCTCTACACGTGTGGAGACATGTCTTTCCACCGATATGTCTGTTCATTTAATATTACAAATATCATACCCATTCATAATCAGTAGTTTCATAATGCATTAACACAAACTGTTTAATATTACAAACATCATACCGATCCATAATCGGTAGTTTCATAATGCATTAGCACAAACTATTTCATTTACCAAACTGATTCACAATTGATAGTTAACTATTCATTTAACACAACCGATTCACAATTGGTATGTTGAAATGAAGAATCATTAATTGATATACATTATCGATTATGGTAATTCGATACACATTATCAATTTATGATAAATCGAAGAAGAGTCGATACACTCTATCGACAGGGTATAGATCATGCACGATCACAAATTTATACTTGGAAGATGATGATCGATATATGATCAACCATTAGATCATTTAATCAAATTTAATTTATTCATGACAAGAATATTAATGTATGCATATTAATATATATAATAACAATAAACTCAATTATTATTATTATTATGTATATTGGTATACATATATAAATTATTCTAATGATGTAAGCCTCATTCATGACCATATTTATGTGACCGAAGCTATCATCTTTAACAAAAATATGACACTCAAATGACAAATATTTGGAAACGTGTATAAATGCGAATGAGATAAGATTGACTGCAAGGAAATATGTGTAAATGCATGCAAAATAATTAGGAAGATCAAAAAACTATTACAAGAGTGTGCCACTTGTCAATATGTCATTGTAAAGTCATTTCATCAAAATTGGTCCTATACTAGATGGGATTGGTATAGGCATTCTAATTTCACCGTTATATGATTGTTTCTCAATAAAAAATACAAGGCGAGTTCTTATGACAAAGTATCGTTTCAATTCATTGATTCAATCTTAATTTGAAAGTAAATTATATTAATACAAAGAGGTCTTGGTCTAATGGTGAAGTTGAATGGCCTCAAAGAGCCCACTAAAGATCAAATCTTAGTAAATGGAAATGTTTGTGAAACTTTTAAGGAATAATGCTGATATCACATCTATTTTTTTTTAATAAAATTGATATCCTTTAAAGATCAAATCTTAGTAAATGGAAATGTTTGTGAAACTTTTAAGAAATAATGCTGATATCACATCTAATTTTTTTTAATAAAATTGATATCCTTTAAAAATCAAATCTTAGTAAATGGAAATGTTTGTGAAACTTTTAAAGAATAATGCTGATATCACATCAATTTTTTTATAATAAAATTGATATCCTTTAATCCCTGCACTAAATAATAAAAACCCCTACTAATTACGATAATTATTTAATATTTACTTTTTTTTGGTAGGGACGAGGTGTAAAAGTACTACCTATTGTTTAACCATTAAAGAGTGAAATTTAAGTAGAGTGATTTCATATCCATTCAAACTAATTTTGCAAATATGTACAATTATTTTATTTAGGTACAAAAAATATTTACAAATCGTTGTCATTTTTTTGTAGACCAAAATTGATCTTTTTGAAAAATATTTTTAAATTTGAAAGGCTTAAGCTTCAAGCATTAACCAAATAAAATGCACTCTATACTCTACAACCTTGAGAATAATAAGAACTTACTCATCTTCTCAACTTATTACTCAATTAGATGTTTTTTCTTCAATATTCAACCATTGAATTTAAATGAGTGTGGGATGCATGCTTATCATACATTTTATAATAATTATGAGAGAATACTCTATATGCTAATATGTACTAGCAACATAACTATTTAGAAGTGTAGTAGGTGCATCTAGGGGTGTAGCAGGATTTATGATATTTTTTGTTTGAAAACCTTAACATCATCTACAAAACACATGGCTTGAGATGCAAATCAAGATGTGAAGTAGGTGGAAAGTGAATTTTGTAAGTTATTTTCAACAATTTAAATGTTTTAGGTCAAGCTTGCACTAAGCTTAGCTTCAATCAATTTCCATTTGTTTTTAGGTTTAGGCGAGTTTTGGTGGTTCAATAGTTCAAATAATAAACCCAAGTTTGCATCATGCTTGCATGTAGCTTTACTGACTCTATTACAACTCATGAAATGCCCCCAAGATATGTCACAAGATGCATGAGTTTTGTCACCTCCTCACCCATCTAGCTTTGAGCCTTGGGTCTTCACCTAGCATCCTTGTACCCAAGGATACTCCTTGTGCCTTTGTCTAAAGCATCCCTTGGAATTGTTAGAGAATGTACTTTGTTGACCCCCACCCTCACCTCAGCACTTTAACAATCAAATTAGAATCATGCTTACACTAATTCAATCTCTTCTCCCACATTAAAATATACTTTTATTTTTATTATAAATCAAATAAAATGTTTACTTATAAACTCAACTACTTTATTTAAAATAGTTTAAATATTATTATTTATTTATAATTAACTATTTTCACTTGTTTATATTTAATTATTGCTTGTTTTACTACTATCCTCATCTCATTAAAAAAGGATCAATATAGCCAAAGACTTGTCAAAACACAACACCATGACTATCACCCTAATCCTATTAAAGGAAGCAAGATTAGTAAATAATTATCTTTGGAAAATGAATCCTTTTCACAGGTGGTCGGAGATATGTCAGTTTAGATTGTCTTATAGTTCCGGGACTGATAAATCTTGTGGGAAAAGCGTTTACTAATAGTGTCTATGATAAACAAATCTCTTGTTTTATGGTGGGGGTTGGTAAATTTGCAGTAGACGATATTGAAATTTTTTAAAGAGTTGTTCGTAGTTAAGTAGTCTTATTAATTTTATTGTAACAGTTAATGGTAAAAAGATACTTCCGATTTTTTTTTTTTAAAGGAAGTTGCTCATTTCATAAATATTTTAGTAAATAGTTAAAACTTTAAAAATTAAAGAGAGCATTTTCAGAAATAGTTGATTGTTTTTTAGTCATGTCATGTAGAAAAAGAAATTCTCAACTCCACCTTAAAAAAAAAGTTAAATTCGAGAACTAAAAGATGCTGATTCCTTTTTTTAGAATAAAATTTTAATTTATGAACTAAACAATTTTTTTTTGACTTATTAGAACTACTACTCTATAAAAATAAATTCTAACACTTTCAAAACGACTTTCTAAAATGTCTTAAGACCCAAGTTTTGCCAATCTACACATGAGACTTTAGGGCACAAGTCTTTATTGGTTAAATATTCACTCCAGATGAAATATGTTCTAAGTGTTTGTTAATACCTAAAAAAGTTGAAAGAGGGATTTTTTCTTGTTGTTGTTTATGGTTTAGATTGTGTGTTTTTTTGCATCAATGACTCTCTGATCCATCATCAGGATGATAGATAGCTCATGGAGTAGAAAATTATATAGTTATGCTCATGGAGTAGGTTACTTGCAACAATATAACAGTATAATTTTCTACTCCATACTCCATGAGCTATCTATCAACCTGATGATGGATCACATATCAACCTGATGCTGGATCACAGATCCGATATGTTGATGCAAAAAAACACACACAATCTAAATTAGAAGTAGCAGCAAGAACCATGATGGATTGTGAAAAACTAATAGCTTTGTGAGATTTTTTTTAATATATATCTCTATAGATTGTTTTTTATTAAGAAAGCAGCAATTAACAAGGGTGCTGACCTTTAATACAACAGCCCAAAGGCAGTAAGAGATACAACAAAATAGAGGAGCAAGCCCCGAAAAATAAAAACACTCAAGGACGTGGAGAGACACCCGAGCTTTGGCAAGGAGGGGTTTGGGGGAGGGGAGAGGACTTCCCCTTCTGCCTGCGACAAATCATAGTCTAGGCGATACTGTCATTAGGACCATCAAAAGAAGAATCAAGCAGGGAGGCCACAACAGCAACTGCAAAAAGATCGAGAGCAACATCATCAGCAGTAAAAGACACCACCTCATCACATCTCTATAGACTGTTGCTAATCTGCAATTAATATATTAAGGGATTGTACTAAGCATGCAAAGCTCTGTTAAAACTCTCTTTCGTATTACCTCTTACCAAGTATTACTGTTTGGTTTTTTGGAGTAGTTTCAATTAAGGCAGGCCATACGTATGGAGAAAAGACTATTTATGTTATGAAGTAGCTTCAGTTCATTTCCTGGGTGGACTAGAGAACAAACTTTGCCCTTAACATGGCTTTTCTAATTACTCTGGCTACCTCTAGATTTACCCAGAATTTTTTTGGTTTAATTGTTAAGATTCAAAAGGTTCATTCTTATGTTTCCATGATCATGACATGTTTCATTGATTGGTACAATTATTACATAACTATCATGCATTGTCAGCTAATCCATTGGTCCCCCTGCTCTCCAAGGGTGGTGAACAAAAGCCAGTTTGATAAGATCTTTCCATGGACACTTTGATAAGACCACTAGAACTTCGATATTAAGTGACAAGCAAGGACACATTCCACTGAAAACTGTGAAGACCAGAGATACCTTAAAATCACTCTATGAATCATCTTTACGTAAATTTCAGCACTTTCCCAGATATATATATTACTCTTGCAGCAAGATAGCTTGGTTGTTGCAGAGACCATATTACATACATGACATGGCAACTAGTGATATACACTCAGTCTGTCGGAATGCCTTACCATTTATTGTAAGGGAGGCACCATTAATCACCGCCATCTAAGGCCTAGTTATCTAAATCCTTCAATTCTCTATACCTAATGTTTTCAAGCTACAGACTTGAACTACTACATGCAATTATATATATAGGCTTTGGTGGGCAATTCAAGGTTGCCCATTTGGCCTACCGCCACCACCTCCCCATTTTGAATTCCCTCCTCTGTCATGCCTTGGGTTGGCCGAACCATCGTGATAGTCTACAGTAGTGTTCTCCAGTATCCTCCCATTCACACTGTCATAAAATCCAATATCATCATCATCCTTCAATTCTATATCTTCCTGCAACCACACAAAGACAGTCATATAATCTGTTCAGTCTTCAGCATAAGCTCTCCTTGCAATGCATGAGGAGATAAACACAAGGAAAGAAAGTTAAAAACCCACCTCAGTACTCATGCTTTCACTCCCCATGTTTCCTGTCCAAGCATGATTCTAATCAATTTAGAGCAAACAGCTGTGCAGTGCATTGAATATTTTAACACAGCAGAGCAATTTCTCTATGGATTAAACAAGGTTAAAAGCAGCACATTACATTACATACCTGATGAAAGGGGCCTGGCCAGAGCTATAACAAGCATGCAGGCAAATATCATCAACAAAAGATGACTATGGTGAGCCAATGCCATGTTTTGCTGATGCCAACAAGCTTTTCAGGCCCAAAATTCACAACACAGACAAAAACCTCCTTGATAATGAGGAGAACAAGAGTATGTTTTCTATGCATTCCAAGAAGCCAAGATGATGCCTATTATACTTATACTATCACCATGGGCCTTTCCAAGTAGCAAAGGACAAAACAAGATGTCTCACTCAAAAAATGAGAACCCCACTATGCTTAACTTTTGAAGTGTAAACCTTTGTTCCCACGACAATGAATCATCCCCCACTTTGTTATTGCTTACTAAGGTAAACCCACAATTTCTGTCTGGTCTTCCCCATACATCCAGTGTGACCTGTTGCTATTGAATATTTTGTAGTTTTTTGGGTAAGGTGATTTTCACTGATCAGTAGTTAGATTAGTAAGGTGATATGCACTGATGACTTCAAATTTTTTAATGACCTGCTGGTGAATTAATTTAAGAGACATTCTCTGAGATGTTTGATTTGCTAAGAGATTTGACCTTTTCACATATTGTTTGTCGGCAGAAGTCGGTAAGGCCCACATAGTTTCATTTTGGCCTCTATCATGGGATGGTTGACCCACAGGATTATGACTGACTTATGATTACGCCTTGACTGTAGCTTTATTTCTTTTATTGGAAAATTATTGCTTGGTTGAATCTAGCTATGTAAATTTCCTTTAAAAGAATGAATCCAATTAGTCTTTGTCCTCAAGTGAATCCAATGTTCTTTGTCCTCCAGCGAATCTCTATTGTCCACATAAGGAAGGGGAAATGATAGTTTGCAAGTTTGAAAATTTCACATTAAGACAAGGTAATAATTCTAGTCACCCACTTAAATGAATGGTCATAATTCATTTCATTGTATGGTTGAGATCTCACCGATGACACTAACATAATTGGGTCAACATTCTATTATAGTTTAATAAGCGTAAGAGAATAAAATCCCTTATACATAAATCTAGGCTAATTAAATATATGCAAATCATTTCAATTAGTATAATACAAATTATATGTGGATTGATCATCTTGTTGATTTAGATTAAATAGAATAGAATAAATTAAATATGTAGATTGATTTTGAAGAGGTTTAGGGGCTGATTTAATTAGCAAGTGTCTCTTGTGGTAGGTATGAGGTCATGATGTCTAGTCTTCCCTAGTTCATGTGGTATTGGATGACGTGTTGCGTCAACCCCACCGGTTACATTAAAAAGTTTACATGGCTGCGCATTGTAGTTTATAGGGAGGAGACGCTACTCAATTCCGCAATCTAGAAAAAAACTTTGATTTTGAAGAAAAAATGTTTATTTAGATGTTAGATATATTTTCAGTCAATGTTCTCATTTTTTTTTTTGTATTTTATCATTGTTGTGAGAATTTAGCATGTATTTTGTGTGGTTATATTTCTGATTATAAAGGTGATATGAGCAAGTGTAGAATTAATCTACATGTAGAAATGACCATGTAATTTGTGGGTATGATATGAGACTTCACAACCTTCTAAAATCTATTCACCTAAATCTTTGATATTCTTAATATTTGTAAGGACTAATAGTGTCTACAAACACTTGGGAATCTATTGGATTGTGATGGTCAAGGTCTCCTTTGTCAAACCCTTAGACAAGTTAGCTTATGGATTTAAATGAAGGTTCAAGGACTACATGCAACTAATAAATGCTTTGATAACCTTTCTTTGATGTTCTCATAAATGTTATATCAATAAATAACCTATGTGCTTCTTTTGTTAACTCTTAGATGATCACAGATAATTTATTTTCAATTAGAGTTAATCTTTAAATACGCTACCCCAAAAACCCTGCAAATCTTTTGCATGGTGTCTTTTCACAAGTAATAAAGGAAATGTGTACGTTTTTTATGAACGACTAAGTAGGCTCACATAATATTCTATAAAATTTAGTTATTTCTTTGAATGAAATTGTAGAACCTAGTTTTCTTATTTATTCTTAGTGATATAGTCTTTAGTGAAGTCTTCATTAAGGTTTCACATTGATATTTGAGTCATTGCATGCTTTGAATGAATTCATGACTTCGTTGCCCTACTAGAAATTTAATCAATTTATTATGAACTCCATGTTTCATAAACCAACATATTTAAAACAATTCAATCACAATTACTTTCTTTCTATTGTGTTGTTTAAGTTTTTCTAGCTTTTAGGTTTAAGTGTACAACAATAGTGGTTGTTATATCAATTTCATAAAAAAATATGCTTGGTATAGTGTCAAAAATTGCACATTCCTACAATTTCACACTACAAAAAACCTTCCTTTAGCTTAAGAAAGTATATTTTATAATTATGCTACAATTTTGTTAAATATTGATTTTCTAGCGAGTTTGTAATGTCTTGTAGTTTTTTAGTCCAATTTTCCTAGACATGGACACTAAGATTGGATGTTTACATGACACGTTAGCATCCAATGAAAATGTATGATTCAATAGACCGTTGGAGCATCATGGTTCCTGAAATCTGCCAGGGTAATGCCCCTATCATCTAGGTCAGTCTTGCAATTGAACGCAAAACTTCTACCTTGGGCTAAAAGGATTCCATTTAAAAAAATAGAAAAAAACAATCTTTAATAGAAGCACTCTCACTCTTATTCTAGAAATCTCACACACTACTCTTTTACAACACAAAGCTTTGTACATAAAAATATTGTGCACTACAACTATCTTGAGGTCTTGCATGCACCTCATCCATTGTGCTTGAGTGCATAGAAACCTTTTGGCATTCACAGGATCACTCTTGGTAAGATTGTGGTAGTATCCAAGGAGAATATTCCTACTGTGTTGGTTGTATCTCCTTCATTATGGAGACTGTTGGATTATTGTCATTGATGTCGAAGGGTAAAATCAACGGAGCAATGGTTGGAGAAGTTGTGCCAAATTAATGACACTAAAATGATCAATTTGTGTTTGACACTACAGTCAATTTGTTATCAAGCAAGAAGGAATTAAATTGCTGATTTTAAAGTTGTAAAATCATTATTTATTGTTATGGCAGATCTCCTTTTTGTGCTGACCTATTTATGGGAACAAAAACAAATGCATTCAACATTATGCTAACGAGGGATGAACCCTTGAAGAGGTGCATCCCAAGTAAGGTGGCATTTAATTTAAATTCAAAAAATATATCTTGGCTGACCTCCTTGAGGCTAGCACCCACTTTGGGCAAAGAAAAATAAAATAATGAAAATTAAATGCTAGCTATTTTTAGTTGACATGTTTAAGGGTTCACACCTCTTTGTTGAAACTATGTTTGAGGAGGTATAAATAGAAGATGTTTGAGGGGTCTAATTAGTAAGAAATCAATGGATATCTTTCCAATTTTTAGAGAAGACCTAGAGTAGATTAAAGAGTAGAGTTTGAGGACAAGTTATTGTAGATTTATGATGTAGGGAGACTCTTCATCTCAATTCAAACTAAAAACAAATAAAAAATGTCACAAAGTAAATAGATAAGAAGCATGCAAACTATCTATTGATTCTTGATTGCAATTATATTGCAAATATCATTACAAAGTATGAGCCTTATTGGCTTCATGTACAAAAATCAACAACCTACAAGGACGAACCACCATGAAATTCTTCAACTCTTCAAGTCCGAAATCCTCTCATTAACATGCTCCTCCATTCTCAAACCTGCAAAATCTTGAATGACAAACTTTTGTTTTTAATTTTGGAGAAAGGTGTAGTTATCCACACCCACACAAGCTACCATCACATAAGGTTTGGTAACCTCCCAAAATGCTACACCAAAAATATGAAAAGGCTGGAAACGTACCTAATTATCATTATGCCTTTTGTCATATCCACTACTCGAACTTGCTAAATCAAGAGTTATTTATGACATCTCACTTAATTCACTAGGACCTCGTAATAGAAAAAGCTAAATGACTTGCTCTTGGGCACCCATTTTACATGTCTAGCATTTAGGAAATAATATTGAAGTTATGACAAGTTGGAACTCCTATTTTCCACGACCACAAACGCATTTTTGAATATTTTGACTTGAAAAAGCCTCCAAATGAATTCAAATTACAATAAGGCTCCAACTTAAGAAAGTGACCAAAATATTTAATAAAATATTTGGTCTAATTCTTTCTAATTATCCGTCTACAACATTTGTTCAACTAGATTGAGGAAATTAAATTATAACACATTTTTGTTTGATGCAAGATACCACCTACACCATGGATGCTCTTACATCAGACACCTAAGGTAATTTGAAAATTTTCATGAGTGAAACTCATACAAAACTATAGATCTTGTGCTTATCTTAGATCCATCATTCTGCCTTATCCATTGGAATTTTCCTATTCATCATATTTTGCACTTTAACATCATTTCCCTCTATCACCCTTACTCTTTTTATACCCCTCATGAAATTTAGGTTGTCAAAATCTATCTCCCACCATTGTGCTTTATTAAAATTAGATAAATCAAATGAACTGATACCTTCTTTAATAAAATAATTGTCATGAATTACCTCTGTTGCTGAAACACCTTATTCTTCTTGTTCAATCTTGTCTTCAACATGATGCATCACTCCTTTCATGCCTTCAAAAAACCATATTTTTGTTGTCAACTCATTTTCTACATTTAAAACATTGTTAGAACAATAAACTTGAGATTCATCTTCCACACTTTGTAACAAACAATCAAGTTCTCTTATAAGGGAATCTTAATCTTCACTACTTTCAAATAGGGAATCATCGGAAAACTCCACTTTCACCTTCACATATTTTTCCTCACTTCCATCTTTCTCAAAATATTTTATGGCTGCAATATTTTTCTCCATTTCTACATTCTTAATCTCTCCATTTGAAGAATAGATAAAATTCTGATTTTACCTCATTACCTTTTGCTACAACTTTTATTCCACCTAAAATTAACTCATCCCATTCTCTTTCAACTACTTCAATACGCATTAGCAAATCATCTTTCTCAATTTCATCTTCTTTATCTAACATTTTTATATCATTAACTAATCAAATTCCAACATTGTTACATACCTTTTCTCCTTCCTCATTCAATGGCTTCAATTTTTGATAAACTTAATCCTTTGTCAAACAATATGTGTTAGCAAATCCATCATGCATTGCACTTCTATCAAATTGCCATGGTCTACCCAACAACATATGGCAAAAATCCATTTGCATAACATCACACAAAAAATTATCATAATAATTTCCAATCTTAAATCTTACCAAATATTGTTCATTTACCAAAGTCTTTTGGTCATCTTGCAACCATGCAATCTGGTAATGGTGTGCATGCCTCTTTCTCTCCAACTGAAACTTTTTAACCATCTCCTCAAAGACTAGATTCTTAGTATACCACCATCAATAATGACATTACACACCTTACCTTCACACTTATACCTTGTGCAGAACAATCTTTTCCTTTGATCTGGTTCTTTTCTCTAGTTCATCAAGGATCTTCTTGTAACAAGTACTTCTCCACTTTCTGCATTCACTGAATATGAAGACTTAGCATCTTCATCAACATGTGCAACTCGTGCATTAATTTTATGTTTCTTATTTTCTTCCCTTGATTTTGATAACATTTAAAATTTCTATGTCCTTATTCTCCACATTGGTAACATGTTCCTTGGAAGCTTCCTCTTCCTCTGAAATTTTGATCATAGGGATGGTATGCATTTTTTTATTTTAAATTTCTATTGCTGCTAGAGTTCTCATTTTGTTGTTTTTTCTCATTTGATCTTCATTTTGGTCTCCTTATGATCTAGCTATTTCCTTTTGTTTACTTTCAAATTTCTTGTTCAACTTCTCTTCGACTTTTAATGCAAATTGATATGCATCTCCAATGTTATAAATTTTGATTAAGCTCCACTCCTCTTGAATACTTGGTTTCATTCCATTAATATAATGTGCTATCTTTTCCTTAGTAGCTTCTGCATTTCTTGTTCCGATCAAAATCAATGAAATTTCTCAATGTATTCTTTCACAGTTTTTCCTACTTGTTTTAATCCTTGCATTTTGTTTAACAAATCAAGTTCATAATCAACTAGAATAAATTGTCTTTTGAAAATTTCAACCATCTTATCCCACTTTGTGATCTTTTCTTTTTTCTTTCAACCCCTATCTAATTGAACTTCTATTCATCAAATACTAGCACTACCTTTTAGCTTGGTTCTTGCAAACTTGACCACGTGAGGATCTTCAACTTCTTCAAATTCAAAATATTCTTCCATGTCATTTAACCAATCTATCAATTCTTGTTGTTGTAGACTTATAGAAAATGTTGAAACTTTGATCTTAGGCCTCTTTCCAATATTTGAAATTTCAATTAGCAATGGACCATTTGCTGCTGCTACTATTGTTGCTCTTGGTGGTGATTGTTCACTTCCACCTTGACAAGTTGTGTCAGAAGCTTTATCATCACTTGGATCAATTCCTCCACATAGTTCATCTTACAATGTTTACACTTTCCTTTGAAAGACTACAAAATCGTCCATAGGAACACCATCAAGAGGATTTCTACCTTCATCTCTACCCGTTGGGGCTATTTTGGAGGCATTTTCACAACTCACAATCGACAAGTCCAGGTGCAAATTGCTTGACATTTAATGCTTTTCTTGCACACTTAGTAACTCCTACTCTGATACCAATTAATGTAGGGAGACTCTCTCCCTCTCTCTCTCTCAACTAAAACTGAAAAAAAATCAATAATGTCACAAATTATATAGATAAGAAATATGCAAACTGTCTATTGATTCTTGATTGAAATTACACTACAAATTTGATTACAAAGTTCAAGCCTTATTGTCTTCACACAAAAATCAACAACATATGAATAAATTTAGTAACCTGCAAGTAAGAACCACCATGGATTTATTCAAGTCTTCAAGTCTAAAATCTACCAATAAACATGCTCCTCCATCCTCAAACTTGCAAAATCTTGAATTGCAAACTTTTGTCTTTGATTTTAGAGAAAGGTATAGTTATCCACACCCACACAAGTTACCATCACATGAGGTTTGGTAACCTCCCAAAATGCTATGCCAAAAACACGAAAAGGATGAAAGCACATATAAAAACCTGCAATAATTATTATTATGCCTTTTTTCATATCCACCTCCTTAAATTTGCTAAATCAAGAATCATTTATGACATCTCACTTAACATACTAGGACCCCAGAATAGAAAAAGATGAACCACTTGCTCTTGGGTACCCATTTTGCATGTCTAGCATCAAGGAAAGAATCTCGTGAGTTATGGAAAGTTGTAACTCCCATTTTCCACCTAGAAAGGCATTTTAAAATATTTTGACTTGAAAAATCCTCCAAAAATGAATTTAAATTATATTAAGGCTCGAACTTGAGAAAGTAACCAAAATGTTTAATAAAATGTTTGGGCTTATTAATTCTAATTATCCACCTAATTTTTTAATTCAACTAGACCAAGGAAATTAAAATAAAAAATATTTTTGTTTGATGTAGGATAGCCCCTACACCATGGATGCTATTGCATTGATTTATGAGCATCATTTATGCAAATCTTGTGAAGGGGTTTGTGAGCAATTTTACAAAGTACTTTTGAGTGAATTCTTGAAGATATTTAGTGCATGCCTAAGAGTTTTTTGAGCATACACAAAGACATATTTGGTGGAGAAGTTCATATAAATCATTATTTCATTGGAGGTTGGTGCCTCGCATTCAAAGAGATTGGAATCTGTTGCTAAGTTGGTGCTTAGTGGAGGGAATTGTGTCTCAAGTGGGTTGGTTCTTATTAATATTGCAAGGAGTTTCCAATATAAGAATTATTTTTCTGTGGTTTTCTCTCGCAATGGTTTCCACATAAATCATGTGCGCATCTTGTGTTCTAAATTGCTAGACCTTACTTGTGTACATGCTTTTGATTATTATTTGTGATTGATAAAGTTTAGAGAAAAAAAAGTTGGTCTTATATTGATTCAGTCCCCTCTTAGTATAAGTGTTGTGTTTCATGAGGGACTTGGTATTATTATTTAAATATTTCAGAGCATATTTCATTGTCTTTTCATTAGAAGTGTTGATTTACTATCTTTCATTTGATATATATTATCTTTTATCCATCTTGGTTGCCCATGGAGGTAGGAATACCAAAGTGAGGGTTTGACCAAGGCAAACCTCTTAACATAATCACCCCAACATTTCTCCTTGTTTTTATTGTGTGCAAATTTTCTAGAGTTCTTCACAGATTCAACATATTGGTGACCTCTACACTTCATCTTGTCCTTGGTAATTTCAATAAGTTGATATTCTATTATTCATTTATTATGTCATATTCCACACTACCATTATCTTGGGATCTATGGAAGTCTTAATTTTTTAGTGTTTTAGAGCTCTCATTTATGTAGCTATATGAGTCTACCATTCACCACATTGTAATCCACATATAGTGCTCATGTCCATGGTAAAACTCCGGTGCAAGTTACATAAAATTCATCTTCATTGGTAGTTTTTTTTTAAGTAGTTATCTTTTATTTTTGTAAACAAAAGCAAATTATTGTACTTTCTTTTCTTAATTAAAATTTTGTATAAAAAGAACACCATTCAAACTCTATTTATTTCAATGATAGTTATCCATATAAAAGATAAAACCAGCTTGTTAAATATTTAATTTATCTTAATTTAATAGGAGATTCAACTCTCAAAGATGCATTCTCCTTTTTAAGATTTCAATTTCCTATGCTACACTTGGTAAGTTTTTCTATTGTGCAAAATTGTGTAGCCTTGTATTTTCAAACCACAACATAGGTATATTTTGACACCAATATAAGAAACATTGTGTAGTGGGTATAGTTTATAGTAAGGTATTATTCAATATTTTTAATGTCATATAATTCAATACTTTAGGGAAAATCTCTTGGTATTATAGAACTAAAACTAAAGGAGGTATTACCCAACTCAATACTTTTCCCTAAGTTTCCCAACTTGAATATATGCTTTGTGGTATTCTTCAAATGTTTGAAACCCTTGGCACTTGGGGGAATTCCCATCCTTAGGGATTTATGAAGTACAATTCAACCCCATCAATTTGTCTTTGTTGTTGAGGATATTTGTAATTAGCCATTAGCGGTGAAGTGTGACCCAATGCATATTTTGAAACTTCTACAACTTGATTTCCATCTTTGGCTAGTGGATTTTTGGTTGGGTAAGTTCGATGTCGCATCAAATTACCCCAACGAATTGGTGTCATTTTTTGGTAATATTTTAAAAAAGTATTCAACTTGAAGAATCACGCTAATTAGTAACTATGGTGTAGCCAAGAAAACTAGTCTTTGGTTAATACTATTTTATAAACCTTTTTGAAATAAAGGTTAATTCATCTTAAGGAGTAACAAATATATAAAAGATGGAATTAAAAGTCATTTTAAAGAGTAAGATGACTTGAATGTAAAGAGACTGATGATCTAAAGGTCAACTTTTTTTAATATAATCTCTTGATATGAGAACACAACAAGATCAATGAAGATTTAATTTAATATTTGTATGCAATCTTTGCAAAATTTTCAAAGTACTAAAAAAGTAGTTATTTCACATAGAAGAGGTGCACCAAAATATTATGATGAATACACCTCAAATGAATTAGCTAAAACTAGGATAAGAAATAGTAGGATAACCCTTAGGCCTGGTTATGTTAGGCCTAAAGATGGGAAAAATGTTGATATAGAAAACATGGATGCATCTAGAATTCTACATGCAAAAAATATAGACAAGAATTTGACTCTATCTCCACATATAAGAAATCCAAGAGGAAATTGACTTAACATTTCTCCTATCTTATATGAAGAAATTGAACAAGAAGTAGAAAATATATTGCATAATGAAAATCTAGCTACCCAATTGGAAAATAAATTTAGGGAAAGGGAATTATATCAACATATAGATCTACTCGATGAACTTAGACAAAGGTACCTTGAAATAGAAGAAAACATTGAGTTGTAATGAACTCAACTTGCTTAATAAACCTTATAAGAGGCCTTAGAAATCAACCAAAACAAATATATTTCTCAACAATAGGATAAAGATCAAAATAATGCATAAAATTCTTCAAATTAGTAGACACACAGTATGTAACAAAATAAAAAATACCTTCAACTACAAAATATGGGATAAAACATGGGAGTTAACCCTAAAAGATAGGCTTAGATATTTTATCCTATGAGATCAACTTTAGGATTTGAAACACTTAGGCAACTCAAATTTTATGAAATTTCTAATTATCCTAATCTAATCCCAAAAGATATTACAGAAAAAGTGCCTAAATTCCAAGTTAAAAATGTTGTCTTAGATGAAGACCACTTGAGGCATTTCATTGATGTGATAAATCAATATGAAATAGAGGATGTATATGTCATGATGAAGATATTTGTGTATTCACTAGAAGGGAGTGCAAAATAATGGTACAAAATCCTTCTAGATAGTATCATAGACTTATGGGATGAGTTAATGTAAGTTGATATATTGTAGCATGGAGAAAGAGTGGATGCAAAAATTTCAATCCATGAGCTAACTAATATAAAGAAAGAGGTCAATGAGATTCACTAATTTCTACAATAATTTTTTGATAATAATGAGGAAAGTGGCCCCCTATTAGAGGCCAAATGAAATCATGGGCCTTGTATTATATTGTGGAGCATTTGATTCCAAGTTAGTTTATTTCTTACAAGACAAGAACCCTTAAACATTGAGGAAATCTTAAGCCATGGTTATCAATATAGAGAGTAATCTTGCAACATCTAGTAAATACAATAAAAGGGTTGATGTAAGACTTCAAAGGCCAACTATTACAACTTCTAATAATATGATCACTATTGAAGATAATTTGGATAAGTTAATAGGGGATCATATGAAGGATCTCTTGTATAAGGTTTCAAATAAAAAGAAAGAGATGATTTCTAATAGTGCTTTCATAGAGTACAATGAAGGTCAAATATTACATAATAGACCTTACAGTTATGACTAGTCTAAAAGACCTAAAATAAATAACAAGCAATAGGTCACAAGAAATATGAACCAAGGATACCAAGAGAGATACACCCTTGGTCCTTTGAGGAAGGATCACATAAATCTTCACAACATTCATATTGGTGTGACATATGGTAGTTGCCTCATGATTAATAAATGTGTTACTTCTATAAAAATTTTGGACAAGAAAGGATTCCGAGAGCAAGAAGATACACTTGAGTATTATGAAGATGCTAGTGTAGATTAACTAGATGTATTTGAGAGAGATGCATCATTTTAGTATGGTGATGAAAACCACTGCGTTCCATATGAGATATTGAATAAATATTTCAATTATCTCAAGGAACAAATGTGACAACATAAGAGAGTGAAACCACCCAATAAATATATCAAGAATCTCATTGAAGCTACTACTTTATAGGTCTAAAATGATTAGTAGCTAATAAATTAGAAATTAGGCTCCACAAGTAAAGCTTGAGGTGTTGTTCAAGATGTGTTAGCAACACACGTATAAAAAGGAAAATAAGAAAATAAAAATGTAGAGTGAAGTGTAAAGAGAACTATAGGGAAATCACCCAGAAGAAAGAAATTGTATATGCTAGATGCATCCTTGCAAAATAAATATGTCTCAAGAAGAAGAGAGTTAAATAAACAAAAAAAAGCTAAGGAAGTTGGAAATGTAGTCAACACAAAGTAAGTTTTTGCTACTAATTAGGTAATATTTCATCCTCAACACCTATACTATGACTATTCCATTATCCATCTCCTTACTGAAACACCATCTAATTGTCATGGCTCAATAATTCATTTAGATAAAAGTTCAAGTGCTAGTTAAGGAGTTGTTGAGGATCCTTGAATGTAGAGAGAGGCCAAATTTCTTTATATCACTACCCCTACCATTTTTTATTAGATAAGTCAACCTATAGTTACTCCCGAATATAAATCAAATTAATCCAATATGCAAGAGGCACCTAAGATCTAGTTGGACACCATTTCTACGAGTTAAAAATAGATGGTTGACCCATTTTACATATATTTGTTGATAAATAGTTGGTTGGTGCATAAATGTGTGTTAGATTTTGAAGCATCCAACAATATGATTCCATTAGAAGTCATGAGCCAACTAATCTTACAATTTTTAAGATCTCTTGAAAAATGTTTAGCCATGGATTCTCATGGAGTAAATTTGATTGGATTAGTTAATAATGTTGAAGTGTGACTTACTTGAGTATATTTTTCAATAGACATTATAATAGTTGATGGTCCAACTAAATGGGGTATGTTACTATCTAGAAAATGGGAAAACTCAATTGATGGTAGAATTTAGTTGGACTTGTCATGTGCTATTATACCATTGCATGAAAAAGAGCTCCGATTTTATAAAGAAAATAAGATTCTCCATATTGTGAATAATTCATATGAAGCATAGAATAAAATTTGTTACTTTGATATTGAATTTTATTATTTCAGTAGATACTATAATTACACACTTAAAAAATAGGTAACCTTGATTTATTTCCCCCACATCAATATATAGGAAATGATTATCTTTGGGACATGTATTTTTATGTGCATGTTCAAGAGAATGAAATTGTGAAGGAGTCGTAAAGGTGATACTTTATGAAAAAAAAACTAAGTGAACACATTTAGATTAAACTTTGAATGTACCAATAATATGGATGAATATGAAGCTTTGTTACTTAGATTGAATGTAGCTTCCAAAATGGGATCAAATACATCAAAGTATATGTGATGATTTAGAACCTGTAGTGTCTCAAGGTAGAGGCACAAATTTTGTAAAGGAAAAATATTGAGCATGTATAGGAATGTTGTGTTAGATGTTTGATTCTTTAACCATCAAATAGTAGAGAGATAATAATGTAATAGTTGACACCCTTATGATATTAGCTACAAAATATGATACTTCATTAGATTCCCCATATTACAAGTATGTTTTTAATATTATTACCAAGCCTAATATTCTTGACAAAATCTACAATTAGAAGGTCTTCAATGATGATTAACATATTATGCTCATTGGCATCCCATGGTGGAGGAAGATGAAGAAGGTAAGGAAAATAATTTTTTTGTAAGTGAAATTATATAGCTCAAAATAAATACTATTCCAAGAGGTTTTGTTACTTTAGAGATAATTTTGATAGTGTTGATTGTTATAAAACAAGTAGAAAGATAGTAAGTGATGAACATATGAACTTGAGAGCCAAATCATATCCTAGGATGATCTACATTTGTAAAATATTACAACTAGTATAGAAGAAAATACCGATTTTTGTGCATTGACTATATAGATTAGTCTTCAACTCTTTTATGATAGTTGCGGGCTCATGAACATTATTTGGTATCTTCCAAAATGAGCATGACAATGCTTCAATAAATGCCTCTTATCCTTTTCAAGATATTGGTTGTAACTTCATGGTTTTGCAATATCTTATCTTTGTATTCTTATAGGATGAAACACTAGCTAGACAACCTTAAGACATTATTTGGGTAATTCCCCTTTCCCCTTCTCAATCACGGTTGCACAAAGTAATCACTCTTCACTTGTAGCTTTTATTTAACTCAAAATTGGGATGGAATTATCCCACATAAGAATAGCTTCCTCTACATCGATGTTTTCACCTTCCACTGTCAACAATTGTTATAAGAAAATTAATTTATCACTAATAGAATGATACATTTTAATCACTCTTTAATTACATTTTAATCTACTAGTCTTGCAAGATGGTTAATATATGTTTTGAGCTCTTCGTTTCATATTTCTACATTCTTCGAAAGATGATATCCATTTCTTGTTCGAGAGACTTCTTCTCTTTGGCTCTACTTTGTGTACCAAGGTCAACCTCCTACATCTGATAATCCCATTTTTGCATCTCTTCCTTTGGATTATCTACCAGGGGAATGACTATTTGGGACCTTTGATGGCCTTTCTCATCCACCATTATGTATGATACCTTCCTTGATTTCTTATTCTTTCTCAAAGGTGTCTTACAAGTTTCTTCTAAGATTGAGAAATTTTCTTCTCCCATCTCTCTATGTTCTTTTACCTTCTCTAGATGGTATGGGTCATCCGTGTAGGGAGTCACCCTAACACAACACCAAGTGACTCATCCTATCCCCTAGAGGTTTTTTCTTATTCATTACTGTGTTCTTGGTGAATTTCTTCTTCTTGTTGATCTTTGGGAACATCCTCTTAATGGAGTTTTGTATGGATTTCATCTTCTTCTTGGTGAGATTTGGGAACCTTCTCTTCATAGATTTCTCTATAGACTTCCTCTTCTTCTTGGTTCCCTTTATGACCTTCTTCTTTTTTCTCTTGTTCTTGGTGATTGTCTTGAGGAAGGTCTCCCTCAACTTGTTGTTCTTCATCCTCAATACCCAAGTCCTTTTCTTAGTCAAGAGCCTCTTCTCATTATTTTTCTATCTCATCTCATATAACAACAACATGAGGTTGGTCTTGTTCAACTAAGGCTTTCTCTTGCTTGAATTGATTAGATGAGGAGACACTTGTGTCTTTAGATGGTGATGAAGGATTTTTTGGAGAAGGTGTTGCATGCTCATTTGGTGAAGAAAGGAGGAGACATCCTTTCCCTTTTTAGAGAGAACTTTTGTCCTTTATTTCTTCTTTTTATGGAGTGGCTCTTCTTCCTCTTCTTCCTCTTCCTTTGAAGATTCAAGGTGTAATGTCCTTCTAGCCTTTATTAACCTCATGTAGGTTTGAGGTTTTTGTAGTGGTTTCTTCCCTTTATCCTTTTCCTTATCATGTTCTAGGATGTTCCACCTCCTTTTCAATAGTGTCTATGGCTGTAAATGTTTTCTTTGTTGATGCAACATATTTTGAAGATTCTCTAACCTTAGAAACTCCCTTTATCTTTATTAGAATCCTCATGGTAGTGGAGCTTGCATGCCATGTAGATTTTGAAGTCCATGTTGAAGAGGATGGTTTCTTCTTCTTTGAAGTCCCTTCCTCTTTCTCAAGAGGTTGACTTGCACTTGAGGCACATCATGCATAGGGTATGGCTTCTCAATCCATTCCTTGGTTCACTAGATCACATTCTTTTCTCATTCATCTATATCAACAAATTCATCAGTAGAAGGATCCACATCAAATATGGGGATGCTGTAGATTCCCATTAAGTCATAAGAGGGGTGCAACCTCTTTTCATCATCTTTAAGACCATTAGCCATCATTGTTGAGAACTGGTGTCTCAAACTCATTGGTTTAAATCTCAGTCAGTTGGCATTTTGTTCCTACAGTGAGAAGTTCGGGGTGACCTTTGTTGAGTCTTGGTGACATTGAGAATAGAAGGCATGTTATACTCTGTTGGGTCAGTGTTAATGAGACATTTCTAAGTCTTGATGAAGAGATGGTTTTTGTAACATTTGAGTTTGACATAGCTCTTTAAGCAGTTCGCAAAAGCCATTCCTCTTACCGATTTTGTTGAGACAATTGATGGGTCTTGGCGAAGTCATGAATTTCAGTACGAGACTTGGTTTTGGGAAGACACTTCCAACTGCTAGCCAAAGTTATGGTTCTTGCCGATGAAGGTCATGTTGATGAGACTTTGTCGAAGTCTTGGTGACGAGCAGTCTCTTTTGGTGTGACCTTGGTGTTCGCTATGATATTTTAAGGAGAAATCAGAAGTTATTCTTCTTACCGATATCGGTGAGATAGTCAATGAGTATTAGTGACATTAGGGAGTTCGGTGTGACATTAGCTTTTGGTAAGGATTTTTTAGCTAGTAGCCAAAGTCACTTCTCTACGCGTTAAGCTAGGCATTGGTGCGAATTTCTTGTGGTCTTGGTGATGCAAGTTGTTTTTGGTATGACTTAAGATTTAGATAAGACATTTCAAGAAGGATGTCAAAGACATACTCTTGGCCAATAAGACCATGTCGATAAGACTGCGTTGAGTCTTGGCGACTAGTTAGGAGTTCAATGAGACATCTATGTTCGTTGAGACTTGTTAAGGAGGTTGTCGAGGTCATTATGTACTCTGACAAGATCAAGTCGCTAAGAGATGAGGATTTTCTGGGAGATAACAATTGATTTTGATGAGCTATTGGAGTTCGATAAGATGATTCTAAGGAGATCGCCGAAGGTGAGCCTCTTGCCGATAAGTCATGACATGAAGTGGGGTCCACGGTTGAGTTGTTCTTGATCTGCTGAGTTGTCTATTGATGATTGGTTCGAATGGGTATGTTGGCTGATAGCCTTTTGAGACTTAGTGGGACTATGAGTGACTCATATGAAGTTGGGAGCTGATGATAGGTCCAAGCTGGAATAGACTGTTTGATGTGGATTTATTTGTGTCTATTCGATAGTTTGAAAAGTACGACAGTTGAGCCATGGAATTAAAATGAACCATTTCTAAGTAGAGACATTAAAACTTTTGTTGAAATGGTTGTATAGGTTGGTCCGAGTTGGAAGTTGGTTGACAATGTGGGTCTATTGGATGCTGAATTGCAGAATGTTGTTCCCATTGCATGTGTGATTTGTGTGGATGTAATTCAATTTGGAATGTGTATGCTGCCTAAACAAAGAATGTGAATGTACACTTAAGAGAGAATAATTTGTAACTTGTATGTAATAGAAATTTTACTGTAATACAAGCGATTCTTCTTTGGTGGTGGGATTTTCACTTGTAAGGGTTTTCTTGCGTAAATTCTGTGTATTCTCTGTGCTTGTTGTATCTTTTGTTTACTCTATCATTCTATAAATGTGCATCTTAATGTCTGTAATTGAAATTGAAAGTCATATTTTCTCCTCTCCTCTTTGATTTTAATACCGTGGAAGGCATTTCCGCGTTGTTCTTTCTTTACAATCATTATGACTACAAATTTATTAGCTAGATCAAAGTTCATTATGTACAAATCCCTTACTCTTTCCTCATAGTCATCAACACAATAATCCCAATGGTCTTTCAATTTAGTTTTATGTTTGTAAAATGCCCCAATGATTGGGATGATCTTTCCAATTGGGTCAAATCTATCCCTAGTCACCAACACAGGTTTCAAGGAGTATATTTCCAACTCTAGTTCTACTGCCTTGGCATTCTTCATGTCTAAACAAGCATGTGCACCTATATTAGTTGGAAAGGTGAATCAACACTTATGCTTGATTATAATGAGTTTATGAGATTCATCAAATTGTTTACACAATTCTAGAATAATTAGTTCGTCACAAGGGTACCTTGGCAGCTTATAAGGTGCCTTGTTGTAGTATTCCACCCTTATATATGTGGATGTTTTAAAGTGAATGTAGTAGTTACCAAACCTTTGTATCTCTATTGCTGTTTCTACTGAAAGCCTTTTAGAAAAATAATTTTCCATTGCTCTGATGATGGTAAAGGTAAAAACATCATTTATCACCCTATAGTCTTTCTTTCTCCTTTCAAATGTTAATTGAGTAACTGAAGACTCTAATTTTTGGGTTTGTTAGTGAACCATTCCTGATCAAGCATGGGAATGTGGCTTGTGTAGCCAAAAGATAGACCAAAGATGATGTCATGTAAAATTTTGGGTTGTTCTGAACCCTCATTAGTTGTTCATGGAGGCAATCACTTATGATGCTCCCCTAATCTACGTGCTCTTTCCTAGCAACAATTGTCTTCACAAATGATATCATCCATGGATGAAAATCCTTAGCATATAGTAACCCTACCGCTCTGCTCAACAAAGTAACTTGATCTTTGGCATCTTCATGTAGCATGCTTTTGTGAATCACTTGTTCCAACTTGGTCAACACCTTCCTAGGCTTATGCAATAGGTTGTTATCGATATATTTAATTAGTTCTTCACACTTCTCATAGTATAGTTCTCTAGTAGTCAAACTCATGTCAGCATATTCATAATTCAAAGGGATCCCAAATACTTTCAAATGAATTCTATGTGATATCTAACACAACTTCCTCCAAAGGTCTATAGATTTTCCTTTCATCTGCATTGTAGTTATTTGCACATGCCATCAACAAGTCTGGAGATTGAAGAGCTGCTGGGAAAGTAGTTGCATGCACCAATCTTGATTTAACCAAGGATGTAGCCCATAGAGTCATATTATTGTGGTCCCTTATCCTTTTCAAAAAATCATCTAGGTCAACACATGACCTAGGTCTATGTCAGTGATTTGTATGCTAGCAGGTATGTTTTGGAGGGTGGGAAACAACCTTTGAATTGGTACTTCATTGGAATTCCCTTGACCACCTTCTCTTCTGACATAATCTCTTTTGCAAGAAAATAAGTTAATTTTAATAAATTTCATCTTTAGAAAACCAAATTTCATTAATATAATCAACACAATTCATTAGCCTCAAAAAAATGCATAAGAATTATCAAGTAATGAATTCCTATACTGAAGAAATGCATTAAAATAGTTTAGGTTGGAATCAAGGATCGAGCCTCCAGTGTTTAGTTGTGGACTCTGGGAATTATGTGGATAGCTAATCCCCGAACCTCAAGGCTTGAATAAGTCAAGGACTAGAATTTCTTATGTCACTTTTACTATGTATTGGTTAATAGATTTCTCCAAAAATAAAGAAAAATCTCTAACAAACAATTGGGTAAACTATCAATTAGTTCCCCTTTGAATTTTGAATAAAGCTGCAACTCCCTTTATTAGATCAAATATTTTAGTTTTTATGAAGCTTTCAATTGGGGTATACTTTTAACCATAAAGTAGGAAAGGTATTTAACATTCACACATCACTATGTAACACATGTGGAAGATAAAACTGAAATAGGAGAACACATTTGAGAAACTAACTTTGAGGTTCATAGACCATTAAATTTTCTGACAAGTGAATCACCATCAGCACCAACACATAGATTCAAATTTCAATGCAGATATAGAAAGTTTTCAAATACAAACTTTTCTAAGATCGCAAATAATGAAATTTACTCATATGAACATTGAAATTCTCAAAGTAAATGAGATTCAAATGCTTAAGCTCACAGACTTAAAGAAAATTACAAGCATACTTTCAATTTTTATGCAAATAGACAATGAAATTTCTTAAGAACACAAAAAATTTGTATTGATCTTCAAGTTTGGTCAATTCTCACTCTTACACTATAATGCAACGAGGATCAAAATTTTAGAGCCTTCAATAGTCCATCTGACATATATTTATAATGTCCAATTATGTAACTACCCAAAGTTTTTGGAATTGATTCTTTTAAATAATCATTTACATAAAGTTTTAATACGTTTGAGAAAATAAAATATTAAACTTTGTAATTAGAATGTGAAGCATTAAGGCTTAAGGGGTACTTGTGATTGGTTTGTGCTGACACCATTCTATTGACTATGTTGTTGAGCTTCTACTCAAGTTTTATAATTCTTAAGTGCTTATAACACCATCAAAATTCCTTCTTGGTTTGGAATGGGAACATTCTACGTACTTAATCTCCACAAGGCCCTATTGGACCAAACAAATTCATTTCTAGAATGAAAAGTATTCGCATGTTTTGTATGGCAACTCAATGCTAAATCAAAAGGTGCTAATCTTCTCAGGTTTACCTCATTGAAAGATTTCAGATTCGAGAGAGTATTAATTGTATTCTACAACTCAACTTTAAGTTTGTCTATAGTAGCATATCTAGAATTGTCTTTCTTCTTAATCTGACATATGATATCTATGAATTCTTGAGTAATATCATTCAACATTCGATTGTACTCCTTGAGTAATTTACTTTTCTCCTTGATATTCTTCTTGAGAATGGTGTCCTTCCATTTGATACTCTCCTTCCAAGTTATGCACTAAGTATCTTGGGCATTTGAAACAATATTTTCAGTCATAGTTTTGTCCATGCCCATCTCTATGATCTCCTTAAGCTCTTATCCTATCTACAACCATGTGGTTTCATCTTGTTTGGTAGTTTCAATTTTAGTGTTGACAACATTGAATGCCATGATCAGGTCACCATATACTTTCCCCATATTATTGATGAATGTAATTCCTTTAGTTTTTTTAATCTTTTTGATCCATTCCTATGTAATTATACCAAAAATAATATTAGTTTTTACCTTACTTACCATCTCTTTGCTTGCATTTGAGCTTGGATCAAAAGCAATTATTAATGAACTAGTCAGTTGAGTGGATGGATCCACTAGTGATTTCAAGCAATCAGTGATAAATTTTACTACTACCTTTAGCTCCTCTTTTTCATATTTGTCCTTTTCAATTCTCTTCATCAACTTGGTGGTTTTCACCTATAAATTATACACATCACCATCCCTACTCGGGGGTCCTAGATCTATCCTAGTCATGTTGAAATTAGCAGCAATGACTTGGCCAGGGTCCTTTTAAGTTGAGTGGCATGCAATTTTACAAACAAATATTCAGTATTTTCATCATCCATTAGTCTAGAAGTAGAATTTAACTTCTTGGTTTTGGGAGAAGTTTGTAACAGTTGTTTAACAACATCATATGCTAACATCTTGACAAGTTCCACTTTTCTCATTTTTGACAATGTGTTTTCAAGTCATTATGGGGAAGAAATAGTTCCTAAGGAATTCTTTGAAGAATCAAGGGTGAAATGGATAGTTCTCTTACATGGAGGGGTCTTTGCAACATTTTGTAGGTCAAAAGGAAATGAAGTAATGACCTTACCATCCTAAGGAGTCATTTCCTTATCTGTCTTCATTGATTCTACTTCCTACACTTCCTCCCTTGTATCCACTTTCTCTTTTTCTACATCTCCCTCCTTCTCTTTCCCTTTAGTTGTGTCTTCTTTTTCTTCATTCATTTCCCCAGTATCCATTGGAGGGTCATCTCCACAAGTTTTCTTTGCTAGTCTCTTTTTCTCAGGTAGTTTATCTCCACCTCCATTTCCACCCAAATTAATTATTTGCTTAGATGGAGAAGGCATAGTTGAAGAAGATTTAGCTACAAGGTTGGGATTGGTCTATCCTCTTTTATTTTTACCTTTCCTAGGTGTAACCTTGGATACTTTAGAATTATTCTTGGCTAACTAAATTTGTGTTCTCTTAAGGACTACATCAATGATTGTTTGAAGATCCTTATGTTCTTGTAAACTCCAATCAATGGTAACCAAAGGCTGCATTTGGATGTTGGATGTATAAATAGGATCAACTAAGTCAGATCCATCATCCTATATGCCTTCAAAATCCCACTCTAACCTATACTCAATAATTTGTTTCAAACTCAACCTCATCCAACTCTTCTTTCTAACTTTGTAATCATCAAAGCAATTTTCCTACTAATCCTCCAAACTTGGTACATGATGAAATGTGGGGCCTAGTTGTAGATTATTTTTGACAAAATTATTACTATTAAAAGGAAATTTATAATGATCATATGTAGATATAGTATACTTAACCAAAATCCTTTCAATTTTCAAGGCATCAGATTAGGTCTTACAAATATATAGACTGAGCTGAATAGGAAACTAGATTCTGGATTTCTTCCTATCTGCACATCTTTTATTAACTTCACAAAATTGATTACAAATTTCTGTTAGGATAAAAAAAATTTATACATTTTTGGGCAATTTATGTGGGAGGTCTTCAAAACCTCCTATCCTCATGTACATAAAATGTTGGAACTGCAAGAAATGACTTCCATATTGATTGGCAATTTGGATAGCTTATGGTGAAATTATTTGCCCTAGATCTCCATGGAATAACCTCACCAACCTCATTGTAAATGCATCATTCACCCTCCTAAACTAGGAATAACTCTTCTCCAATAGCAGGCAAGGGTAATAGTTATAAATTTTGTAAGAATTGACTAGCAACCCAAGATCTAGAGGCCAATTGAATAACACAAAAGAAAGAGAGAATAAGATAGACAAGAACAAATTGTATTCTCATCAAGATGCAAAAATCGATCAATGATACAATGTACATGAGTCTGCTTATGAAGGCAAGGCCATTGGGAAATGAGAGCACACAATCATGAGATGTGGCCCAATCAAATACAAGGGTAAGTAAGGATAGGTAGGAGAAATAATATATAATTCCACTAAAGGTGGATCATCCACCGAAGGTGGAATTATCATTCCACTATAAGTGGATATGAAAATGTGATAACAAGATAACATCACCAAAGGTGGAATTTCCCCTACAATTATATTCCCCAGATATGCAGTTCCCTAAGTGTCTCATATGCAAATTACTATGAAATACATTATCCTAAGTCAACTTAAGTAAAGTGTAATTACATGAGACATAAAATACACCAACACCCCCCCTTAAGTGCAACTTAGGAGAATGTAGACTCAAGATAACAATGCAAGATGAGTCCCAACTACTAGGACATGATAGGTACCCATGTACAAATGCAATGCAATCTCTCACAAATGGAGAAATCAAGAAAACCTAGTGGGAAAAAACTCCCCCTGTAATGCCTGCCAAAATACCCTAGAGAAAATTAAGTTATCTAACTCACTAATGAGGACAATAATTTATTTTTTATTTTTTATCTTAGAATTATCTAATGCAACATTCAAACATCCTCTAAGAAATGCAATCAACCTTCAGTAATACATAAGACTAAGTGAGCATCATATAAACAACTTTTCACTTAATCAAAACACAAGCAGAATAGCACGACAATAATTACAACTACCTCCCTAGGATATCTTAACATCATTACTTACTCAGCTATCCAAAACCATGACATCCTATTCAACAACCATTATTCATTTACACTTATCCATTAAACCATGCACAATTGCAATTCAAGCACTTCTATCCATTCTACAGTTACTATTGATCCATTGAATCAATGAACATGCACTTATGCGTCTCTTCCTATTCTATTTTTACTTGGCATGATAGGCAACTACAATTTCATTGATGCAACCTATTCCAACAATGTTCTACTACTCAAGGATATGCACACATGATAATCACTTTCTTTATATGAATAATGTACACTTTCTTAGACGATATGCAAACAATCAAATTCATTAAACCACATGACAAGAATTGCAAGATTAAACCATTGACTAAGCTCATTCTTAACTCTAATTATAAATGTTCCTAAACCCTTAACCGAACATAAACCACATGAGCATTTTGCAACTAACATTATTAATTAATCCTTAGTGTATAATTATGAAATTCTTCTTTTACTCTTTATCATGCATCTAAACCACATATTAGCTTTTATTCCTAATATGACCATTTCCTTAACATGTATACTAAATGCATATTGAAAGGACTAAATGCCATTCTTATTCTTTTCTTAGATATGCACGCTACCCTAACTTTCTATGCAATATTATCATTAATCTAGTATGACATGATTTCAACCATGAACCTTTCATTAAGACAAATTCATTAATTAGGATTCTTGACCAAGCATATTACACAAGCTCCTCTAGAGAGCACGACAAACACATAAAAATGAATACCTAACAATGAATCCAAATACACCCTTACCATTAATTAAGAAATACTTGAATACTACAAGAGGTACCTATATCTTATTTCACTACTATAATAGAAATCCATCCCTTAAGATTTAAGATAATCCATTCATCTTACTATCTGCCTATTTATTATTGTGATTTAGTATCAACCCTTACCAAGACTATCAATACTTTTATTGAAGCCATTCATACAATGTGTGCATTATATATCTAACTCAATGACTACTTCATTACGTCACAATCATTTCCACCATCATAACATATAAGATCTCATCATACTACCAATCCCAATACTCAACCATGAAATGGAAACGATATAATCTTACTTCAATTATCATCTTAATTACCAATTTAGATTTCATATCCAATCCTATCTTAGGTACGAACATACATTATATTTTCACAATAATTATTCTAGTTCATTACTCCTCTTACGAAACCATACAAGGTAAATCATAACAAGATCACCACATAAGCATTCTCATTGAACATAAACATATATATATTCGTATAGTATTCAATTCCATCTTTCACATCATAAACCTTTTCCTTTAAACACATAATACCATGGAATTACATAAACTTTACAACATGAGCATTATTAATCTAATTCGTATTCACAACAACAATCATTATAAGATAGTCTCATCACATAACCCATGATAACACTTATATTCCTACATCAGTTCTCTAAGGCATTAACTAGCATATATCTACATTTACAATCAGATGAATATTACAAATTGAGTAACTCAACTCCTTACAAGTTCCATTTACATACATAACAAGTTTCAAACTACTTTCATTACAAGTATTTACATCTCATAACCATAAGGTACAATTACATAAATCTACAATATGATACATGCAAGTGCTGCAATACATCCATATGAGAAGAAGTCCACATCCATGCATGAAGAACACCAACAAGAAGATATCCCAATGGCAAAAAGCACCAACCTCCCGACCAATGTGGAACCTACAAGGAACCACCCCCGTGCTAGGAGATGACACACGGTCCCAACACACACTCTAGACCTAGGTTGACATTTATCTACTAAGGGAACTCTTACTCAAGAACATCACAACACTATCTCAAATAACCATCACAAAACAATCACAAATAGAACTTCCAGAGGCATAACAATGCACAAGAATAAATGAAACAAACAAAGGACACATGTAGGAGTAGAGTGTCAACACATGCTATCCTCCAATACCAATAGACAAAACAACCCTTCGAGGCAAAACATCACTCGATAGACATGTGGAGCCATCTCCCTATGAGAGAAACCAGGGAGATTGACTTACCATTGTAGTGGTCTTCTCAAGCCCATCCTAAAACATCCTCCCTAGGACCGAGTCTCGATATCCAACGAATTAATTATCTGGTTTAAATGAGTCCTAATTACCCAACCCAAATAATTCATTATTAATGTTATCACTTGTTTAAACAAAAAAAACTCCCATGTGCCCTGGCAGTCTAGATAGAAGGCTTATCAACTTGATTGCCTATCTCTCGTGACTCCGATCATCACATGAAAGCCCACTCCCCCTACATGCTCCCAAAACAAAACCAAGGAAAAGAGACTCCAATTCAAAGTTTCAAGAAGAGATCCATAACACCATCATGCAACCAAGCAATACATAAACATACAAGGAAAAACCATAGCTAATGAGAAAAAGAGCCTTAATCCAAAACAATGTAACATGAGCCTCGATGTAAAAATCCATAGAATGTCAAATCTCAAGTAAGCATTAGGAGTAAAATATATCAATCTTGTTGTCTCAACAACAATGCAATCTTCTCATTCACAATGTCTCAATATAAAGAGAACTCAATTCTTCAACAATAAACAAAACAAGAATGCCAAGCATAGATAACGTAAAACCACATCAGGTGGGTAAATAACAGTCACTGAAAAATGTCCACAAACTCCACAAAATTCCTCTAGAATAAGATCAAACCCAAAAATCCAAATCTGTTTGGGAAAAATAGAGAAATCACTTAAGACAGGCAGGGTTCGTGCCTTTAAGATGCAGGACAACGCCTCTGTAACTTGAAACCACACACATATAATATTGGGAAACACACTTATCTTACTGGACCACGCATTTGACTGACAAGGTAACACATTTACCATAGGTTTCACGCATAATTCAGTTAACGCATTTGTCATAAAAGTTCATGCATATGTTAACAGGGTTAATGCATTTTCTAGTTTCACGCATGCGCACAGGAAAAATGGAAAACTTGCAGCAAAAATTTAAAATCAAACTCAGATCAAAAGACCATGAAAATCATATGGAAGAGGTAGCCTAGACCCGACAAGCAAGAAGGAACAAACAGATTAAAGTTTAATAAATCACAAAGAGAGAAATCTCAAGACTTATCCCACAACTATGAGACCTAGAACTCACACACAGAGACCCCATTTGAGTCTAAATCGCACAGGTAACGCTACCAACAACAAATAAAATCAATACCACACCAAACAAACACCATATGCACAACCTAGACACAAACACATAGAACTCACAACTGCAAACCGTGAATCCAGACTTCTCAATGCCGTGAACAGCAATATACAAAAGACTAAATATTTCTCCAAATAAACTATACAAACACCTGCAAAACAAAACATTTTCTACCCAGCTCCCAGAAGGCATTATCAGACATAGAGCAAACACACAGAGAAATTCAAAAGGCTGAAAATAAACAAAGGATAAGGAACCCAACCTGCACCCTGAGTGATGGATGAGAGTTGAGGAAGAGCTCCAAACCAAACCCAACCAACAAAACACCAACCACTGAGAGCAAGCTCTAGCCAAAAGTGGTAGAGAAAAACTTCCAGGAAGTAACCCGTGAACAAGATCGAAAATGAGAATAAAAAGCATACAAAAGCCCAAAAACCCTAGCCTCTACAACAACCAATCAAAATATTCCTTTTGGGAATATATTTTACCTACCTACTATGGGATATAATTTTATCCCCCATTTCAAATTCCTCCAATAAGAATAAGTGGTAGGTGGGATAAATATAAGATGCATTTTTAATATGTATTAATATATTAGTGGGGTATATTATTATTTTACCATAAAGTATTTATATATCCCAAATGCAAATAAAATTAACTATATTAAATAGGTGACTATAGGCTAAAATCATTTAAATTAAATAACCTAAAGGGAACATTAATAAATAAATTATTAAAGGCTCATAACTATTAAATAACTGAACACATATTAATGCTAAATACATAATTAAACTATAGACATAAGTAAACCACAAATAAATAAAGGGGTAAATAAATCATAGATATCAATTAAATAATAAATACTAAATAAATCATAGTTTGATATTAAATTAAATAAAT
This sequence comes from Cryptomeria japonica, assembly GCF_030272615.1. Classification (NCBI taxonomy): domain Eukaryota; kingdom Viridiplantae; phylum Streptophyta; class Pinopsida; order Cupressales; family Cupressaceae; genus Cryptomeria; species Cryptomeria japonica. Next base: position 15,788,382 of record NC_081413.1, on the reverse strand, counting down.
AAAAATTAAATACCCAATAATCAAATAGACAAAATGCTATAAATCAAATAATCAATCTAGACATTAATAATCACGCCATCATTGTCCAAGGGGTTGAGCTTAACTGGTTAAAACACTGGGTTCTCATTGTAGAGACCCAAGTTCAATTCCCAATAGGGACATCTAAAGTGGAATTCTAAGTTGTGACTCTTGGCCTTCCATAGCTGGGGAAGGTCTTGGGGTCAATCTAATCAAACATAATAATAATAATAGTAACTCAAATATATGTAATGGGGATGGGGCCCCCTACTGTGTCCCCACTAGTTCATAGCTCCATTCAAAAGTTATTTAGGCTTCGGCCAATTACCTATAAAATAAAAAATAAAAAAAATCACGCCATCACATAATCAAATAAATCATCAAATACTAACATACTCACAAAATTGATTGACCAACATGGCGAACTACGCCGAGACACTGACAACAATTAGTGATGACTTAGACCTAGAGTAGGTGAAGGGAACTTGTGTCAACTCCGAAACCACATATACCATTGGGAATGAAGACATGCTCGCACTTGTGTAATCAAGAGAAGCTCGCACTTAGAAATCTAGGAGGAATAAGTGTGTAGTACCTGCAAGTGCTGCAAGCACAAAGAAATGATGCACACACACACATATGGTAGCCACGTGGTAGAATTTCACAACGACACATCCCACTCGCAATGAGTGATGTGATGTTGATTCTACCATGGAGGCAGTCAAACAGTAACAGACACATCAAGTAAGCATATCATCATATATGTAAACATGGGATAGGGTTAGTGTTAGGGTTCCCACAGATACTGAGAGGGGGGGGTGGTGAATCAGTATCTAACCGGTAATGTAATTTTCTTAATACAAAACATGTAGAACATAAAGTAACAGTATATCGGTATGCAAGAATTAATGTAATTAACAGAATCAAAAGCATCCACATGAAACGAGCACCATAACACAAGATGTTTAACGAGGAAACTCGGTGTGGGAAAAACCTCAGTGGGATTTGTGACCCACAATATTCACTTACTGGCCAATAAGAGAATATTACTTACAATAGGGGCCTGCACATGCAGGAAGGCCAACTGCCTAGAGCACACTGCTCAATAAGAAGTCACATTGACTTACAATGAGGATTATACAAATCCAATATTCTGTACTGCTTTACAATAGCATCTTCAATGCCAGATTCAGTACCGGTTCTTGCTCTATTCTTTACATATACCCTTGACCTATAATTCGCACATTAGGTCTGCCTAATAAATTTCTTAATGTTGCCTATTCATGTCTTGCAAATGTCTACAATGATCTCTTTTATATACAAGAGTCATTTTACAATTTGCCAAGTCATCTTTCAATAATAAACAAAATATTACATATCAAAAATCTTATCAGCCTTTGTGCCGGTATACATCTTTTCTTCTGTGCTGGTGCCGGTGTAGAGTGATCTTGTTGATGTCGGTAGAATGTCTTGCTTGAATAATGCTTTGCTGGTAGAATGTCTTGCCGGTGCCATAGGATTGCAAGTTTGTCTGTGTAATGCTTTGCCGGTATAATGTCTTGCCGGTGCCATAGGATTGCAAGGTTGCCATCAATGACAAAACCTTCAATCACACACAATGTCTCATTGGAGTGTCCATATGCCAACAATCTCCCCCTTTGGCATTGATGGCAACACTCATGAGAAATTTCAAAAAGATATCCAAAAATGTGTAGACCAAAAATGTGAGTGACTCCCCCTGAGCATATGATCCCTGTGTTTTTGAATTTTCTCATCCTACTACTCCCCCTTTGGCATCAATGACAAAGGTTAGTAGAGTTAGTAGTTATACCAGTCCATAACCTCAACCTTGTAGTTGGGTAGTTATTATCTGAAGAAGATCTCCCAAAATTAAGTTTATATCATCCATAAACTGCTTACTATCTTTTATTGCTGTCTCAGTTCTTTTTACTGTACCGGTGAGATATTGCAAATGCTCTGCTGGTTTTTTGCTTCCCTGTGTTAATGCCTCTGAAATTTCCTTCTGCAGAGGTGCTAAATAGTCCAATCTTGGACTTAGATTAGATCTCAAAAGTTTTGCCTTGTTTATTATTTTCTCTTTCTCCCTTTCCAATTTGAGCAATTCTTCCTCAAAATTTGCTATCTTCTCTTCAAAAACTGATAGTGAATCAGGCGAGTTGACAAAATTGTCTGCAAGTTTATTTATCTCATCTTGTGCCTTGCTTATTTTCTTGTCAATATCTATAGTCAAAAAAATTATTTTACATGTATCTTTATACAAGTTTTTGTACTCTTTTAACAAATTACACAGTTCCGGTAGAAGTGTGTCAAACTCTCTGTTACACTTCTTTATTCCTTCCTCAAAGAATTTCTGTTTCTCCTTTTCTACAATTTCCTTTACAGATTCTAACTTTATTTGCTCAAAATTTCTAGAAATATATTTATAGAGTGTATCCAACTGTCCTAAATAATCTTTATTGTCTATATTACAATTAGGAGCCATTGATTTCAAAAATGGGATTGAATCATCTATTGCTTTGTAAGCTTGTGAGCTATAATCAGTTATTTTCTTGATAGATTCAAGTAATACCTCAGTCACATTTGTTGACTTTGGTGGTGACCCAACAAACTGAGTACCGGTGGAAGTGACCATGCTTGTATTGACCTTTGGTAGGTCAGTTTGTGTCTGCATTTCCTTAAGCACTGGTTTTCCCGCTTCATTTCTTACCGGTGGCATATATTATGGAGCCTTTAGCTCTATCGGTTTCTCTGTTTGTGTTTTAGATTCCACCTTTTTCCCTGTATTTGCTACCGATTGTTCTGTATTTTCTATTACCAGAGGCTCTTTGGCTATATCTGATTTATTTGTTGTATCCTTATCTACCACTATGTTGATCTTCTGAGTATCAACATTCACAGTATATAGGACTTCAGGATTAGTATTGCCACCCTCTGTATCCATGCTCTCAACTGTCGGTGGATCTTCAGTAGTTGTTGATTTTACCAGTGGAGTATTTAAAGGAGGTGGAGGTAAGTTGTCTCTAACTTTGATACTTGGTGGTCCACCAACTTTACCTTTCCCTTTGTCTCTATCTTTTTGATAAACCTTAATAGGCTTGGGATTCTTATATTCTTCTTTTTTTTCTTTTTCAACCAAAAATATGTCCCAACCATTTTCTGTTTCCTCTGAAACCTCTGTAACTCTACCTACCACCAATGAAATTTGCCGATTTGCAGTGGAAAAAACTGTTCGGTTAGCCTGAGCTATCAGATCATCAATTTCTTTAGGTGAGTTTACCGGATATACAGCAAGTAATTTCTCAATTTTTATTTTCTTATCCAATTCTATCACTCCTTGCCTTCTGGCCTCAAGTCTTTTGTATAAGTCATCAGGAATTTCATTTAAGACTTGTAACAAAAACTTTTTAAACATGTCCATGTGTAATATTACACTCTCCTCAACTTTCCCTTTCTCATCATCCGATAGGGTGTCATAAATTTTCCCTATGTTCTTCAATTTACCTTCCTCTGTGATCTCATTTAAAAAAATTTCTAGAGGTGCCAAGTCAGTTGTGCTCTTTTTCTTTTTCTTTTTCTTAGGGGTCATCTTCTTTTTAGGTGTGACCTTTCTAACCGAAGATCTCACATCTTGTTGCTTCTGCCTTGTCCTTCTAGGTGAAGGAGTGGTTGTCGGTGAGGGGTCTCTTTTCCTAACAACTCTTTTGAAAGTTGCTGGCATATCTCCTTTTGAGGAAGTACCTACCGGTGATAGATGAGTTTCAAGTTGTTGGGCTGCCAACTCATCTTTAGTTATGTCAGTTTTCTTTAATACATCTTCCTTTATGGCTTTTGCTTGTCTGGATCCTTTTCTCACAAATGCCTCAACCTTTTTCACTCTTTTCTTTGACTGAATTTGGCTTTCTATGGTCTCAGCACTACCAAATACTTCTTCTTTAGGTTCATTGGGGACTTCCAGAAGTGCTTTGGCATAAGTTTCCACTATGTGGTCATCTGTTTCATAGCCCATTTCTGTTACCCAGATTGTCCTAGGGATGACTGCTTCCATCCATATTTCATCCTTTTTGATAACAAAGCATATGTCATCTTTGTATTTGTTGACAATTTCCTGTGATAGTCTGATTCTTTTGTTCATTCTGACCTTTAGTGCTTGAAAATACTCATTGATATTCTTTTCGTTGTTTTCACCCATGTTGTTGAGTAAGTCTGATAATTGTTTTCCTACTAGTATGTCATATCCAAAATCTTTGTTGCCTATACTGGGAACCTGTTTGGTTATATGTAGCATTAAGCATACAAGTAAATTTCCAAATCTAAAAGTTCCTTTCTTATCCTTCTTGATTTTGGCTAAGTTATCAATCAACTCATCTTTTAACCATTCACATACATCAATTTTCACATTTTCTTTTACCATATCATGAGCACTCTTAATGCATAAACTAGAAACTAAGTTAAGTCTGTTTGCATGAGTTGCTTTGTACCCTAAAATCATGCTAACAAATCTAACATTTATATCGGTCACATCATTAACCCTTAAAGACCTTCTGTCTGATGTTGCACCAGTTAAGTTCATTACTAGGTCATTGGAGACCTTCTTAGTCTTGTCGGGTCTATTACCAGTGGAAGGTAACCCTGTTACTTCTTTCATAGCTTCCTTTGTAATTTTGTGAACTGAATCAAGCCAAAAGAATGAACCATGTACCCTTCTTAAAACTATCCTAATCACTTCCTTGGGAAATTCAGGAATGCAGAGGATTTCAGTGAATCCTAGGGTTTCAACAACTTTACATTCAGGTTTTACATTTCCAGAATTGTCACATACAATAGTCTTATACATGTTTTTAATTTCTTCATCTCCTAATTCCTCTATGTTGCAATGAATATACATTCTAGGATCTTCTGCATAAACAACACCTTTTGGAATTTGGGAAAAAGCACCTATATTGTCATCTTTCTTAGCTACCTCAGGAACTAGCTGAAATACGGGCCTAGAGTGTTTTATAACCTCGACTACTCTAGGGTTTGCTATGAATTCAGGTGCAGAGGAGGATGCCATGATGATAAATACCTTTTTCTACCTTTGGATGGATTGATAGCTAAAATGCTTTGCCTTTTTGCTCAAAATGCCTTAGCTCTAGAGATTTCGCGCTCTTCAAATGTTTGAATGCTCGGTGAAGTGAAATGGAGCCAAAACCTTATTTTATAAAGTCTTTTCCGCTACCTACCACATTAATTGCTTGCCGGTAATGTATTAGCTTAACTTTATTTGCCGGTAATGAGTGATTTTCAACTTCTTTTCTCTAACGAGGGAGTAATGGCACATGTGTCATTAGATTGCCAAGCCCTCAAGATAACTTTCTTCAATTAGATGAAGAACTTCCTGCCGGTGAAGCATTGCTCTGTCTTGCCGGTGGAGCATCACATTGTCCTGCCGGTGGAGCATTTGTTGGTTCTACCGGTGGAGAAGTATTCCCAATATTTAGATCACCTTTTCTAATCCATTGCTTTGAGAATTCTTGCTTAACCTCTTCAACCTTTTCTTTACCTTTCAAGATAGTACTTTTATTGTCTACCGGTGTACCTTTACTTCTACAAAATTTAGCAATATGACCAATCTTGTTACATGCATAAAAAGTTACATTATTTTTCTGAATAGCTTTCCCATAACCTATGTCGGTTTGTGTTCTGCATTGATTTGATAAATGTCCAAATCTTCCACAAACATAACATCTTACATTCATTTTGCAGTTTTCAGAGTTATGACCAATTTTGTTGCATTTGGAGTATTGACCGGTGGGAGGATTGATATTCTGATAATTCCTAGATCTACATTCGTTTTCCCTATGACCATATTTATTACAGTTAAAGCATTTTCCATTGAATTTGTAAGTATTAGGAGGTCTTACCGGTTTGCTGTGATCCTGAGTATTTACAGTACCGAAGGTTTCTCCAACTTCAAATCCAATTCCAAAAGTGTCACCTTTGGGTTTTTAATTCCTCAATAAGGTACCAAGTTCTTCTGAGCTTTTCTTGAATTTTTCTTTGTGTTGATTTGCAGTTTCCAATTCCCTTTCCAAGATTTCTTTTTGTCTCATTAGTTCATTTGAGTCATTCTAAGTATGCATCAGATCTATCTTTAACATGTCATTTTCATAGCTAAGTCTTGTGTTCTCATTTGCTGCATCACTTAGTCTTCTGGTCAATTCTTCTTCATTCTTATTTCTGTCCTCAATCTCTTTGCAAAATCTCATAGTCATATCCTGCATTTCATTTTTTGTTGTCATGATCTCTTGTTTCAATTTGCTTATCATATCATTAAGTGATTCCTTTTCATCATTCTCATTTTGCAATTTTTCATAAAGTTCTCTTCTCTTATTTCTTGTAATAGTAAGATTTTCTTGAAGTGCCTGAATAATGTCCCGAGCTGCTTTTAAATCATCTTCTAATTTGATATTTTTCAACTTCTCTGTATCATAGTCAGTAAAAGCTCCTTCAAGTTGCTTCATCAGATTTTCCATCTTTACCGGTGTCAAGATCTTCCTCAAGCTGTTAGGCTTATGAAAATAGAGGACCAGGCTCTGATACCAATTGTTAGGGTTCCCATAGATACTGAGAGGGGGGGGGGGTGAATCAGTATCTGACCGGTAATGTAATTTTCTGAATACAAAACATGCAGAACATAAAGTAACAATATACCGATATGCAAGAATTAATGTAATTAACAGAATAAAAAGCATCCACATGAAAAGAGCACCATAACACAAGATGTTTAATGAGGAAACTCGATGTGGGAAAAACCTCGATGGTATTTGTGACCCACAATATTCACTTACTGGCCAATAAGAGAATATTACTTACAATAGGGGCCTGCACATGCAGGAAGGCCAACTGCCTAGAGCACACTGCTCAATAAGAAGTCACATTGACTTACAACGAGGATTATACAAATCCAATATTCTGTACTGCTTTAAAATAGCATCTTCAATGCCAGATTCAGTACGGGTTCTTGCTCTATTCTTTACATATACCCTTGACCTATAATTCACACATTAGGTTTGCTTAATAAATTTCTTAATGCTGCCTATTCATGTCTTGCAAATGTCTACAATGATCTCTTTTATATACAAGAGTCATTTTACAATTTGCGAAGTCGGCTTTCAATAATAAACAAAATATTACATATCAAAAATCCTATCGGCCTCTGTGCCAGTATACATCTTTTCTTCTGTGCTGGTGCTGGTGTAGAGTGATCTTGCTGATGCCGGTAGAATGTCTTGCTTGAATAATGCTTTGCCGGTAGAATGTCTTGCCAGTGCCATAGGATTGCAAGGTTGCATGTGTAATGCTTTGCCGATATAATGTCTTGCCGGTGCCATAGGATTGTAAGGTTGCCATCAATGACAAAACCTTCAATCACACACAATGTCTCATTGGAGTGTCCATATGCCAACAATTAGTACGTCTATAATCTCCTCAAGTGCATAATCAACATAAAACTATCCATAATATCATCTAGTGCATAATCAATCATAAACCATCAACATAATGAAGCATATAAAGCCACCAAACATGTGCATACATATAGAAGCCATCAAATCACATATATTGATCTTATCCCATAATAAATAATAAGAAATCCCATCATTACCATAATGATCCAAGATAAGACAATCTACCATAAGAATCATCATATAACGTATGTGTTAGAGTAAAGGTATTAGTTTACTTAATTAATCAAATCACATTGATTTAATAATTAAGTCACATTTTCTCTATTTAGGAAGCTAAACTTAGGAATATTAATAATTAATTTATTATTAATTATTAATTGCTTTTAGGGTTTTCCTTTTTAGGTTTGATTTCCTTTTATAAGGATTGATCCCTTTTGTAATTCAACCAATATGATTATTATTATTGTATATTCTTGCTCTGGGTTTTCAAAGCAATCTTTGTGTTTTGTGAATCTTTCATTGTTGTGATAGGTTATTTGCATACAAGTGTTCACTGGGTTTTGTGAGGTTGTATTTCACAACTTTAACAATATGTCTATGAGAAAATGTCTAACATCATAATATAGAATCTATGATAAGTGTAAAGTCATAAGAAGCCATTCAAGTATTATCATTATGTCTAAACAAGTCTACTGATGCATAGATCAAAAGATAAACTAAGGAGGGACACGACACCCCCCCAAAAGAGAGAACACACAAAAAAAATCTCAAAGAAGAAGGACAAAACCTTGAGAGAGGAAAAAGTCTCCCCATAAGAGTGAATGGAGAAGTCAATTGACCCCCCTTGTGAAATATCTCGCACCCACAAGAGAGCTTGCAACTGATGAAACTTACTCTCAGTGAAGGGTTTGGTGAAGATGTCTGCAACCTGCTCTGCTTAGAGGAAAATACTATAAATCAATGACATTCTCTTGTATTAGCTCCCAGAGTAGTGCATATAGATCTCGATGTGTTTGGTCCTCTAATGGTGAATGAGGTTCTTTGAGATTTGAATGGAACTCTAATTGTCACAATGAAGGACTATAGTTTGTGGAGTAGTGAAGCCAAACTTTGATAGAATATTCTGAAGCCAAATAGCCTTAGTAGCTACATTAACAACCCCTCCATACCCAGCCTCAGTAGAAGAAAAAGAAATAGCATGCCACTCCTTTCTTTTTCAATAAATGGGACCAAAACCAAGATGAAAGTTGTTACTTGGAGTGGACTTACGATTGTCAAGATCGCCAACCTAGTCAGAGTCTATGTAATGAACCAAGGTGAGTCATGTGCCTGCTGGATAGTAAATCCCAAAGTAGTGTGTACCCTGTATGTAGTGTAAGATGTGTTTGGTAGATTTCCAATGAAGCTCATGTGGTTCCTGCATAAAGTGTGAAACCATGCCAACTGTAAAGGAAATATCAGGGTGTGTGTGAGTCAAGTAGAGTGAGACTCCCAACAAGCTGACGATACAATCTGGCATCAACAAGTGGAGTGGAACACTTATCCTTAAGCTTGACTCCCGAAAGAAAGGGATCCAGTGCATGCTTACAATAAACCATGTGGAACAATGCTAGAAGATCAAGAGCATAATTGGATTGAGAAAGAGTAATCCTAGAAGAAGACTATGAGATGTCAATCTTGAGAAAGTAGTGCAAAAGGCCCAAGTCAGTCATAGAAAATCTCTCATACAAAGTAGATTTGACATTGCCAATGATGGATGAGGTACTCCCCGTAATGATCAAGTCATCAACATTGAGCATGAGTAGCAAATGAGTCATCTAATAAAAAAATGTAACATTTGGATTTGAATGACACCTGGTGAATCTTGCAAAGTGAAGAAAGGAATCCATCTTGGCATACCAAGCCCTAGGGGCTTGCTTGAAGCTATATATAGACTTCCTCAATCTACAAACCAAAGAAGAACCCTGAATGAAAGCCTGTGGTTGTTCCATGTAAATATCCTCTTCTAGATCCTCATGAAGAAACACAGTCTTCACATCCATCTTATGTACAACCCAACCATGAGCTACAAAAATAGAAAGTGTCAAGTGAATGGAGTTCATCTTAGCTACAGGTGAAAAGGTTTCAATATAATCAACACCAAGAACCTGTGAGAAACCTTTTGCAACGAGTTGAGCTTTGTACTTATCCACACTACCATTCTCTGCAAACTTATTATGATAGATCCACTTACATCAAACCCTATTTCTCCCCTTAGTGAAAGGAACTAATTCCCATGTGTTTTTCCTCATAAAGGAACTATACTATTCCTCCATTGTTGAATCCCACTCAGGAATGCCTGATGCTTCCTTAAAGGATTGTGGATCAAAAGCTGAAGCAATGTAATCATGTGGAATATCCCGATGTTTTAACCGAGTCCTTCAAGTATCTGAATGATCCCCAACAAGAAAACCTACTAACTCAAGTCTATCAATCCCAATGAGGTCTTGTAGGAGATGAAGGATGAGCTTCCTGAGCTTCAAGTGGACAAGACAAAGGTGTGTGCATGTGAGTCGAATTTGAGGTGGAATCATCATCTGAATCATGATCATCACTTACCATAATGGAGGAATAATGAGGAGGACAAGAGGTCAAGCTAGGAGAGATTTCCTCAAAGTGAACACTTCTCTCAATTAATACCTCATGTGTCTCTAGATCCATAAGTCTATATGCCTTAACACCCTTAGGATATCCAACAAATATGCAAGGTGTACTTTGAGGTTCCAATTCCTTGCACTTCTATGGAGGAATGCAAGCCCGTGTGGGACACCCGAAGACTTTGAAGTGTCTCACAATCAATTTATACCACACCAAGCCTCAAAAGGAGTCATACCCTTCAAATATTTGTGGGGAACCTGATTTTAAATGTGTGTGGCACAACTGATAGCTTCTGCCCAAAAAGTTGGACCAAGAGAATGAGCATGAATCATATAGCTATCCATCTCCTCAAGGGCTCTATTCTTCCTTTTTGAAACACCATTCTACTATGGAGTGTATGCAACTAATTGCTAAAGATAAATCCCCTCAAGAGTACAAAATTCCTCAAGTCTAGTGTTCACATATTCCCTTCCATTGTCTGTGTGGAGAATCTTGACTAGATTCCCTAATTGCTTCTCAACATGAACCTTGAAGGCTAGAAATTTGTCAAACACTTCACTCTTGTGAACAAGAAAGTAGACCCAAGTGAAGTGGGAGTAGTCATCAATGAAGGTGAGGACATAGCGGGCCTTGCTAAATGACAACACTGGAAATGGGCCTCCTACATCACTGTGAACCAATTGCAGAACTTCCAAAGATTTCTAAGAATTCCCTTTATCAAACTTCTCTTCAAGATGCTTGGCCATGGAACACCTTGAACATACACCATTTAAAAAGTTGATTTGAGGAACACCTGTGACCTTGTCCTTGGAGCTTAGTTGTTCAAGATAGAAATAATTGAGATGTCCAAATTGCTCCTGCTATAGCTCACTTTCTAAATTTGAATGAGTGAACAAGGCAATAGAAGGAGAATGAGGCTCAAAAATGGAGAATGAATAAATCCATGTGTTGTGATTGGCTTGTCCCACTACTACCAAGTCATCATTCTCAAGTTCTTTGACCACAACTAAATCAGGTGTGAACTCAACTTTCTTTCCATTTCCATAGTGGGTGATTTGATATATTGAAAGAAGGTTGGCGATCAGTTTAGGAACATAGAGAACATTCTCAAATGTTCCATCATTCATGTCAACCGAACCCTTCCCTTCAACTTCCACTTGTGTGTCATCACCAATGAAAATGTGAGGTACCTTAGATGGCTTCAATGAGGAAAAATGCTCCGTTTGTAGAGCTCATGTGGTGAGAGGCACACAAGTCAAGTATCCATTGCTGTGAAGAACTTGTTGTTTTCACAAATGCTTGCCCTTTTCCTTTTGATTGTGAGGAAGGGGAAGGAGATGAATCCTTCTTCTTGTAGGCATAGGGAAAATGGATGTTTTTCTTCTTAATGATGTCTGTCAACTCATCAATTTATTTTGAGTGGAAACGATGGTCATCATGACCAAATTTCTTGCAATATGAACAATTTGGCTTCTCTTTCTTAGGTAATTTTCCTTTCTTGAAAGAAGATGAAGTATTGCGTTCTTGTGGAGAGGATGATTGTGCTCTATCTTGTTGTGGCTTTGGCTTAGATTGCTTTTGGTTCTTGCCTTTTCCTTGATTCCTATGATTCCCTAATAAAGGGATCTCAAACAACTGTCGCCTCATCTCAAGTGATGATGAGGGTGAAACCCTCAAAGGACAACGAAAAAAAATAAAAATCAAAAGAAGCAGAGGACATCAAGACCATAAAGGGGCAGCCCTAAAACAACAAACACACAAAACAAAATGAAGAATAAATAAAGAAAAGGTGAAATCACCCACCTACGAACACCAAACTACTGACCTTGATTATCTATAGAGAGTATGTGTGTACTAGCCAGAGCAAGTAGGGAACATGATTGATTGTTATGAAACTCTTTAAGGCTTAGGATACTCTAAATTTGTATGCACAAGGATGAAAAATGAATTTTTCAACACCTCTATATGTAGGTGGATTTCCTGCTTCCATAAACCACCCACCACATTTAATGCACATGGAATTGGAGGTCACAAGTAAGTCCAACATAGGGAAACACTAGAGTTGGGGATCGGGCTTTTGGTATTCACTTGTCACCAAACAAAGAATGAACATTTGATGCTTGATCCCAGAAGGAAGACCAAGGTCTAGGATCAGAGTTGGGCCTATAAGGTTCACTTGCCAACAAGTGAATAGTTGAAGCCCAAAGCTCGATGCCGACAAACAAGAAAATGTGAAGTGAAAAAAGTAAATATTGGTGGTCAAGGATATACTATCTCAAAGATAAAAGGGAAAAATGAAGGCCCAAAGCCCAAACTTTGAGAAGACCAAAACAAGAAATAGGGGAGGGAAATGAAAGTAAACACTAAGGGGAGAAACCCTTAGGGTAACTAAAGAAAAGAAGAGGGGGTCTCCACTTTTCTAAGCAGCAAAGAGGGGCATGAGTACAAAGCACAACAATAACATCTTAGGGAAAACCCCCTTAGTTTAGTAGAGCTAGAAGTGAAGGAGGTCTTACCTACCTCAATAATTGGCCTTTAGTTGCTCAACCCATTTTAAGGTTTTGTTGTATTCTTCCTAGGTTTGACACCCCTAACACCTAGGAAAGTACCCAACCTTAAGGATTTGGGGTTTACAAATCAAATCACCAATAGATTGCATAATAAAAAAATAATATAAAAGTAGACCTTATTTCACCAATTGTGCGACATATACATCTAGATGATGGTTATACAACAATAATGTTGTATGGAATTTTATATAGCCTCTAAAGGGGCCCTCCTAGAAGATTATGTATATAATAGTTACCAAATCTTATTAATTTTGTTGTTAATCCATATGTATTTGGTCCTCATAGATGTAATAGTGAGCTTGATTTACTCCAAGACTCACTATATTAAAATAGTTGATAAAAATCTCCAAAATAAGAGAAGGGGTTTGTAGATTTAGAGATCTAATACCATGTTAGAGTCACCAAGAGACTCATGAGCTCACAAGATCCTTGTAAAAATAAAAAAGGTTGAACACAAATGCAATAATACCAATACTGATATAAAAAATGCATAGAATGCAGATGAAGGAAAAACAAGGAGGTAAGAAGGTAGGATTGGAAGTCTTACTACACCTCTAAAAATGTAGGAACACTTGGAAAATGTGAGAGGACACATGTAGTGCACTCATGAGGCGAGATAAAATATGAACACTTCTAAGTGAGCTTAAGTGTAGCGTGGATAGGTCTACTAGGTAAAAATAAACTAGATATGTAAAACATCTTTTCAAACTAACACTTCATTCCCCTATGAGAATCACCAATGCAATGAGTGTTAATTGCACCATTTGTGTTCTTTAGGTTTGAACTTAACAAACTACTTTAACCAAGGTCAAACTGATCCTAATAATTTGACAATTTGTTAAATTGTGCCGTGTTAGCTCAAAAAGACTTATTTTTATCATTAAAAAAATCAAACTATATCCTACAAAGTTAATTTTAATTATTTCTTATTTTTACATGAACATGTTATATTTTGTAAACTACGAAACATATAATTTTCATGTTAAGTATAGATCTTATTGTCTCTATACCATGCCTTATAAAAAGAATAACAAACTCCTTAAACCACAAACTAAAAATGATGTAAGCATTATACTATTTATACACAGTTCTTGACTTCCTAATAACATTATATTATGTGGAGTGCTCCCTTTTCATCCTCCACTTAACATAGAAGAGGGAAGTGATAATAAAACTATTGAAAATAAATGTACTTTTTTATTCCATTTAAAATATTTTAATTCTTTTGAAACTACTATCAAAACTTTATGATGATCTTTGAAATGAAGTAATATATATTATTAATATTTTCTAAATTTTATTTAAAAAAATATAATGATCATGATTAGTAGAACAAAACTATTATATAGAAAAAATATCACAATATATTTGTTATAATTTACTATAAATTAACTTACAATTTGAAAATATTATTATCTTCTTTTCATCCTTATCTTTATGCTTCAATTACAAAATTCATCAAATAAAATGTGTTTATAATTATTTAGTAACTATAGTTCTTATATAATAATAACTTAACTTTGAATATCTAATAAAATCTTCATTCCAATAAAGAAAGGTCTATCTCCACTTATTAGAAATAAGTCCATTTATGGATGCATCTTTGAATTTGTTTAATATGAGTTTAAAGACTTAATGTTTATACGAACTTAGTCCATTTATGGATGCATCTTTGAATTTGTTTAATATGCTTTTGAAATAACCCAAATTTGAAGTTATCATGAAAGATTTCAACCACTCAACTTCCATGGAAAGATTTCAACCACTCAACAAGAGAAAACAATAAACAAAAACACAGAAAGACAAATTCAATGCAATCCAAAAGCTAAACAAGACTATCTATGATGATTTTTTGTCTCCAAAAAGTAGAACAAATCATGATAATGAGCAATGTGAGATAGTGGAAAATGCAGAGTTGTGAAGCATTTACAAGGTCTCATTCTTGATACAGTCCACCATATATTACTCGCAGTATAAGAAAGGTATTCAAGAAATTAATTGATTAAATAACTACAGTTCTACTGTCAGGTAATAATGGAGAAATATGAATATTAATAAGGTTATTCTCAATATTGCTTTTAGTGGGTTTGGTAGATCTTCATCATTATTTCTCTCCCTGTCAATCCAGATAGACAATGGAGGATGTGAGCATTATGTGACTGCCCATAACATTCGTTAAAGAATACAAAATATGAGATTATTTATGCATGGTCCAGACTTTTATTGTGGGGTGAGGAGGAGTTTTCTGATTGAAGAACAGAAAAATAATATTTAATGGAGAATGGTTAAGGACGTGAGATAGTCTCGTGTGATGACCACCATCCACTATCTAATCGTAGATCTTCAATTCTTGTAAAGAATGAATGGCTACATTTTTAATAAGAAAGTGAATGACAAAGGAATAGTGACTATAAAAAAATTGGTAATAGTGAAAGGGAAAGATGGATCTAGAAAGACATCCGAGATCTAGTATGCATCTTTAGTATCCTGCATTTTTTAACAATTTGATACAAATACATACTATTAAGTCATTAAAGTGGAAACAGGCATAGTTAATTTCTCATCTATTAGTGAGCAAATTTAAACGAATTTTGGCAGCATAACGACATGTAAATCAACTCTTCAAGAATACGAAAGAAGAAGAATAATAGAAAGATAGATAGAAGAGAAGAAACAACGATAGACGTGGGGAAAACCCTTTTGGGTAAAAATCCGCACTCCATCTTATCAAGCCCATGTATTAATCTGCAACAGACTGTTACAATACACTTCTAGGCTCATAGAAGACATACAATATATAAAGAAATACATGTTTGAAGTGGCTTCTAGATAAAGCCAAAAGAGAGGGTCATGCAAATCCTTGTGGCACATTTTCCAACCAATTGTAAGCATGCAAAGTGACACTTGCACAACATTTTTTAACCCCTCTCACATACCTACAAACTTGGGCACTTGTTTTTTGCTAATAATAGGTGTGACAGATGCTCTATCATATATGACAACACTTATAGATGTAAGAGAATCCATCATAAATAACTATAAATAACTGATTCTCTTATAACCCTTCATAACCTAAAATGCCTTCTAACACTTGTCTAAAATGTCATAGGAATCTGTCATACAATAATGACTCACACAGGTTTATAAGATGTTGACACATAAGAAAACATCTCTACCAAAGTGGGATGTGTACTTTCCCATAAAATGACATATTACATTCTTGTTATCTTCCATGTCACCTTCCAATGTGAAGATAACTCACTGTGCCATGTCACACTGTATGACAAAATATGATGAGGAAGAAATTACAATTAAGACATTAAATAAATAAATAAACACAATGCTAGGAATGGCTAAGGCCGAGACACTTTAATTCCCAACTTTCTCCTACTTGTCAAACACCTTACCATGACCAATCTGAAAAAAGATTTAAATGCAAAGGGTCAAAGAAAGAGATGATGCATCAAAACTATCCATGAAACCACGTGAATTTCCAACATGCTCTCGTGCTCCCACAAAATATCTACAACTAAATCTAAGGTTTCCACCATATCAAGCAAGAAATGATCTCATCTCCAATATACCATGATATATGGAATAAAAGGAGTAAGTCAAGGTGAAAATGTACCAATCCAAAGAACACAAGCATAAAATCCAAGTGATTGTTAAGGCTACAAACAACTGTCACAACTCCACTTTGCTCACAAGATTTATAGAAGCATCAATATGTCCAACTTGAAACCCATTACTAGAACACAACTCTGAAGCTCAAATCATTTCTCTCAGGTCTAGATCAAACACAAATATTCCAAAACAATTAGAACAACCAAAACTAATTGTTATCATCCAACTAAAAAACCCACATGATTACAAAAAGAAACCACAACAACTACTAATCTATTCAATCATCCATGTACCTCAAAGGTATTTGAAACATCACTTGAACTCATGCCAATAAAAAAACAACTCATAAATTGCAATCATGAGCTCCTTGTACCAAACCTATTAATGAAGAACACACACATCTAGTAAATCCCACTACATGGGTAATGTCAAAACTAAAGATAAATCATGGCATACCAAGTGTACCAATCAACACTTACACCAAAGATGTGCCAAATAGTTAAACCATTTAGTAACAAATAACAATCACAATGACCCACATATGCAACACAAACTACTGCATAATCTCTGATAAAATGTCACCATAACTCTCCCAAGCCCATCACACTAAAAAATGTGACAACAAACCTCTAGGAAGTATCCATAGAAAAAATAAAACCTATAAATCATATCACAATCATGTCCTTTTGCCAATACCTCAAAGTGCTAAGCTATGTCAAGTAATACCTCCTTCACAACCCTAATGAAAAGCCTCAACAACATTCAAACATTTACTCTCATTAGATCAAACAAAACATATATAAGATATCACCATCATGGATGTAAGCTTCTCAAAAACTAGGAAGATAAAACCCAAAGTAACCATTCTCATATTATGATAAGAAGCCAATAAAACATCTGCTAAGATCCTCATAATGACATCATAATAACAACCATATACACAATGAAATAACCATGCATCCCTCAAATAAATTCTCCAAAACTAACCATCTATGTAGAGCTCAAGATCCATATCTATGAAAGATAAGCATAAGTCATTAGACACCTGAAAGGAACAATGGACAATACCTCTCGAGTAGTAAACCATCAAGTAGACTAAGAGTGGGGAATGCGAATACTTATTAAACATATCCATTTCATTATGAATTATCCAAGAACACTATCCCCATAGGTCCATGTTGGACTCATGTCCAACAAAGGCGTATTCTCCTCTGACTTCCTGTTCAAATCTCATCAAGAGTAACCATCTAAACAATTATGTCTCTAATCATAACAAAACTCCAAAATCACCTAAGTCTCCAAATATCAATGAGCACATATAACCAATCTATCCATGCCAAACCCCGAATGCAACATAGGATCATCATGAAGTAATCAAGCAAATGATCATGTGCCCAATATAAAGAGAATCAACAAGATCAATGTCAAAGCTCCAACCTTGAAAATTAGGAACATAAACATGACATAATGATCTAACATCCCCTAAAAGAAGATCATATGCTCCAATTGACATATCATGGTACTAAGAGCACCTGTATCATGTCAAAACTTTAAATGCATATTCAAGAGCACAACATGACATAATAGCAAAACATCCTGTAAGAAATGATCACCTAGCAAAACCAACAAGTCATAAACTGACACCTCAACCAAAGACCTCCATGACTAACCAAGATGTCAACATATCCAATAAACATGAAGATAACCATCTCCTACCAATGAACCTGTAAATATGAAAGACCCTTTTGTATCGATAAGATCTAAGTGCTCCTCCAAACATATGCAACACTCAAGAAGATCATCCATCATCAAATGGTGAATCCACATCACTACCAACTCCTCCCACTAAACCATGATACCAAGTCACACATGACATCATGATAACCATCTCATAATGAAGATCATCCATGATTATAACACAATCAAAAACTACACTTGCAATATCAACAATAATAAGTAGAGTTCAAAAATGATGCAGTCAAGGTAGGGAGATCCAATGAAGGACATCCCATCCTTGCAGCCTAACACAAACACCATGCAAGATACATTGGTAACCGGTTACACCGGTGCTCCTGTATCATAAAATATCCAAAATTAGAAGATAAACAACATGCTACAAGTCCCAACAACTTACTATTCAATTACTCAAAAAGCATCATCCATCCTCTCATCTCAAAATACCATGGCAATGTACAAATGACCACAAACAAGCCCTACAAATTGAATCTATGTCAAAACTAAATCAACATAGTGGATATAGACAATTCACATCCAAGCCATCTCATTGCAATCAAATGGGTGGCCTACCCATAACTGCATAACTTGTAGATCCAAACATTGAAACATGCAAACTCATCATCACATCAATAACATGCAAAACTAAAATATAAAAAAAATAACTCGTAGATTTTAAGACTCAAACATCAAATCACCAACAAACTCGATTTGCCAAACAAATCCACAACTAAGCACTATAGTAAAGGAACTTAAAAACATTTTTGAAAATTTGAAAATTGTTCATCTAAAAATCTCTAAGAATCTGAACATAATTTTTCCACAAATCTGCAAACCCTAAATTTGTTTAACATGCAAAACATGCAAAACTATCTCTATGTAAATCTCAATCCACCAAGCATACTCCAAATTACACACAAACCCATAGCTTTTAGTAGAACAGGAAAGCTACAAAACCCCTAGAGGGAACAAGTTGTCTAGACGATTTTAAAACCATACCAACTTCACAACTCATAAATAACCGATGGTTAAACATATACCGACATTTCCTCGTTAAAAAATATACAAACCTACTCATACCATGCATGAAGCATACATGCAAAACTACAACTATCTGTAACAACCACCCTCAATTGCTACTAATTTTTAATTTTTTTTAAGTACCAACTTAATCGTCCAATCTTTTTTTTTCTTAGCTTATAAGTGTCAACATCATAAATTATTCAATCACCATAGTGGTGACAACTCTACTCCACCACTTGTGCTTGTACTCAAAGGTGGTAATCTCTTGAAATTAGAATCCCCATTATACCTAAACCTACACCTTGAGGGTTCATTCTAGATGACCCTACCTATGTATCCCTTTGAGGGAAGTCAAAGGCTTCATAGTTTTCCCTTGAAGTTTAGGGGAAGTTCATTCTCTCCTCTCATATGAGATATTTGATCTCTCTTTAAACCAGGACTATTTATTAAAATTATCCCAATCATAATATAATATCTAATTGCTTTCAAGTAGTATGCATACATGTATAATTACTCAAGGGTTGTACCCTTTCATATTTCCCCGATTTCATAAAGTGATTCAAGCACGCATCACAAGATTAGTAACCTGTACATATCCCATATACATATTGACTAGCTTTAGCATATGTCACACATATTCAGTGACTAGGTCTATTGTGATTCATATATATAGTGAATAACATTTACATAGTTAGAGACTGACACATCCACAATGGCTAACTACCACTTACCCATAGTGCATCCCAGTTATAAGAAATATTGATGCATTGCACACTACAGTATGGGTCACATTTGTTTCCCCAGTCTTCTACACCATCAAGTAAGTGGGAATAGGATTAAATGTATTAAGTTACACCAAGAATCCTTCCTCATCCTAACAAGCTCAAGTATACCAATTCTACATCAAGATATGCCCAAAACTATACTATAAGATTGGCCCAATTATTACCTACCTATTCTTCATTATAAATTCTCTTCCCTATAGTCCATCGGATGACTAAGAAATGAGGACATCCATCGCTGGCATGCAATTGGCCCCTAGGCCCACATGATCTTGGCATAATCTATCCAATATCCTAGATCAATGCAGAGTATACCTCGCTTGCGTGAAACAGGTAGTATCAATTTGCTAACTAGTTGGTATGGTTGATAGTCTACCGACATAGTATGCTCCTTAACTATTGCCAATCTTGAATGGATAAGCTTATCTTAAGTGGGTCATAGGGCTTATCCTTCAGCAATCACCTTAGATGGAAAGGACTTGTCTACATGTTAGAGGAATACATTACTCTACCTATGCCCTTGTAGGGTCCTAACTCCATCCATTGTTGTAAAAGTCAACACTTGCACTTAGCTTAGCACTATAATTGGAAGAGAGGTTCCTAATTTAGAACAAGCAAATCACAATGGACTAATCTAGGAGTATATTCACAAATTCTTATAGGTGTAGGATTAAATTTCACAACTGCGTAGGATCACTCGAATCCAACATATGATGGCCTCTACTGAATAGATAAACACACTGACTATAAGGTAGTTTGTCATTCACTTTCTTCAATCTGCTACTCAAAAGTAAATTATATATTACATACAAGTTATTAATTTTCTTAACTCTTTCATAATTTTTTAATGCCTATTTTAGCCTCTTTTGAGGCATACTAAAGAGAGATGGTTAAAGAAATTGGGAACAACCCCTAAAATTGGTAGTTATCCCCCTTGTCCATTGATGCAGAGAGTCTTGGAGCTTGATCCAATTCACATTCTGTTGGGACTTGTTAAATTTGAGTGAATTTGAGAGGCCCATTGCAAAAAATTTCTCTGCATTTCCAATGATCATAAATGAGTCAGTTTGAATGGCCTAGTTAGAGAGAGGGTAAAATGGAGCTAGTTGGTTTTCAAGGGGTAAGGCTTGGGAAATGTGTCCTACACCTTTCATTTGACCTATGAAGTGCATTGCAACTTTCAGAATTCAGTTTGGATCAATTTATCAGGTACCCATTTCAAAGGGTGAGTTGAAAGTGCATTTTAGGCACATATGCAGATTTTACCAAGTAGCCTACTTTGAGTGCTTATATCTTTTGCCCTGTCAATTGTCATGAATAATTTCAAAATGGATTGAATTATATACATAAATGTGAGTCAACATGCCAAATTTCATGTCTTTATAAATCCATTTGCTTAGTTTGGTAAGCTCAATCCGTTTGCAGTTTGTGTTGTTTGACAAGTCCCTCTTTCAATAGCTAGTCAGAGCCCTGTTTTGCATAAGTGTAAAAGTTGCCTCAGTGAGTGTCATGTTAGAATGTTTGTTCCAGGCTATTGTTGGTATAAATGACAAGCTATGTTTCCAGTTTCAAGCTCCTGCCAATCCGTTTAATCGGTTTTCAAAAGGGTTTCTTGAGCCATCTGTTTCAGTGTTTCGTACTTTCATTACTATATCAATTAAAGTGGCCATTTTCATGAGCACACCATTTCCACCCAGTCAACCTTTTGGTTGAATTGAGCATTCTAAGTTTTGATATGTACTTCAAGGTACCTATGCCTGAGATTTGAGGGTCTATGGAGATCGTTTGATATTTTTTAAGAAATGCATCATAAGTTGCCTGCGCATTGACTTCATCAGGTCCACAGTGCCGACAAAGCCAGTTGCTCATCTTTGACCATTAATATTTCTTCGCTCGAGATTCATCTTGAGAAACCGTTTGGTAGAGTTCATGTTTGTATATCAAAGTATGGCGAAGTCTAGAAAGGTGTTTTGACTAGTTTCAAAATTATGTCTTCGCGATTAAATGCGAAAATGTGGCGCAAGCGCCTGAAAGTTGCAAAACTCAGTTTGATGATCCAAAAATGGTGCCAATTGATTCCAGAGGTGTGTTTAAGGTTCCTGAGGCATTTCAAAGGTCAGTTGCATGAAAACAAAAAAAATTTAGTCAGGCCCACTTTGGGTCCCGACCTGGCTCATGGCCACACATTAATTTTGTGGCAAAATGTTCTTATTTCACTACATTTCAACCCCTAGAGATAATGAAGAAAGTGATTGATGCTATGGCTTACTCAAAGTTGAATGTTCTACATTGGCATATTGGAGATTCTAATTTTCTCCAAACTTATGGAATGGTGTTTATGGCTTTTTAGAGCAGTATACAATGAAGGATGAGAGGGATAAACGTATTAGCAGAAAATTGATGTGCCTAAACATGTTGTTTCTTGGGGCATTGGATATCCACAATTGTGGCCTTTTTCTCATTGTCAGTAACCACTTGATGTGTATTGCTTAATGCCACGACCTTTGCCAGGTTAAAGCCAATGTTTCCTTCAAGCAAATGCAATCTGCAGATGTGAGGGCAATTCTTCCTGGGGTTGCGTGAGAGGGAGGTGTTAAAAGGTTTTAAGAACCTTCAGCAAGTAAAATTCGAAGCAATTGTCATTGCCCCTATGTGGTAGACCAAGGTGTTCTAAAATCTTCAAAGCAAATTTCAATTGGCATAAAAGCCAATCTTCCCTCCCCTCTGTGTGGTTTTTAAGAGCCTATAAACTTTAGCAAATGCCAAAACCTCACGTGGTTGAAGAGGCTGCAAAAACTTTAATGCAAATGCTAATGAAAGCCCCTGCGTGGTATCTTCCTTCTTGCGTGGATTGGTGTTTGGCAAAGGCTTCAAACCAAATGCAATCAACAACCAATGCCAAATTCCCCACGCGTTAGCAGAAATCAGAAAACTCTAGCACTCCCCCTCCTCTACGTGGAACATGGAATTGATAGTAATTGACAGGTCTGAAGCATTAAAGTCCTCCCTCTCTATGTGGCTGTTTGGAAGGATTCAAGAAACTCTTTGGCAAATGTAATGCCAGTCCTCCCTACTGCATGGAGTGAAATTGGAAAAAGTTTGAAACAAGTTCAAACAAATGCAAAGTTGCAGATGTAAAGTGGCGTGTGGTGTTGATAAAAAGCATTGGAAATTTTCAGCAAGTGCAATCTGGCAGGTCCATCCTCCCCTCTGCGTGGTTTTTGAGCAGCATAAAACTTCAGTCAAATGCTTATGGCAGGTTAAACTAGCTCCACGATCCCTCCTTCACATGGGGTTTGGTAAGAAAGGTATTGAAATCTTGAAGAAAATGTCATTGGTAGTTGTTGGCAGCCATTAAAACCCAGGAGAAGCTTCAGAAAGTGCAGTCCCAGGCAAAACCATATATCCCACATTGGCTAGGCGATGAGGTTTTTTAGTGTTTAAATGTAAGACCACACCCATTCATAGTGTCAAAGCCTCAAGGGCTTTTGACACAAGGAGCCGGTTGGGCACCTAGGTGGACCCCACGTGTGTAGGCACATTTCTCAAGGCAACCAAGGAGGCCAAGTGGTGACCATGTGGACCCCACCCATGCAGGCACGGTTCCTAAGGCAAATTTTGCAGAGAAAGAGCGCCTTAACTAGTGAGCAGATTGTAGAAGATCCGACGGTGCGTGCGATTACATGAAGGGAAGATGTCCGAGAGTTAAGCATCACGAAGTGGCAAAAAGGTTAAAGAGTGAGCAAGTTCCCTGAAGATCGACGAAGCACATTGTTTCACAAAGTGAATATGCACACCGAATAAGCTTCACAAAATGGAAAAATGGCGAAATGGTAAAGATCGCACATCTTGGAGATGGTCCGATGGTTGACATTTCGTGAGATGAAGATGCATGCCCATTAACCAACATGAAATGGTGAAAGATGACATGGTGTACAACTGGCAAGTCCAAGTGGAGGTCCATCTCGTGGGTCTTGTTGACGTGGTGATGATGTGGCGATGATGTGGCAGATAGGTGGCGACAAGCAAGCAATCCAGTGGCAGTCCAGTGGCGGTGACGAGGCAGACAAGTGGTGAAAGGTGATGTGTCATCCCAGGTGGCAACTAGTGGACCCCATTAGTGAATCATAAGCCACCACGTGGCAGGGCGTCAGGAGTTGAAAAAGTAAAAAATCGAAGTTAATGATATAGTGCAGACTATAATGTGAAATTCAAAAATTTAAATGATGGTGCACATATTCGAATTAATTCGCCTGAGAGGTTAGTTTTGGCCAAATATGAAAGTATCATATATCACTCGAAAGTTCTCGGAATGAGGAATCTAGTATTGATGTTTGTTTTAAAAAATATGAGATATTTTGAGAGCAGTTTCCACGGGAAGGAGAAAGGAAAATATTCAGTTGGAGAAAGGGGACACTTGGCAGTGTGTTATGCAGATCTGATCTTTTTCCCTCCTCTTCTTATTCTCATTTCTTCTCAATTGGAATGGTTCCATAATTTTGGAGGAAGTGCTCCAAATTTTATGGCTTCCAATTCTGAGTTCTGTTCGAAATTGTACAGGGCAATGTCCTTTTCCATAGAATAGAGTATCATTCAAGCTATAGGTGTTATTTATTGCAGGTTCTTGTGTATGTAAGGCATGCACAAATTCGTACATAATTTGTCTGTGAAATGTATCTTCATTTTATTCAAATCTAATTCTTAAGGAGGATGAAGTTTGTCATGATTAGTTATGTCTGTGAGTGTAATGCTTGTTTGTAGGTAATCTTCAAGGAAGATTTTAAACTCTGTGAGCAAACATCAATAAAATAGGGTTCATGTTTCTGGATCTGATATTTTCTGTGGATAAGCTTAATAATGCATTAATGTAGGAATATTTCATGATGAAGATGGATTCACAATGAGTATTTTCATTTGTAGTCTGATGTATGAATCTGTTTCCCTTGGATAAGGCACCGATCTTGCAGATTTTGGGGTTTTCTCGGAGATTTAAAATCAAATTAGAATATCTACCTTTATTTTATGTTTTATGGGAATGTTTCATCCATCTCATGCTTCAACTTAGTTGAGATGTCAATGTGGATTTAGCCTATCTACAGTAACCTCCTAGTTGTTAAGCCTTGTGAGATCTATTTGCTTTATTGATGTTGTCATATGTTGATAAATGAGTTTGATTCAATGCATCAAAAGGGTGTCCCCCCTATGTCTAGCAGAACCTGAAGTGCAGGAGGATCATTTAGGGTCCTATGTTATGTTGTCTGAGTCCTGATCTGTTCTATAGAGTGAAATTGGCTATTTCATAGATCAATTGCAGGTAAACTCAGGTTAATCATTTTTGATGAACAACAAAATTGATGACTCTGTTGGGGAAGTTGAATAGAAATTGCCTAATTTCATCCAGTTAGTCAGTCCATTGAGATTGCACAGAGTTGAAGATGTCTTTTATGGTTGAGGGATTAGTAGATGATTTGATAAATCATATTGAGATGCAGATGATTAAAATTAGTTGTATGATCAGACATAGTGCCTTCATCATAAAAGCTTGAGAAGAGAAGTGCAGTAAAAGATTTCAGTTCACACATAAGTCTGATGCGTTTCTAGATTTGTGTTAAATAGCCTAGAGTGAATTGGTTGTGTTTATGGTGAAAATGGATACAACAATATTGAAAGACTAAATAGATTCAACCACAAAACCCTAGCCTAACAACAACAAAGATCCACCATAACATATGAAGATTACCTAAGACAATACAAATCAAATGAAATCACAAAGATTATACCATCACATATCCAATAGGGTTTGGATCTCCATTCTTCCTATCTCCATTGATCTTGCTTGATATATTTGCTCTCAGATTTTATGTGCACAAGAGCTCAACAAAGAACGAAAGTGTGGTTGCAAGTAGGCTTGATCGCATATGAAAGAGTGTAGTCAATCGATCAAGATGCATAGATTGATTAGGGTTTGATAATGAAGAAAGTATCTCCTTATATAGAAGACACTATATGAAATGGAGGGATAAGATTGAGAGGTGTAAAAGATAAATGGTCGGCTATGATTAGAGGGTAGGAAAAGAAAATAAGAAAATAATGAGAGGGTAGGTAGTGTATGAATTAAGAGATAAATGACATGTGTCATGGGTAGAAAAGGTTAATGAATTAATTAAATAAATAAAGATTTATTTAATTAATAGAGGAAATAGGATCAATTAAATAAATAAGAGTATTTATTTAATTTAGGAAAAGGATAATTTAAATAAATAAATGTATTTATTTAAATGAGAAATAAGGCTAGAAGAGGATAAATTAATTAATTAAATAAATAAAGATTTATTTAATTAATAGAAGAATTAGGCTAAAGATAATTAAATAAATAAAGTATTTATTTAATTAGACATGACAGTTTTAGGTGTCTACATTTTGCCCCTCTTTAAGATAATGCAACTTGTCGCGTTGTTTCAAAGAAGATAATATGAACTGATAAAAAGTTGCCCCAAGATGGGAATGATATGCCCCCTCGAGAGATTGGATGAAAATGTATGAAAAGATCATAGACAATCTCTCGATAAGAAAGAAAGGCTAGAAAGGACCGATCGAATAGGATAGAGTAAGAGAGTCACGAGATAATGAAGATTGATTCAAGAAACGAGGGCTAGGGATAGGGCTAGGGTAGTCTATAAGATAGACCATGAGGGGAAAACATCCTCATTGTCATCCACATATCCAAGAGATCAGAGTGCAGAGAGAGAATAGAGCAACAACAGTCAGCAACGATGACATTGGTGCATAGATTCGATCATGTTCGCCGATTTCAGAGGCCAACAGACACAGGAGAGCCAGTGAGTACCACAAAACCTCTTTGTACTTTATCACATTAATTATTGTCATTAATGCATCTTAGGTAGTGCAATAAATGTGCTTTAGGATAATGTCAAAAATGCATAGGCACGTCTGTGTTGGTGCCAGGCGTGTCTAGGTTGGCTAGGTGCGTCTACGTTGGTGCCAGGTGCGTCTATGCAGGAAAAGACATCTATGTCAAATGCGAGCACTTCTGCATTGTGCAGGCACGTCTATGCTATGTGGGCACGTCTGTGCAGAGCAGGAGCGTTTGTGCAGAGCATAGGCACATCTATGTAGAGCAGGCGCGTTTGTGTAGTCTTTAAGCGCGTTTATGTCATGAAGGTGCATTTATGTCTTCAAGGTCAAGTCGGTAGTTCTGTGATGAACATACGTTGTCGATTGGATAAGCTGCTGAGAGGATACACTCAAGTAGGTCCTCTAGGGAAGACTAGGATAGCAGATAGGGCTAGGATTGACAATTCTGTGATAGAACATATGTTGCCAATTAGGAAACTACTCAAGAGGATACACTCAAGTATAGCCCTAGGATAGGATAGATCGAGGCACTTTGTGATGAATAGTGAGTACCAAGACATAGTACTTTGTTATGAACAATCAGTACTTAAAGAGTAGCACTTTGTGATGAACAAGGAGTGCAAATATGAGCAGCACTTTGTGATGAACAGGGAGTGCAAAATGTAGTACTTTGTGATGAATAGGGAGTACCACTAGGATAAATAACAACTCTTTGTGATGAACAATGAGTGTCACTAGCATAGAAGCAACACTTTGTGATAAACAGTGAGTGTCACTAGGATAAATAGCAACACTTTGTGATGAACAAGGAGTGTCACTTTGACTGACATGATTGATTTGCTTGATTGTAGGAGTACTTACCTATGTTGGAGTCATGGGAGAGATTCCCATCGACTCAGAGGTTATGACCATAGTTGACATTCGAGGACAGGGCTGCCATTGAGGTTATGGGTCTACGATTTATTATGTATGTGCCTGAGTTTCTGGCGAACATGGGTTTACTGACTGCATTAGCCAATAGATGTCATTTAGAGACATGCACTTTTCATTTGCCTATGGGTGAGATGACAGTCACCTTAGAGGATGTTTACAAGATTCTGAGGATACCTATCGATGGGGAGTTAGTACCATACGATCGAGACAGAGACAAGGATGCATTGAGATGAGTGTTTTAGGATCCAGGACTGGAGATGAGGGTTGGACATGTGGTAAGGGACATGATGTCATGGACTGGATTAGCACTACGAGCAGTATTGGTAGGAGTGATCAGTGGGTTCCTCTGTCTGGATAGGGCAACACGAGGATTGGCTGTGTAGCTATATGTATTTTGACATCATTGTATCATGACACTTATGATTTTGAGATATATATAAGATGATTCATCTTTGTAGAAGCTATATGCATGTGTACCTATGTGATGTTTCTATGTGATGCATGTATCTATGTGATGCAAATATGTACATGAGGAAATGCAGTATTTTTGTTCTTTTATGTTTTTAATATGTTATGCAAATGCAAATGTGAATGTATGAAATGCAAATGGATATGATAATGCAAATGACTATTTACATGATGAGAATGTAAAATGTGCTAACATGTGTTGTGTGCAGGATGTGATGCAATTGTGATATCTATATGTATGTATGAAATGCTTATATGTGGTAATGCAGGGGCAACTACATGAAATGAAAATGTTTTTGGTGTGTCATTATACTCAGTCATGT
Source organism: Cryptomeria japonica (assembly GCF_030272615.1). Lineage (NCBI taxonomy): Eukaryota > Viridiplantae > Streptophyta > Pinopsida > Cupressales > Cupressaceae > Cryptomeria > Cryptomeria japonica. Next base: position 15,759,925 of record NC_081413.1, on the reverse strand, counting down.
GATAGTAGGCTACACAAACTCGGGAAGGATGATGGAAGTCAATCAGGAAAGGGGGATGAAAGATAGAGGATATGAAAGTGAAAGAGCTTCTTGTGCTTTATCATCATTGAGCTTTATTATGGTAAGTAGGTTATGACAATCTAGACATAGGTTCGATCCAGAAAGTCATTGTACCTATTTGCATGGAGATAAGATAGTCTCAAACAAGGAATGCCCTAGTTCATACTAGACTCACAATGTCCTCATATCCTTGGACAAGTCATAGCATTACTAAGAGACAATCCATAGACAACAAAAGAAAAATAGGTGACGATACCCCATCCTCGCCTTTCTAGTCAATGACATCCTAGAGATAAAATCTCTAGTCAGAGACATCCTGGAAAAGATAAAAGACATGTCACCAAAATATAAAATCAAAAGAAAACCAAGACTCAACACCAACATCCACTGTAGTCCTCAAGTTTAGTGTCTCTTATCACTTGTATAAGTCTTATTTGATTGTGGTCACAATGTTTACTTTCACAAAAGGATAGCTAGCACTGAACCATAATATTGTCTGAGTCTGTTGAAATATTTGATTTGTTGAAGTCCATTGTTGCTGTTGTATCTCATCTAAAATTGACTGAATCCATGAAACTGATACTTTATTGCGAATCGGCGATGCAAGTGTTTCTTTATTGTGGATTGTGCATAGATAGACTGAAGAAAATTTGGAAGAAACATGTGATGCTCTCAGTTCCACACCCATCACTAGATGTAGGATTTGCCTTAGCCACAGATAGGAGCTAATTTATTATGGATGGAATGGGCGAAAAGGAATGTTTTTATTATGGATGGCTAACCAATCTTAGGTAGATCAATAACAAGCCATGATGGTAATGGGTAATTTTATTATGAATGAATAGGCTGTGAGTGTGTGCAAAGTGAAGGATGAAATGGAATCCTAAAGGAGGGAGGAGCAATGTCTCTACGCATGGCACTGGTGACCCAGTTTTCACCATGGTACTTGCCTAGGGCGCCACTGAAGTGGTTTTCACCATTGGACGAAATGTTTTTCTATTTTCCTATTTTTTTGTGTCACAAGGTGCATGTTTGCCAGGTTTTCACCAAGTAACGATTTTTTATTTTATGATTATTTTTTTATATTTTTGATATTTTTTCAATCTTTTTGTATTTTTGAATTAGGATATTCTGAAGAGCTATGTGTAAAACTTGCGAAGGTGCATGCTATTGATAAGATCCTCCAAAGGTTCACCCTCTGTGGTTGAGAGCTGATATGCACCGAATCCATAGGCTATTATGATGATGTAAGGACCAAGCCAATTTGGTTCGAACTTGCCCTTCTTCTCTCTATCTTGCTGATTTTTAGGATTTTCTTTGAGAACTAAGTCACCCACCTTGAATGTGTGAGGCTTTATCTTATGATTGTAGATGCATTGTTCCTTGACTGAATGATATGTAGCTCGAGTGATTGTCTTCCTTGATGAAGGAACTAAGATAGAATTACTAATGTGTGGACTACGTAGGCCCATATGTGTGTCACCTAAAGAAGTTTGGGCATCCCTGATAACAAAGTCCTTCGAGGAAGCTCCATTAAAGGTCCATGATGTATCACCAAAAGGGGAAGGATGTGCGGAACAAGTGGATGACTGATAAAGGCTTATGATTGTGAAAAGAAGTGAAAGTAGGATAGCATGATGGAGACTTAGGATCAACAAGTATTCTTTTTGACTTGAAATTGTAGAACTTTTTCCCCCAGTTATTTTGATATTAGGGGAGATCATCTCTTGTTCTTTTTCTTTCATAGGATTTTTATCCACGACCTTCATTTTTTTAGAGTCCAATAGCTTTTGATTTTGATTTGGACTAAAGGACTTTTCTTTATTTTTAACTTTTAGATTTTTCTTTTCAAAGCTTGATTTTTTATCCCCAATGAGTAAGGGCTTTTCTGATTCTTGTTGATCCAAGTCTGGAAGCGGAGTGGAAATAGAATGAGTGGATGAAATGGTAAGGCTATGTGAGTTCTCAAGAGGGTTGGCGATGTGCTCAATAGATTCTTTGTCGGAACCACTCTTAGGACTATTGATATCAAGAGTTGCTTGCACAACTAGAGGAGATTTGCATTCGGACTTAGTAGCCACAACACTAGGTGGTTCACACCCAATTCCTTGCAAATTGTTTATAGATTGTTCCTGTTGAATGAATGTTTTAGGAGATAATGGGAGTTGATCAACATGAAAGATATACTCACCACATCCCATGTCTTTAAACTTGAACTTTTCTTTTAGCTCTGCTTTTTTTGATGTAGAAGCTTTCAAGGATTCAAGATCCACATATGCTGAAGATGGAACAACTTCTCGATTGACTGGTATTGCTATTTCTGATCTAGGTCACAGATTGTTGCAATATATGAATGGATTTGGGTCAGCATTAACTGTTATTTCAACTCCATTGTGAGGAAACTTAATGCATTGGTGATATGTAGATGGGACTGCCCTCATTTCATAAATCCAAGGATGTCCTAGTAATATATTGTATGTGAGATCCAGGTCTAGGACTTGACATACCACATCCTTTGTAACTGGCCCAACTCTGAGGGGCAAGGTGATTGTGCCTTTGGATGAATTCTCTTCATCATCATATGCCTTGATGGTAATTTTGTTTGTAGAGTTCATAGCTTTATCAGAATATCCCAATTGTTTAATAGTGCTCAATGTACAAATGTTTAGACCTGCTCCTCCATCTATCAAGACTCATTTTATTTGATGTTTGTGTATGAAGGCTTCAATGTGTAATGGTGCATTATGTGGCTGACTTACGGAGGCGTCATCAGCTTTTGTGAATGTAAGGGAGTGTGGAATAGAAAGGTATCCCACCATGGCTTGAAACTGGTCCACGTTCAGACAATGGGGACAACAGTGTCTCTCAAGATTTTATCAAGAATGGCTTTATGTGCGGGGGATATGGTAAGAGCTCAAGGATTGAGATAAGCGCAGGTGTCTTCCCTAACTATTCTACAAGGTCATACTCAGCTTTGGTTGATGAAGAAACGGTGTTTTTAGATGGAGCACCTTGCAAAGTGAATTTACCTCGACAAGTTGTAACATTACATTCAGAGGTAGGTTTGGAAGAAGATCCGATGCATTTTAGGACAATCTTGGATTTTTGGGTAGAAGTCTCAAGTGTTTTGTCCTTGATGATAATGGTAGAGACATAATTGTCCATGAAAATGTGATTGATAGTTGAATCATAGTTATAGGATGCTCTGGTATAGTTGGTTTGGTCATCTGTGTCTTTAGCTTTTCCCTTGCCATGTTTTGGGAATGGTTCTTTAAACATCTCATGTTCCTAATTGGATAAGTATCCCTCAATGTCAATGTCACCTCTATCAATAAGATCTTGTATGATGTTCTTCAACTGATGATAATTTCATGTTTTATGTCCCTTGCTCTTATGAAATTCACAATACTCATCTTCATTCCACCAATTTGGTTTAACCTTTGGCTCATATGGAGGCAAATCTGGAATTGTTATTATTTTGTTTGCCACTAGCTTCTTGAAAACTAATTCTAGTGGTTCTCCCAATGGAGTGTACTTTCTTTGTGATTTTGATGTTGTTTGAGTATTCACTTGATTGTTTGTAGAGCTTGATCCAGAAAAAATGATTTTGGGTCATACTGTATTGGCATCCACAACACCATCATTGATTGTGTTCTTTCTCTTATTCCAAAATCTTGGCTTATCTTTTCCTTTAAAGTCATCTTTGTTTTCCTTTAATATCTTAATAACTCCTTGTTCAATTAGGACCTTCTTTGTTGCTAAGCCTTTTTCAATGACGTCTTTGAAGGTGGACAAACAAGCTTTTCTTAGGTCATAACCAATTTCTCTGTGGACATTCTGGGCGGACATCTCTATCATTTGTTTTTGTGAAATTTCTCAAGAGCATCTGCTAGCTAGATTCCTCCTTTGTAAAAATGATGAAAAAGACTCTCCATCCTTTTGTTTGGTGTTGCACAAAGTAGTGACTGATATGTCTATCTCTATGTTGTATGAGAAATGTTGGATAAATGCCTATGCTAAGTCACCCCATGACTTAATTCCAGGTGGAAGTTGGGAGAACCATTCCATAGCTTGATCTCCTAAGCTTTGTGGGAATAATCTCATCAAATATGTCTCTTCTACTGCTACCTCAATGCAAGTTGTGAAAAATTGTCTTATATGTGCTTTAGGATCCCCTTTTCCTTTGTATTTATCAAACTTAGGTGTCACAAAGTGTGTAGGAAATGGAGGCATTGGAATGCTTTTGTCAAATGTATAGGGACATATGTCTCTCATTGTGTATGTTGGCTTCGGTGTATTTATGTCCTCCATTTTCTTTTGTAAGTCCTTAATTTGTTGTTCCAAATTGTTCTTAGGTGGAGACCGACTTCTTGGACCATACCCCATGCCTGAACCACCGAGTGGAGGAGGAGCATGTTGCATATATGGATGATATTGATCATACAGATGTTCATATGGAGGAGGTCTATAATGATGCTGTGTATATGGATCACTTGGTATAGAGTCATGATGAGGAATGGAATATCTGCTTTGTCCATGTATACCATACTCTACAGGCATGTCATGAGTTTGTTCTAGTGTGTTACCCCCAAATTTGACGCAGGGTTTCCTTGTGTCCAAATTTTGAACATGTCTTTGGATATCCACTTGCTTTGGTGGTTGATCCTTAGCATTCGTATGTGATTGAGTATATTTTTCTACATAAGACTTCCATAATGGTCTGCGAAGGTGAGTATCATATGCTTGACCATGTGTGTATGGGACCTCTGGTTTTTGAAACAAAGATGATGGTGATTCTGGCACAAGATGTGGTCCTCTATTGTCTCCACTATTAGGCCTCCTTTGATCCATGTTGAGGTGAGGTTGTTGCAAAGGTCGATTTTCCATTATTTGAGACATGTCAAAATCATGAGGGATCTTGGCTCCACTTTGTGCCATCACTTGTAAGAAGTATTGTCTATCTCTCCTCATTATTTCCTCAACCAATCGATTGAAACGGGGATCCATAATGGTGTCTTCCACTTCTTCTGAATGTACTGAAATATTGTCCATATTGTCATTGTATGTACCATTGTTGTTTGTAGTGTCCATGTTCTCAACATTTGGAATGTTTCTATAGGAATCCATGTCAGGTAATGTGTTATGATCAGTATTAAAAAAGATATCATTGTCATACTCATAGACACTCATGTTTCCAGACTCTTGAGCCTCTTTAGTTTCTCTCCTATATTTTTTGGAACAGGTTTCAACTATGAACTAGTGAGACTAGATGAAAATGGAAAGAGTATGGAAGACCAAGAGTTGGATGGAATGTAAATGAATCTTGAGGTGTACTTGCAATGTCCAAAGTGTAAGACCAAGTATGTATGTAGTAGAGTAGGTGTGACTTCCAAATAGATGATAGTTTCTCTTGATGAGGTAAGTTGACCTTGACTCTAAGTAAGACCAAATGAGACCCAAAGGTGATAGACCTTGATGAGGGACCACTTAGCAAAATGTTGTTGTATGTAGTATGTTGACAAAGCAAAATGAGGACAAGCAAGTGACCTTTTGACTCAAGTTTAGAAAAATGTGAATGTAATGTAAGGTGTAAAGCAATGATGGACTTTGTGAGACCCAAAGATAGGTTGAATGCTAGATGAAAATCTAGAGAAATAACTTAGGAAGCTCAAGAATTCTGAAACTGATTACTCTTGTTTGTTGGACTGTAAATTTTTCCAATTTGTGAAGTTTTTTTGTTGTGACCAAATCTGAATTTTTGATTGTTTTTTGTGACAAGAGGACACAATGTTGATGAGGACTCAATGTTTGCAAGTGTTTAGACTCAAAATGACTCAAAATAAAGTGTGTTGTTTGATGTAAAATTATTTTGCATACACTTGAAGACACAAAAGACACAATGTTTTAATGTTTGGTCTTGAATGTTTGATTGTTCAAAATAAGTCAAGCACAATTCTTATGGTTGGCCAGGACAATAGTTGTTGATTCCCACATGAGGCTACGCTATTCAGAGCGGATACTTAGATGCTTGACCCCACTGGCTCCACCCTCGGCACTCACTTCTCAGGGTAGCCAAGCATCAGTCCCCACGAAAACTCCTCGTGGTGAACTTTGTATCTCTACTAAGAATCGTATGTGTGTGGGCCGCTCCAGAGGTCCGACCTCTTGCCCCAACAACTAGAAGGATTTTGGCTTCTAAAATAAAAAGGTGCTAGTAAGGGCATCCACTCATGTGGCCATACATGCGACACTTTTAGCTCTATAAATACAAAAGGCTCCCAGCCGGTAGGGGTTACGCCCTACAACTAATCAAATAAATTTGATCAAACGGGTTTATGGGGAGACATAGTGTCAGTATGAACTAATCAGCACACATTATCCATAGTTTTCACCATGAATATAATAGTTTATAGTGGTTCGGAAGAGGTGGGTTTTCCTCGCTACCACTTGGGCTGTTCTCTCCTCACTCATAGTCCTAATGACCACATGGGGAGACAAGCCCTCTAAAGATTAAACAAAAAGAGCCTATTGCTAAAAACACAAAAGACACTAGTTCAATTTTAGTGCACCAATTGAAGTGTTTGCTAGTCTGTGAAAACAAGGCACACAATGAAAGATCAAAAACCCTTGCCAAGGTCCTGCAACAAATATTTGTTAGTAGTTTGGATTGTTTCAAATGATCACCCCTTCCTGCAAGCACACAAGTTAGGTAAATTTTAGATCCAAAAGACTTTGTGAAATAGGGCCTTCAACAATGCGTTTTATTGACCAATTCAAAGATCTGATTCATCATAAAAAAAGAGCACTTGTAAAATTTCAAGAGATTTCCAGAAATGTAAGAAAATCCAAAAAAATTGCTAATTTGCTCCAAAAATTAATTTTTTATGAAAAATCATAAAAAATTCATATAAAATGCAAAATCGATCCAAAAAATCTAAAATTTTTACTGGACACTCTTGATGACCTTCCAAACCTATATGAAAAAATTTCTACAACAAATCCAAGCATTTTGTGAGATATGAGTAAAATAATGCAAAACCCTAATTTTCAAAGATCCAATTTTTGAGGAATGATTTTGCATCAAATTTAAAATAAAAAATAACAAAGTCTATGTATAATTATGAGAGATTTCCACAAATGTAATAAAATCTAAAAAGTTCACTCATTTTCTCTCAAAATTAATTTTTAAAGAAAATACATAAAAATTTTCAATATGCTCCAAAAAATTTGATTTTTTATTTCCAATCTTTGAGAATTTTCTTGACTAGCAAAAAAAATTTGATGCCAAAATTCAAAGTCGTTTGTGAGATCTGAGCAAAACAATGAAAAACCCTAATTTTTAAAGATATGATTTTTTAGGAAATATTTTGCATCAAAATTAAAATCACAAACAACGGATCCTGTGTATAATTATGAGATATTTCTAAAAATGTAAGAAAATCCAAAAAATTCACTCATTTTCTCTCAAAATTAATTTTTTATGAAAATTCATAAAAAATTCATAGAAAATTAAAATATGCTCCAATAGATCTGAATTTTTCTTTGAGAGCTCTTAATATTGTCTTCAACCTGTAAAAACAAATTGGTGTAAAATTTCCAAGCCGTTTGTGAGATCAGATCAAATCTCTTCAAGATCTTGATTTTGTGTCCAAAACCCTAGCTCCACAAGGTTATTCTCCAAATTGTTTTACAAAACAACAATATAGGGTTAGAAAAATCTGCAAAAAACATAGATCTAACAAAAATCCATGTCCCACCAGGTGTGCCAAAATGTATATGGTGAAAATGGATACAACAATATTGAAAGACTAAATAGATTCAACCACAAAACCCTAGCCTAACAACAACAAAGATCCACCATAACATATGAAGATTACCTAAGACAATGCAAATCAAATGAAATCACAAAGATTATACCATCACATGTCCAATAGGGTTTGGATCTCCATTCTCCCTATCTCCATTGATCTTGTTTGATATATTTGCTCTCAGATTTTATGTGCACAAGAGCTCAATAAAGAACATAAGTGTGGTTGCAAGTAGGCTTGATCGCATATGAAAGAGTGTAGTCAATGGATCAGGATGCATAGATTGATTAGGGTTTGATAATGAAAGAAGCATCTCCTTATATAGAAGACACTATATGAAATGGAGGGATAAGATTGAGAGGTGTAAAAGATGAATGGTCGGCTATGATTAGAGGGTAGGTAAAGAAAATAAGAAAATAATGAGAGGGTAGGTAGTGTATGAATTAAGAGACGAATGACATGTGCCATGGGTAGAAAAGGTTAATGAATTAATTAAATAAATATATTTATTTAAATGAGAAATAAGGCTAGAAGATGATAAATGAATTAATTAAATAAATAAAGATTTATTTAATTAATAGAAGAATTAGGCTAAAGATAATTAAATAAATAAAGTATTTATTTAATTAGACATGACAGTTTTAGGTGTCTACAGGTTGCAGTGAGACTGAAGGAGAAACAAAGAATTGAATTTGTGTTGAATGGCATTTTGTTGTTCAAAATGTCCTCTATGCAAGAGGTGGAGACTCTGAGGTAAAAGACCGTGCTGAAAGTGGAAGTTAATCTTCAGATCTACAAGTCTTACAGCTGCAAATACCTAGGTACTTTCAGAAGTTTCAATGCAAAACAAATTGTTTTGAAAATTTGAATGAGTAGAATAGTTTTCCCATTAAGTGAACAACACTAGTAATGAGGGAAAAGAGAAATTACAAGTCCACTTGCATATCTATTTTGCTGAATATCTAGCATATATGTTATGTTGTAGTATGCAAATTTGGAAAAGCTTTGTGTCAAGCAATGTTATGAATAGATTTGGATAATGATATGTGCTTGAAGTGTTTCATTATTCAACGCAAGGTTGTATAATCATTTGTGGGAGTAAGAAGAAATGAGTAGTGAATTTTTTCAGCCTTGTGTATTTCCACATATGAACATGCCTAGTAAAATGTCGCAACCATGTAATAGGAAAAGTTTCAGTATGAAGTATTATGCTACTCTAAATTTTTTAAGGTATTCCGGGTTACCCAAATCCCATACCCACAGAAATTAGAAAATATTTGCCAATATTTAATGGGAAGAAATCAAAATCAACACATTTACATTTGAAAATATTTTCAGATTTGATGGGAGAGTTTGAAATTTGTCAAGAAGATGTGTGCATGAAGTTATTTGTCCAGTCATTGAAAGAGGATGCAATGGATTGGTTCTCTTTCTTGCCAGTAAATTGTATTTCCTCATGGGAAGAATTAATTTCAGACTCCATAGACCAATTTGCTGAAAAGGCGAGTGATTATGATATGTTGAAAGAATTCATGGACATACAAATCAGTGAAGATGAATTGATACCAACATTTAATATCAAGTTTTCACAAACATTGTCTAAAATTTCTAGCAAGTATAAGTTTGATGATAAAGTATGTTTGGATCTTTATATGAGTGCTTTTGGCAAGAAGATGGGTTTCTTATTGAGAAACAAAGAACCCGAAACTTTGTATGAAGCTTTTAACACAGCTAGGGACATTGAAAATAACTTAAAATTTGGGATCTCAAAGAGGTTTATGTCTGTTGCTGTTTCTTGCCAAAATACCTTCAATGGTGAAATATCATGTGAAGCTAAACAAATCATTCCTTGTCAAGGTGCGTCAAGCTCTGTTGTTCCAAATGGTTTTGCTGATGCATGTGATTCAAATTTAAATGAGAGTCAAGAATTTCTGCTGTCAATGCCGATTGTCTCTCACAGTAATGATGGAATGATTAGTGGGGAATTTTGTGACAATGTTGATACAGAGATAGATATATATAAAGGATATGTACCATTTGATTTGTATGCCGGTTATGCTGATTATGTGGCTGCAAATTATGAAGTTAATCATGCATCCCCTAAGGTTAATAATAATTAAATTAATAAGGATGATGACCATCTATCTTTACATGTTGTCGATGTATTTGATGTTGAAATACCAAATACTGAGGGATCACCAAATGTTGTTGATTATGTAAGTGAAAATGTGCAATATGATGTAAATCAGATTTTGATTAAGTTTGATAAAATTGAAAATGAAATTGTGGATGATGTTGATAGTGTTTTCAATGCGAGTATACCCAGTGAAGAATGTGTTTCAGAATGGAGTGGTGTTGCTGATTACAAGGACACTGAGTTTGATTTTCAGCACCTTAAAGGTATACAAATGAACGGTGAAGATCAATTTCACAATGAGAGTGATCTTGGCACAAGTTATTCATTTTCTTATAATCAGCAAATGAATGCCAGTCATGCAGTTGAGGATACTTATGAGATTTCTTATTATTCATCTTGTGAAGATGATATAAGAGGAGACCAAGTTATATACCTCAGTCATGAATCAGAAAATGAAAGTATTTTTGAAGATAAAAATATATGTGACAGTGCAGAATATGTTTTATTTTCAGATTTAAATGTTTTCAAATTTTGAAGTACCATGAAGAAAATGTGAATGTTGATGGTATGCTTGAACCAGATATGGAGTTCTTTGCCTTTGATATAATGTTCATGGTGCTGGCCTCATTGATGAAAATGTTGAAGTTTCCCCTTGTGTTGAACAAGTTTGTTATGCTAATGTGGTTCCAAACAACAGTAACATGTGTTGCAAAATTTTACTTCATGATGAAGGTAAGAAGCATGGGTTGTGTGATGATTACTTCAGACCACAAATGGAAGTTTTTCAGGTGGATGTAAGTCTGAATGAGAAAGACTTAGCTGAGGATTTGCTTCAGCCAGAGGTATGCATTCTTTTTCATGAATGGGATATTGAGGATGCAAATGTATTGAGTTTGATGAACAAGGGTAGTATAGACTGTGGTCAGCACAGTGAAGTACCACATCTGGATCAAAATATTTATGTTCCTTGTTTGCATCAATTGGTTGTTAATGTCCCTCATTCTATGAATGTAAATGATAATAAGGCATGTGTTGATGAGAATTACAATGTTGAGAATGAATGTTTTATTTTTGAAATTCAGCATGATGATGCCCTTGCAAATGATAGGGTTGATTGGGATAGTGAAATGTATGGCAACTTGTGGGAAGGCCTCTATAGTGATTTGTCTCATGATTTTACTTTTGTTGAAGTAGTGTGTGATTACAAAGTTCAAAATCAGGCCAAAGGTATGTACACCAGCTATTGTAGTAATGAGATGAAAGAGGCTGATTATAAGGATTATGCTCAGTTGTTGTTGAAAGGTACCTTTGTTCGGATCATGATATCAGGTGATGAGAATCAAATATTTGACAGAGGTAAATGCTGAGGAAAGTAGAGTAGTTTATAATCAGTCATAAGTATGTTTGTATATCTTGTATAGTTGCTTTGTTTCAGTTGTGTGGTTTTCAATAAGGTGCCCTACTGTTTGGGTAGAATAAGGAGCCCTTTATTTTTTAGAAGAGAAGAGGAATGATCCGTTTTTGGGTGGTCTGCTTAACCATAGATTCTAAATTCTTGTGTTGATCTTGCAATCAACCATCCCCAGTTAGAGCCACTATTGGAACTCATTAAATTTGTGTGAATTTGAGAGGCCCATTTGAAAAAAATTCTCTGCATTTCCAAATGATCATAAATGAATCAGTTTGAATGGCCTAGTTAGAGAGAGGGTAAAATGGAGCTAGTTGGTTTTCAAGGGGTAAGGCTTGGGAAATGTGTCCTACACCTTTCATTTGACCTATGAAGTGTGTTGCAACTTTTAGAATTTAGTTTGGATCAATTTATCAGGTACCCATTTCAAAGGGTGAGCTGAAAGTGCATTTTAGGCACATATGCAGATTTTACCAAGTAGCCTACTTTGAGTGCTTATATCTTTTGCCCTGTCGATTGTCATGAATAATTTCAAAGTGGATTTAATTCTATGAATAAATGTGAGAGCATGCCAAATTTCATGTATTTATGAATCCATTTTCTCAGCTTGGTAAGCTCAATCCATTTGCAGTTTGTGTTGTTTGACAAGTCCCTGTTTTAGTAGCTAGTCGGAGCCCTATTTTGCATAAGTGTAAAAGTTGCCTCAGTGAGTGTCGTGTCAGAATGTTTGTTTCGAGCTATTATTGGTATAAATAAAAAGCTATGTTTCCAGTTTCAAACTCCTGCCAATTCGTTTAATCAGTTTTCAAAAGGGTTTTTTGAGCCATCTGTTTCAGTGTTCCGCACTTTCATTAGTATATCAGTTAAAGTGGCCATTTTCATGAGCGCACCATTTGCACCCAGTCAGCCTTTTGCTCGAAATGAGCATTCTAAGTTTTGATATGTACTTCAAGGTACCTATGCCTCAGATTTGAGGGTCTACGAAGATCGTTTGATATTTTTTAAGAAAGGCATCATAAGTTGCCTGCACATTGACCTCATCAGGTCCGCAATGCCGACAAAGCCAGTTGGTCATCTTTGACCATTAATATTTCTTCGCTCGGGATTCATCTTGAGAAACTGCTTGGTAGAGTTCATGTTTGTATATCAGAGTACACGTTTGTCAGACAGAAAAGTCCAGAAAGGTGTTTTGACCAGTTTGAAAATTACGTCTTCGCGATTACATGCGAAAATGTGGCGCAAGTAGCTGAAAGTTGCAAAACTCTGTTTGGTGATCCGAAAATGGCGTTGATGGATTATAGAGGTGTGTTTAAGGTTCTTGAGGCATTTCAAAAGCCAGTTTCATGAAAATGAATTTTTTTTTAGTCGGACCCACTTTGGGTCCCAACCTGGCTCATGCCTGCGCATTAATTTTGTGGCGAAATATTCTTATTTCACTACATTTCAACCCCTAGAGATAATCAAGAAAGTGATTGATGCTATGGCTTACTCAAAGTTGAATGTTCTACATTGGCATATTGGAGATTCCAATTTTCTCCAAACTTATGGAATGATGTTTATAGCTTTTTAGAGCGGTATACAATGAAGGATGAGAGGGATGGACGTATTAGTAGAAAATTGATGTGCCTAAACATGTTGTTTCTTGAGGCATTGGATATCCACATTTGTGGCCTTTTTCTCATTGTCAGTAACCACTTGATGTGTATTGCTTAATGCCACAACCTTTGCTAGCTTAAAGTCAATGTTTCCTTCAAGCAAATGCAATCTGTAGATGTGAGGGCAATTCTTCCTGTGGTTGCATGAGAGGGAGGTGTTAAAAGGTTTTAAGAACCTTCAGCAAGTAAAATTCCAAGCAAATGTCATTTCCCCTGCGTGGTAGACCAAGGTGTTCTAAAATCTTCAAAGCAAATTTCAATTGGCATAGAAGTCAATCTTCCCTCCCCTCTGTGTGGTTTTTAAGAGCCTATAAACTTCAGCAAATGCCAAATCCTCATGTGGTTGAAGAGGCTACATAAAATTTTATGCAAATGCTAATGATAGCCCCTATGTGGTAGCTTCCTTCTTGTGTGGATTGGTGTTTGGCAAAGGCTTCAAACCAAATGCAATCAGTAGCCAATGCCAAATTCCCCATGTGTTAGCAGAAATAAAAAAACTCCAACACTCCCCCTCCTCTACGTGGAACATGGAATTGATAGCAATTGATAGGTTTGAAGCATTAAAGTCCTCCCTCTCTGCGTGGCTATTTGGAAGGCTTCAAGAAACTCTTTGGCAAATGTAATGCCAATCCTCCCTGTTGTGTGGAGAGTGAAATTGGAAAAAGTTTGAAACAAGTTCAAACAAATGCAAAGTTGTAGATGTAAAGTGGCGTGTGGTGTTGATAAAAAGCATTGGAAATTTTCAGCAAGTGCAATTTGGCAGGTCCATCCTCCCCTTTGCATGGTTTTTGAGCAGCATAAAACTTCAGTCAAATGCTTATGGCAGGTTAAACCAGCTCCACGATCCCTCCTTCACATGGGGTTTGGCAAGAAAGGTATTGAAATTTTGAAGAAAATGTCATTAGCAGTTGTTGGCAGCCATTAAAACCCAGGAAAAGCTTCAGAAAGTGTAGTCCCAGGCAAAACCATATATCCCACATTGGCTGGGCGATGAGATTTTTTGGTGTTTAAATGTAAGAACACACCCATTCATAGTGTCAAAGCCTGAAGGGCTTTTCACACAAGGAGCCGGTTGGGCACCCAGGTGGACCCCACGTGAGTGGGCATGTTTCTCAAGGCAACCAAGAAAGCCAAGTGGCGACCAGGTGGACCCCACCCACATAGGCATGATTTCCGAGGTAAATTTTGTAGAGAAAGAGCACCTTAACTAGTGAGCAGATTGCAGAAGATTCGAAGGTGCGCACGATTTCGTGAAGGGAAGATGTGTGAGAGTTAAGCATCACGAAGTGGTGAAAAGGTTAAAGAGTGAGCAAGCTCCCTAAAGATCGATGACGTGCGTTGTTTTGCAGAGTGAAGATGCACACCGGATAAGCTTCGTGAAATGGCGAAATGGTAAAGATCACCCATCTTGGAGATGATCTGACGGTCAGCGTTGTTTCATGAGATGAAGATGCACACCCATTAGCCATCGCAAAATATGACATGGCATATAGGTGGCAGGTCCAAGTGGAGGTCCAACTCGTGGGTCCCGCTGATGTGGCGACGATGTGGAGATGACATGCCAGACAAGTGGCGACCAGCAAGCAATCCAGTGGCAGTCCAGTGGCGATGATGAGGCAGATAAGTGGTGAAAGGTGATGTGTCATCCCAGGAGGCACCCAGTGGACCCCATCAATGAATCAGAAGCTGCCACATGGCAGGGCATCAGGAGTTGAAAAAGTAAAAAAATCAAAGTTAATGATATAGTGCAGACTACAATGTGAAATTCAAAAATTTAAATGATAGTGCACATATTTAGAATTAATTCGCCTGAGAGGTTATTTTTGGCCAAATATGCAAGTATGATATATCACCGGAAAGCTCTCGGAATGAGGAATCCAGTCATGAAGTTTGTTTTAATAAATATGGGATATTTTGAGAGAAGTTTCCATGGGAAGGAGAAAGGAAAATATTCAGTTGGAGAAAGGGGACACTTGGCAGTGTGTTATGCAGATCTGATCTTTTTCCCTCCTCATCTTATTCTCATTTATTCTCAATTGGAATGGTTCCAGGATTTTGGAGGAAGTGCTCCAGATTTCATGGCTTCCAATCCTAAGTTCTCTTCAAAATTGTACAGGGCAATGTCCTTTTCCATAGAATAGAGTATGATTCATGCTATAGGTGTTATTTGTTGCAGGTTCTTGTGTATGTAAGGCATGCACAAATTCATACAGAATTTGTCTCTGAAATGTATCTTCATTTTATTTAAATCTGATTCTTAAGGAGGATCATGTTTGTCATGATCAGTTGTGTCTGTGAGTGTAATGCTTGTTTGTAGGTAATCTTCAAGGAAGATTTTAAACTCTGTGAGCAAACATTAATAAAATAGGGTCCATGTTTCTGGATCTGATATTTTCTGTGGATAAGCTTAATAATGCATTTATGCAAGGCATTAATGTAGGAATATTTCATAATGAAGATGGATTTGCAATGAGTGTTTTCATTTGTAGTTTGATATATGACTCTGTTGCCCTTGGATAAGGCACTGATCTTGTAGATTTCGGGGTTTTCTCAGAGATTTAAAATCAAATTAGAATATCTACCTTTTATTTATGTTTTGTGCGAATGTTTCATCCATCTCATGCTTCAACTTAGTTGAGATGTCAATGTGGATTTAGCCCATCTACAGTAACCTCCTAGTTGTTAAGCCTTGTGAGATCTATTTGCTTTATTGATGTTCTCATATGTGGGTAAATGAGTTTGATTCAATGCATCAAATGGGTGTCCCCCCTAGGTCTAGCAGAACCTGAAGTGCAAGAGGATCATTTTGGGTCCTATGTTAATCATTTTTTATGAACAACACCTTCTAGATTGACTTGTCTTACTCAACCCTTCGACTACTCAAGCCCATCCAATGAAACTTAGTAGGGGGTTTTTCTATTGAGACCTCCAAGGTGTAGCCACTGGACTTAGACAATCAACTCCTCCTCTTGAGGTTTCCACTTCAATCTCCACACACCACTCCTAGGCTCCAACAACTCCTGCAAGGATCACAACACTCCAACCTCATTCAATGGACTCAAATATATTTACTTAGTGTCTTTGAAGTATTTTGAGGCTTTTAGAATCTCCAAACACATCGCCATAGTTTCCTAGCCTTTATTTGTCTCTACTGAGCTCAAATAGGCCTAATTGGATTAGCCCTCCCTTGGCAGTTTTAGGACTTAGTTTGAAAAATCCCCAAACAAGGCCACAAATAAATTATGGATTTGAGTACCCTTTTCAGAGTTACAAACAATATTGGAAAATTTCATCTGGGTTATCTGTACACATAGGGTTTCCAATACTACACTAATTTCAAGGGTTTAAGCCTACTTGAGTGACTTGGAAAGATGTGCTTCAAAACCTTCACCAGTCAGAACATATTCTCAAAAAAATTTTAGGATTCTTGAATTTTATACATAGGGATTTCCAACCATGCCTTAGTTGTGGCTCCACCAATCCATTTGTGCTCTTAAAACATACTTCTTTTGTTGTCTTAACTCACCAACTCCCAACGGTGAGCCTAGGGCTTCATTGTATCTCCTCCACAAAGACCTGCAAAAAAAAAACTATTCTAAACCTATGTACATACCCTAACTTAGCATTCCACTTTGTTTCAATAGGTGCCATCAATGAATGCTTAGGTTAGAGCCATTTTTCTCTTAAACCCTACTTGCAAGGGTTTTACACCTAGTTGCAAATAATGGATAATATCTCTACAACTAAAGACAATCAGTACTACAAATCAAACTTATTGGAAAGTAAATTTAATGAAAACTCATGACCTGCAATGAGATGCTACAATCAAGTCCGTATTGGACCGTACAAAGAAATGAAAACTGTTAAACGATGAAGGAAACAAGATTTGCTTGCAACTCAAAAACTTGTTCTTGCATTCCCAATTCTCCGAAACTCATACAATGAAGTATATTTTGGCTTATATGATTATGGTTTAGTTGTTTCAACCAACTTTGCAATGCCATCATCCAAAAATGCAACTTTTGCAAAAATTGCAAAATGTTGCTCAGCAACTTTTACATCTTTTTACTCCTGAGATGCAAATTTTCACTCTAATGCATTTCAAGGCTCCTAAAGGTCCTCAAAAACCCTAGAAGGCCTAAAAACAATACAATAGACCCCTATTACATGATAACAATCATCTGGAGTACTACTCCAGTGGTCTACCTTAGTATTTCAACTTCGCAGGCTGATAGCATCCTGAACACAAATGACACAATCCAAAACTTGGACAACTCAACCATGGCTCTACTGAGTCCCAAATGGTTGGTCCATTATTACATCATAAAAAAAAAACACAAAACTTAGAAGAAAAAAAAAATTGCATTCTTGGAGTGTTAGGTGCCCTGCACCATACTCCCCTGGGACAAAGAACTCAAGTCCCTTGAGTTAAGAGGTCTGCAATCTCCACTCCATGCTGAAGTATATCTAATTTTGACATCCACATAGCATCTGAATTAGGTATCCCTTCTCACTTGACAAGATAGTGCTTGTAGACTCCTTTCCTTGTCTTCTTTACTACCTTGGTGTCCAAGATACTCTCCAACTTGACTGGTTGGCTTGGTGGCAAATCTCTCACCCAATCTTCATTAACCTATGATGACATGTCCAACTGATTTGTTGGTGACTCTCCCTTGTATGGATAGAGATCACATACATTAAAGATAGGAGATATACCCAAGGTGGGAGGAAGTTCAACTTCATATGCATTCTGTCCATATTTGTGCACCACCTTGAGAGGTCCAATCTTCTTCATCATTAGCTTGGTAGTCTGCCCTAATGGAAGTCTCTCCTTCCTAAGGTATGCTAACACTAAGTCTCCAACTTTAAATTGCACCTTCCTCCTTGTTTTATCAGCTTGAACCTTATATTGCTCGGATTTTTGTTGTAAGGACTACCTTACCTTATCATGCTCTTCTTTAATACCTTCTGCAAAGTTCTCACCTTGTGCACTCTTAGGTGCCATAGAACTGAGATCTTTCAGCTCTAACATGCCCCTAGGATGAAATACATACACTATCTCAAAGTGACTTTTACCTGTGCTTCGGTTCACTGAGTCATTGTATGCATATTATGCCTGACTGAGTACTAAATCCCAAGTTTGCCCATGTTGTTTTGTAAGACATCTTAGCAAGTTACCCAATGATCTATTTATTACCTCTTTTTGACCATCTAATTGAGGATGATAGGCAGATGAAAAGGATAACATGGTGCCCAACTTTCTCCAAAGTGTCCTCCAAAAGTGGCTTAAAAACTTCACAGCTCTATCACTAACAATGCTGATTGGAAGACCATGAATTCTGACTATCTCCTTGAAGAAGGGGCCTGCAATATAGGTGGAATCATTGGTGCTCTTGCAAGGGATGAAATGTGTCATTTTGCTGAACCTATCTACCACCACATACACACTATGAAATCCCCTTGGAGTTCTTGGTAAGCCTAACACAAAATCCATGCTCAAACATTCCCAAGGCCTCTGAGGTATGATCAAGGGTTGATATAGACCTACATTACTTGATGATCATTTTTCTCTTTGGAAAATTGTACATTTCTCAAAAAACCTTCTCACTTCTGATTGCAACTTGGGCCAATAGTAAAACCTACCAACCTGCTCCAAAGTCTTATCTATGCCAAAATGACCTCCTAGACCTCCTTGATGATTCTATTGGATAATATTTTGTCTCATAGAACATTGAGGTATGCAAACAAGATGTCCTTTGAACAAAAAACCCTCCTATATCATATATTCTGAATAAGAGACATGTCAGGTGTTAGAAAAATCAGAACAAACACTATATATCTCTGCAAAATCCTTATCATCCTTGTAGAGGTCTTTTAACTCACTCAAACCCACACTTTGCAATTGTATCTCCTACATAGTCACAACTCTCCTACTTAGTGAATCAACTACCTTGTTTAATATTCCCTTCTTATGTTTGATAGTGAAGGTATAGGAATGTAGGTATTCAACCCACTTTAGGTGTCTTTGGTTCAACTTCTCTTGCCCATTGAGGAAACTAAGGGCATGGTTGTCAGTGAAAACTACAAACTCTTTGGATAGAAAGTAATGACGCCACTTCTTCAATGCTTGTACCATTGCATACAACTCCAATTCATATGTGGAGTACCTTTTCTTAGCTTCATTTAACTTCTCTGAGAAGAAGGCTATAGGATGACCCTCTTGGCTTAAAACTGGCCCTATTGCCCTTTGGCTAGCATCACATTCTACTATAAACAACTGATTGAAATCAGACAATCTAAGGATTGGCAACTCTTCTATCTTAGATTTTAACATTGCAAACCCCTTATTGGCTTCCTCTGTCCACTTAAAGTGACACTTAATCCCTCCTTTAATGGTGTTGAGTATTGGAGCATAAACATGGCTAAAGTTTCTCACAAACTTCCTATAAAAAGATGTCATTCCATGAAAGCTTCTAACATCACTTTGTTGCCATTTTAAGTTTATGCATAGAGATTGCATTAATGATATGTTGTCATTGATGTCAATTGAACTGGTAATGGTATTCATGTTATTGCTGATATTGTTGTTTTTGATATTGGCTAGTAATCGGTAAGAAGAGCTTTGTGGAAGATGTTATAAACCTGTATGTAAAGTTTGTGAGTTGAACCGGTGAACTGGTGTAAAGGGTTAAACATTTCTATGTAATGTAACCAGTAAACCCTATTAGCTGTTAAACCCTAATCGATCAAGATTGTTGGTTTATTATCTGATAAGCGGTAATCATGGATAGACGTGTGATCATTGTATGAGGATATGTTCAAATTGTTTTGGTGCATTTGTTTTTTGTCTAGGGAAGGAGAAAAGTGGATTGCATCTAATGCATAGTGTGTGATGAGTTACAAAGTCTGATGAAGCGGTGATCATGGAGTGGTTGGAATTTTCTTGAAGAATGTGAAGAGATTGTCATGATTTCTAATGGTCAAGATTGTACCGACTTGTTTGTAATCTCAATGATGAGAATTAGGTTTCTATTGTGTTACCGACCTAATTGATTTGTATTTAAGGTTGATGAAGTTGTTTGTAAAGGTTGTTGGCAAGATTGTTGAAAACCTATTGAGTGTGTAGTTGCCTAACCAGTGAATGGATCTTCACTTTGAGTGAAGGCAGATTGAAGCTTAGAAGGATATGATCAAGCAAATGTAGTGCTACTTAGACAGATCAAGAAAACTTGTTGTTTTCTAACAATTACAATGGAAGTGAAATCCCTTAAATGGGTAAGCTCTAACAAGCTTGGTTACTCATTAAATCCTCTAACAAGGTGGTCCATTAGCTTGGATTCTTAAATCCTCTAGCGAGGTTACTCCTAACAAGGTATTGTGCTTTTCATCAAGGCATGCTTGTAAATCCCTTAACCGGGTGATTCCTAACTAGAATTAGTTCTTAACAGGACTTATTGTAAAGCTTTAACAGGCTTGGCTCCTAATAGGGTGAACTTCAGAAGAGTTCAGATAGCTATCCTTGTGAGGCTCATCTCACCGTGGTTTTTACCTATTTGGGTTTTCCACATATAAACATTTGTGTCAAGTGGTGAAAGCTTTTGTGGTTGTGATCTTATTTGTTGATTGGTTAACTTCTGATAAGGCATGTTAAGAAGAAGCATTGAGAGATGAATATGTTGAGTTATGATTAAGCATTGTTGATGTTTACAAGATTGAAGTTGTTTACTGTTAAAGTTGTCATAATAGTTAAACTAGTTGATGTCAAGTATTCTTATGAATATTGATCTTGACTGAGATATGTTTCCTTTGTTTGACTGAGTTTGAGTTGGGAACTTTGTATCAGTTTTTCAATATACTGATTCACCCCCCCCCCTCTCAGTATTCTATCAGATACTTATTCTTTCATCATACCATCAATTAGTATCAGAGCATCTCAGGTCCTCTTAATCTAAAAGCCTAACAACTTGAGCAAAAGATCTTGTAGATCATGATGAAGAAAGAAGATCTGAAGTTCAACAAAGATAACTATAGAATGTGGAGTGACAGAATGAAGATTTATATTAAGAGTCTTGGTAGTCAGTATTGGGATCGTATAGAAAATAAGTATATTACACCTTATGGACCCCTGACTGACGATCAGAAGAAAGAACAACAAGAAAATCACTAGGCATTAGAAGCTATTATCAGTTCCCTGTCTGATGCTCAATATGTAGATGTTCATGGTCTTGAAACTACATATGAAGTATGGAAGAAATTAGAAGAGATTTATAGCGGTGATGAACATGTTAGGATTGCCAAAGAGGAGAATTTAAGAGGAAAGTTTGTTGACATGAGAATGTCTGAAGGTGAGAATACCCAGCAGTACGATCAAAGGATTAAAGAGATAGTTGGTGAGATAAAGAGTGCAGGAGGGAAAGTGGAAGATGCCACTGTAATCATTAAGGTACTGAGAACCCTGCTATCGGTCTATGTTATCCGAGTTGTAGCCATTCAGGAGCTGAAATCCACTGACAAGACAAAGGTAACTATTGACTCTATTATTGGCAAACTTACTGCTTTTGAACTAAATGGCTATGATGGTAGTGTACAAAAATCATAATCTGCATTTAGAGCTTTCATCTCTAACCCATTTGTGAGAAGAAGTAGAGATACCAGGCTATGAATCTAGATCTAGCAGAGATGTTGAAGATGAAGACAGCTTAGTGGAACTTGAAGCATTGTTGGCAAAACGACTGCCTAGAGGCACTGGTAAATATAGAGGTAAGCTACCTTTAAAATGTTTTGCATGCAACAAGATTGGTCATATAGAAGCAAATTGCCCTAATAGTGAAAATGAATACAAAAGAGACAAATTTAAGAAGTACAAGGGTAAAGGTAAGAGAGATTGTCTTGTAGCTATTGACAGTGGTATTACTGATGAAGAATCTGATGATGATGTTGTTGAAGATATTGTGTTTATAGCTATTAAGGATGAAATATCAAATCAAAAGGCTCTAGTATCTAGAATCGATAATGCTAATGATTGGATCATTGATAGTGGTTGTTCACATCACATGACTGGTGATCGGAGCAAATTTCTTTCCCTGAAGGAATTTGATGGTGGTGTTGTCAGATTTGGCAATGGCTCACCCTATATGGTTAAAGGTAAGGGAGTTATTTCTTTTAATGGGAAGAACAGTGTTGATGATGTCTATTGGGTTGAAGGCCTAAAGCACAATCTTTTAAGTATGCCACAAATTAATGATAGAGGATACCTACTGGAGTTTAGAAATGGAATGTGCAAAATCTTTGACAACAAAGGTGAATTTATTGCCATCGGGAAACAGGCCAGAGGTAATCTATCTCATCTCAATCCTAAAGTTAGCAACTGTTTCATTGCAAAAATAGATGATAGCTAGCTTTGGCATAGGAGATTTTGTCATATAAATTTTGACAATATTGTTAAAGTGAGCAAGTCTAAGACAGTAAGAGGTATGCCTCAACTAGACAAACCGGTTAATGCTCTTTGTAAAGAATGTTAACTAGGAAAGATGACTTCTTCAACTTTTAAGAGAAAGTCCTTCTTAACAGAGCACTTGTTAGATTTGGTTCATACAGATCTATGTGGACCAATAAGAACAAGAAGCATTCAAGGTGACAGATACTTCATGATCTTCACTAATGATTGTTCAAGGATGACGTGGGTCACATTCTTGAAGGATAAGAATGAAGCTTTTGGTAAATTCAAGGCATTCAAAGCCCTAGCTGAGAAAGAGAGTGGTAAAAAGATAAAATGTATAAGAATAGATCAACGTGGTGAATTCACTTTTGTGGAGTTCACTAAGTATTGTGATGATAATGGTATCAAGCGACATCTTTCTGCACCAAGGACACCACAACAGAATGGTATAGCAGAGAGAAATAATCGATCAGTGGTTGAAGCTACTAGGAATATGTTGATACAAGGAGGTGTAGCAAAAAAAATTTCGAAAGAAGCTGTAAGTACAGTCTACACAATGAACTGAGTTCTGGTGAAAAGAGGTAAGGACAAGACCCCATATGAGTACTAGTATGGGAGATCACCCGATGTTAGGTATTATTAAGATATTTGGAAGCAAATGTTTTATTAAAAGAGGTGTTTTCATAAGCAAGTTTGAAGCTAAGAGTGATGAAGGCAAATTTCTTGGCTATTCCACCAAGAGTAAGGCCTATAAATGCTTCAACAATCGGACACAAAAAATTGTTGAGCGCGCTAATGTTCATGTAGATGAATATCTTGAAGTTTAAGAAGGAACCAGTTCGGAGAAGAAGGATGAAGATCCTTGTATTTTTCTTTTGGAACCTGAAACTGTTAAATCAGAAATTGGTAAAGAAAATCCTAATGTACTTGTTCAACCGGAACAAATAAATTTAGAGGAAGATAATAATGAAGAAGTTGAACCTGGAGAGAATGATCATGTTACTCCTAGGTATGTGAGACTGAATCATAGCCTTGAATAGATAATTAGAGATAAGGATGTTGGTGTACTAACTAAAAGGAGAATAAGAGAGAACTCTTGCATGATCTCCACCTTTGAACCTATAAGTGCTAAGGAGGCATTTGGTGATGATAATTGGGTGAAAGTTATGGAGGAAGAGTTGGATCAAATTGAGAAGAACAACACTTGGACACTGGTACCCCGACCGGTAAACAAGAATGTTATAGGTACTAAATGGGTGTTCAAAAACAAATTAAATGAAGATGGTGTTGTAGATCGCAATAAGGCAAGATTAGTATGCAAAGGTTGTGCACAAGAAGAAGGAGAAGATTATGGAGAAACTTTTGCACCAGTAGCAAGACTAGAAGGTGTCAAAACATTACTTGCATTTACAGCTCATAAGAATTTCAAGGTATACCAGATGGATGTTAAGTCTGCATTCTTGAATGGGATACTAGAAGAAGAGGTTTATATAGAGCACCCTAATGGTTATGCATTAACAGATAAGGAAGACATGGTATGTAAATTGCAAAAAGCTTTGTATGGATTAAAGCAAGCACCCAGAGCATGGTATGAACAACTTCATACTCATCTGATGAAGATAGGCTTTGCTAGAACTAGTGATGACAACAACATTTATCTCAAGTCTGAAGGAGATGAAATACTATACAGTGAAGTATTTGTAGATGACATTATATTTGGAGGTAATGATGACATGAGTAATTGTTTTGCAGATGAAATGAAGAATGAATTTGAGATGTCATTAGTAGGGGAAATAAAAAAATTCATAGGCTTACATATACAGCAGATGAAGAATGGTATTTTCATTACTCAATCCAAGTATGTGAAAGAGGTTTCGAAGACTTTCGGTATGAGTGACTGTAAACCAGTTGGAACCCCAATGGTTACAGGTTGTAATTTTTCCAAGGAAGATGCATCTAAGTCTGTATATGAAAAGGAATACAGGTCAATGATTGGCAAATTACACTATATTGTTTATAGTCGATCCGATATTGCCCATGCAATTGGTATTGTTGCTAGATTTCAGAAGAATCCAAAGGAGGCACATCTGATGGCAACCAAGATAATTTTTAGATATCTGAAAGGTATTGTTGACTATGGGTTATGGTATCCATATGGTGGAAATTTTGATTTGAAAGCATACACAGATGTTGATTGGGCAGGAAATATTGATGACCGGAAGAGTACTACCAGTGGAGCATTCTTTCTAGGAGGAAGGCTAGTTTAATGGAGTAGTAAAAAGAAGAGTTGCACTTCACAATCTACTGTTGAAGCTAAGTATGTAGCAGCTTATATGAATTGCACACAAGCTATGTGGATGAGGCACATTTTGGAAGGTTTGAAGATGGAAATCTTAGAACCAATAAAGATTTTGTGTGATAATACAAGTGCAGTAAACATTTCTAAAAATCATGTTTTGTACGCAAGAACTAAGCACATTGAATTGAAATATCACTTCTTGAGGGAAAAAGTTCAAAGTAAAGATGTTATCTTGAAGCATATTTCTACCAAGGAGCAACTTGCAGATATCTTTACCAAACCTCTGCCTAAGACCACTTTTGAGTATCTTAGAAGTCAATTAGGGGTTGTCCCTCTTCATGAAGTTAGTTGAGCATGATGTTGATTGCATCAGTCCCTGAACCACTTGCAAAATTTTACATGGACTGATGAAGAAGTGGATGTATTCCATAGGGGGAACATTAAGTTGTAGAATGATGTTGATGCACAGTGAGAGCAGAATTACATGTTTTACTTTCACTTTGGCATTGATGTCAAAGGGGGAGAAGAATTATGTGATTGGGGAGAAGAATTATGTGTCTGATTAGGTGAACCAGTGGCAAGCTGAAGATAGACAGAGCAAGGTGAATACTTGGTAATGTAAACCAGGATTCCTATTCACCAATCTCAGCAGCAATCAGAGGCGTTGATATTTGTATTGCCATCAATGCCAAAGGGGGAGATTGTTGGTATTTTGCATAGAGATTGCAATAATGATATGTTGTCATTGATGTCAATTGAACCGGTAATGGTATTCATGTTATTGCTGATATTGTTGTTTTTTATATTGGCTAGTAACAAGTAAGAAGAGCTTTGTGGAAGATGTTGTAAACTGATATGTAAAGTTTGTGAGTTGAACTGGTGTAAAGGGTTAAACCTTTCTATGTAATGTAACCAGTAAACCTTATCAGCTGTTAAACCCTAACCGATCAAGATTGTTGGTTTATTATCTGATAAGCAGTAATGATGGAGACACGTGTGATCATTGTATGAGGATATGTTCAAATTGTTTTGGCATGTTTGTTTTTTGTCTAGGGAAGGATAAAAGTGGATTGCATCTAATGCACGACGCGTGATGAGTTACAAAGTCCGATGAAGTGGTGATCATGGAGCGGTTGGAATTTTCTTGAAGAATGTGAAGAGATTGTCATGATTTATAATGGTCAAGATTGTACCAACTTGTTTATAATCTCGATGATGAGAATTAGGTTTTTTTTGTGTTACCAACCTAATTGATTTGTATTTAAGGTCGATGAAGTTGTTTCTAAAGGTTGTTGGCAAGATTGATGAAAACTTGTTTTGTGTGTAGCTTCCTAACTAGTGAATGGATATGCACTTTGAGTGAAGGTAGATTGAAGCTTAGAAGGATCTGATCAAGAAAATGTAGTATTACTTAGACAGATCAAGAAAACCTGTTGTTTTCTAGCAATTACAACAGAAGTGAAATCCCTTAACCAGGTAAGTTCTAACAAGATTGGTTACTCATTAAATCCTGTAACAAGGTGGTCCATTAGCTTGGATTCTTAAATCCTCCAATGAGGTTACTCATAATAGGGTATTGTGATTTTCATCAAGGCATACTTGTAAATCCCTTAACTGGGTGATTCCTAACTATAATTAGATCTTAACAAGACTTATTGTAAAGCTTTAACATGCTTGGCTCCTAACAGGGCGAACTTCAAAAGAGTTCAGATAGCTTTCCTTGTGAGTCTCATCTCACAGTGGTTTTTACCTATTTGGGTTTTCCATGTATAAACATTTGTGTCAAGTGGTGAATTCTTTTGTGGTTGTGATCTTATTTGTTGATTTGGTTAACTTTTGATAAGGCATGTTAAGCAGAAGCATTGAGAAATGAATATGTTGAGTTATGATTAAGCATTGTTGATGTTTACAAGATTGAAGTTGTTTATTATTAAAGTTGTCATAACAGTTAAACTGGTTGATGTCAAGTATTCATATGAATATTGATCTTGACTGAGATATGTTTCCTTTGTTTGACTGAGTTTGAGTTTGGGAACTTTGTATCAGTTTTTCAATATATTGATTCACCCGCCCTCTCAGTATTCTACCAAATACTTATTATTTCATCATACCATCACACTTATTCCCCTAGGGATAGGCCAATTAAGTATTGCTTCTACCGTACTTGGATTCATCTTTAAACATCCTTGAGAAATAACAAAACCAAGGTATACTAGCTCTGTTTTCAAAAACTCACATTTTTCAAGGTTGATTTTGAGTTGAGCCTCCTTCAACTTCTTCAAGACCATCTCCACATGCTTGAGGTGTTCCTCCTTTGACTTTCTGAAGATCAAAATGTCATCAAGATACACAATAACAAATCTACCAATAAACTCAACTAAGACTTCATTCATGAGCCTTTGGAAGGTACTAGGTGCATTGGTGAGACCAAATGGCATCACCAACCACTCATATAGGCCTCCATTATTTCTAAAGGTTTTCTTCCATTCATCTCCAAGTCTGATTATGATCTAATGATAACTAGATTTCAAGTCCACCTTTGTGAAGTATCTTGCACCTCCTATATTGTCCAATAGGTCCTCAATCCTTGGCATGGGAAACCGGTACCTTATAGTGATCTTATTGATTGCTCTTGAGTCAGTGCACATCCTCCATTTGCCTCCTTTTTTAGGCACTAACATAGTAGTAACAACACATGGACTCAAACTCTTCTTGATAAACCCTTTGTCTAAGAGTTCTTGCTTGGCGATCTCTTCATTTTGACTAGGTGTCATTTTATAGGCAGCTTTGTTAGGCAGATTTGCCCCTGGTATTAAGTCTATTTGATGGTTTACGTCTCTCATTGGAGGCAAAGAATCAAGCATGTCATCTCCTATAACTTCTGCATATTTTTTTAGGAGACCTTGCACCTCTTGAGGCACTTCACTCATTAGATTTGCCTTAGCTTCATCTCTAGGCTTCAACACTATAGCATTGCCCTGATGACCTTCTTGCTTCAATACTTTGAGAAACTATTTACCTCTCATCAGCATCACACTTGATCCTATTTACTTTTCCTCTTTTGGATCAGGTAGTGGATCCATTTGGTATTTCTTCCCATTCTTGGTGATGAGATAATGGTCTTTTTCTCCATCATGACTAGCTCTCACATCATATTGATATGGACAGCCCAACAACAAATGACAAGAATCCATAGGCAATATGTCACATAATAGTTTGTCTTTATACTCACCAATTTCAAAGTCCACCCATGCTTGTTGATCAACTAAGACATGTTGACCTCAGTTGAGCGATGATACCTTGTAAGGAGTGAGATGAGGTAACCTTTTCAGTTTGAGTTTATCTACCATTTCAACTGAGACAATATTCTCTATGGAACCTGAATCCCCAATCACCTTACAAATTTTCCCATGTGACTTACAAGTGCTCCTAAATAAAATTTTCCTCTGTGGTGGCTCTTGAGCTTGGGGTATCTTGAGCATTGTTCTCCTCATCATTAAGTTTTCTCCATCTATGACTGGCCATGCCTTACTGATTGGAGAGGTCTCACTTTGAGTGTCCTCCTCTTGCACCAATTGAGTCCTTCTTTCACCCATGTATGAGCTTGTTGAACTTGAGGCTTTTCCCAGGCACCTACTTATGGTATGTGCAACTTAATTGCAGTGATAGCACCTACCGGTGAAGACTGTATTTCCTCTTCCAGAGTTTCCAAACCTGCCCCTAAAATTGATCCTTCTTCTAAAGGATCCTCTAAATGTTCCTCTTTGTGAGTCCCCACTACCTTCTTGGCTTTGTTTCTCTTCATTTCTTGATGTATGTTGCCCTCTACCAAAGGTTCCTCTACCTCTGAAATTCTTAGCACCTCTATGTTTCTGATTTTGTTCACTTCTCCTCTTGATCTTCTCCTCTTCCCTTAATGCCAATTGAAAACACTTGTGAATAGTGTCTGGTGTGAGGATACTTATCTCATCTTGTATGTTTTGTCTAAGGCCATTCATGTACCTAGCCAATTTCTCCACTTCATTCCCATGCTTCCTAGCCCTCAAACTGAGTTTGTGGAATTCCTCAGTGTATGCATTGACATCTAACTCCCTTTGTTTCAAATTTTGCAGTCTCTTGTGGATTTGGACTTTGTAATCCCCTGGTAGGAATTGAGCCTTAAGCCTTATCTTCACGCTCTCATGAAGTTATCTTCTTCTTACCTTATTGTATCCTTTCTTCTTGCATCATATTCTACAAAACTAATGTTGATCCTCTCAATCTTGATTTGGCCACATTTACTCTTTTCTCCTCTGCTACCTCCTTATAATCAAAATGATTATTTAGGGCCTCTATCCAATCTAGCAACTCTTCTCCATTGAGATTTCCTCCATAGGTGGGTAATCCATCCAAGTTATCTTTGGAGATGGATTTGGCTGCATCCAAGAATAGATTTTGGTCTCGAGGCATTGTTACTATTACTTGTTCCTCTCCATCTTCCACTTCTTCATCTGTCTCATCTCCCCATTCTGTCTTAACCTTCCCTTTCTCCTTCTTAACATCTCTGGTTCCTCTACTTCCTTTTGCATCCTTCAATCCTTCTATCATCTCTGCCACCATCTGTCGGATAGATTCTGGAGTCATTGCCTTTGGAGGCATTTAACTTTCTTCTGATTCTTCACAATCTGACATACACCAAATCTTTCAAAGAATGGCTCTGATACCACTCTGATGCAGAGAGTCTTGGAGCTTGATCCAATTCACCTTCTAGATTGACTTGTCTTACTCAACCCTTCAACTACTCAAGCCCATCCAATGGCACTTAGTAGGGGGTTTTTCTATTGAGACCTCCAAGGTCTGAACCACTTTGGCTTGCCTCCAAGGTGTAGCCACTGGTCGTAGACAATCAACTCCTCCTCTTGAGGTTGCCACCTCAATCTCCACACACCACTCCTAGGCTCCAACAACTCCTGCAAGGATCACAACACTCCAACCTCATTCAATGGACTCAAAATACATTTACTTAGTGTCTTTGAATTCTCTTGAGGCTTTTTGCATCTCCAAACCCATCACCATAGTTTCCTAGCCTTTATTTGTCTCTACCAGGCTCAAATAGGCCTAATTGGATTAGCCCTCCCTTGGAAATTTTAGGAATTACTTTGAAAACTCCCCAAACAAGGCCACAAATAAATTATGGATTCGAGTACCCTTTTTAGAGTTACAAACAATATTGGGAAATTTCATCTGGGTTATCTGTACACATAGGGTTTAAGCCTACCCGGGTGACTTGGAAAGATGTGCTTCAAAACCTTCACCAGTCAGAACATATTCTCAAAAAAAATTTATGATTCTTGAAGTTTATACATAGGTATTTCCAGCCATGCCTCATTTGTGGCTCCACCAATCCATTTGTGCTCTTAAAACATACTTCTTTTGTTGTCTTAACTCACCAACTCCCAACGGTGAGCCTAGGGATTCATTGTATCTCCTCCACAAAGACCTGCAAAACAACAAAACTTATTCTAAACATATGTATAGAACCTAACCTAGCATTCCACTTTATTTCAATAGGTTCCATCAATGAATGCTTAGGTTAGAGCCATTTTTTTTCTTAAACCCTACTTGCAAGGGTTTTACACCTAGTTGTAAAGAATGGATTATATATCTACAAATAAAGACAATCAGTCCTGCAAATCAAACTTATTAGAAAGTAAATTTAATGAAAACTCATGACCTACAATGAGATGCTACAATCAAGTTCGCAATAAACCATACAAAGCAATGAAAACTGTTAAACGGTGAAGGAAATAAGATTTGCTTACAACTCAAAAACTTGTTCTTGCATTCCCAATTCTCCCCAACCCATACAATGAAGTAGATTTTGGCTTATATGCTGATGGTTTAGTTGGTTCAACCAAATTTTCAACGTCATCATCCAAAAATGCAACTTTTACAAAAATTGCAAAAAGTTGCTCAACAACGTTTACATCTTTTTACTCATGAGATGCAACTTTTCACTCTAATGCATTTCAAGGTTTCTGAAGGTCCTCAAACACCCTAGAAGACCTAAAAACAATACAATAGACCCCTAGAGTACTACTCATGTGATCTACCTTAGCATTTCAACTTCTCAGGTTGACAACATCTTGAACACAAATGACACAATCCAAAAATTGGACAACTCAACCATGGCTCTGCTGAGTCCCAAATGGTTGGTCCATTATTACATCATAAAAAAAACACAAAAAACTTAGAAGAAAAAAAAAATTGCATTCTTGGAGTGTTAGGTGCTCTGCACCATCCCTCCACCTATGGACTTGAGGTCACAAGGGAATCCTTCACCCAAGAACCCCCTACATCCCTGCTTCCAAACGGGTCAAAGTTACACATAGTTCCCCTTACAAGATCTCTCAAGGACACCTATACATAGGTTCTTATTACTAACACTTCACCACAATTAGTGACACTTAATAGTACTTAGGAAATCATGACTAAACTCACAATATAATAAACCTATACAGAGAAATGACCGATAATGTCATCCATTTCTCAAATTGATCTTGCACTAATATTATTCATAATTCAAAGCATAAACAGATCATGTTATTTCTATAGAACTTCCAACAACCATCTGGTTATCAACATAGAATCATCAAAGAACCTCCGATAGTTGACCAATTACATGCAGGCTATCAGCTAGATACAATCCAACCGGGACTCTAAGAATCAACCAGATCACAAAATGCGAATCTCAATCCTTATTCTCAATTCTACTTCCTCTGCCCCTACAAATGATTACATAATATCATATTTATACCCACCAAAACATATCCAAATCAGCCTCACAAGATTACATTTACCAATGCAGGAAAATGAAACGTGTAATTAGGTCGGCCCTAAGAATTAAAGAAATCTTTCCAGAAAATAACAACCAAGAGGTTCATTTCAGCAGGAAGGTCAGCCACATGCCAAAGAACATCAAACAAGACCCAAAATAGATCCACATGCCAAGAATCATGCTGGTAATGAAGGAAAACCAGCTGATAAGCACAAGAATCGTCCCAAAATGCAGAAACAGTCAACCAGAAGTGATAACTGACTGGAAAAGAACCCAATTGAATAGAACATATGGAATTAAGTGCATGAACCAGCTGGAAACCGGAAACCATATGGAATTGAAAGGAAATTTTTTTGGTTGATGCAAGATTGCTCATCGACCGGCGATGCTCCTGCATCAGACAACCCAGGTAGAAAAAGATGTTCTATGAGAGGAAACTCATGAAAATCTAAAAGGATTCAGAATAAAGACCCCATGCTCATTTATGATCCAAACATCTTCCTTATCTGCCAACCTCTACTTTAGCTCCTTCGGTGCCTCAATCGGCTTCTCTAACCTTTGACTCTCTTTGTTTCTCTTATTTTGCTTGAGATATGTACATTGTCTCTGTTTACTGCCTTCTTTCTTCTACAACTCTAATTTGTTTCTGCCACAAGGCTTCATCTCATTTGTCACCATAAGCTCTTTGTCATCTAGTTCTATCTGTCCATTAGGCTCATCTATTAGATCCTTCTGCAAGCTCATGTCCCCCTCTGGTATAACCTCTGCAATTGGTTCTATTAGATCTTTCTTCAAGTCACCTTCTGGTATAACCTTTGCCACCGGTTTCTCAGTACTGCAACTTTTCTCAAGACTCAGATTCTTCACCTCCTTCTCTTTCTCCTTCAAAGAAATCAATGTGAACTTCTACCCATCCTTCTCAATAGTGACCAACTTTCTTCTACAGTCATAAATAGATCCTCTATCAAACTGCCAAGGTTTTCCCAACAAGACATGACAAGCACTCATAGACACAACATCACACAAAACCGCATCCCTGAAAGGCCCAATATTAAAATTCACCAAACATTGTTCCTTTATCTATATCTTTTGATCATCTTACAACCAACTTAACTCATAAGGACAAGGATGTTCAAGCCTCTTCAATCCAAGCTTCACAACCATCTCCTCAGATACCAAATTGTTAGTACTTCCACTATCTACAATAACCTTGCAACACTTACCACCTAATTTACACACAGTCCAAAAAAGACTCTTCCTCTAAGTAGATCTGGTATCCTTCTTCTAAACATAAGGGATTCTCCTTGCTCTGATGCATAGTTAGATCTGGTACCTTCACCTTCTAGTTCCTCATTTGCACAACTTCTTTCCATTCCCTACTTACATTCATAGGATCTATGTTCGGATTCTCCAAACTTGTAACATTTGCCAGGAAATTATCTACCAGTACTTCTGCTACCTTTCCTTTGTATTTTCTACTCCGATTATTTACTCCACTTAGGTTTTGCTTCATCTTCCTCAACCGGTTTCTTCATACTGTCACTCATTTTTCCTTTAAATTTCTCTTTCCCTCTATTTGGTTGTCTTCTTCTCATCTTCTCCTCAACCTTCAAAGCATATTGGTAAGCTTCTTCAATTGTGGAAACCCTTAACCTACTCATTTCATCCTGAATGTTAAAAGC
This sequence comes from Cryptomeria japonica, assembly GCF_030272615.1. Taxonomy (NCBI): domain Eukaryota; kingdom Viridiplantae; phylum Streptophyta; class Pinopsida; order Cupressales; family Cupressaceae; genus Cryptomeria; species Cryptomeria japonica. Next base: position 15,726,620 of record NC_081413.1, on the reverse strand, counting down.
AAGCCCATTTATGTACCTCACCACCTTTTCTCTGTCCATCTCTCTATGTCCAAATCTAATCACCACCTTGTAGAATTCTTCAGTATATTCCTTCACAGTCATGTTTCTCTGTTTTAGGTTCTACAACTTCTTGAACAACTCCAATTCATAGTCTCTCGGTATGAACTTGGCCTTCAATATTGCAACCATCTATCTCCACCGGGTGATCTTCAATTCACCATTCACTACTTTGTCTTTCTACAATTCTTTCCACCATAAGGCAACATACCCTTTCAACTTAGTCTATACCAATCGAACCCTCTGCGGGTCCTTGACATCCTCAAACTCAAAGTAGTCCTCCAACTCTCTGATCCAATCGATTAGATCCTCTGGGTTCGGTGTTCCGGAAAAGTTGGAAACTTCAACTTTATGAACTTTACTTGCTTGCATCACTACTCTCAGGAATATTTCCTCTCTTTCATCTTTCGGTCCTTCAGCTTCTTCAATCTCTTCACCGGCTTCTTCATATTCATCCTCTGATTCAGAGTTTCTTCACAAACCAGCCAAAGCATTTCGGATTTCATTCCTCACTTTATTCTTGAAGTCTTCCATCATCCACTCTACCCTTTAGGGGTTTGTCCTTCTAGGAGACATCTCCTCTTCCACTCCGGTGAACTACCTCAACTCGGCAATCTGACTATTGGTTTCAATTGCCTCCCCTCGATGATCCATTGAACACACACACAACCTGCCTCCAAATAGCGATCTGTCCACCCAAAGCAATGCCTCAATGTTCGCAAACAACTCTTCCACCGGCCAGTCCATAGCCAGCTCTAATACCACTTGATGCAACCATAACTGGTAAAACCCTCAAAGAGAATCCACCGGCTTATGCAACAAGAGTAACACAATAAAAGAAAAAAGAAAACATAACAAGATTGCATAAACATATAATATTATCACTATAGAACTTCCGGAAACCATCCAGTTATCAACATATAATCATCAAAGAACCTTTGGTAGTTAACCGATTACATGCAATCTATCGGCCATATACAATCCAACCGGGACTCTAAGTATCAACCGGATCACAAAATGTGAATCTCAATCCTTATTCTCTATTCTACTTCCTCTGCCCCTACAAATGATTACATAATATCATATTTATACCCACCAAAACATATCTGGGTCGGCCTCACAAGATTACATTTTCCAATGCAGGAAAATGAAACATGTAATTAGGTCGGCCCTAAGAATTAAAGAAATATTTTCGGAAAATAAAACCAAGAGGTGTGGTTTAGCAGGGAGGTTGGCCACACGCCAAAGAACATTGGTCAAGACCCAAAATTGATCCACATGCCAAGAATCATGTTGGTAATGAAGGAAAACCAATCGGTAAGCACAAGAACTATCTCAGAACCTAGAAATAGTCAACCGAAAGCGATAAATGACTGGAAAAGAACCAAATTGAATGAAAAAATCTATAATTAAGCACATGAACCATATTGGAAACCGAAAATAAGATCTTCCATGAAAACCAAGCAACTACCGGTACCAACAGGTAAGAACACAAAAAACTGCATAAAGAACTAGACAAGAACAAAACTGAAAGGAAATATTTTTGGTTGATGCAAGATTGCTCATCGACAGGGGATGCTCCTGCATCAAATACCCATCAACCAAAAATTTTCTTTGGTTGCACAAACATATTGTGATCATTAAGATAAATAGAGAGAGTCAATAGATTTCTACAACCTCTTCAAGCTTCCAACAAGGTATGAATCATTGCATTTAGTAATGCCAACATATATGATATTTACCTATCACCATGCTAAATTTAATTAGGTATAGGATTTAATATATATAAATTCAAGTTGTTTGACATCCGATTCATATCAAAATTGTCTAACACTATCAAAATCAAATCATACAAACGAGTATAAATACATCAACATTGACTTAAGTCTAAGTATGTTCAAACCCAAGACATAACACAATATTTATAAACATGTTCTAGGAAAAGTCAATTCATAAGTCAATTATTTCACCATATGAATATGTACGTTAACTATTATGGATAATATTTTTCTTAACCCTCTAATCTCATTTATGTTATAGCACAATGAAATGCTCTTGTATTATTCTAATTCCTTTACTATATGATATTCTCACTCACTTATAATTGATTATGTTTTTCAAGGACGAGAATAAGATACAAAGAGATGTTATCCTATATGATTGCAAAAGGTTTGTCTCTCCTCTCAGTGAAATTATTGCTTTAAAATGATAGTTTTCTTATTTTAATACTACAAAAAGCTAGTGAAAGTATCTTAGCTCATTTCACAGTGTCAATATAGTGTGGTTCCAGTGTTGTCATATCAAGTCACTATTGCTTATACTAATATTAATATACCTTTTCAAGAACTTACATAGTATTGACAAAAACACAATTAGATTACCCATAGACTTATCTAATGTAGCCAAAAAAGAAAATATAAATATTGTCACCCCTATTAAAATATCTTATTACATTTTAATTATAGAATCATCATCATTCCAATCACATAGTTCAAGGTTATGGACCCAACCCCTCAGTTTGCCCAAAAGCATTCCTTATAAACCTAGATAGTCATTGTGGTGACATTTGCAAGTGTAGACATTTAGTGCCCAACACAAGCAAAACCCATACACACAAATGTACCATATAAATTTTATTCACTTGCCAATCAAATTATGTTAGAGCTCCTATATATATATATAGCATAATGTCAGGTGTTAGTGACTTATTATAAAATTGGGCGGGGGGGGTTTATTTTCAACAAAACTACCATTAAATATGAGCCACATAATTTTTGACATGTAGTCTATATTACCCGGGTGATAGAATTGCACATTGTCCCATACAAAGTAACTTACATAATGAATTATCACATCTCGGTAGGGGTAAGTCCATATTCCTCTTACAATCAACTTCCTTGGAACTAATAATATACAAAGCTACTCTTGAAAGTGTTCAAAAATATTTTGGTAAAACTAGTTGTGTAATTTGGTCAAAAAGAATATAGTCCCAAAAGGTGTATAAATATTTCCTTCTATTTTTTAATTTGCATGGCTTTGGGTGGCTTTTTCTTATTCATTGTATTACCATAAATTTTTCTTACAAAATGAAACCACTATTTATCACTCATGTAATAGAAAATGGTATCTTAACATGTTCATCAAATTGTTGCTTGTCATTTATGGGATCATTATTGTTTTGGTATTCTATTGCAAGCATTTGGAAATTGATTTAGGGTCTAAAAACAATGGTATAGAGCTCCAACTGAGAAGCATTAACAAATGGTCGCATTGGATTGATCTCTAATGATTTCTATGCTCTTAAGAAAGTCTTGTGTGTCCACTCTACTCTATAATATAGGACTGAAGAAAACACATAAAAATTATAGTCTCAAAACTAATATGTTCATCTTCAACCTATGGCATTTGAATAGCGACAAGCCTCCCAATCAACCTGAATGATAATTAAGGGAAAATAAAATTAAGTGGCATGATGATTTGTTGCAAATTCATAAGAGAATTCCTATTCCTATGAATGATTATGTTGAGAAAAATATGTAAGCTCTTCCCTTTTACATGTATGAGATTCTTTAAAATAAGAGAAATTTATAAAAAAGAGAACTTGGAATTTCTAAACATAGTGCATTATTATCTTTTTAGCTTGCTCAAAATCTCTATCCTTATGTGCATACCACATCCTTGCTTCCCCCATTTGATGAAATTTCTCTTTTCATGGATGTCTATAACCCTTTTATGAGCTCTTATTTCACTTACCCACTCTCTTATGGTATCCTACTCTCCTATGCGATTCAAATCCCCTTTCTTCTTTTGTGATTCCTTGTGTTTCCTCCTTGGGTCACAACTCCAAATGCCCCTAATTTCTACCTTAATGTCCTTACCCATTTTGCATGCCTGAAAGTTTCTAAAGACTTCTCAACAAACACAATTTTGTGCATATCATGTGATCATTGCATTCTACCATACCACATTTCTTTTAGAAATTCTATCAAACAGTTCACAGGCTTGATGCTCCTGCATTCTACATATAGTTTTACTAAAGTAGTTGCAACTACCATGTCTTTCTTTGTGCCCATCTTCTCTCTTAGTTTAATGTCATGGGTTCTCATGTCATTGAATTACTCTCCTTTCAAACCTAGTCAATACCACATTTTATGAGGTCGTTTGTCATGGTTTGGATCTTCCACACTAGTTATACCATCCACCTATCATTTTCTACTCTAGAGAGGGTTGTCATTATTGGGTACGGTTGTCGTTCCACCAAAAAGTTGACCTGTCAATGCCTGCTACAACCACTAGACACATAGAATCCACAGGAGGCAGTTAAGCCATGTTGAAAACCTATCGCTTGTGCTGCACAGGGACCAAGGGAGCACACCTTGCAACAATCCCCCCTCAGCGCAAGTGGAGTTTGAACTTGCAACCAAACTCTGATACCATTTGTTGGGTACGGTTATCGTTGCACCAAAAGGTCAACCTGTCAATGCCCACTACAACCACCAGACACATAGAATCCACAGGAGGAAGTTCAGCCATGTCGCAAACCTACTACTTGTGTTGCACAGAGACCAAGGGTACACACCTTGCAACAACTATACCCTCTTTATGGCTGCAATGTCTATTCAATATGGTATGTATCTACTTTTGCACACCTAAAACATGTACCATCTTACCTATATGACCATTCCCACCATACCCATGACATTCCTATTAACTTTGGCTATCTCTCTTTTGCCTCTTTCTACATTTTTGCAATCCTTTTAATTTTCATTATTTTTATTTATCTAAGACCCCGTCAAATGGGCTTGACATGGGGATGTGACACTATCTTACATCCAAAAATATCCTCAAAGAAATCATAATCTAAAAAATACCTTATATGCAAATCTAAAAAAACACAAGTTTTGATGAACCATGCAAAACCACTATGTCAAGTGACACACATGCAAATCCAAATCCACTTATCATCAGGAAGACCTACAAGTCTAAAAATAACCAAAAAAAGTTAAACCAAAATAATGGAATAACATAGATAAGTTTAACCATAGATTTTGAATGAAAAAAATCTACAAAACCCTCATATTCAACAAACATGAAAATCAAACATGTAAGTACAACCAACCAAAAGGAAGAATAGTTCCATGAGTTGTAGACCCATGTGCAGGCCAATTCCATAGCCACCATCAAATTCATGCATGTACAAATAAGATAGACTACTCTAGAGTTTTTTAGATTATCTAATGAGTAGCTCCATAGCCTACATGCATTCAGACTAATCAAACACCACCTTCCAATTCTATGGACTAAATCCAAGGACCCAACATAAGCACATTGAACTTAAGTCATCACAACCAAAGTTTCTCCATATTATTAATGAGCCAACAACTAGACATCCAACATGAATACTTTGTTGCACATAATCACATAATGAAAAAATACTGATGTGCATGAGAGTTATAATATATTTTCAAATAGGACCTTCCAGATCAATAGTTACAAATCAAATATAACCACATGATCAACTCCATAAAACTCTATCTTCTCCATTCCTTTTGGATGTTTTTGGTAGCACAAAACAATATCAACTACACAACTTCCACTTAGATGAAGATTAATAATCAATCAATTTCTTCAAAATAGATCCCCTCTAGCTTGCCAAGTGAACAAATCATAATAGAAGAAATACCAAAAACCTTAAACACCATATATCTTCACATGCAAGTACATGCAACACACATACAAGTACAAGAAACTTACATTGATGCACATGCAAAACATGGATCTAAGCTTTGATACCAAATGAAAGGGAAAGATGATATTAGAAAGACATTTGAGATCCAGTATGCACCTTCAATATCCTACATTTTTTCTTTTAAATCATATTTCAACAACATGATATAGGCACATACTACTAAGCCATTAAAATGAAAACATGCATAATAAAATTTCCTATCCATTAACCCTTAGAGGAAAGATAATATAGTTAGAATATCTAAACAAATTTTGATAGTATAATAACACATGTAGATCAACACTTCAAGGACATGAAAGAAGAAGAATAGAAGAAAGATAGAAAATAGAGAAGACACTCTAATATACATAGGAAAAACCCTTTTGGGGATAAAAACCTACAATCCAAAGCATTGAACTAATTAATCTGCAACAAATTGTTGTAATATTCTTGTGGTATCATAGCCTTTACATTGAGTTTACATCTTTCTATTTTGGAGGAAATCTGACAACATGACCCTACAAAGAAATATTTTTCTCATTCCTCTGAAAACCCACATAAAAGACATACAATATATAGAGAAATATAAGTTTAAGTGGCTTCTAGACAAATTCAAAAGAGAGGGTCATACAAATCCTTGTGGCACATTTTTGAGTCACATGTAAGTATGCAAATGGCATGTGTACATCAATTTATAACCCCTCTCACATACCTCCAAACTTGGCCACCTTTTTGTTGCTAATTGTAGACACCTAAATTTGACTAATTAATTTAATCAAATTTAAAACCCTTTCTTCCAATTAATCAATTGCCAAATCCTATCCTCCTAACTAATTAATCTAATTAATTAATTATCCTTGTTCTCCCCCCCCCCCCCCCCCCCTTTTGATTAATTACTTTAATTAATTAAATATCCCCTTTCCAAGCCCATGGATTAATTAATTTAATTAATTAATTTGGTTCAAATTCCTATTTGAGCACATGGCTCCTAACTTTTCTCCCTAACCTCCTTCCAATCCTATCCTAACCAACCCCATCATGAACATCCTATTATTTTCATTCCTACTCATCTTCCCTAACCAACCTTATCCTATCCATTCTAACCTCCCACACATTTGTGCATATCCTAACCAATTCCTAATTTTGGGGAAAATATCCTATTTTGGGTGACCTTTTTCCAAAATGGACATGTGTCCTCAAGGACACATGCCACTCCTTCTATTTTTGGGTGTCTTTGCCCAAAATAGGCATGTCCTCATAGACACGTGACATTCATTTTCCATCTAGTTGAGCCACTTGTCCTTTTTTGGAGGACAAGTGTCTCCTCTTCCCTCCCCTTCCCTTCCTCATCTTGCCTATTTAATCCCTCCATTTTTAGACCAAAACCTCTCTTATCCACTTTTTCATACATCATACCGTTACTCTACCAAAATCATTACTCAACCTATACATTATCATTTTCATCCATCAATCCATTATCATTTGCATTTTCTATCATGGAGCAATATCGAACATCCAAAGCTACGTCATGAACACACATCCAATTGTTGAATAATAAAATCAAAGCGGGCATTTGGTTTGCATTTTTGTTATTGTTTTCATGCTTGTTTTGATTTTATCATTCTAATCTTGAGGTGTATGATGCATTGTGTTTGTTTGGTTAATTAGCTTTCTTTTTATCCCTTAGTTTAGCACACACATTTTTCATTGCACATTTTCTGGCACACCCAGTGGGACCCACTTCATGGGTCATTTTAATGTTTTTTGTTGTTTGAGTGTGTTTTTGATAGATTTTGAGCACTTACAGGCAAAAAAATAGAATTACGCTCGGATTTACGCCAGGATGAAAGTCCATTTTATTAATCCCGAGGTTTTGTGAAACAGCGGGAAAGTACTCTGAAGTAGCAAGAACACAAATTGAAACCGCAAGAACGCTACCTAAAATAGCGGGTTCGCATTCCCATTGCCAGATGGAATGTATAAATATCCATTTTAAGTTTCAGGATTTTTGTATATAATTTTGGCATTTTATCTGCATAGTGGCAGGAATGCACGAAGCAGCGGGAACGCATGAAACAACGAAAACGTGCCCTAAAACCGTGGGAATGCAACATAAACCAGCAGGTTCGCATTTTAGCTATTTTCATAAAATTTACAGTTTTGTCTAATCAAATTTTGCAAGTTAAGTAGTAGTTTGAAATAGCGGGTTTGCACTATGAAACGACGAGTTCACCCATTATCATTTAAATAATCTTCTAGAATGTTGTTTTCCTCTTAATCTACTAACTTGTATGTTGGATGACTTAATTTTTGCAAGTTTGCACTTTGAAATAGCAAGAACATGAAACAATGAAAATGCACAAAACAACGGGAATGTGTCTTGAACCATCGAGAACTTGACTCGAAACAGTAGGTTTGCACTCTGAAATTGCAGTTTTTCTCATTATCATTTACATAATTTTCTAGAATTCTATTTTAGCACTAATCAAATAACTTGTGTGTTTTTGGATGGTATTTTCCTAACGTTTGTGTAGCAAATTGAGCGATAAGAAGACCCCGCGCATTTTAAACATTAACAATTGATTGCAGGATTGCTAAAGAGAAGTTTTGTGAAGACAATATTTCTTTTATTGCTTTCATTTTCGCATTTGTTTCTTTTTTTTAATCTAGGCACGCTTCAATTCAACTAATGAAATGAACATGTTGTGTCTTTTGAGTAATTAGGCACACTTCAATTTGATTAAATGAAATGAACCCCATGTCTTTCGTGATTGACACACTTTTGTGCATGTAGATTGGTCCTACTACTGACACACACTATCCTCTCCCTCTAGCTCTCGTGGTTGTAGGTGCAAGATAAAAGTGTTAGCGACGCTCATTTTTCTTTTTATTAGTGAATCACACCTTGGGGGCCTCATCACCTCAAGGATGTGTTTCAAAACAGGGGCATGTTGGGGATAGCATCTCTCTCAGCACGACCTCGAGCGGTGTTTTTTGAGCCGCTATATAAAAAACCCAGTCAAACGACTGAAGTGTTGAGTGAATTCATCGTATGTGGAGGCCTTCTCTGCACCGATAAGGTCAATTAAAGTCTTAAGTGGCTTTGTTCAAGAATACATTGTTGGACTAGACCCATCAGAAAATTACTACGAACCATTGTTATAGTGGCCTCAATCCTTCTACTTGTTGACTCGGGCATTCTTATATGTGCATGTCGAAGACACCCCTCATGTACCCCCCAATTTAAGATAGAAAATTTCTCGAGATCTTTGAGTCTTTAAAAATTTGAAGCTTGGCATGCCCGAGAAGTGTGTACCAAGGGTGGATCTAGTGCTACCAAGCTTCTATTTATCCAGTTGGATGTGGTATTTTATGGTTAGGGGATTCAACAAGTACTGTTATTTGACTATCTTGGGAAGTGCATGATTATTTTATTGCATTCTATCATTCGTATGTTCTTGTTGTGTTTGTGTCACAACGATCTTTTGCCAAAATTAGTATTAGTCATCAAACACATCACATTTCACACAGTCCTAGTTGTTGCTATTCTACAACGGGTTCGCTTCCTAGTATAGCGGGAATGCCTCTATCTTGAGATATATTTACATACTTAGCGTAGTCGATATCATTTTAACTCTCGCGGGTTTGCTTTGAAAACTCAAGTTTGCACTTTACTCTGGTGGTTTTGTTGTTAGTCTCACCTATCTTTCATGAGCTTGTCCTTAGACGTAATTGTGTTGTCGTTATGTTGTCTGCATTGCCTTAGAAACTGCTTGATTCTCCAGTTGTTTATTATCTTCATGATCTTGTTCTTAGACGTTATCATGTTGCCAAACTTTTGTCTGTTTAGCGTTAGATTTTTCTTGGTCTATCGACAGTTTACACCAATTTTCATGATCCTAGTCTTAGACATCATTATGTTGTCGAAGTGTTGTCCACATCACATTAGAAATATCTTGAGTTTTTAGTAGTCGGTATCTATCCTTGCATATTCTGAGTCTTAGATGTTGCACTAGCAGAGTGATTTCCTTGGTTTGTTAGTTCACTCTCGATCGATATCTTTGTCTCTTCGCTTTTGCGTTCCAATTTGGGTTCTAGTTTACATCATCATTATCGTCCACTAGGGTCTCGACTTGCATGGTCACTTTTATCATCTCAGTTGGTAGTCGTCACCTTAGTTATCACCATCTTGGTTCTTGCGTCGTCACTATCATCCATTATCACCCATCATCTCCCAATTTTCATCATCATCCCTTGTCTCCCTAATTCATCAATCCAAACATCAAACATCCAAAATCAAGCATCAAAATTCATCCTCTTTCTAAATTCCTCAAAGTTAGTCCCCATCCTAGTCTAAGCTAGTCATTCATCCTATTCTGAGCTTTGGTCTATCATCCATTTTCATCTTTCATCTCTCCAACTCATCAACTAATCATCATGTTGCAACTTTATTATGATGAGTTTGCTCGTCCTTCATTTTCTTCCACTTCACCCTATGTCGATGATGATGAGGGTATGGTTGAGCAACTCGATGACACAGATGTCCAAGTCATGTCTCAATCCTACTATGATGAGTATGGTTATCCCTCATTTTCTTCCACTTCACCCTATGTTGATGATGAGGAGGGTATGGTTGATCAACTTGGTGAGACAGATCTCTAAGTCACGTCGCAATCTTATCTCACTTCTCCATCTAATTCAAATCTTCCATCCTATCTCAATCCTTCATCTAATCCTAATACACCATCATTTGTCACACAAGTTGCGATTGGGGGCATGAATTACATAATGCCATTATTGTTTGTGCCCCACCCATCTAATCAGTTCCACAAGTGGTTAGTGCTCCACAATATCAATTTCAAGTAACATCACAACCTATTGTTTCAAAACCACGATTCAATTATCCACCTTCAAACATTATTGTGATGAACATTCAGGAATGAGCACGTGGCACCAGTCACAATCCTTCATATCACCTCAATCCTCCAGCATCCACTGCCTTCTATCTCAGTCCACCATCCATCGCATCTTATCTCAATCCACCAACTTCCCTTCCAACTCCCATATCTATCATTCCTCTCCCACCTCCTAACACCATTGAAAATATTTCATCCATTAAGATTCTTCCCTCGTAGTCCCCATCACCTACTCCTATAGTCATTCAAATTCAATCCAAGGAACCTCTCATCCTTCCATCTAGGCAACCTACCCTAGCTAAGAAACCTCTCATCCTTCCATCTAGGCAACCTACCCTAACTGAAGAACCTCCCATCCTCCCATCCACTTCATCTATCCTAGTTGCAAAACCTCTCATCCTTCCATCTACTCCATCTCCCCCAGTTGAGAAACTCCCCATACTTCCATCCAGGTAACCTACCCTAGCTAAAGAACCTCTCATCCTCCCATCCACTTCAACTATCCCAGTTCAAGAACCTCTCATCCTTCCATACACTTCATCTCCCCTAGCTGAAGAACCTCTCTCCCTTCCAAATCCACTCCATCTTTCCCAGTAGATGAATCTCCAATCCTCCCATCCACTTCATCTCTCCCAGTTGAAAAACCTCTCGTCCTTCCATCCACTCCATCTCCCCTAATTAAAGAACCTCTCATCCTTCCATCCACTCCAGCTATCCTAATCAAAGAACCTATCCTCGTCCATCCACTCCATCTACCCAAGTCACTAAATCTCCCATCCTTCCATCCATTCCATCTAAAAAGTGTCTACCCACTCACCTCTCATCACACCATTCACACCAATCCCCTCGTGCCAAGATCTTTTTTCTAAGCATGTTCAAAGCATTATTAATTCAAATCATGATCCTACCATTCTATCTCCTCCATCTCAAGATCCTTTATCATCCCCTAGATTCCAAGTCAAGATCCTACCATTCCATCCCCTTCATCTCAATCTCCCCTCTCATCCCCTCTTCCAAGTCAAGATCTTCCCATCCCATATACTCCACCTCTTGATCCTCCATTTCCTCCTATCCAAACTATCCCACCAACATCACCTTATCCCCTTGGTTCGCTTACATTCATCCATGGTAGTTCACTCACAACAGAAGAACATCTCACATATACCACCCATTCTCCTACATCTGATAAAGGACTCACATCTTGTTACCCAGAGAACAAGTATCCTACTTTAAATAAAATTATAAAAAAAATGAAATATCAAGGGAAAGGCTTAGGCCTACATGATCAAGGTACTTTGGAGCCCATCCATGTCAAAGCACATCCAGGATCTCATGGTCTTGGTTACATATCCCAAGGCATTTCATCCAAAAATGTTGGTACAACTAATGCAAAATCCAAGTATGCTTCCAAACACACCATTGCATTTCCCCATTGTTCCTCCAAATCATTTATCGCCATTCCCCCTCCTCCATCATATAAAGCTAAAACAACCATCCATCTTCCACCTTCATCCTCAAAATCCATTTTGGGTCCCTATATCTCAAAATATACCTTCATATATTCTCCATATGCAAAATCCATTTTGGGCCATTATATCCCAAAATCCCATCCTTCATCTTTTCCTACTCGTCCCTCCATACACAAATCCACCATCTCCATCACCCATCATGAACATCCTATTCCTTTCATTCCTAGTCAACGTCAACAAAGGCACATGCCCTCACATGACATCCAACATCCTACCTCCATCACTTCACCCATATTCCCCCCATCTCCTACACCTTTGCACACTCCTTCCAAGGCTACTAGAAAAATTTGGATGCCAAATAAAAAATGCATTAAACTAAGCATCCACAACAATATAAAGATGACCATGTCCACTCAAAAAGACATGTTCCAACAGTGAAAAAGCTGATACAAAAATGCAATGAATCCCACAGGCCACAAAGGCCCACTAAAGAAAAAGCAAAAACAAAGTGGATCCCAAAGCAAAAAGAAGTAGTGCATCCAAAAGAAAAATCTCTAATGGCATCCAAAGTTTCTATTCCACTAGCTAAACATTCTCCCTCTCCGCCTCCTAAATCTATTTTGGGTCCCTATGTCCCAAAGCTACCTATCATAATGCCTCCATCATATTCACATGCTACTTCCATCTCTAGTCCACTCATACCACATCCTTCAAAACATACCCCCATCACATTCACTTTCCCTCTTTCCATCCAAACACTTGCCGCTACCATATCCCTTACATTCCCCATCAAAACCATCTAATCCAAGGCTTTACATAATCCACTCCTTCCTAATAAAGTTGTACCAACATCCAATGATCACTCCAAATGGGTTCCTAATACCTTGATATGGAACTTGATGCTTGAGTCCTCCATCCATATATCCTCCAAATCCACTTATACTCATCTAGCTCCATCCATGAATTTCCTCCCAAAAAAAAAATCAGCAAAAAACAAAAGATGAGAAATTTTTTTCCAATGGTGAAAACTTGGCAAACAGGCACCTTGGACAAGTACCATGATGAAAACCTGGCAAACAAGCATCATGCATAATTTCCCTCATACTTTTGCTCTATGCACTTGGGGGAAAGTTCTTCTACCCATCTAGCCATTTCCTCCTCCATCTCCATTACCTACAATATCCATCATATCCTATCTAGTTCACTTCCTCCATCCTCCTTGGATCTTGAAAAAACAAAGAACCAAAGGCCACTATGTATACATTCTTTGGACACCTCTTAGCTTCCACTTCCCTCTCATACTTTTCCTTCATAGTCCTTATCCACCCATCACCCTATCTTCCATATGCTTCCCTCAACTTCCTATCCTCCTACTAGTAATCTTATCTTATCCACCAATTCCTTATTTCCTCATTCCTTCATCCCTTCATCTGTAGCCTAATCCATCCACCAGTCCTTTTCCTCCATCCACCCATCCTTATCTTCCAATTCCTCCATCCCTCCATCTTATCATATATATCCATCCACCAATCCTTGGACCTCCCAGTTCCTCCATTGTTTCACTGTAACCCGATCCATCCACCAATCATTTTCCTCCATCCACCCATCCTTATCTTCCAGTTCTTCCATCCCTCTGCCTTATCATATCCATCCATCCACCAATCCTTGGACCTCCCAGTTCCTCCACCATTTCATCTGTAACCTGATCCATCCACCAATCCTTTTCCTCCATTCACCCGTCTATCCACTCATCCTTCCTCTAGTCCATGTAATCCTTTTGCATCCCTTCTCAATTCCTCCATCCCTTCATCCATATCCATTCATCCACCAATCCTTTTTATCCTATTCTCCATCCTTTCACCCTTCCACTCATATCATTCCATAGCCTCTTGCATCCCTTGTCATTGGTATTTAGCTCTAGGCTACCTCCACATAATCCAATGTCATCCATTCAATCAACTCATCTGTATTTTCATGGTACTCACCTTCCAATCTATTTGTCTACTCCAAGCAACCCACCATCACGTGCAAATCTTGTCCATCTTCCTCAGTTATCCAAGGTCAATCATCCATTCACATCCATGGTCTTGTTCCCATCCTTTATCACAATCCAATCATCATCGAGATGCATCCTTCCCAATCCTTGTGTTTTTTCAGGTATATTGTTCCCACATCAACAACACCCCATCTATCATCAATCTCTCATGGATTTTCATCTTTACTAGGTAAACATCATGCCTATCCTTGGGTCTTCTTCCATCATCCATAGTCTCTTGTATATCTTGTATATAGTATCTTGTGCATAATATTGGTCTCGTGTCTCCATCTAGGTTCGCTTGTACATGTGTCCTTAGGTCTCGTCCTTTGTGTCAGTTGTGTCCTTTGAGATCATATCCCATTAGTTGGTGCTTCAACAATCATCCTTGAGCATCTTTGTCATCATGATCATATCAAATGCTTTTTTATTGTTCTGAGATGTATCCTTCTCACCAACACCCATTATTTGTCTGCATAGGATGTATCCTTCCTCAAGTTAGACATTATCCAATCCTCATCCCATCAATTATCCCTTTGGCAAAAGACATTTGAGACACTCGTGTTGGCTTTGATTATTTTTTATCTTTGTTTATCTTTTTAAGCTCCTAAGGGCTCTGTTTCCTCTTGGTTGTTGCGGTCTTTTATATCATGGTGTGCTAGGAATAACATGGCTTAGGATGTGATCTTGTTTCTTTTGGTTTTGCTTGGCATGTCTTTTGGATGTGTCCCTTGTTGTACCCTCATGAGGTCTCTATCATCTTATGTTACATTGGGGTATATCTTTTGCTTGTGGTCATTCTAGCATCATTTCCTACAAGGTCTCAGTAACTCTGTGTGATGTTGGATTGTCTTGCACATATGTGCATACGTGTCAAGCCATGCATTGGCTATGAAACTCCACCCTGGTTCTCTATACCTTGGTTGACTCATAGACAATGTTATATCAAAATAAGTGCTCTCTACATGGCGTCCTTTTTACACGGATGTTCACGCTCCATGATCTTCCTCATCTTCATTGCATCTTCATTTGCATTCTCTCCCTACCTTCCTCCTTGGAATGTGCGCATGTTCCCTTGTCTGTTTCATCCCTCACCTCATCCTCTTTCTTTTTCTCTATTTTTCTTTCTTTCTTTTCATATTCTAGCAAGTTTGCATTCCTGTCATTTCACATTCTAGTGGGTTTGCATTCCCCTACTTTCATGTTCTAGTGGGTTTGTCATTCCCGCCATTTCACATTCCAATAGATTCGCATTCCCATACTTTCGTGTTCCAAGGGGTTCGCATTCCCGCACTTTCGCGTTCTAGCAGGTTCACATTCCCACACTTTCACGTTCTAGCGAGTTCACATTCCCGCACTTTCATGTTCCAGCGGGTTTGTCATTACTGCCATTTTGCATTCCAACGGGGTCACATTCCCGTACTTTCGCATTCCCACACTTTTGCATTCCAGTGGGTTCACATTCCCACACTTTCATGTTCCAGTGGGTTCACATTATCGCACTTTCACGTTCCAGCGGGTTCGCATTCCCACCCTTTCATGTTCCAGCAGGTTTGCATTCCCGCCCTTTCACATTCCAGTGGGTTCGCACTCCCGTCATTTTGCATTCCAACGAGTTTGTCATTCCCACCTTTTCCCTTTTAGCGTGTCTCCCTCCCCAAGTATCCTTTTTGGATGTCGTTTTCGCCTTCCGCTTTCATTTCTTGTCCCCTTTCTCTCTATCTATTGGGGCACTATTTCTTTCAAGACGCTGCCCGGGCTCCATTTTCTCGTGCACCCTCTTGAGGGGGCACCCCTTCCCTCGTCCTTCGTTCTCAGTCGAGCTTGGGGCATCTTTTTCGCTTCCTCACTCTCAAGTGTTTTATTTTTCTTTGCATCGATGCTATTTTAGCGCCACCATGAAGAGGGGCAAAATGTAGACACCTAAATTTGACTAATTAATTTAATCAAATTTAAACCCCTTTCTTCCAATTAATTAATTCCCTAATCCTATCCTCCTAATTAATTAATTATCATTGTTCTTCCCCTCTTTTGATTAATTACTTTAATTAATTAAATAACCCCTTTCCAAGCCCATGGATTAATTAATTAATTTGGTTCAAAATTCCTATTTGAGCACATGGCTCCTAACTTTTCTCCCTAACCTCCTTCCAATCCTATCCTAACCAACCCCATCATGAACATCATATTCCTTTCATTCCTATTCATTCTTCCTAACCAACCTTATCCTATCCCTTCTAACCTCCCACACATGTCTGCACATTCTAACCAATTCCTAATTTTGGGGAAAATATACTATTTTGGGTGGCCTTTTCCAAAACGGACATGTGTCCTCAGGGACACATGTCTCTCTTCCTATTTTTGAGTGGCTTTGCCCAAAATAGACATGTGCCCTTATGGACACATGTCATTCCTTTTCCATCTATTTGAGCCACTTGTCCTTTTTTGGAGGACAAGTGTCTCCTCTTCACCTCCCCTTCCCTTCCTCATCTTGCCTATTTAATCCCTCTATTTTTAGACCAAAACCTCTTTGATCCACTTTTTTCATACATCATACCGTTACTCTGCCAAAATCATTACTCAACCTATCCATTATCATTTTCATTCATTATCATTTGCATTTGCTATCATGGAGCAATATCGAACATCCGAAGCTACATCATGAGAACGCATCCAATTGCGAAATAATAAAATCAAAGTGGGCATTTGGTTTGCATTTGTGTTATTGTTTTCATTCTTGTTTTTATTTTATCATTCTAATCTTGAGGTGTATGATGCATTGTGTTTGTTCGGTTAAATTAGCTTTCTTTTCAGCCCTTAGTTTAGCACGCACATTTTTCATCACAGACTAATAATAGGTATGACATATGCTCTTACACACCTTACAACTGTCATAAAATTTGTCATATATGAAAACACTTACAATTGTAAGAGAATCTATCATAAATGAATACAATTAATTGATTCTCTTACAACTCATCATAACCCAATATCCCTTCTAACACTTGTCCAACCTGTCATAGGAACCTATCATAAACTTTCATAAGAAGCCATCATTCAGTAATGACCTACACAGGTTTCTAAGATGGTAACACATGACAAAACATATCTACCAAAGCGGGATGCCTACTTTCCCATATTAGGACAAAATACATTTTTGTCACCTCCCAATGTGAAGACCACTCACTATGCAATTTTACACTAGATGTCAAGATATGATGATAAAAAAATTGCAATTAAGACATTAAATAAATATATATAATGCTAGGAATGGCAGGGTTTGAGACACCTTAATTCCCGAAAAATAGGATGGCTAAAGGTTCCATCAAATTATTAAAATGTAGAATTGGCAATAGGGTATAGAAATAGAGAAGCATTTGGTGTGGGCTCAAAACATTTATGTTTGAATTTTTCTTGTATTTTTAAATAAGTGTCCATATGTCATCTTCAATAAATAGAGGTATCAATAAATATCTTTCTACCTTGATCTTCACTCGTTTTTGTAGAGTAGAAGATTCTTTTGAAGAAGCTAAAGGAATTTTTTTTTACCAAGATAGAAGATGCTTTTGAAGAAGCTAAAATATTTTTCTTTTGTCATTCCTATAATCAATAGAAAAGAAAACATGAAACATTGTTTGTAGTTTGAACTAAGAGGTGATCTAGATGAGAATCTTTGTACCATGATGTTTTACTCAAGTTTATTTATGTGTGATTTTGGGGGTAAATCAATCCAATGCGACGTCTAAAAACGCCTCCTACAATAGAAGAGTATTAATTCATAATCTACTTGTTGGGGCTAAGACCAATGAACAACTTTTAGAGTTATATTTGTAGGAAGATCATTGGAGATATTTAAATTGACTAAAATCTAAGCATAAGTTGTATGGGTAAATACAACATAGGGGATGGGTCTCAATTCAATTTTCTCTCTAACATCTCTTCAATTTTTATTATCTCCTTTGTCCATGGGTTTGTTTGATTTGGGATTGCATTACTCCTTTATCTTTTCTCATGATATTTATTTTCTAGCTCCTTTCTATGGGTCACATCCTTTCAAGGATTCCTTTCAAAGACCCCCAGTATCCATTTTCAATCCCCTTGGTGCCTAGCCCCCTCTCACAAGGAAGACATTAAGGAGATAGTTACATAATTTATCAGAAATTTGTATTCCTTCTTCTAATCCTTCTATCCAATTTAACATTTTAATTTTTCAATTTCTCCTTACAGTCCTTTGTACAATCTAACCAAGGTCTCGACAATGAAACCATTGTTAGCAAGAAAATGGGGGAACATAGATCAAAATTTTGATCCCCGAGTAATTTTTATATGTTGTATTTATAGCCCAACTTCATTTATATAAGAGGAGTAAGGAGTTGATCTGGACTATACCTTAACTAGTTAATAGAATGTAGAAAATAAAATGCTCATAAACCATGATACATCACATGCAAAAATCATGTGTGTGTGTTAGGGCTTTGCCTTTCACTATATCCTTATATCTCCTTGTACATTACAAATTATTTATCTCTACCTTCTTCTTCCCTTCTTCATTTTCACTTCTCTCTTGGTTACATTCTATCTATTCTTATACAAATATCTATCTAATGGGATGTGTCCCATAAATGCTACTAATGTAGATCATGTCTCTTTGATTAGAGGCTTCACAGCCTCCTTATGGTGGTTTACGGTATGATTTACACTATTGTGCAGGCTCTACCTTAATCTTTCTAACAAACAACTCCACATTTTTTAGCGATCCAAAATGTAACCACTACTGCTACCATTTTTTCTTTCACTCAAGGATTTACATTACAATTGAGTAGAACACAAAATCAACCTAATATTGGAGCACAATACAAGCAAAAGAAAAAAATCAAACAACAAAAACTTATAGGAGGCATATTTGTCCCTAATTTCCTCAAAAGTGTTAGGATAGGTAACATTAACCTTAAGATCCTATTACTTTCATATGTCTCTATGTTTCTTGGAAAGCGTTCTACGGGACATGAGAGGAAAAATATTTAATATGCATTTTCTACGACAAATTGTACAATTGCATTTCAAAGAGGTGAACATGTGTCAATGATAGTTACAAGGCTTAAAGAAGAGCTATTATTTCTAGGCATCCACTTTGAGAATTTGAAGGTCTTGAGATGTGCATCCAAGTTTGGGAGATGAATGTCAGATGTTCTTATGATCCGAAGAGTCATCAAGAAGTTATAGAGCATCTAGGAAGCTAAATAGTTAAGTGGATATGGGCTAGGTACCTATGTTGGAGCCATGCAAATATTATTATTTATATTTGATGTTCATTATCCTAGATGTGGTTTTTTGTAGGCAGTTTCATGCCTCTTGTATCGGGTCACAATAGTGGTTTTCCCTCCCACAAGTTTCTATAAATTGGAGCCATGAGAGAAAAATGTTATGGTTGAATTCTTGAAGGTAATAAGGTGTTGTTGGGTTGATTAGAGGATAGTAGTGACATGTAAATTATCGTACATCTCTTCATTGAATATTAATAATATACTTGCCCTCTTTCTCGTGTGGAGTTTTTTTTCTGAAAGAGTTTCTCCACATAAATTTGGTGTTTGTTATGGTTTGTTATTTTTTAAATTACTATTGAATATGCAATCATATATATAAATCTAATTTGGCAATCTTTTTCATATTTGCAACAGCTTACATAAGTTAATATTGGAGCTTTACTTCACATTGTTTTTAACAAAAATAATCCAAAAGGGAAAAAAGCATACCCACAAATACAATAAAAAAGGTCTTATCCTCTTGGCCAACACTATACTATAAATATTATTGCCATGCTACTAATTATATCGCTACAATGTTTTACACCTTTCTAGTAAGCAATTGCAATGCCTACCAAATTCCTAGATACCATAACCTTTGGGTGGTATGCCCTTCATAATGGGCAAGTCTCATTAGTCCATTAGACAAATTACCTTCCCCAAGAGTTGAAGGAGGTCATGACTGGGTTGGTCTTGAAAGAAACACCCAAGACCCTCCACCACCATGACCATATTCAACTCTAGGTTATACGAGGCCCACTCCTTTTCTTCAATCTTGGCATTGACAAAAAAGTTCTCAACTCCTTCCAAGAGATGGTCATCCTCTACCTCGTCAACAACCTCATTTAATGCTCCTCCATTGGCAAGTACATAGGCATTCCTTTTTCAAGCATATGAAGACCTCCAACAACCTTGTTTCACTTTTGAGTTTCCAAGCATCAACATGATTTGCATTTCAATATTTCCAAATAGATTTTCCTTCTTTGATTGGTACCCCAAATTTGTGTTAAGGTAAAGGAGGAGATAACAGTTGCCTTGGTATATTGTCAAAACTAAGTAAAAGAATCTACATATATAAGATAAATACTTGAGCATTAGTCAAGATATATTTTAGCATTATCATTTTTCCATTTAATATTTGTATTAGTTATGATTTTTTATTATTCCAATAAAATAGGTAGATTGACGCTTTAAATATGTGAATTCCTTTGTTTATTCAAACAATTACAAATGTCTTAACAATTATAAATATACTTAATTTAAAAAATTTTAAGTCATTTATTTAAATGAACTTTTTTATGTCAAATTTTATTTTTGACTACCATATATGTTTTGGTGGATTTTTTTCATCCACAAAGCTGTTTTAGCCACCCACTAGGGGAGCACGAGCCTTAGGCTGAATCTCTTCAGCAAAGAGCCAAGGACTGAGGGGTATCCATTCCGCCAAATTCATTTGGGGCACGATCCTGTCCTCATCCCTTTTTGATGTCACAGCCTTCTTGCACTAAGCAAGACTTGATCCTTGGTGGGCTCATTAAGAACCTTTAGACTTCACCAAATATTTTGAATATGTTTGAAATAAAAAAACCATTTCTATACTATACATTTTTTTTTACTACCATAGAAATACTTAAAAAATAATAATGTAATAATAGCCTATCAGCCAAATTAAAGGCTTATAAATAATCTTAGTGGCAGATATGGTGGGGTTCTTCCTTAACCATATTCTATTATGTTATTAATCAATTCTTGAATCTTTGAAGAAGAAAAATCTAAATCGATCATAACAAATTTTGTACCGACTGTTTTTGTAGAATATTGTGGGCCGCCAAAAATGTTACAGAGTCTTCCATTGTCTATTTGAGTTGACAGTAAGAGAAATGCTGACAAAAAGTCCATTAATATATGTGGTTTAAAATGTATTCCACTGTTCTCCCCTGTCTCCTGACATAAGATTGAATGATTAACTTTAATTTTTTATTTAATATTTCTGGTATTAGTTCAACATGTGGACTGTATACAGACCATCTGGAAAGCAACTTTATACGCTCTACAGCTTTGCATTTTCCACTATCTCTTCTGACTGCATGTTTTTTACATGCCATTTTTACTCATTATCATTACTGCTCACTGTGTGGACACATAAAATCACCAGAGATAGTCTTGTTTAGCTTTCCGTATGCTTAGTGCATCTTTAGTTTGTCTCTTTGTGTTTTGTTCTTTATTATCTCACAAACCTTCAAGTTGCCTAGTAGTACAAATAATCTTTGATTGATGGCAAAAGAAGCTGCAAAACAAAGACAACAATAACAGAAGTTTTGGATTATGTGCAGAGGGAAAAGGTTCAAAGTTTCATGATATGGGTCCTTTTGAAAGGTTCATCTGAATACTTTTCTCTGTGCTCTTGATCATCATATCCTTGAACAAAAATGACTCTCTTAAGAGAAGTATGGCAGCAACAAAATCACAGCAAATGGAACTGCAGAAGAACTTGTATCATTCATTAACAAAGTGCAAAAGTCTCCTCAGTCTTCCTACAAAATAGTAAATTTAATTGACAACTAAACTGTGACTATTGACAAGAAACTAGAGAAGACTGGACACATCTGCTGCTCATTATTGACATGTACATGACTGGTATAATTCAGTTATGAACTATATTCTTCAATAGTTACAAGATGAGAAATATTTTTTTTTTTCGAGAGTATAAAGCACAAGATCTTTCATAATGATATTAAATTTCTTATTTAGAGGCGGGTTGTGGTCATTAGCTATGACTGTCAACTGAGACTGTACTCTTGATAATTGTGCTTGAAGTTCTGAATTGTTGCTGTCGTTCTCCTTGAAGACTTCAACAAGTGTTGCCTGCTGCAAAATAATATCAGAAAGTAATCCATGCATAATCACTTATGAATTGGAAGAAAAGTGTTAGAAAATATAGCTTTACATCAAATCATCCAAATCTGTAAAAGAATGCATTAACGAAAAGATTTTGAGATCATATTGTGTGAGCAGTGCAGTCCTAAAAAAATTGGTAAAGAATATTCTCTCACCTAACAATCCATTGTCCAACTCTATATCAAGACACAATTGAATAGCTCTTGTTTAAAATTAGGCACAACCAAGGATTTTAATCTCTTTGAAATTATTGTAGAGTAGTAATTTTTAATTTTTTTTTTTTTTATATCCAATTTTTATGTGAATGTTTTAAGGGATATTTTTCAGAATTAGTTACTTTATATGTCTATTCAAGTTTTTGGGTCGTTCTTAATTATAAAACACATTAAATTATATGTTTAAGATTGTGTGTTTAAAGTTATCATCTTAGTTTATTTTAAAAATTGAATGTCTAGAGAGAAATTAATCAACGATTAGAACAATGCATTCATATACCATTTGAGGGGACTTGTGGTTCAGCCATAGCTACTCTTTCTACATCATTATTTGGCATCCATGTCTTATTTTGTTAAATCAATCTAATAGCTTGGCACCCTTCTCCTTTGTTATAGTGAATCACGTTGATGGTTCTTAGCACCACGTGGTTTTTCAAGTACACAAATATCATCAAGTTTAACATATTTTGCAAGCACCAAAAGTCTATGCAGTCACAACATGAAATCACACTATTAGCAAAAAACTACACCATATAAGATGGTTTTACAATCATGACCTTGTTCCTTCATAAATTTTGAGGGTAGCTTAGTTCAAATTTTATCATTTTATTTCCAAATAGATTTTTGGGTAAGTGTATGAAAATGGGGGTCAAAAAGGATTTAGAAGTAGCCAATTTCTTTTTTTTGGCCTAAAATCAAAACCTAAACTTTAACAACTTATTTGAGATGTCTACACTCAAAATTTGAAGATAGATAGGAACAATAATTAGTGCTCCAATTCTACTTACTAAACTATGAATGCTTTTGAAATATGGTTAATATTAAAAGAGTCAATATTGGGTACACCTAAAAAATGTCATATTTTTATGAGTTAAATATAACATAGCATTTAATGTAACTTGTTGGAAAATTTCAAATTAATTAGTGAAAGAAGAAGAAGTGACATATTTATAGAACAAACTCGTAAATCTTTATTTTATTAAACAATGTAAGGTGGTATAACTACCATTCAACTACCAACATTTATTTGCCTATAAATGTTGTGATTAAACTATATAACCAATAGACATATACTATGTAGAGGAGAATTAAATAATCCATGAATAAAGTATGTGAACTTATATATCTAACAAATCCCTTGTGATCTAGAGTTAAGGTAAACTAAGGATTATTTAAACGTACCAAAAATATCCATTTAATCTAAAGTTTTCAATAAGATGTTAATCTCTACAACTACTGTGATGTAGATGGTGCACTTTAAGAATTTGAATCATTATAAAATGTGATCCATCTCCACCCTTGTAAGGAATCATATAAACTTGTAGTGTCTCTTAGTGAACAAAGTAAAAACTAGATAATTCAAATGTATACTAGAATTTTTTTTATTAATCAAAAAAAATTCCATCATGTACCTATATAGACATATCAATATCTAGGATTGAGTCAACAATCAACAATTACAACTATTTTGGGATAATATGATATTTAGCTTGCAATCCTAATGTATTATTTTTTATGCATCTCTAACAATCTTGGAATAGTTACTTGGACATCCATGTTGTTAAGAGGTATTATTATTTTATTATTATTCTCCTTGTTAACTTAGAATATTAATTGTAATGGTATTCATGAAGAAGGTGGAGATGGCAATGGCAATTACAAAGCTATTTTTAGCAAATTTCTCAACTTGGGAGCTACGGTTGAGTAATGGAACATCTTGTGTGTTGTTGGTGGGTAATTTATACTCAAGATGAAATCACACCATTAGAATACAACTACACTATTTAGGACAAATCTACAACCATGACCTTGTTCTTTTATAAAATTTTGATGCAAGGACTTCAGAGGCCATAACTTTTGACTCGGTACTCCATTTGGACTGATATTTCAAGTGGAGAAGTATTTGAAGAGTTCTAAAAGATGCCAATTGGATATATTGTATGGATCAAATCTTGACACATTTGTGGGGCCAAATTGTTTTATCTAAGTCCTCAAATTGGACTTTTAATGTGTTTTTTTTTTGGTATTTTATAGAATGTAATTTTCAAATATCTTTTATTTCATGCATGCAATCAGTGTAGCAAATAGACAAATAGCGTCACTTGAATTAGATTTCAATAACTTTCATAGTCATCCAGATAGATATGTATAATACGAAAAATGATAAATTTTGGATCTTGTAAAAATCTGTCAAAAATAGTAATTTTTGAATGGTAGTTAAAATGGAATTTTTTTTTTCAGCATAGAAGCACAATAGATAGTATTTTTTTTTCAGCATAGAAGCACAATGGAATTATCTCTTTTATCAGTATGTTACACTAAACTAGCAAATTCCTAAAACGGTTTAGATCTGTGATATGCCAATGAATTTGGTTTGCAAATTTTTTGCACGTATAATTGAGACGGTCAATTTGCATGTGCATTTGTGTGCTTGCGTGCACATATCCATATACATATTCTTGCTTGAATTTTGTATATACATCAGAAGCTTGTGTGGGAAATTCTTAATTGTTGTTGTAGTAGAGCATATGATGTAATTTGTTTTGGGTATTGTTTCCATATATAATGTTGTCAATCAGAAAAGAATGGATCCATAGTATATTACTGTCATCTGCATTTTCAAATTATGTTGATACAAATATCTATTGTTTATCGATTTTGACCTCTAGCATGAACATTAATTCATTGCATGATCTTCTCTGATCTCATTGATCCAATTTTCTTTTCTTTCAATATACATACATACATTTTTTTTTTTGTATTATTGTTGTATAAGTGAATTCTTTAGTGTTGAGCTACAAAAATATTGGACGGCTTAAATCATACACACTAAGGTTTGACTTCTAGACTTAAAAGTGTTAAACACTCAAAGTTGACTAACATTCTCTAGGCTTAATATGTTGCTTAGTGTGTGTGATTTAAGACTAGTCCAAAAATATAAAAGAGACTAGTTTAAAAACACGAAATAATGATAGCATATGCAATATTTTTGTAAATTTACATGAAATCACTAACAGCATAGTAGAAATTGATTTGCACAAAATAGTAAATAGATGTTTAGTTAATCATTTTGTATGGAAAGAATAAAGAGTTGTTTTGATGATTTAAACCATGCATGTTATGTTTTAAAATTATTTAGATTAAAGGAATTGGTTTACTTTTCTTGTGTGGTATGGCTATACCTTCTAAGATAGGTGTTGAATATGGATTAACAAAGGAGAGTATTTCTTTTCAAGATCTATCTACTAATTTTCGGTTAAAATGCTTTAGCAAAAGCTAGTAGGACATAACATGCTCATATGTGAAATGCATGTAGATATATCATGTCGCACCAGATTCCTTCTTGTCCATTGTTTTCGGGTTGCTAGACATATTGTCCAAGGTTGGGTATTCTTCAAGAAAGAAATAATTCTAGGGAAGCATAAGCTTTGTGGTTGGGTGGAAAAGCATATGAACCATGTTCTCGTCTCTCAATTTGTGATAACGGTTGCACTTGTAGTAGATAGAGACTCCAACAATCTTGTATCATTATTTCTAGCGATGTAATGAGATGGACTTGAGAGACTAGGTTGCATCCTTTGTATAATATATTTCATGTATTCTATATTCTTGACTTGACACTTCATCTTGTGAAAATGTTTTATGTACTCATATAGTGTCGATGTTTAATTTATTCCTAGTGAATGTGGATTTTGAGCTATTTGATTATTCCGTGATATCCTTACATTTGGTATTAGAGCTTTGGGTTCAACACTAGGGCCTTGACTTCACTCCACTGAGTTGCACAAGGATTGATTGTTGAACCCTCTAATTAAATAGTGCTTGACGCATGTGTATGTAAGTACTTATAGATTGAGTCAATAGTTGAATCAATAAGGATCAACTTAAGTAGTGAGGGAGGGAGCCTCCTAGACATTACACCTAATAGGAAAGGAAGGTGTCCCTTATTTCAAACCCTTATGTGTATATGTTTTTAATGTGTGATGGGATGGCATGATGCCTAGGCCACACGAATTAGATAGATTATGTAGTTGTCTTGTTTGACCTAGCGTGATATGTTTGGCAAGTTCTTGTTGGCTAAGGATTACTTAAACCTTCACGTGTGTCAAGGAGTGCCTTCTGGTGTGATGGTCTCCTCAATGTTTGATTTTCCCTTAGCATATATGTTTATTTTCCCTTGAGTGGCCCTATTGCTCTTGTGTGCCTCTTGGTTGGAATGATTGATGAATCTATCTAACTTGATTTGACTTGAACGTCTATTGACTAGCTCTTAATTGAGTGTTATTAACTGCATGGTGTGAGTGTTGCATTTAAATGTGAAAAGATTCAATAATCCATGTTCATGTTATGCTAACATTGTTGTACTTGCAATGAGTGCATTGTACCCCATTTTTGTAAGAATGCATAGTGCATATGTGAAGTTGTCATAATAGATTATTTGGTTCAATGACTTATGTCTCCAGATTGCACTATTTAATGTATTCATGTGACAACCTATGTGGCTTATTTCCTTGTGGCGTTGTGAAAAAACCCATTCAATCAATTTGCATCATGTGTATCTTGTAATTGTTGTATGTGGTTTTGTATTGACCATAACCTAAATGGTGGTTGTAATTGAATTCATAATGTTTAAACCCTACATCATTATGGTATCGTGTTGATAAGTGTAGTGCCTTCGTTGTGTTGTCTTTGTTAAGTATGTGGATATCATTGTATCATAGAATGTGATAATGATTTATGATGTAAATTTATGTAAGTCCCTTGTGTGGGTAGTTCCTGTGTGGTTGAATGGTTATTCATCCTTGTATAATTCAATGCATTAAGTGTCCATGTATTGAATTATAATGTACCTTTCTTCGCATTGTTTTGTGAACTTGAGATAAAGGTGATCCTACGTATCATATCCTTGCAATCATAATATTCCTAGTGCATGTGATACTCTAAGTCTAACCCTTGCATGAAGTGTATGTCATGTGGATGTGGTAGAATTCCCCTTGCATATATGTCTTCTTGCATAACGAAGTAATTGCATTATATCGAAATCATATATGCGTGCAAGTTTTGTTGAGTGCATAGTTGTATGAGTTAATGCTTAATTGTTGCATGGTAGTGGAGTCATAGATGACTCAATTGTGTTGCGCATTTAGGTATGTTATCTAATGCACTCGTGATGTTGTACTCTCAGGTGTCGTGTAGTGGTTACTCCCTCAAATGTTGCAGGTATTAATCACTTTATTATGTGAAACTATTTCAGGCTTGATAAATTATTTTGGTTATTGGTGAAAATGGTCCTCATGTTGTAAAGTCTAGCATTGTATTTTGAATTTTCTTATGAACAGTTTAGTCACCAAACTCTCCCATCTATCTATTTTTTCACCCTTGGTCACACTAGACTTATTGTTGAAATTACATGCATTTTATGAGTGCGTTGAATTTGATAATTCTCCCTCTTGGTTTTTCCTTTTAAATCTCATGGTGGTTATTCCAAATGTTTGACATCATTGGCCCAATGTTGTGTTAAGTGTTGTTCCCTATCATGTTCACAATGCATGTTGATAGAATGTTCAAGGGAGTAGATTGTAGAGAACGTATCAATCATATACGTGTATTAATATTATGATTGAATTATGCCTTAAATCTTATGAAATGAGTGATGTAGATTAGCATGTATGTTTCTATGAATGTTAATGGTGTGGTGTGCATTGCATAGATAATCATGAGGTTATGTAAATGTTCTATGTAGATGGTAATGATTGAAGTATGTTTACATTTTGACTCTAGTGTTTTGGCATTCTTTGATCACATTTAAGTCTTTGTATGAATATGATGTCTATATTATAAGCATGATGTGATGAGATGGGTATAATGCCTAACTCACATGACTAGATTGTGATAGGATAAGCATGATGCCTAGGTCACATGAATACCTATGTGGATCTACTTACTTTTCAGGTTATTGCAAGTATAAATGGATTGATATGGTTTGTAATCTTGTTTCATTCCTTGTTTTAATTAGCTCTTATTACTAGGTTGGGTATTGGGCTTGATCTCACGCGAGTAGGCTATCTTAGCTCTAAGTTTGTTCATTTTCCTTGTTGCATAATAAATCTATGTTCTCCTTTTAGCTAACAAAGTTGTCATGCTAAAACATATTTTGAGGCCTTTCAACCAATTTGTGCATCTCATCCTATTGTGGCACTTTTGAATTCACTATTTTGCAAATCATGATAGCCTCTTGTCAACCCAAGGTTCATGCCTATTTATATTTTCACATAACTATCACCCAATATTTTGATTAGAATCAATAATCAATAATAGTAGTTAAAATTTGATTTGGAAAGTATGATCATTGTTGATATATATTTTTATAGTACTATGGGCACTATTTTCTCTTAAATTCTCTTACCAATTATTCCTCAAGGGTAATGTGTTTTGTTTTGCACAAATTGTTTGTTCATTTTTTAGCATTTAAATCTTAAGATAGATATTAAGGAGAATCAAATGTGATTTGTAATGTTTGTATTCTTGAATAAGCACAAATTAGAGTAATTGATCACAGGCAAGTAAATATGAAATAATGTTGCCACCTCTTATCTCTTAACATTAAGTCTAAGGGAACGAGATCTTGATTGTAGAACAAAACCTTAGGTACTTTATTTATTTCCTTGCGTGTATTAAGGAAAGTAAAGGCTAAGCTATGCTTATATTATTTCCATTCTAAGAAGGTCATCCCAATTTGTAACTTCTGGTAAATTTGGGTAAGAAGATGGATATCGTTTATGAGTTCATGTTGACTTCCTTATTGGTTATGTATTCATTTCCAACAAATTGATGACTCTGGAAAGTAAAGGCTAAGCTATGCTTATATTATTTCCATTCTAAGAAGGTCATCCCAATTTGTAACTTCTAGTAAATTTGGGTAAGAAGATGGATATCGTTTATGAGTTCATGTTGACTTCCTTATTGATTATGTATTCATTTCCAACAAATAGTTGGTGCCTCGGTCTACTGTTGGTTGGGTCTCTGAAGGTTTCCACAATGATGGTGAGTTTCCCCCACTCGTGGTTGCTACTTCTGGTGTTGGTGTTGTGGCGGCTATGTCTGCTACATTGGGTGATTTTGCTGTTGCAGAAGGTCTTCCTACGGTTTTGGGTACTAATGTTGGGGGTTTGGATGCCAAGATCCCTGTTGGTGGTTTTGTTCCTCCCAAACCTGGTGTCTCTGATCCAGTTCTAGATTTGGATACCTTGGCGACTGCTGCTGGTGCTAGTGACGACCTTCCTGCGGGTGAGACTATTATGCCCAGACCCTTTGCTAGGAAGCATAGCTTTGCCCGTGTGGCTAAATCTGTTGCCCAGCCTTCTAGGGGGGTTCATCCTCTTCCTTGTGCCAAGACCTCTCATGTTGTGGTTTGTGGTCGTGAGGTTGTGGAGAATGTGGACTTCTATCAACACAACGCTCTGGTCTACAAATTTACTGGGTTTTGGCCTTCCCTCCCAAACCTTCATCGTCGGGTGAGTGATTCCTAGAAGCCCCATATTTCTTATGGCATTGAGCTTTTCCCTTGTGCTAAGGGGTTTTTTGTTGCTTCCTTTGTCTCTACTCATGATCGTGATTTGATTTTGGGTAAGCTATGGTCTTGGGAGGATCACTCTCTCTCCCTTAAGCCCTGGACTCCTTCCTTCAACCCCCTTACGGAATCTCTCTTTGTTTGTCCGGTTTGGTTCCGCCTCCCCAATCTCCCCCTCCATTTCTGGGAACCTTCTTGTTTTGAGGCCATCGGTAACTCCATTGGCAACTTCTTGAAGGTTGATGATGCCACGTTCTCCATGGGTCATTCTACCTTTGCTTGCCTATTAATTGATGTTGACATATCGCTGGCCCTCCCTATGGATGTGGTTCTTATGGTCAGGGATAGGCCTTGGACTCAACCGCTGGATTATGAGGGCCTCCCGTTTCGTTGTCGAAGGTGTTTCTCAACGGGTCACCTTGCTTCTGACTGTTCTCTCTCTCACCGCAAAGGTGCTGCTACTTGGTCGAAGGATGCTACGGATGACCACTTGATGATTAATGCTTCAAATTTTGTTTCGGTTGATTCATCTCAAGATGAGGTGCCCCTTACTGCTGATGAAGCCTTGGTTGATGTTACTGTTGTTGTGGCCCCTTTTGCCCCCTTCGATGCTCGTGTTGCTGCTCCTGCTTCTCACTTTTACTCTGCTCCTAATGTCTCTTCTCTTGCTGCTGCTCCGTTGCAACAGCCTGTTGCCACTCTGCAACAGCAGTCTGGCAGTGACTCTGCAGGGTATTCCTCGCTTGTTTCTTCTTCAAAATTTCCTATTGATAGTGTTTCCTGGACAATTGTTTGTCGTAGGCGGAAAGGAAAATCTAACCACCTTTCCCATGCCCTCCTTTCTCAAGATTCGGGGTTTTCTCCCCCCTCTTGATTTGGATTGGGTGTTGATGGTTTGACTGGTTGGTTAGGCTGGTCCGACTTTGTCCTTTTGGGGTTTGCATCCCTACTTGGTCTTTAAATTTTGATAGCCTTTGGCTTTGTAAAGGGCCAGCGCCCTTCTTAACGCTGCTCTGTTTCAAAAACAATTAGCAATAATTTTCACTAATTATAGAGGGATTAAGGTCTCTTTGTTAAGGGTCAACGCCCTTGTTAACGCTTCTTTTTTAATCAAAAACAAATTGATGACTATCCCTTTTAATTCATCTATTAACATGTTTGTGTGCATGTACATTAAATATTTGTGATTGCATTTACTTGCCTATAAGAAATGGTTTTGACCTAATAACATTAGAGATGTGATTGTTTATTATGAATTATGTGATTGTGATGGACCTCAAAATTTATGAAGCAAATTGTTGCTAATGTCTAAATATGATTGCTTAGTACATCTTATGTATTCATTGGATGATTCAAGTGTTTATGAATAATGCCACATTGAAGAATGTTGAGGATATAGACCACCCCCTTCCTCATTTGATGATTTACTTTTATTGCATTACTATATGTTTAATAAGACATCTAGATGATGTCTCTTCCTAGTGGGGAAGGATGTCACATCCCAATTTTTACTTACATAAACCTAAGCTTAATAATACATAAAATTTGAATGAGACCATTGAAACAATTGTCATATTTGTTGTTTCATTGATAAATGTGCATGCATAAATGGTAATTAGATGTGATTATTGAAAATGCATGAATTGAGATTTAAATGATGATGAATTAATTTGTTGTAAGTGTGTTCAATTCTGATTATGGATTTATGTACTAACATATTGACCAAAGTTTGAGTTTAAATAAGTGCAACAACAGGTTGAAGGCAAGAACATGGTTGAGGTAGAGGTGATCTAACCGTGTGGCAACGGTTAGCGAGATGGAATCGAACACACGTACACATAGATGCATTCATATTGTATATTGATTGTTCCCTATCATGAATATGAATGTACATTATGTCTTGCGATTAGCTAATTGATGATTATGCATCACGATTGATTTAAAAGGAAAAACTAACTTAATGGATATACATTTTACTTTTGATTTGTTAATTTTAAAATTGACTTAATTAGAAAAAAATTAAAGATTCTATTTTAATTATATATATAGACACACATACATACATATATATATATATATATATATATATATATATATGTATGTATGTATGTATGTATATGGATGTATGTATAATTCTTAATATATCTAACAAAAATGTATATGCAAGATTGTTTAAATTTCGAACTTACCGTGTAAATAGGAAAGGAGGTTGTATGCATAGTTGAAGTGGCAATTTTAAATATATTGGAGGCAAAACACTGCAACTCCCTTTATTTAGAAAAATTGACTTAGCCAAAAGGGCATACATGTGCTCAAAAAAGAGGGCAATATTGAGTAAAGTTAATGTTAAAAATAGAGAATGCAAAGTTAAAAGGTGAATTCATATGAACACATCACTATTAAGGAACATATGTTAACATTTGGGCATTCATTCACACCATTTTGCAAAATCACATATTTTGGGGAGCAAAAACTATTCAAACAAGGGAATTTAAGGGAACACATGGGATGAAACAAGTAGACTCCATCAGGTTAAATATGGATTGTGGTAGATGTTTATAAAAAATGTCAGAGGATAGGATTCGAATTCTCGATTAAGTTTTACAAAATCAAATCGCCGCTATGGTTTCTCCCTGTGCCGCTAGGGTTTCTCCTTGCGATGCTACAGGATCGTGTGGCCTCTCTATTGGACCTGTTGTTGGATCGTGCAGCCCTGATTTTGGTGCTTTCGGCGGCGCGTTCGATAGGGTTGGGGTTTCTGTTGATGTTCATTCTAGTAAGGTTAAGAGGGGTCAAATCCAGCATGGTCAGCTTGCTAAAAGGGGTCTTATCCCTGTTTCTACCCCTTTTTCTATTAAGCTTAGTGAGGCGATGGTTGAGGAAGTTGATCATGCAGTTTTGTTTTTTCCACTCATGGTGTGATCTATTAGTTATGGGGCTTTTGGCCTTCCCTCCCTCAATTGCACTCCTGGATTTCTGAACATTGGGAGCCTCTTATTTCTGACAAAGTCTACATTTACCCCATGGCTAAAGGGTATTTTATTGCTAAATTTGAGAATGCTCAGGAGAGAAACAAGATTTTACATGTGAGCCTTTTTTTAGTTGGGAGGACAATTTTTTATTGATGATTAAACCTTGGAATTTTGATTTTAATCCAGCCTCATAGACATTTAAGAAGATCTCGATCTGGGTTCGGCTACCTAATCTCCCTCTTCATCTTTAGGTTGATCCTCTCTTAGAGGAAGTGGGAAATGCTCTTGGGGATTTTTTGATGGTGGATGAGGAATCATCTGATATTTTTCATTTCACCTATGCCCGTATATTAGTTGATATAGATATTTCTAAAGGGCTACTTGCTGAGATTTTACTCAAATCTTTGTTGGGCAGTTGGGTTCAAACTTTGGACTATGAAGGGATTCCCTTTAGATGTAGAAGATGCTTTAAAACGGGCCATGTTGTGGCTCAATGTGGGTTGGAGAAAAAGATAATGACGGCCTCGTGGTGGAAAGGTGCATCTGAACAGCACTATACAGTTGTGAAGAATTTTGACTCTCAGGTTGAAGGTCTTGCAGTGTCCTCTTTGGAGGTTGAGGCTTCAAATGACGGGTTGGCTTCTTCCTTGGTTGCTTTGGCTCCAAATGGTGGGGTCATTGGTGCTAGTTTGCCTATTGTGCACAGTGTGCAAATTGTTCCTCAGCCAGCTTCTCCCTGTGATGATGGCTTGAAGGCCAACCCTAGTGGCTCCAGTATCATTGCCTCGCCTAATTTTGGGTCTGTCGGCTTCCATTCTTAGATTGGTTGTGATCCTGAAGTTTGGCAGGGTGAGGCTGTGTTGGTAGAATAGGGATGGATTATGGTTAAGAGTAAGAAAGCAAAACATTTGAAGCCCTCTTTTGATATGACTCTATGTTCTCATAAGAGTAATGCAAAGTGTAAATATTGATGATTTTTGGTTCTAAGAGTCTAGGCTGGAATTATCTCTAGTTTTTTTTTTGTTTTAGGTTGTTGTTTGGGTTGTGGGAGCCCCTTTTTATAAAACCCAATATCTCTGGTTGTCTATTGTTCTATGCTTCTATCTTTCGACAACTATTTTGGTGTAGTGCTTCTTGATTCTAAATCTTTTAGAATCCTCTTGCAAAGGGTTTTGGGGTCCCTTCAAAACCCGTTTTTGCATTAATCCAAAACAGGCGGACTCCATCAACCCATTGAGCTGGTCAATTATCTCTTTTATTAGTATGTTGCATTATACTTGCACATGCATGCATGTGTGCACACACAAAGATCAAAAGCTTACCTGTGAAATTCTCAAGTATTGTTGTAAGAGAATATATGATGTATTTTTTTTGTATTGCTTTCTATATATATATATATAAAGCAATATAATGATGCTTGTACATAAATATCTATTGTTTATCGGTTTGACATGTAGATTCATTGCATGTTTTTCTATAATCTAATTGATCTGGTTATGTTTTCTTTAATTATATGTACATGTATGTATGTATTGATCTAATTTTATTTTATTTTAGACAAAAGGCCATGGCCTATAATATATTAATTGTAATTGAAGATTTACATATACTAATTAATAGAAAATGACACTACCTCCTACCCCCTAATAGATACATTTCTGAAAGAGCAACCCGTATTTATGGAAGATCATGGGATCTTTGAAATGGAGGATAACAAAAAAATCCCTGAACAATGACTGTATGACACAAATCCTTCCCTGATTTGGACAGCAAAAAAACTAACCCCTCACAAACGATGGAGCAAGATTATTAAAAAAAAAAAAGACTTCAAAGTTTGAAGTTGTCATCCTCGGATCTACCCTATTTCTAACAACATTAACCCGCCACCCCAGCTAGAGAAACTTTCATTTTACATTTCCTGATTCTTGCGATGATGCGGTCTCCGTTGGAATTGGAAAAGATGAGTGATAGCGATGAGGATCAACCTGAGCATGTTCACAAATTTCCCAAACAACCCTGAATTTTGCCATTACAATTGAAGCCAATGGCTCTCCTATTTGAAATGCAAACTATTGAACCCAGTGGAGAAAGGTGTGAGGAGAAGCATAGCCCAAACCATAGATGAAGGAAAGGAAAATTGATCTTGGCACTGAGTCAAATACGAAGAGATCTCTATTTTAAAAAACTCCCCACCACACCTCCCCTGAAAACAAGTCATATTTCTCCAACTGCAGGTTCAATTCCTCCCAAGTAAACAGCACTAGATGTACAAAGGCCCCCACAACCATCTTTGTGTAGTCCTAAGATTGGGTGAGGTCCATCACCATAGACGCCAGCCTGGAAGCAACCAAGTTTGGAGAAGCCATCAGATTAGCTGCAATCCATTCTTCCCCAAGGATAGTCCTCACCGCCCACTCACTATTTTCACATGGGATTGCCAAAGAGTCTGATAATCTCAGAGGATGAGTGATAGCATTCTGTCTTAGACCATGACGACCTCCCACCAAATATATTTGAAGGTCCATACCTATTGCATGAGCAATGCCAGCAAGGAAAGCTTATGCTTTGTCGAGTAAGTCCAGAACTAAAATTCTGGTGAAACATGCTACAAATGGCCAAATTATAGGGAGTCGATGAGGGAGTTATGCAATGTATTCTTTGTAACTCGTGTAAACCATCACAGTTGCATTCATTCCTTGTCCTTAGACTTCCATGCAAGTCCTCTGCAATGACCTTAAATGATCGCATTTATTCTAAGAAATGATGTGCAAACTTTCGAATATGTGGGAGCCCTGATATTTTCTCAATTTGAGATCCTCTGCAAGTATGAAAGGATTGGGAATGTGTTAGGATTTCCAAAGATACTGAGAGGGGGGGTAAATCGGTATCTAACCGGTTAATGGATTTTCTAAACTTATTAAATGAATTGCATGCCAAAACAGTGTACCGGTAAACAAGAATTAATGTAGTAGATAAGAACAATAAACACAACATAGAAAGCACACCATAACACGCTATTTTTAACGAGGAAAGCCGGTGTGGGAAAAACCTCAGTGGGATTTGTGACCCATAATATTCGCTCACTGGCCAATAAGTGAATATTACTAATACAATAGGGGCCTACACATGCAGGAAGGCCAATTGCCTAAAGCTCACTGCTTAAATACAAAAAGGGAAGCCTCACTGACTTACAAAAGTGGATTATGTAAATCCAATGACATGTACTACTTCAGTTTAGCATCTGCTATGCCAGGTTTAGTATCAATTTAAGTTCATACAACTTTCATAAACCTTATTCCAAAATCTGCCTTAATATTCGCATCTGCCTATTACATTCCTTCCATACATTTTTTTGCTTCTTACAAATGATTTACAAGATCTCATACTTATATGAGTCCTAATACAATTTGCATTGTCGACTTACAAAAATATTTTACAATTAAATACAAAATACAATAAATAAAATCATATCGGCCAGGGTGCTGGTAAACATCTTTGTCGTTGTCGTTGTCGGTGTCTGTGCCTGTGCTAGTGTCTGTCGGTGCCATAGGATTGTAAGGTTGCCATCAATGACAATACCTTCAATCACCTACAATTTCTCATTGGAGTGTGCATTTGCCAACAGAATGCAACAAAGAGAGACCATGTGGCTTGTTTTTCAGTTCCACATGCTTGAAGTATCTCGATCTTTCCCAGACCAAGGGATACTCGTCCTTACTCCATGTGTGAGGATATTGGTATGGTACCCGGAGCGTGTGAAATTCCAATGTCAACAGGCTAATTTCATCTCATACTTTCATGCCACCATAATTAGATGTTGAAATGACGAACCCCTCCTACTTCACATAAAATACCTGCCAGGTTGGATGTGTCCTCGCAACATGATCAACAATGACATGGCTAACCTTGGCACGAAGATCTTCCCACCGCCCAAACCACAAGGCGAGTCTAGAAATAACATTTAAATTTAAACCACAAATAGTTTCATAACTTGGGGATTTGGGAGAAATTCTGAGATACTCCAATGCTACGAGGAGTGAGGAGACCTGCATCCACAGCAAACCAAACATTAGTCTAATCAATCTGATTGGGAATGGGGTGTCGCATCAGAAATCATTTGTGCTCTGAGACACTCATCTTCTTGAACCTGCCCAGGAGATAGGAAAAAACCTTCCTCATTTGAATCACATCCCATGTTAGCTAATAAGTCTGCTAACTGATTTACTTCCCTATGACAATGAGCAATGTTATATCCTTGAAAACAAGAAATCTTCTCTCTAGCTTCCTAAATAATATAATCTATTTTTCAATTGGGAGCTTGGAATTTTTTTAAGGCTGATATGATATTCAAGGAATCCCCTTCAATTTCTAAGTATTCAACCTGCTCCTCAATGGCTAAGTTAATCCCAAACAGCAAGGCTCTAGCCTCTGCCACGTTATTTGTGCCATCTAAAATTTTTGCATAACCCGTTCTCAATATGTAATGTCCTCTTACTGGTTTTTACATCAGATTTGATATTCCTTTTTATTTTTAATGCAATACAACAAAATTTCCACCAAATAAAGATTTCTTTGAAAACCGCCAAATCGGGTATACCCGAAACAATGCCAAAAGTAACACAACTTTAGATATTCTTCATAAATCTGAGAATAAACATTTCCAGCAAAATTTTGGTAGCATAATAGCCTATAAAATGACACTTCCAGATCTGCAAAAGAGTTTTACAAAATATCTCCAAAAATGGAGTTCAATAGAAAGCTCAACGGGCTCCAAAACAACACAAAAATAGCCCGGAAACACCAAAATCACTATCAAACTCACACAGCAAAAGAATCACGACCCAACACACTTATTCCACTCTATTTTAACAGCAAAATGGCTGCAATACAGCAGCAAACCAAACTGATACATAAAACTTAACTGAAAACACAAACCCTTGCTGAAAGACACTTGCGAACACACCCAAAACACACATAAATCTGCACTGTTTGGCACAAAGGCAAACTCTGCATGATCTTGCACATGGAAGAACCTCAAATTCCCATCATTAGCCTCCCTAGAAACCTGCAAACTCCTGTCTTTGGGTCTCCTTCTCCACAGGTTTAGCAGCCTCTGAAGAACAACAAAGCAATGAGCAAAAATCAAGTCCAAGAATGAGCCCAAAATGTTTCCAAAACCTCTAAAAAGAGTGCATAACCCTAACTCACGACCAAGAGGGTAGAATAATTATATTTTCAATGATATTTAATTCCTCTCATCCCATTGGTTGCCAAAAATTAGACACTTTTCCCAAAAATTTATTTAAAACACCTCACCGCCATAGGAAAAGTTATTAATTTGAATTGTTTTGAAAAGGGGACATGACAAGTCCTCCCTCCCAAATATTGCTTGTCCTCAAGAAATGAAGGTTGGGATGTTCAAGAATCTCTACTCCTTCCCAAGTTGCATCCTCTAATGGTAATCCCTTCCATTTGACTAGATGCTTTGTGATGTTTCTATTTCTCAATCTTCTTTCCCTTGTATCCAACACCTCCTCTGGTATTAAAACTAATTTCCCTTCATCATCAAGAGGTGGTAACTCTGTAGATACCATGACCTGCTGTCCAATAACCTTCTTTAAGCAAGAGACATGAAAAACATTATGTATTTTTCTATTAGGTGGAAGCTCCAATTCATAAGCTACCTCTCCTCTCTTTCTGATGATCTTATAGGGCCCATAAAACCTTGGCTTGAGCTTCTCTACCCCACTCCTCTTCAAGGTACTTTTCTTATATGGCTGCAACCTAACAAATACCAATTCCCCTACCTCAAAAACTCTTTCTATTCTCTTTCTATCTGCATACATTTTTTGCTGATTTTGTGCATGTTGTAGATTATCCTTGAGAGACCTGAGTATGTTTTGACTTTGCTCAATAAAATCATGTGCTCCGAGTACTCTACTATCTGAAAGTAATAGATCAACAAAGGAAAGGGCATCATAACCATAGAGAGCACGGAAAGGAGGCATACCAATAGACATATGATGAGAGGTATTGTAACAATGCTCCCCTAGATGCAACCATTTTACCCAAGCATGCTGCTGATTTGAAACATAGTTCCTCAAGTACCCCTCTATCCATTTATTAACTATTTATGTTTGTCCATCTGTTTGAGGATGATAGTTGGTACTAGGAGTGAGTTATGTCCCTGTCAAATGAAAGAGTTCCTTCCAAAAAGAGTTGAGAAATCTACTATCTCTATCACTGACAATGTTCTTAGGCAAGCCATGTAATCTAAAAATTTCTTTGAAGAACAATTCTGCCACTTATGATGCCTTGAAATCAGATGCAATAGGAAAGAAATGTGCATACTTGGTTAGCCTATCTACTACCATGTATATGCAATCCTTACCTTGAGCCTTAGGCAAACCAGTAATGAAGTCCATGGAAATACTTTCCCATTTTTGTTCAGGAATGGGAAGTGGTTGCAATAACCCAGCTGGAAAAATTTGCTCACTCTTGTTTTGTTGGCATACCATGCATTCCTTAATGTGTTTGAGAACATCCTCCTTCATACCCTTCCACACAAAACGCTCTCAGATCTGCCTATATATTTTGAAATATCCTTGATGACTAGCCAATGGTGTGTCATGAAAGGCCCTCAATATCTTTTCCTTAATCTTTGATCCTGGCACCAAAAATATCCTATTCTTGTAATAGATCAACTCATCAATAACTTTGTATCTATTACCATCCACTAGCTCATGCAATATATTAGTGGCAAAGGAATCTTTAGCATACTCTGAAATTATGGAAACCTTTCAATCAGCAGAAATAGATGTTAAAGAACATAGAGTGGGCTTCCTTGAAAGAGCATCAGCAACTACATTTTTCTTTCCTTTTACATACTCAATCTCAAAATCATAGTCTTGCAATTTACTCACCCATTTTTGTTGACGGTCATTCAAATCCCTTTGGTTTAAAAAGAACTTGAGGCTATTATGATCCGTCTTCACAACAAATCTCCCACACACCAAATATTGTCTGAATTTGTCAAGTGCATGCATGATAGCTAGCATTTCCTTGTCATAGATGGAATACCCTCTTTCTAGTTGATTCAATTTTTTGCTCTCAAATGCTATTGGATGTCCCTTTTGAGTTAGGACAACTCCTATACCTTCTCCAGAAGCATCACATTCAACAACAAAAGGTGAGGAGAAATCTAGAATTGCAAGTACGGGGCATGAACTCATCACCTCCTTAAGTTTATCAAATGTTTTATGTGTCATTTATATCCATACAAAGGCTCTTTTCTTAGTCAAATCAGTCAAAGGGGCAGCAAGCTGAGAAAATCCTTTGACAAACCTTCTATAGTAGCTACACAACCCAAAGAACCCCCTCAACTGTGTAAGACTGGTGGGTGGTGGCCAATCCAAAATTGCTTGAATCTTTTGTTGATCAACCTGTACTCCCTTGCAGCTTATAACATGTCCCAAGTATAGAATCTCAGTCAAACCAAACTCACATTTGAATAATTTAGCATAGAAGGATTGCTGCTCCAAGATGCCCAAAATAGTATCTATATGCTCTAAATGCTCTTTCCATGTTTTACTATAAATCAAAATATCATCAAAGAACACCCAAAAAAAAATTTGAAGATGCTTGTTGAATACCTTATTCATACAAGATTGGAATGTTGTTGGTGCATTAGTAAGACCAAAGGGCATAACAAGAAATTCAAAGTGCCCATAGTGACATCTAAAAGCAGTCTTTTCCACATCTTCCTTCCTCATGCGAATCTGATGGTAACCCGATCTCAAGTCAATTTTTGAAAAGTATAACGCACCATGTAACTCATCAATAAGCTCATCTATATGAGGTATGGGATACCTATTTTTTATGGTCTTCTTGTTTAGGGCCCTGTAATCTATGCACATTCTCATTGTACCATCCTTTTTCTTCACAAGTACCACAGAAGATGCAAATGGGCTAGAGCTAGGCCTTATGAATCCCATGTCCAAGAGTTCCTTAATAGTCTTTTCTATTTCCTCTTTATAACCCCTTGGATGGCGGTATGGAGTAGTTATAACAGGTTTTGCACCTTGTTCTAATTCTATAACATGCTCAAATCCCCTATCTGGTGGTAATCCTAGGGGCAAATCATTGAAAACTAGACTATTCTTATCAAGAATTTTCTGAATTTCAAAATGGAAATTACCTTGTCCCTTGGAAGAGCTCGTGGGATGGATTATGATTCCTGCTACCCATGCTACTTGTCCTCTTCGAAAGGTCCTCTCCATCCTCTTTGCAGTGACCACCCTGGGTGCTCCATTTGATAAGCCCCTTAATAGGACTTCTTTCCCATTGGACTGGAACTTGAACAACATTGCTTGATGGTTCATGTAATAGCCCCCAATAGAGTGTAACCATTGAACACCTAATACAATATCTGTTTCTCCAATTCCAACAACATAGAAGTCATCACAAAGCTCATATTCTCCCAAAGTCATCTTGAGTTGTTTTACCACATGTGTGCAAGGCATAGTGAATCCATCAACTACAGTGACATTGAACCCTTCAAAATCTTCTGCTTTAAGTCCTCTTTTTATGACAAACCCCTCATCTATAAAATTGTGAGTTGCCCCACTATCTAGAAGGACTATCATCCTCCACCCTACTAATACCCCTCGGATGCGGAAAGGATGATATCTCGGTACTCCTGATAATGTTGCCAAAGTGCCACCCTTGCTGATTTCTTTTTCTTTCTCTTCTTCTTCTTCTTCCTTAGTGTCATGAAATTCCTCATGCTCATCTGAATTAGATTCTGAAGCAACCTCAATATAGTGCACTTGACCTTTTCCCAAACACCTATGTCCTGGACCCCATGGCTCCCTACAGGTGAAACAAAGCTTTTTCCTTCGAAGTTCACTCTTAGTCTCTTCATCTACCTTCTTGTTTGTTGTATTTGTCACATTCTTTGCCGGTGGTGGTGGAAAAGTCTTTTTCTGAAAATTTCCCTTATGTTGCCAAAGATTTGGAGGCTTTTGATTTGTCACTGGTTTCTTAGGCATGGAAGTTTCAAGCTGCAAACTTCTTTTGATAGCTTCCTATAAAGTTGAGGGTGAGAAAGCCTTAACCAAGCCCTTAATTGGATCTTCAAGACCATCAAGGAAAAGATAAATGATTCTCTTTTCAGATATATCAGGCACCATAACAGCCACCTTTTGAAATTCTTCTACATACTCATTAACTGATTTGGTTTGTCTCAACTTTGACAATTCTTTAAAATACTCTTCCTCATCCTTGAGATCAAATCTATCTATCACTCTTTGACTAAACTCATCAAAAGTAGTTACCTGACCATGGCCTTGAGTAGTCATTCCATGATACCACCAATCATAAGCTCCATCTTCCAAGTGTAGCGTTGCAAACTGAACATCATCATGCTCCTTCATAGGATTAAGAGTGAAGAAGATTTGTAACTTTTGTAACCATGCTCTAGCAGAAATTTTGCTTGTTCCATCAAAGGTAGGGGCTGCGAATTTGCTTATTTTATTTTTGAGTTCTCTTCCACTTATGTCCTGCTCTCTCCTATACTCTTTCTTGGGCAGCAAAGTGTTCATCATGTCCACATATTCTCTGAAAGGAACTGAACCCTTAAAGTCATCATCCAAGCCATTATAAGTGGCCCTCAATGCAACCAAATTTTCGGTAACCTCTTCCATAGGATTAATAGTTGCATTTGATACTGGTGTCTCATCTGCAAGTAAGAATATACTTTTTTCTGATTTAGAGGATGTAGGTTTCAAACCTTTTAGCCCCTTTAAAGTGCTTCCTCTCTCATTAGTAGACCCTACTTCTTGAAGTTTTTCTGTCAATAACCGCAGGGCTTCTCTAGTCTCAGCCAAACTATCTGCAGTTTTCTTTTGGTTATTCTGGAGTTCTAAGAAAAATTGTTTATGCATCTCCTCTGGGTCAGCCATTATTATCTTTTCTTTAGATTTTATATTTTTATCCTCAACCAAAGATTTGTACAAAATCTCCTTGTTCTTTTGTCGCTGCAAATACCTTTTTTCTCGTTCACTTGGTTGCATGCAAAATGGTATAAACCCTCAGGCTGGCAAGATATTGGCTCTGATACCACTATAATGTCCTCTTACTGGTTTTTATATCAGATTTGATATTCCT
The DNA here is from genome assembly GCF_030272615.1 of Cryptomeria japonica. NCBI lineage: Eukaryota > Viridiplantae > Streptophyta > Pinopsida > Cupressales > Cupressaceae > Cryptomeria > Cryptomeria japonica. The sequence continues at coordinate 15,683,290 of NC_081413.1, read as the reverse complement.
TTTTATTTTTAATGAAATACAACAAAATTTCCACCAAATAAAGATTTCTTTGAAAACCGCCAAATCGTGTGTACCCGAAACAATGCCAAAAGTAACACAACTTTAGATATTCTTCATAAATATGAGAATAAACATCTCCAACAAAATTTCAGCAGCATAATGGCCTATAAAATGACACTTCCAGATCTGCAAAAAAGTTTTACAAAATATCTCCAAAAATGGAGTTCAATACAAAGCTCAACGGGCTCCAAAACAACACAAAAATAGCCCGGAAACACCAAAATCACTATCAAACTCACACAGCAAAAGAATCACGACCCAACACACTTATTCCACTCTATTTTAACAGCAAAATGGCTGCAATACAGCAGAAAACCAAACTGATACATAAAACTTAACTGAAAACACAAACCCTTGCTAAAACACACTTGCGAACACACCCAAAACACACATAAATCTGCACTGTTTGGCACAAAGGCAAACTCTGCATGAGCTTGCACATGGAAGAGCCTCAAACTCCCATCATTAGCCTCCTTAGAAACCTGCAAACTCCCGTCTTTGGGTCTCCTTCTCCACAGGTTTAGCAGCCTATGAAGAACAACAAAGCAATGAGCAAAAATCAAGTCCAAGAATGAGCCCAAAATGTTTCCAAAACCTCTAAAAAGAGTGCATAACCCTAACTCATGACCAAGAGGGTAGAATAATTATATTTTCAATGATATTTAATTCCTCTCATCCCATTGGTTGCCAAAAATTAGACACTTTTCCCAAAAATTTATTTAAAACACCTCACCGCCATAGGAAAAGTTATTAATTTGAATTGTTTTGAAAAGGGGACATGACACAATACTTGGCCTGATTGATCCCTGAGTACACTTCCAATTCCAGACACTCCAGGGTTACCCCTCGTGGCCTCATCAAAATTTAGCTTAACAAAGTTCTTTGAAGGGGATCTCCATCTAATTCCTTTTCTATTGGTTTTCTTATGAGCATTTACCATCAGACTTCCTTTAAATAGGATTTGTAGGAGTTTCCAACCTAACATTAGATCATTATCCCACGAGGTGAAAGGGGAGTTCGGCTTCAGCTGTGTGAGCATTGACAGATTCTGAGATTGTTAATTCTAATTTGGTAAGCATATCCAGCACACTATGAAATTCCTTCCCAAATATGCGCCTATTCCTTTCCCACCAAATGTTCTAGATGAGTATGGTAGGAGCCATATCCCAAATAACTGCAAAAAAAAGAGTCTACAAAGAGCTTTGGCCATGATTCAAAAACTTCTGGTAAAGTAGCTTGTAATGGAGAATTCCATTGTAGTTTGTTAAGTAGCCACTTCCAACAATCTTGTGCCACTGTACATTCTAAAAGAAGGTGATTAGTTGTTTCAATGGACTGATTACACATCACACAATCAAAGAGTTGCACAATCTTAAGTAGAGCTAACCTGTCACTAGTTAGGATTCTACCCTTTAAGGCAATCTAGGCAAATGATCCTACCTTTTGTAATCTGCATCCCTTCCAACAAAATGAGAAATTTCTGGGATGTTGATCTATCCCCTGAGATGCCAGCTGCTTAAAACCCTCCTTTACTGAATATACCCCTGACTTAGAAGGAAGCCAAATCACTTTGTTTCACTTCCCTTTGAAGAAAATCAATTTGTTTCTTAATTACATGATTAACACCTGTTTTTACTGTAGAGGGGCAGATATATTATGTAAGTCTTTCCATTTCACTTTCCAAAAGCCATTAACCAGAACCGGGGGGAAATAGTTACTTACAAAGTGTCCCCGAGAGGTCTGTAAAACTTCTTTGATGACATCCAGATTTGGAATACTATCTAAAGGCGAATAGTTGTTCCATGAGTCCTCCCAAAATCTTATTGACCTACCATCATGCACAATCCAAGTTAGATTATGCAGCAAACTCTCTCTGCATTTTATTAGGAAATTCCACATCTTTGACCCTTTTGGAGGATCCAAAACTGTGAAAATTCCTTCTGGATTTTCTGAATCAAGATACTTACTTCTAATAATAGCAGCCCAGACAGACAAAGAATTTGAATACAATTTCCACATGAGTTTATCCCCTAAAGAAATGTTCCTATCTTCGAAATTAGGTATACCTGCCCTCCCCCCCCCCTCCCCTTCCCCCCCAACACTTTGGGAAAACAAACTTTTTCCCAGGCCAGTAAGTGTATTTTATCTTTTGGATCTTTACTGCCCTTCCATAGAAATTTCTTAAGGAGAGATTTCAATTGCTCTTGGATATTGAATGGCATTTGAGAAGGATTCGATGCAAAAAAACCCAACTGACCCTATCGTATTCTTTCAACATGTTAAGCTTAACCATAATTGCTTCTATCTTGTGAGCCATTACTAAGTGCATGATTTCATGCACTACTAAAGCTCCTTTTGTTGTTTCTCTACCTAGCACAAAACCACCTTGTTGCTTGGATATGATCTTAGGAATCAACGGAGCCAATCTGAGAGAGATGGCCTTAGAAATAATTTTGTAGACTGTGTTGCATAGAGAAATGGGTCTAAAATCTGCAAAGGATTGCGGATTAGATAGCTTGGGAATTAATACAATGAGGTAGTGTTAAATTGTTTCAACATATTGCCATGTTTCCTAGACTCTTCCACCATCTTCCAAACATCCGACCCCAAGAAATTCCAGCATTTTTGAAAAAAAAGGGCAGGGAACCCATCCAGTCCTGAGGCTTTATCCGGGTGCATGGAAAAAACTGCATTCTTAACTTCCTCTAGAGAAAAGGGTTTCATTAGTGATATATTGTCTTGATGTGTGATTAAGAATGGTATATGTTGAAGCATCATTTCTAATTTGTGTTATTTGGTTGCTTGCTCTCTTTATTTTAACCGAAGCATGGAAAAACTTTGTGTTCCTATCCCCTTCTTGTAACCATGTCTCCCTAGATTATTGTTTCCAAAAGAGTTCATCTCTTTTCAAAACTTCTTGTAATTGTAAGTTCAAGGAATTTTGTTGTTTATAAGACTCCTCATTTATACCATTTTGAATAATGTCTTCATTTAGCAGTTTGATATTGTGAGATTTTGCCAAGATCAAGGGCACAATGAAAAGTATAAAAATGGAGACAAAAGAATGACAAGAAAAAATTGTATTCTCATCAATATGAAAATGATCAACTGGATTAACCAATACAATGAATATAGGCCTTCTTATATAGGCAAGGCCATATGGATGTACGAGCACACAATCATGACATGTGGCTCAATGAGAAACAAGGGTAGGTAAGAAATACTAGGGGTAGGTAGGAGAAATAATATAATATTCCACAAGAGGTAGATGACCCACCGAATGTGGAGTGTAACAACAAAACAAGACCACAAAAGGTGGAATTTCTCCTACAAGCTCTATCCCTATGTGCACACTTCCCTAAGTGTCTCAAATCCAAACTACAAATAAATGCATTATCCTAAGTTAACTTAAGTAAAGTGTAATAATATCCATATTGAATATTTATTTACACCAACAGATACTATCCTTCAACTGATCCTTAGAGTGGAAAATATTCTTGAAAACTGATGTATTCCATTCTTTGATTCTAGCTTTGATCCATTTAAAGCTTTTTACAAAATTGAAACATCTTAGAGCTCGGAGTAAATGGAGCAATCAACCACCATTTTTGCAACTATGGAAGGAAGGAGATATCTCTAAACCACATCTATTCGAATTTGAAAAAAGCAGACCCCTTATTTGTGTTGATAAACAAGGGAATGTCCAGTTGAAGTGTAAAATGATCTGATCCTGATAAAGGCGGGATTTTGGAGGCTGGAGTACTGAATGAAGCATTCCAAATAGGATTCACAAAAAACCTACCTAAATGCTCTGCAATATAAAAAAAGCCTTGTCTTTTGTTTGACCAAGTGAAAGAGCCATTTGTTGGCATACAATCTATGAGAGCATTGGAGGAGACAAGATCGTTAAAATCTTACATTGACTTTGGGGGGGGAGGATGATGCCTCCTGACTTATCCCTTGGGGAAAGAATAGTATTAAAATCTCCTCCTAAGATAATCGGGTCCTCTGGAAAATTGAGACAAATTTGGGCAAGCTTGTCCCACACTAATTTCTTCCCTGTTGATGAATTTGGACAGTAGACTGAGATCAAGTGAAAGGATGTTAAAGAAGCTGCTACTTTGATGTGGATGAAGTTTTCTTTGATTGAGATAACATCTATCCTTCACACACTTGGCTTCCACAATATGGCCAACCCACCCGAGGCCCCAATGGATTGGGATGCAACATACTTCCACTTTTTCCATCCTTAAAAGGTTGATCTTCAGTGGTTTCTAAGATTTTAGTTTCTTGTATTAAGAAAAGATCAGCCCCACAATTCTCTATTTGAGATTTGATAAGGCGCCTTTTGTTAGGAGCATTAATGCCCCTAACATTCCAAGACAATGTTCTCATTGTTGTCTCGGAGAGTCATCCACTCTCCAAGATCCAAGTTGACCATCTAATGTAGTCTAAATTCCTTCTTTGACCTCCTCTTTGGTTTTTTTGGCTAATCTCTTCTTCTTTGGTGGTCTCCCCACTCTCCCTTTAGGCTTGATCGTCATAACTGCTTTTCTAGATCTCATTTGATATATAGAGGATACTACTACAGGGAGATCTTGATTTTCTCCCTCCTGTTGTTCTCTAAGTACACCACTTCTTTGTTGCTGCGAATTTCCAAGGATCTCCTCTATTGCTAATGTTGCAAGAGCAATAAGCTTCTGATCTACTATATGCTTGAAAAAACCCATTAAGTCCTCAATAACAACCATATTACCTAGCTGATCTATGATCTCATCCACAAATATAGAGCATGCTTTATGGAGCTGATATGTTACAAATTGATCAAAATGATCTGGATTACCCTTCAGGAAAGAGGATTTGTAGTGTTTTAAAAACAACCTATTCTCTTCCAGAGGGGAGATTGGGATTTTAGGTATTACATTGAGATAACATGGGTCTATTATTGACTTATCCACAGAGATGTGATGAAAGGAAACAAAGCTTTGTATCCATGGAATGGTGCTTGGGGGCACTATGATCCTTCTTCTTCCAGTAGCCAAACTGAGAGAGTTAATGAGATTTTGAATAAGAGAGTTTGTAATTTCCACCATTTTCCCTTTCTTTCTCACTGTTGTTTTTCCCATCTGAGAAATATTCACCAAGGGCTGAGAAATGTCTATTTCATTATTTGGAATCTGACTACTTTGAACCTCTATCTCCCCTGAAGGGTTGGAAACAGAAGTGCTGCTAATTCCTTTCTACATTACTTCCTCGCCTTTCTGATTTTCTATTTCCAATAGGGATTTCTCCTAGTTTTCCTCCAGTAAGGTCTCCAATTGTGTTATTTCAGTATTTGGATTCTAACTACTTTGGACCTCAACCTCCCCTGGAGGACTACTAACAGGAGTGCTGCTAAAATCTTTTTGCTTTGCTATCCTGTCTCTCTGAGATAATGTCTTCAGTGGGCACTTTCCCTTATTTTCCTCCATTGAAGGCTCCAATTGTGTCCCCGCACTATTCAATGTTGAATCAGAGGGAGATTCCTCAACAACTTTTAAATTTTTTATTATTACTCCTTCAGATTCAGTTGTCAAGGACTCTAATGTGGATGCTCTACCATGTGGTGGGTTTCTAGAACACTGATCCGCGAGAGAAGAATGGTCTTCACAAACTCTTATATATTGGCAATGAGATCCTTGACATTCTGTGGTTAGATGACCCAAGGAATCTGAATGCAAGTCCACTATTTTTTTATCCTGAAGAATGAGTTGTTGGTCCCATTCCCCAGCTTTCGAAATGATTGGCAGATTCTTAGAAAATGGTTTTGAAAGATCCAATAATAAACATATCCTTAAAGGAAGTTGTGGATCTTCAAATGGAATTAAATCATGCTTTACAAAAATCCCCAGATGATTTGCTAAGATTTCTATTAGGTCTAAATCTCTATATTCTATTGGGATCCTAGGGAAGGATATCCAGAATGGCACATATTTTATATATGTTCCCTGAGGGTTAAAGTTTGGATACCAAGGCAATGTCTATAAACCAAAACCCTTGTAGAACCATCCCTTAGATCTATGGATCTTATCTCTACACATCTTTGAAGAAAACAGGGCAATAAAGAACTGAAAACCCTGATCTTTGAAAAAAAATTCCTTCACCCCCTATCAATGTTTCTTAGCCCATATACATAAATCAGAAGATTTGAGAGAAAAACCCCAAAACTTACCTATCATCACTCTTTCACGCAAATCTGAGCTCTATGAATCAAGGAGGTGGTCCGATAATTTTATAGAAATCTTTCCTCCCACCAGATCTGGAATCCTAGACGATTGTACTTCTCCCTTTCTCCTTCTGGTTTGGTAGTCCATTCCATTCAGTTTAGGATCTATGGGATTAGGTATTTCCTGCGTCTTACAGGAATGATTCTTTCTCCAATATTTAGTAACCCCTGCCAATTTGCCTCGGCCTATGAATATATCCGTTTTTGCAAAAGTTGGTGTTTAAGTTAGAAACCTCCCCACCATGTCGAGCCCTAAATTTCTTCGATTGGTTGAGATGTGGAGGATTGAAACTCCCACCTCCATATCTTAAATGAGAGTCCCATACCATAATCCCAGCGGACGATTTAGGAGCATTTGCCAATGGAGACAGTGATTTTTCCCACAAAGGAGTTCTCAGAGGAATATTGTTTGGGAATGTGAGCACTCTAGGAACACCATGTGCCCTGTAAACACCATGTGAACACAAAGGAGTTCTCAGAGGAATATTGATCTAATTTTGTTTTCTTTCAAAAATATGATTATAGAAAATAAAATCAGATCAATACATACATACATATAGTGAAAGAAAACAAAATTAAATCAATCACATTATAGAACAACATGCAATGAATTAATATTCATGCTACAAGTCAAACCGATAAACAATAGAGATTTATATAAGCATCATTTGAAAATACAGATGATAAGAATATTTATATATACACAAAAAAAATACATCATATGCTTTGCGACAATAATAATTGAGAATTTCACATGTAAGCTTTTGATGTGTGTGTGTGTGTGTGTGTGAGAGAGAGAGATCTGATTTTGTTTTCTTTAATTATATGTATGTATTAATCTGATATCTCTCTCTCTCTCTCTCTCTCTCTCTCTCTCTCTCTCTCTCTCTCTCTCTCTCTCTCTCTCTCTCTCTCTCTCTCTCTCTCTCTCTCTCTCTCTCTATATATATATATATATATATATATATATATATCATTGTTGTGTTTACTAGATTCTCTATAGTGTTGAGTTGCAAAGATATCAAAGAAACTAGTTAGAAAACATGAAATAATTGATAGCGTCATAGAAATTGATTTGCACAAAATGGTAACTAGATATTTAGTTAATCATTTTGTATGGAAAGAATAAAGAATTTTATTGATATGTTACTTTTCTTGTGTGATTATGGCTTTATCTTCTAGGACGGATGTTGAAAATGGACTAACAATAGATCTTCTTTTTTCAAGATCTACCTACTGATTTTTGGTTAAAATGCTTTAGCCAAAGCTATGTGTATCATTGAAATAGATAATTTTTGTTTATTATTTATTTTCTCTACCATATCATGACAGTAGGACATAGCATGTTCATATGTGAAATGCATGTAGATATATCATGTTGCACCAGATTCCATTATGCCTATTGTTTGTAGATTGCTAGGCATCTCGTGTAGGGTGGGGTATTCTTCGAGATAGGAAGAATTTTAAGAAAGCGTTAGCTTTGTGGTTGGGTGGCAAAGCACATGAACAATGTTCTTGTCTCTCGGTTTAGACATGAGGATTGGACTTGTGTTGGCCAAATACTCCAATGATCTTGTATCGTTATTTGTATTGATGTGACGAAATAGGCTTGAGAGTCTAGGTTGCATCCTTCGTATGATAAATTTCATGTATTATATATTCCTGACTTGACATTTCATCTTGTGAAGATGTTTTATGTACATATATTATTGATGTTTAATTTATTCCTATTGAATGTGGATTTTGAGTTATTTTATTATTTCGTGATATAGTTTTTGGTTACATCCTTACAAAATCTTTCAAGGTGGGCAATATCCTTGGATTTCGTACTTCATTGGTGTTCCTTTTAGCTCCTCTTCTGTCATAATATTCACTGTAAAGCAAACAAACCAAGTTAGGCAAAACAAGAGTTTTCTTCTCAGCTATCAAATAAGTCAGCACATTATTAGTCTTCAGTTATCATGAAAATAAGCATAGCATGTTAATTTCACCTTAATCACATTTCAAAGTCACCATACTAATCATCTTTAACCTTTGCATATGCCTTAGAAATAATCCTACTCGGGGTCGAGGCTCGAAGTTGTCTTGTTACCTTCTAACTCTAATATTGTGAACAACGAACATCACAACATCGATCATTGGTGCATGAGAGTATTGGTCTATCATCAATGTCAAGATTAGGGATCCGATGGGTAATGTTCCTTTGTTATGGAACAAAGAATAAATCAACCCTGATCACTACTGTGTGAAGGTTTTGAACTTGTATATGCTTATTGTCGATGTCGAGGTTCGGGGTGTGTTGGATATCACAATCGTTTGATGGAATATCGAATAGATTACTCCCAATTCCCAAAGTGCGATGACAATGTAAATTATCATGTTTCGCACATCTAGGGATTTTTCAGTGTTCCACAGGTGTTGGGGATGGGGGGACGCGTTTCCAAGACGGGGGGGACCAAGGGCCTAAGTTTGGGGACGACAGCGGGGGGTGGCGAGGTGGTGGTGCTGATATAGTTATACATATACATATAGTACTTGAAAAACTAGTTTTGAAAATATGTATGGCAGTATTACAGTATAAGAATTACATTTCAAATGAGACTATAGGAAATTAGAAATACTAGATCTATATACCAAGATTTCTAAGTTGTGTTGTTATATGGAGCCTAATCAGAGTCGGAGGTTAGATTTTCCCTACTTCTATCGGCACGATTTCCCCCTATATTTTTCAACGGGGGTTTGGGGGCAACGCTCCCAAGTTGGGATCAATGGGCATCGCCCCTTGCACATTCGTTGTTGCAATACAGGGTGAGGTCGAGGTGCAGCGCCCCGCGAGGCCAAAAATACTCTTATTATTTTCTAAAGGCGTCGGGTGTTATTTTTCTATTGGCCCACGTCCAATTAGGGTTACCCCTTAACCCCCAAAAAAGTCACATGTTTATAAAAAAATGTTTTTTTTGTTTGCTTTTGACGTGGGTGACGGGAATGGGCGTCTCCCCGTCCCTCGAGAGACGTTTGTACGTCTCTCGAGAGACGGGGAGACACCCAGACGCCTCCCAAGGAGACGCCCAAACGTCTCTTGGGAGACGTCTCCACGTCTCCCTGGGAGACGCGGAGACATCCCGACGGTGCTTGGGTGGCGGTGGCGGGACGGCGGGACGACGGGGGACGTCGCGTCCCCGTCCCCCCATCCCCGAGACGTTTCTTATGGGGGGACGTGGCCAAAAAGGGGGGGATGCGTCCCCGTGGAACACTGGGATTTTAAAAAAAAACAAATCAGTGACATTTTATGTGGAGATTAGCATGTTCCTTACATTTTTGGGAGTTTGGCGAGATTGGGAGTTGAAGGTGCATTGTTTTATGTTTTATATTTGAGAAATATTCTAAGACAAACCTTCGATTGCCGACCATCGAAACACTTAGCCTTTTCAAGTTTTTAACTCTTCTCTCCAGGATTGAGATCGGGGTATCTTGTTTAGCTATTTGCAACTCTAGTGAACTTGATCAAGGGAAACCTCAATGTTCAAAGAGTGAAAAACTTGAGGATTTTCAAGTCAAATTTTTTGGGTAGCTTAAAACCGACACCATTTCAATGGTCTTAGAGGTCGTAGTCAAATTATATCCTAATGTGTGATTCGAAATGCACTTCATAGGTTTTGGTTCGGCTTTGAAAAGTTTGAGGGGCAAACCCTAGATAGTTCTTCTACAAGAACAAAGGCATGCATGGCATATAAAACCCTAGTTAGGTCAAAGCAAGAGAAGACGAAATACGTAAGATTTTGTTGTCGAGGAATAACAAGGGCAAGGGCAAAACTTTCTAAGGGTGTAGTAAAATGGCAAGAACAAAGGAAAAAACATAGAAAACAAGGGGTCAAGATCTTAGAAAGTGAACACTAAGCACAAGAAAATAAGCAAAACAAGAAACAACAAAAAAAGGAACTAGACACCAACCTGGAAACCCTAACAACAAACCCCGGATCGCCAATGGAGCACACACAAGAGAGATTACTAGACCCCAATCAAATCAATCAACGGGTTGCAATTTCCATGACTACAAGACCTTTTCAATATTTTATGAATTTTGGCCTCAAGTGTTTAAAGATAATAATGAGGCCAAGACTCTCTATTTATAAGAAAACAAACAATGTCAATAGGGCAACCACCCATTAATTGCAAGCAAGATTAGAGTTCACAGGTTTCAAGAGGCGTCGAGGTCGGAGCCAACCAACAAGAATTACATTGGCATCGAGGATCACTATGAGATGTTCACTTTTCGCCAAGTGAACAACGAAACCTTGATACCCAATGCTCGAAAGGCACAAAAGTGGAGATTGGGAGTTCGGAGTTCCTTTTTCCAAAAGGTGGAAAAGGGAAAAAGGTAAACTTGAAGCCCGAACTCTAACAAAAGGGGGAAAAAAATGAATCAAAGAGAGAAAATGACACTAAGAGGAAGAGACCCCTAAGGGGAAAAAAGAAAAACAAAAGAGGGGGTCCTCACACCTCCATTTCATACTACATCTCCAAATCCTAGCCATTCACACAAGAATGTTTCCCTAATCCAATCCTAGACCTATCCCTTATCCATCATGTGACACTTGTCACATAAATACACCTTCAATCCAAAGCCCTAATCGTCAACCAATCCTAGCCATACATTAACCAATCCATCTTGGCCATTGATTTTCCTATTAGAAATTCTATAAATAAAAGGCCTCTCATCCTATTTGTATATCTTTTTTCATCACAGCTTGAAATGTGCATAAGACAAGACAATGAACCGGTTGGGCTTTGGGCCAACTTGATTGAGTTGTAATTATTTGCGAATGGTATAAATGGAGGTTTACGAATCATTTGAGGACACAAAAGTGAGAAGATCGAACACAGATTTTAGAGATCGAGTGAAGATGTAGATCCGGCGAGATTCTGATCCGGTTGGACTGAGGTCGGAAGGCTGAGATCCGAATTAGGGTAGAACCGGCAAACTATTTCCGGAGGTCGATCTGATATGTGGATGATCTGTCGATCTTGTAATTGTGTTGTAAGCATTGTTTGTATCCTGGACTGTGATCCAGCATGTGGCATGTGTAACTCTTCAGATTGTAATACATTTTATTCAGGTTATTTACCGGTTGTGTGTTCTATCTTGTTACCGGTTGTTCTTTCTACTGTTTCTGGCATCTTGCTACCGATTACCAGTATATTTAGCATGGTTTATGTGTTAAGCTGCAAGGTTGGGTTGTCCTCCATTGGATCTCCATGCCTTGACTGCGTCAAATGGTATCAGAGTTGGTTTGTGAACCTGTTGTTGGACAGAGTGTTGATTATGCACTGATTGGTTGGAGAGAAAGTTGAGGCAACTTGTGGACTTGTTCAGATCGTCGAACATGAGGCAGAGCAAGGTTTGCAGGTGGACCGTCGATCCTAGAGCTTGAGCTTGAGGGAGTTAGTGGGTGGAGACTTGAATAGATGGCCGATTGAGGCAGGACGCAGTTTGGACCGGTAGATCGTCGTGGAGAGGTAACCGGAAGTTGTAGTCAGATCGTCGAACATGTTACCATTGCACGTTTCATGAACCGATTGGGCTTTGGGCCAACTTGATTGAGTTGTAATTATTTGCAGACGGTATAAATGGAGGTTTGTGAATCATTTGAGGACACAGAAGTGAGAAGATCAAAGACAGAGTTTAGAGATCGAGTGAAGATGTAGATCTGGCGAGATTCTGATCCGGTAGGATTGAGGCCGAAAGGCTGAGATCCGGATTAGGGTAGAACTGACAGACTGTTTCCGGAGGCTGATCTGATATGTGGATGATTTGTCGATCTTGTAATTGTGTTGTAAGCATTGTTTGTATCCTGGACTGTGATCTAGCATATGGCATGTGTAACTCTTCAGATTGTAATACAATTTATTCAAGTTATTTACCGGTTGTTCTTTCTACTGTTTCTAGCACCTTGCTACTGATTATCGGTATATTTAGCATGGTTTATGTGTTAAGCTGCAAGGTTGGGTTGTCCTTCATTGGATCTCCATGCCTTGACTGCGTCAGGAAGATAGGTCACAAGTAGAAATACAATTACCATGAGCACTTATTTAAGTGAAGAAACTACTTTAATATCCAAAACCTGAATTTGAGCAAAATCTAGAACTAAGTTTGTAATAAATCATGCTAGCTAAATACACTAAAGAGCATAGTAACACTTTTGATTCAACAACAAATGTGTATCATATATACACAAGGCCTAGTGATGACTATGTTAATTCATCCCCTTATTTATTTTGTGAATGCAAACAAATTGTGTATCTTGGCAATGTAGAAACAAATGCAAGGCAATCCAACATTGATGCTCAAGGCCAACAATATGGAATGAACAAAGGTAAAGGTGTACAAATAAAGGATGAAATAGAATCATCCAACACATGCAAAGGCACAAAAGGACCAAATGATACAATTGATAAGTAGAAAGGTTGTGCAAAAGGAGTAAAGGATGGAAGTAATGCAATAGACACATGCAAAGGCATAGGAGCAAAGGATGCAACTAATACACATGTAGTCCAAAACAAGGATGTTAAGAAGAAACTAAGGATGATGAATTTGATCCATGGTCGCTAAATGGTGATAGTACAAAAAAGAAGAAGACTAATTTCTGTGCATCCTCACAATACGTTCTCACAACCATTAGAGAAAAGCTTCAACCAAATTCTACAATTGTTTTTTTAAATCCACCAAATAACTATTCGAAATATTGTTGCCATTGATGTCAAGAAGGAATTAGATGTCCTAGATTGTTGTAATTGATGTCAAAGGTATATGGAAGATTGTTCGTAAGCTTATTGTCATTGGTGTCAAGAAAGGTTTCTTGGATGTCATGATGAAATTTGTTGGCCAAGGTATTAAGAATATGAATCAATGAAGATCAAAAAGACAACTACTATGTCTATAAGGAAATAATTGTTGACCCCCTTCCATGAATTATTACTACTTTATAAGGTTGACTTCCATTTGAAGCGATGAAGTCAAATTTAAATTATTGATATTTTATATGGCCAACCCATACTCCTATGTTGGCCAACCACACCTTCGACATAATATATGTTACAAGACATATATAAATGAATATTAAATGATCCAAGTTTAATATGCCATATAGTATATCATGAAGAGCATATTATAAGCAGTGATTACATATGAAAAGTAACAATTAAATATATGAAAGAACATATTGTTGGTTGACTTGTCTATTTTGGCACCACCTTTCAAATAGAGAAAACATATTTATAAGGGTCAACTCCTTGGAAAGATTGGCATAGTTGCATCATTTTGGAGAGTATAAATAAATAAAAGAATGTTAACTAAAGTCGACCCTCCATTTTATATGATAAATCACTCCAATTAAGAATAGATTTCTAAGTATAGTAGTAGATATATTAAAATGTTATAATCAGATTTAAAAGGAGAATTTATGCAGTTTTGAAAGGTTAGTATATGCGATTTGAAAAGGTGCATATGCAAAATCGTGAAGAGAATATATGCAGATTTGTAAAGGATATATATTCAAATTTGTGAAGGAACTATAATCAATTTGAGTTTGAAGTTTGTACCTCATACAAAAGAGATTGGTGTCTCTTACTAAGTTGGTGTCTCCAATGGATTGGTGCCTACAAAGATTAGTTGGAGTTGATGCCCCTAGTAGGTTGGTACCTACAAAATTTGTAAGACAAGTTTTATATAACCAATATTTTGTCGTGGTTTTCTCTTGAAAGGGTTTCCATGTAAATCTTGTATTCTTGTGTTGCATAACTATTAGATCTTGTGCGATTGACATTGTTATGGTTGTTAAGTTTTGAAAAAGTAAAAGATTAGCTTACACTTTCACCCCCCACCCCCCTCTCAGCCCCCTCAATATAAGTGTGTGCTCATCAAGAACCTTGCTCTTGCTATTCAAAGTTGCCAATGAGACTCCAACACACACCTCATTAGAATCCAATACATGGAGCAAAAGCTCCCAAACTAATTATGAACAACCACCTAAGTCAAACTAAATTTTGATAAATTAAAAAGTTTGTAACACTCTTCATATTCAAATGGATCGCAATCTACATGGGCAGCAGCTTCGGCTTCTTCCAAAAGTTCATTCCCAGAGTCCCCACTTTATTCTTTAGTTTCCCAACCAAATGGATCATCCTCCTCACCATTGCTAACCAAGACCTAAGTCACTAGATAATTATGAAGCCATCACTCTCCACCTGTAGTAGCCATGCCTAACATCTTCTTAAGGAACATTGTGTTTCTCTCCACCACCTCCAACCTCCATGGGAGAAGCAAAGAATCAACTGAATAAATAAGGGGAAACTTAACAATTTATTTGCCACGTTATTGGACTACGTAATAATTTGCCTCTTCCCACTTACTAATCATAGCAAAATGTCCATATCTAGCTAACACCAACCACCACTTCAACTATTGTTAAGAATGACTTGTACACCATTGTTCACTCACCTTAATAGACATCCTAAATCTATCACATATTCTTGAAATTTAATTTCCCAAGAGTACATTGTCTCATAATCATACCCAATACCTCTTGTCCCATCAAATCACCTAAAATCTATGAATGATATAATATCAATGTATCCGCCAAGCAAAGCCACACATTTGACAAGCCAATATAATGTCTTAATCAATGTGTTGGCCAATGTAACAGCCAACACGTCACCTCCCCCTAGTGTCAAACTGGAGCATACATCTATCAAGAATACCCACATAATCCCTAAAAAGATATACTCGATACCAAAATAAATACAATGGTACCATTCATATTTTGAAAGAGCCCTCAAGGCTAGCTCACACATACCAAAACCAAGTTGATAAAGTATGATCATTATATCCATGTCTCATCAAAGCCAACTCACAATGAATGTTAAAGTGATGCCTTCCTAGCTAGGTGTGACTGACTTGGCATCCACGTGTTACCCAACTACCTTCTTGGCTAGCTCATCTACAACCATGTTGCCTTCACAATAAATGTGTGAAATTTTAAATTCTTCAAACTTATCTATTAGCTCTCGGATGGGCCTTAGTCATCTCCTCAATTTCTAGTTGTGAGTCAAATTTTGCCAAATTGCATTCAATATAATTAGTGAGTCTCCTTCCAAATGTCAATGGGTTTCCTTTACTTCTAATCCACATTCCTTAGCCCATTAATAGGGGCCCAAATGTCTAAGTTTTATTCACATATAGAATATCTAGATCAAAACACCATTTTCAGCTTTGAATATTCTAATCTTGTTTTGTCTTGTGCCTTTTTTATAGAACATTCATTTCTACCAATATGAGAAGAAGCCCAATAGTCAATATTGTATATGCATTAGTGGACAATGCTAACATTTTTACATGATTTGAGTAGATTTCAAATAATACACCCATCAATGACTACTACTCTTGGAACAAACTATTTTTCAATCCATGTAACCACATCCACCTAGTATCAATATCCTTAAGTAGCTTGTTACCTAGAGTAAGTCCTTCAAGAAGCCTTCATAACTCCTAAAAATCTTTTTGGACTTAACAAAAATATGTATAAACCTTGTGCAAGAGATCTTTGACTATCAAAACAAATGGCCATTGTCTCACAATTTTAAAAGTCAAATTCATTCTATGAGTCATGTAATGAATGTTGATCATGTATGATGACAATGATGTTTGCAAATTCACAATAAGCCCGTTTTTTTACCTTGCATGTTTGATGCCCTATCCGCATTTGTTTGCATCAACCAAAACCAACTTCCTTGAAAACATCAAATCATCCAAGCACCCAATTTCCTTGTATTCAATGTGGTCCTTTGGCCACCTCGTATATAGCTCATTCAAATTTTCCTTTGTAACATGTTCCACTAGTAAAGATGATGTTTGTAATTGTTGAGTATAGTCCTTGACTATTCTTATTGGCCTTAATTTGGAGATTTTGCTTAAGTAACTATCCAAAAGACTATTACAATTATGTGTCATGATTTCCCCCTAGAAAATAGGCCATGTAACAACAAATATCTTCTTTTTATTACATCACAAAGCCAATGATACCAAATTCCTTCCCTTGTCTCTTATTGAAGCCCCAACCATGATGTTGACAATAAAATTTTCATAGCAACTTGTTCAAAACAAATCAAAATAATCTTAAATCTTTTCCTATAACTTACCTAAGTTTAAACCCTACTTTGCTACAAAAAATCTCAAGAACATTTGATGTTTTGTAGCCTTGGAATTGAATTGGGTTAGAACCCTAATTTCGAATAGCTCCAAAACAAATCAAAATATATTTTTTTAATTTTTATTATAACTCCCCTAAGTTTGAACCCTACCTTGCTAAAAAAAAAATCTCAACAGCATTTGATGTTTTGTAGTCTTGGAAGTGAATTGGGTTAAAACCCTAATTTTGAATAATTTCATAACTACTTCATAAGAGCTCAAATCTACACTACAACTAATTCAATATGCTCTTGATCAACCCTCCCAATTTTAGAAAAAAAAAACATTGTCTTGTAAACTTGAGAGAGAATTTGGTAAAAACTCTACTTTTGTTGTAACTTCTTAAAAAATGCTCTAAATGACCTCAAATTTGGACTATAGTTACTTCGATGTGACTTTGATTATTCTTTTTTTTTCAAAAGACAACACAAAATTAAGAAAAGAATGCACTTTACAACCTAACCTAAATTGAAAAAAAAAATCATCTTGTTCTTGCCTTCCAAAGACCAAGATCATGCTCTAATACCACTTGTAATGAAATTGCTTACACATGAAAAGAATATAATAGGAAAAATGTCATAAATAAATGAAAGGAATGCATTTTACAACCCGACCTGAATTGGAAAAAAAATCATCTTGTTCTTGCTTTCCAAAGGCCAAGATCATGCTCGAATACCACTTTAATGAAATTGCTTACACATGAGAAGAATATAATAGGAAAAATGTCATAAATAAATGATAATAATAAACACTTTGAAGGGGAAAAGCTTCAAAAGTCTTCAATAAGTACAAAATTCACACTATGATAATTAACTACTACTCACTACTTTCTAAATCTATGCATCATTAGGTGTTATTAGTACTCTAATCCCAACGAGGCCTTCTTAGCATACTAAAGTTATACTTAGGAATTCATAAATGACTCAACCAAGGATTATGTCATCCCTAGTAAATTATCATATACTAGTATACCTATATTCTAAAAAACATATACGTAAAATAATGCCAAGAGATATCACATAATTGTCTTGCATGTTTATTAGTTGTCAAGAAGGACATGGAGCTGAATAATGCTGCACTCTTTCCCTCTCAATAAAGATGTAACAGTTTCATATACTTAGAGACAAGTGGTAATGATTCTATTTTATTCAGAGTAATAAAATAATACTTATAGAGAAACTAAAACAAGCATGCATTTACCTGTCATCTACACGTCAAATTTATTCAGAATCAATTTTTTGTTTACGGATATTTGTATGTCATTGTAGATATCTCTCGGCATAATTAAAATACAATAAATGGTTCAATCCAGGCATGGCAAACATAAACCTGCCCAGGTTGATTTATCAATAAAAAAGAATTCAATGTCAAACATTTTGTTCTATCATATGACAGCAAGTTAAACAATTCGCTTGGTAAATTGCAAATGCATTAGCTATAGGCCATGTATTGTTGAAAAGGCACGACGCTAGGGTTGTTTGTTAAAAGGAAATCCACTGATATTTCCAATGGAAGTGGGCTAGAATTACATTATAAACACACACCAAATTTATTCACTTTGCTATTAAATAATTGTACAATTATATTTTTTTATTTCTATTGGCCAAATGCTAGTTAGACAATAGGAAAAATTGATTTGGAAAGTGTTTCCATGATAAGATTTGTAAAGTGTTTCCATGATAATGTTGTCAAGAATATTTTGAAGATGACAGCAATTCTGAAAAATGAGAAGGGGTCCCAGTTCAAATTCTTCAAATAATGGTGATGAACTTCATCTTTCCCCACAATCCAAAAAAAAAGTATCCTATTGTTGGTTTCAAACATGAATGCACATGATTCCCCAAAAATCAGCACCGAAGTAGAGGAAATGAAAAGTAAAAGATTTGATGCAGAGTTAGCATAAGCATATATTTATACAAGAGAATAGTTAAAGTTGTAGTATCCAAGTTCACCAATTAGAGAGAGAGAGAGAGAGAGAGAGAGAGAGAGAGACCGTTCTGCCTTGCCAACTGTTGAACAAACCCCTCCATGCATAGAACCTCAACCACATTCAGACAAGAACATAAATTTTATCATGGACTTGCATCTGGCTCCAACACCGATCATACTCCAGGAGCAGTCTGGGGGATTAGACTCTAGATTGAAGAATTCAATGTGTTGTGAGCCGAAGCAATTCAGATGGTAAACTGTAGACAACTAGAGTGCAAATATTATAATATATTAGATTCATCCTCATATAGGAAGGAACATGGAGATAAGAACTAACATCAGAATTTAATTAATTAAAGTTCAATGCATAGCAAAAATCTCTGATGTGCAGTGTACAATTATGTATATATCTGTATCCTTAGAAACACTCACAATATTTCTTTCAGCACACAGATGATATATATATAAAAAACAGTGTTGAATAGAAAAGAATATAAATAGAGAAGATGGCTGTTCATCTTCCAGCAGTTATGAGAAAGTTATGCTGCTTTTAAAAGTTTAGAACAGTGGTGTTGGCTAGTGCTAGCTCCAACTTGTTGCTGGAATTGAAAGTTGACACTGAGCTGACATATAGGGCAGAGATATGTGGCAGCTTTGTACATACATATATGTATGTAGGTGCGTGAGCTGTGTGTGTGTGTGCACAGATATATAGCTGCTTTATACATACATACATACATGTACATGTAGAGATATGTAGCTGTTTAATACATACATATGTGGGTACATGGGTGCATGTGTGTGTGTGCGTGCGTGTGTGCGTGTGTGCGTGCATGTGTTGTTGCATGTGTGTGTGTGGGTGTGTGTGGGTGTGTGTGTGTGAGAAACAGAGATGATGGATGGATGGATGCAGTTCACCAAAATCTGAATGAGTAAACAACTTTGCAAGCAGATGCATGTGCGCGTGCACTTGTGGGTGTGTGTGTGCATGTGTGAGTGAGAGAGAAAGAAAATGGATGGAGTTCACCCAAAAATGAATTGAGTATAACAAAATTCCGAGCAGATTTGTGTGTGGTGGGTACGCACATTTCTTAGAATTTTGATGATGGATGGAGTCCACCAAAAAAAGGGTAAAAAGATTTGCAAGCAGACTCATCCAAAAACAGACAATAGTAACTTACAGGTCATGTTTATATTCATACCTACCAGTTTCGTTTGCTGCAAAATCTTTAAGGCGTCTTCTTCCATCTCATGATATGGCTACCAAAACCATGGTTGTCTGAGAGACCACGTCTCATTTGGAATTTTTGTCAAACATATTGTCTGCATTCTGGCTGCCTCAAATATACCTGCAATAGCATTCATTTTAAAGACATGTAAAAAATCGACTTTGATTATTTCCTCATGAATTTTGATGCCCTGTTTTAGAGTTTTCAGAAGGTGGAGACTGGAAAAAGAGTGGAGAAATATGTCATCGTTTTCGGTAAATGTTTTTGTAACAGCCTTGTTGATAAAGTTGGTTGCAGAAGGGCAATCACCAACTGCTTGAATGCTCCTCATTAATTCAAAGAACCATGGCAGGGATGTGTCATGTTGACCAAGTCACAAACTTCTCATTCAGGCCATAAACTATCCTCCGGCTGTTGTCCATCATTCAGAACAAAACATGTATTGGGAACATACCCTGCAGATTTCATCTCACAAGCCAATTTTTCCAGTTTCGCATATATTTGCTCTGTTTGTGGGTGTGACTTGTCTCCAACCAAAAAAGTGTGTACTCGTTTATTTACTTCAATCCAACTGCACCCAGGTGTCTTTTTCACACCTCTATCTCTCATCATTTTCCTGATCTTTGCAATGTCACTCCACCTTCCAACTGCAGCATACATGTTCACAAGAAGCACATATGGTGCAGAATTATTAGAATCCAACACAAAAAGCTGTTGTGCAGCACATTCTCCTAGCTTAATATGGTTATGGGTTCTACATGCACTAAGCAAACACTTCCACACATTAGCATCAGGGGTTATTGGCATTGTATCAATTAATTGTTTTGCTTCATCTACTCGTCCAGCACGACCAAGAAGATCAACCATGCAGCTGTAGTGTGTCATTCCAGGTTCTATGTTATAAATTTTAATCATGCAATCAAAGTATCGTTGACCTTCCTCTACTAGACCAGAATGGCAGCATGCAGCCAAAACACAGACTAAGGTAACACTGTCTGCGTGCATGCCTGAATATTCCATTAGTTCAAAGAGATGAAGAGCATCCTTGCCAAAGCCATGCATTCCATAACCTGCTATCATTGCTGTCCAAGAAGAAACATTTTTCTGGTGCATTTTATCAAAAACATCACGTGCCTGTCCTATGCTCCCGCATTTTGCATACATGTCTATGACAGCATTTGCAACAAAGATATCATTCTCGAACCCACTCCTAATTATATCGTTATGAATTGCCATACCCTGTTCTAGAACTGCCAAATTAGCACACGCTGGAAGAACATTGGTGAAGGTCTTTCCAATAGGCTTCACTCCCACAAGCTTCATCTGTCGAAAAAGTTTCATAGCATCCTCTTCCATTTTGTTCTGTGCACACCCTCCTATTATCACTGTCCAGGAGACAGTATCTTGCCTATGCATTTTGTCAAAAAGATCTCGTGCTTTCTCTATGTTCCCACATTTTGCATACATGTCTACAAGGGAGCTCTCCACAAATACGTCACATTGAAGTCCACTTTTTATTATCTCTTCATGGATCTCCACTCCTTGTTCCAGAGCTGCCAAGTTGGCACACACTGGCAAGATGCTAGCAAAGGTTTTCAAATTTGGCTTCGTACCTAGGAAAAGTTTGAAAGAATTATAGACTTTTAGATGTTTAGAAATCTTAGTCAGTCTATTACAAAATGGGATTCTCAATGTTTTCAGTTGAAGTTGTTAAATGCAATTAGTCAAAAGAAAATAAGTTGCCAAGGTCCAACTGTGAAGCCAAAGGCATCCAAGCCAGAAGCAGAAGACTAAAACAGAATAAATTTATTGTTAAAAACATAGCGCTCTAACAAGCAATACTAACCACAGAACTGAGAATCTCTCCTTAAGTTTTTTATGGTAGGTAAACAATTTTTTCATATGATATTTATATATTTTCTATTAAAGAAAAAAAATTACAGAAAGTACGTGGAATTGTCATTGTCGATTTCTCAATAGTTTCAGAAATTTTGAGAAAAACGAACAATTTTAATAGATTTCTCTGTATAAAATTGCATGTATGTTTGTTTTAAGCAACGTTTCACATCACATGCGTTTACCAATCGCTAGGAAGTGTGACATGAGATGCTACTAACCCAAACCAATCTACTTGTAAATATAACTCCTACCAAAATACCAAACCTAGGTGTTTGGTGAGACAATTACAATTTATTTTGGCTTGTCTATCTGACCGGGACGCTTGGTAAGACACTTCTAATTCTTGTAACTTAGAACCAAGTGGAGGTTATACAGAAAATTCTATCAATTACTGTTTACTGCAAAAAATAACAAATTTCCGAGCGCACACTAAAAAAACTTAGACATACCTGACGTCTTCATCTGCCGGAAAAGCTCCAGAGCTTCCTCACCCCACCTATTATGTGCATAACCCGTAATCATGCTCGTCCAGGACACCACATCTCGTGTAGGCATTTGGTTAAACACATGGCGTGCAGCCTCCAAAGTGCCGCATTTTGCATACATATCAATAAGTCCATTGGCCACAAAAACATCAGACAAAAAGCCACCTTCTACTACCTCATCATGTATCTTCATACCCTCCTCAAGGTCTCTCAATTTCGCACAAGCCACAAGAATGGTGGAAAAAGTATGCTGATCTGGCCTGAACCGTGCATCTTGCATCAGACGAAAGAGCGCCAAAGCTTTCTCCGCAAACCCCTGCCTTGCATAAGCTGCAATCATGATGTTCCAAGAGCGCACCATTCGGTTGGGCATTTCGTCAAACACTTGAAATGCATCCTCCATTTTTCTGAACTTAACGTAAGCATTGATTAGTGTATGCTGTAAATGTGCATCAGAGATAAAACCTGTTTGTTTTAAGTGGGCATGGGTTAATTTTATCTCTGGGAAAGATTTCTTCGCAATGCAATCCTGGAAGAGGGATATGTAGCCAGAAGAATCCATAATTTTATGTAATTTATGCGATGGATTTGTCTGTTTATAAAACTTATTTTCGTTGGCATTGGTTACCTTCGTTTCAAACTCACGGACTGTGCCCGTGGCTCTTGTATAAATGAAAAAAGTGATGTCCACCTGCTTCTTTTTCTGTGAAGGGTTTAAGGGTTTTAACATAGCCATTGTTTGTTTCACCGATTTTTGACATAGCCACAAGGTTAAAACAAACCCTTTTGCTGAGTACATTTAAGATAAAAATATCAGAGTCCAGGTATAAAAGACATCAGTTTCCCGTCGTCCATGTAGGGAGAGGCGACCTCCATGAAAGATAGCATGTCTAAAGGCGCAGGGCAGGTCTTCGTTTGACTGTTTTGTTTATTCGTGAAATTAGTAGTCTTATAAATATTTAAATTTTTTTAAGTGGCAAACATTAAAAAAGAAAGAGAGATATTTGTGATCATTCATATTTTTGACAAAAAGTTTGTTAAAATAGGGAAAGATTTCAAATTATCATTTTTCATAATTAAAAATTTGTATGGAGACATTGAGATATTCGAATTATTTAAGCAGAAAACCCACTTAAATAATTGCATAATCCATGTCCTTATGCTACTACTTATGAGCATTTTCTGCCTTTAGGGGAAGAGAATAAATTGGAATCTAGGAGGGCTAGAAATAAGCAGCTTATTGAAAAAATGACATGTGGCTTGACCATTTTTGTTTCCTTTCCTTTTTATTTGTCCAAAATTTTGCCTATAAATTTTAATTGTAAGAAAAATTACTAATAATTTCTTTTACACAATAAAAAGATTGCATAAACCAAAATAAGCTAAGCAGCAACATGGGACCTGCCCTAATAACATGTGGTAAGATGGGGTCTTATACAAACATTTCAGTTTGAAGATTAAGCATGTGCATTTTGGGTGGGACCAGAAATTGTCTCACCAACTTAAGCTTTTTTTTGTCATTTGTCAATCATTTGGAATTTTTAAATTTCTATCAATTATTTTTATGAACATATTATATTCTATTGAAATGAATATGCAAAATAATAAAATTTAAGAGACCACCAATTTAGCTTTTGTGGCACTTGTCAATCATTTGAAGTTTTAAAATTACCATCATTTATTTTTGCTATTATTTTATATTTTATTCTATTAAATGTATATGCAAAATAAGACTCATGAGACTACTAGCTTCCATATTTTTTTAGGCTTAAACTACACTACCAAATTGATGAGACCACCCCTTTAAAATATTTCGAGAAAACCTCACCATAAGGCTAAGGTCCCATGAAGAGGGCTTTAGGGTCTATTTTGAAGGAGCAAGGGTTCCATGAAACAAAAAATATGCTACATGATTAATAGAATCTCTCTTAATGAGAACTCTTGTTTTTTATTAATCTTTCCCTTAATGAGAACAACTTATGTTTCTTAGTTTGAATATTTGAGCGTAAAGGGACTCATGTGCTTGTCAAGCTTGAGATTTCTACCAATTAATTTTGGAACTTAAACTTTTTTAAGAAACCCCCATCCATGGGACTCCGCCCTAATGCTATAGTCTCTTTGTACAAAAACAGCATGTCTAAGGCTACAACCCTATGGTATGGAGGGGGTTTCCTAACACATCTAAACAAGTGTAACTCAAAAAAAATTAGAGTTTTTGAAAGTATGGATTTTGTGGATTTTTTAGTAGGTATGGATTTTGTGGATTTTTTAGTAGGGGGCAATCTTATAGTTTCAAGATGTTGATGGTCTAATGATTAATATTTAGCAACAAAGAGTGCTAAATTTACAATTATATAAAATTAGGTGATTTTGGAGCTAGAGTCTTCAT
Source organism: Cryptomeria japonica (assembly GCF_030272615.1). NCBI lineage: Eukaryota > Viridiplantae > Streptophyta > Pinopsida > Cupressales > Cupressaceae > Cryptomeria > Cryptomeria japonica. Next base: position 15,658,791 of record NC_081413.1, on the reverse strand, counting down.
ATTAATCTTATGAATTCATCCCTTTTATTGCACGGTAAAATTTTGTTACAGCTGCTTGATACTGGAACAATCAAACCAATCAAAATTGCAAATGGAGGAGTTGAGTAAGCAGCTTACATAGTTCCAAACCAATCAAAGCTTACAAAATAGCACATTCTATATTGATCAAAGCTGAATTACATAGCAAATTCACAAGAACTCAACTATCCAACTGCCAATCAAATAAATCTGAATCAAAGTTACATATGGAACTTTAAGAACTTAAGCCAGAGGATAACATCCTTCCTTATTCAACTGAAAAGACAAACTTCCTACTTCAAGGAAAAGACAAAGGCCAATTGTATTTCAGCTCCATGATGCTCTTATAAAATAATATTTTATAAACATGTAACATAATGTCTCAGTAAAATCATAGCATTTCAACTTGATGCTCTTTTAAATAATATTTTAAAGATAGAAGCCTTTCCCAATAGTGCGAATGGATCTATGTTACCATTAGGCTTTCGTGAAAAGAAACATTTAAACCCAACTTTGAAAAATGAATGTATCAGACAAAACGGCCTGTCAATTTTCATATTCTAAAAATACCAACTACCTTCTATATTCAAATACCATTATGGCGCGCTTCTATCCAAGAGACAAGACAACCATAAGTAATTAGTGCCGATTAGATCGCAGAATTGAAGTTGTAATGAAAATTCTAAAAATGTTTTAGCGTCTGTGAAAACGTACCGAAACGTTTGGTAAAATGCTCTAGTAAATCTTTTTTTCTCTAATGAGATGGAAAGTGTTTTCACTAATTCCTAACCAATGGAGATAAGTTATGTTTAACTGTCATTTCAAGGAAGTAACATCGGACAAGAAACAAATTTTGAATGCACACCCCGCAATCCTGACGCAAGAACAAAACTTGAATGCAATGGGCACTAACTATGCACGAGTCCATCAAAGGTACACCGTGCTAGTTTTAAGCATAAAACGAAGAGTCGACAACAAGGTACGGTAATGTAACAGAGGTAGAGTAAGCTCAAGTAGTATGCATGCAATTGAATGATCGACAAATTGAGGTTCCAAAAGGCAGAACCATCAAAAGTATTATTATGATAAAAGACCAACACATACATCCGTTTAACCTCCTGCAAATATAATTATTCCTCATACTAGTTGTTCATGATCTCTTTTATTAATACAACAGTAGTACAATTAATATGATCAACGATAGAATTTGTATGGAAATATAACGTCTTTCTTCAATCATCTCTTTGTTCCTTTCTTTTCCAGTTTCGATTCAAATCTAAGTCATGTAGACGTTGAATTTTTACATTATGATTTTCCATAGAGTCTAGATTTGCCATTTTTAAGAGATTTACCACACAAATCCAAGATACGTGCAAATGTGCAAAAAAAGCACATAATGAAAGATTGAAGCAGTCACATCTTAAACTACAACGAAGGCACAAGCACTAATCGTATGGCCAAGTTCTACCTCAAAAATATGAAGCAGATCACATACACCATGAAACAGTAAATCAGACAAGTAAAAATGACATAAGAACTTGTTAATTGATTCTAGCATGAAAGCTACTCACAAAACACATTCTTCACCGCTTAACTATTTTAGCAGGCATGCGTATGCCATATTTAAGGCATGTATAAACCTCACATTAACAGGTATTGCCAAATAAGACAAGCAACATGATAACATAATCGAACAAACTCCAAGAATCCACAAAACGGTCGTCATCTGATGAACAACGTTGCAAAGAGTAAATTAAATTATATTGATAAAGTTCAAGATAGGACAAGCTCTTTATCCTCAATACATTTCAAGACATAATAGTCTCCATGACCATGAGACAGTCAACAAATTCAAATTGACAAAATATGGCCACTACATCCCAAAAACAGAATCATTTATGAGAATGCATAGTTTGGCATGATCAAACTAAGTGATTCTTAAAATATCTTTCAACATCATGCAAGTCACCAGATCAAAACTCTTGAGAAGAAGATCCAACATCTCCCTTATCCTTTCCAGCCTTCTTAGGCAAGAGAACTTGGTGGATGTTGGGCAAAACTCCTCCATTTGCAATTGTTACAGTACCAAGCAGTTTACTCAACTCTTCATCATTCCTCACTGCTAGCTGAATATGCCTGGGTACAATACGATTCTTTTTATTGTCTCGGGCAGCATTTCCAGCAAGCTCCAGGACCTAGAGGCAGACAGTAATAAAATTTGTCATGTCGAGCACAATAAATCCAAATCCAACTGCTTAAACCCTAAAAGCATTGGAATTAATTAACAACTAAAAGCAGAAATCCTTAGAAAGAACAGAATGTAAGGCAAGTGAGAAATCTAGAATACTTTGGACCAAAAAAAAACTCAAAAAGTGTGCTTCAAGTGTACATGAAACAAGCATCTACAAGAAATGCTTCAACCGATAAAGCGTTGCATAACAAAATATGTATAGATGCAGGTAGCCAAATACTTCAGTAGTAAAAGAGAAAAAAGCGTAGCAGGCATATGCAGTTCACCTTAAATTCAATCCATTCATTGGAGAACTTTATTTCTTCTACATTATTATATTATTTTCAACCTTGGATGTGCACACAAGGGACACAAGCAATGGCATGGGACAAATGAGGAAAAGATTTGTTGATTCAGATAGAGAATGGCTAGGTAAGATTTGTTATTTGGAAAGGAGTGAGTAGTAAACACTCTTCAGTCAAATGAGCTCCAAAGGAACTTTTTTTCAGCATGTTAAAATGCACCCAGATAAGAAGGATCATCCCACTCATAAAAATCAACACATGCATCCTGAAACAAACTTAACTTCCAAACCTGGAACTGAAAGCCAACCCACTCAAACATCTCGCCTATAAAGACGACTCTATGAGTTCCCCTATTTAAAAACCAGCAGACTCTGCCCTAATACACAAGCAGCATACAAACTAAAACTCACAACGCAAATACCCACGCATGTTGTTTCAGACGGAGATAAAAATAACACCTAAAAGATAACATAATCAAATCACGCAGATACGCCCACAAAGCTCAACTTCAAACCCTAAAATCAATCTTAACCTTAAGAAAAAGGTTTTGGAAACATCACATCTGGACTCCAGAACAGCACACAGCATTCAAACAAAAGCCAACAACACGGACATTTCAAAGATAAACAAATACGGTCCAATATAAAATAAACAAAAAAATTAGAAAAACTACAATCAAGTAAAACAGGCAAATATATATTTGAAAACATCCACTTGAATCCGTATTGATAAGCAGCACGCAAACATTGCCTCTTAAACCAAAGAACCACAGGCATCTTCCAGATTGTCCGAAACTAGAAACTTTAAACCTAAACGGACGACACGCTAAAATGCATATACAAACATAGCCAATAAACTAAACCGCACACGAAACATCCACAAATACAAACCAGTACAGTCAGAACAAAGCTTAGCATCAAACCCCAAAATCAAATAAAAAACCCTAGAATAACAGCATTTGATATGTATCCAGAAGAAAACAGCACGCGAAATAAATTGCATATGCCTAACATCCGTAAACATCACCAATACACCCAGAAACTTAAAATAACCTCCAAACCACAAAGACAAATGCAAACCCTAAAAGAGCAACATTTCGAAGATGCCCATCCGGATCCCAAACTTAAACACGGCAACTCAAACAAAATCCCAGAACACAGTCGACCACACGAACCATTCCAAACGCCTAGTAACCAGTTTCCATGAGATTATGTTTATAAAACCCTACAATGTCATCTGGAGCGCAGATCAAATCCTAGAAAAAAAAAACAGAATAAAATCGAAAACACACCTCGGCTGCGAGATACTCAAGAACAGCAGCAAGATAAACAGGTGCGCCCGCCCCCACACGTTCTGCATATTTCCCTGCCTTAAGAAACCTTGCGATTCTTCCAACAGGAAACTGAAGCCCTGCCTTCTGAGACCTCGAAACGGATTTCGTCGACTTGGCTTTTCCACGGCCGCCCTTTGCACCTGAAGAACTCATTTTTACAGCCCTAGATTTTCAAAAAAAAGCTTAGAAATGGCACCGACAGGTCTTGAGTTCGAACAGCTATGCTCTTCTTTCCTTTTTGTCCTGCAATAGAGATCAATGCAACAGTAAAAGAGAAAAAGCAAAGTTTCGATTGATGCGTGTAAAATCTCTGAGAGCTATGGGTTTAAAATGGCATAGGCTGTGTATATAAATGCGTTTCAATAGGCCGTTCAATCTGAATGGTGGAGAAAATGAACCACGGATCGATGACGTGGCGTCCGTGGCCTTTTGTTGAATTTGTTTTGCAGTCGTCTGATTGGTGGGTTTTGTTTTCGGTGGATTAACATTTTAAGAGGAATTGTTTTGTATGTGGATTTGAGTTATAGTAGGTGGCCACGTAGGCATGGTGGGTGGTCACATGAGACAATTTATTCAAAGTTGCTAGGTACCTACAAGGAATTTATTTCATCAAAGTTATCAATGGAATCAAATGGGGCTAAACTTTTTGTGAGCACAATTTTCCCACCTTAGGTGTTCTTCAACCATATGAATTAATTTTTAAATAATTGTTAGTGAAATTTTGTGAACATTAATCATCAATTTGATCAAAGATCTCTCATGTAAAGAAAAATGTATTTAATTTTTTTAAAGATTATAGCTAACACTATTAGTAATGATTTCAAATGATTGTTTTTAGTTAAAAAGAAATTTTTATTTTTTTATTTTTTTAGTGATGGCCCACAATCAACTTCATTTATTTATATTTTGAGTTTTTTTTTTAAGTTTTACTATGTAATCTTAATTTGAATTTTTAATGGGCAATCATTATATTAGCAAGATTTTTATTTTTCTCTTTTTTATTTGGACTTACTTTTGATGATTTATGTCATATGTAGTTTCTAGTACACATTTTTTTGCATATGGTTGGAAAAAAAAAATGTTTTCAAATTGTATTTGATTACACAATCACAAGGTTTGAAATCCAATTCGTAATCTTCTCATTTCCTAACCTAGATCATGATAATCTACAATCACAGCTTTAAACTTGGTTTGGATTCACAGTGCAAATTTAACCTTCAAATTTTTAAATTTGAATTTAATCACGTGCCCAAGATAAACACTTTCTAACTAGTCATTATTTGTCAATTGTGCCATGAAATGTTTAAGCTTGTGTATTGGGGTTTTGAATGGAAGAACAACCCTAATTCACTTTTATAAATGGAAGAAATCAATATATCATATTTGATCAAAGCATTTCACTCAGAGATCGTCATATCATAAAAGCATGAATTAGTAGCAACCTATGTATCAGTAAGATAGACTAGGCATGTTACATGATTGGTTGACATGTCTTTGATACTTGTTAAAACTATTAAATTGACTTGAGGGGTTCAACTAAGGAGAAAAATCATTACACAACATACTCTAGTGGTATCTATAGATATTGCTAAGTCTTCGTTGCATGTTTATTTGTTTGAGGCTATGTACATGAAAAATTAGCACACACAACTTTCTTGACTTGTGTCAAGTTAAGCCACTAAGTAGTTGATAAGATAGTGTTTATTGTTGATGTGAAAGTGGTTGAGATGGTTAGTTTGGTGGAATTCACGAAAGAGACAAAGGCAAGTTCAAATCAAAATTTAAGTTGAGTGGAGGTTGCCTACACCTTTTTGCCTAGGTTTGGCGAGTCCTCTTTTGATTTATTTACCTCGAGTGATACCAACTTTTATGTTTGGCATGTTGAATCCATAAATGATGAGGGGAGGGATTAGAGTGGAAGCATACATTAACCACCTCAATTTTGTGTTTATGTTCAATTGTTCTCACTCTACCACATATTAGTCTTAGGTAATAAATTTGTAAGGACTTTGCATGGGCACTTATGAAGAAATGGATTTCTAAATATGTTTAAATGTGTTTGTTTGAAGAATTAGAATGTGATTGTGATTTTTTTGATATTATAAAATGAGAAATCAAGGTCCCAACTTTATTACATAGAACAATTAGGCTAAGAAGAAGAAAAAAAAAAAAAAAAAAAAGCTAACTAGAAAGATCTAACATAAGAGTAGAGATAAATGGCACATAAACAACTAACAAACAACAAGAAAAAATCATAGGTTACAACATTTCTTTAGGGGAGTCACATTTCCCCAATCTTAAAAAAAAGAGAAAAAATATCATCCTTGAGGTCCTTCTTTTTAGCCTTCTTCAAAAAAGGACCATTGAGATTACCCTCCAACTTCAATTTTGGAACTTAGGCACAACATTCTAGAGTATAAGCAAACAAGCAATAAACCTATGCATCACCTTATTGTTGAAATTATGCATGTTGTTAACTTATTTGAAATTTTGTTATTTTATATTTATTGATTTTATATTATTTTGAATATTTTATGGGTTTTCTAATATTTTTAACTTTTATAATTTATGAATAGTTTTGGGTATTTTTGTTTCGTAAAGGCTGCTTAGAAGTGTAGTATTGTAAATTGCAATCCCTACAATTTCACACTCCTTTTCAGGCCCTTCCTTTACTATGCTCCTCATAGCTCATTTTAAGCCTATTTATGGCCTTGACACTAGCAAACTATCATCACATGCTTATTTGGTGACCATATCCTATGTCATGGGATCCTCTGCTATGTAGTTATCAATCTCTTCTCCTTTCCTATGTCAACTAGGGCACCTAGCATCATAGTCCCTCCAAAAAGGACCCAAAATCAAACATGTGTGGTTGTCGGTTCCAACCATTTGTGGTCGTCGGTTCCAACCATTTGTGGTCCTATCCCCATAAATTGATATGACTATTGGAAGTAAGCCTAAAATGGGAAATACCTTGAGAACCCTGTATAAAGACATAATTCCTAATTCATTTTCATCCTAAGGAATCTTAGCACTATCAAGCATTATCATTTGAGTAAGCATTGTCTTCATACTTTTAGCATTATGGAGAAGCAAGCTACAACCATCTACATTCAAGTATTCTTTTGTGTTTGACATTGTCACATTATGTCATATTACTGCCTCAACACTTGAAGGAATCATCTAAAGAGCATTACATCACCTCCATTATAAATTCCCAAGGTAACGTCAATTTCAATTCAAGCATTTCATTTCAGATTTAGCCTTTGCCCTACCAAGGGTAAGCTATCTTTCTTCATCATCATAGTTGTTGTGGAGGTGTAAACACCAACACAAGGTTTGACTTAGGCAACCCCCTATACAATATAATATTTTCTCTTTCTCTATGCAGGTTACATATTCAACAGAAGAAAGTGGCATAATTGTTTAGAGCAAACAAAGACATAGTTCTAAATTTTAAATAGAAAAAACCCCTAGAACTAATCTTGTTAGTTGCATAGTCCAATGCTTTTTGGCTAAGTTTTGGAGAGGCTGACCTACAAAACCTCCCAATCCGAGATACAAAGTCTTAGCTAATAGGACACTTGTCTAGAATAAGGTGCCTAGCTTCATATTTTGAATGTTTTAAACTCATATTTTAGCTATAGGTTTCTCTCTACAACTCATTTCTAGATCTGAGTTTACAATTTGAGTACCAATTCTACATCAATATTTTAAGTTGATTATTGTTTATTTTGCATCATTCCTCATCATAACCATATCCAATCAAAAATCAATCAAAAGAGGAAATAATCAAACATAACATCCATCTCTCCCTTGGGGCTAAAGTCGGATCTTGTTGATTATTCACCCCAATGAAAAGTTGAAATAGTGATCAAAAGTTATTAGTTTGCATTTCTAGGCTAAGACTCTTATTTTCACTATTTCATTTTTGTGAACTTGACATGTATGATACTTGCATTATTTCTGATTTTTCATTGTGGGTCCTACATAATTTTAATAGTTTGCACATTCGTATTTGATTACATTGCTAATTGGCTACATTTATCAAAATCATTTGTTGAAAAGTGGCTTATTTCAGTTCATGTTTCTTGGATTCATCCATTTCATTCTAATATATGGCATAATTAGATATTCGGGGATGTTCATGACATTTACTTCATTTCTAAAAGATTACATACACATTTCATGTTTCGATATGATGTTATTTTTAAAGATGTTCATACAACATTGCATTTCATAAAATATTTAGTACATGTTTCATGTGTTGGAATCAAGGAACATTGAGAAGGGGGGTGAATCAGTGTTCTGAAACTTTTAACATTCTTAATATGTCCTTGTAACCACTTAATGCAAATGAATAAAAGTAGAGTGCAGAAACACAAAGCAAATAACAATAACACCATAACACCAGGATTTTTACATGGAAACCCGGTTAAGGGAAAAACCACGGCCAGATTGAAACCCACAATATTAATATACCTTGTTAGAAGTATAATAATATTACATGAGGGGAATGCACATGCATTCAGAAACACTACTTGGAGCTCACTACTTAAATTACAATAAGGGCTACAAACCCAGAAGGCTTATTGCCTTACAAAGATTACAGATAATAATTGGAATGTCTAAACTGATAAACAACATCTACAAATGCCAAAAATAGTTCTAGTTAAGCACAAAATACTCTGCTATGCAACATTGCTTTGTCCCGATATTCTGCTGAATTCCAGAGCTCAAATCCTTCACTTGCGCATGTGAAATTGTGCACAATCACTCATACACACTTCATACATAACCACCGATATCAAAAATTGTCAAATCAATTGATCTTATATATCTGCAACATCAATTTAGGTCTATTACATGTTGGCCCAAAAACGCATAACATGCAAATGAAACGTGTTGCCCAACTCGACTCAATCCGATCCAAAAACAATCATGTGGACTAAAACAAATTGTCCATACGCTTCCCATATGTCGGCTCGACATCCTTAAACACACAAATAACTTCCAAAATCAATCTACAAGATTTGCACAATGAATATCCATATGTTATGTTACTACTTATTAAAGTTGCCATTAATTTTATATCCAAAGTCATTCTATATACTCTAGTCGGTTACTACTACCAAAACATTAAGTCGGTATGCACAGAGCAAGCGGTTATAGAAGAAAGTATTCACAGAGACCAGTATACACCAAGTTGTCTACCGAGTAACACTGTATGTCTACCGAGCAACAATAATGATACACCGAGTTGATATACACTGAGTGAAACGTGTTACCAGATTCATTGAATCTAGACACACATGTGGAAACATGTTACAAGATCGAGGAACAAAGAACCGTTATCACATTGGAAATTGCACTTAAGGATTGTGTATGATTTTGAGGTCATCTATCTAATGAAATATTTTCAATGGTTATTCATTCGATAAATCATGTTTGTAAGATCGAAGCAATGAACTTGATCACCGACATAAGAGATCTACTTATACAACATGGATTGAGATTAGATAAGAAGTGATAAGAAGAGAGATAGAGGTGTATGAAGCAAGACATATGTGATACATAAGAAAGCACTGAGTGTTATGATTGTTACAGAGACACAGAGGTCATCGAGAAGGATTTCAGAGAACAGTCAAGGAACAGAGTAAACAAAAGGGTTTACCGAGTTATTCTATGGGTTACCGAGGTATGCTATAAGCAAGGTAATCTCATTTTGAGCACATAGAATTTGCTATAACATTTCAGATGTAAAGTTGTAGATATTTGTAAAGATTTTATTGTAATATTTTGAAGTTGTAAGAGAAACCTTTAACAGGGTAAAAGACTCTAACAAAGTCTATAAATTGTAAATCCTTTAACCAGGTGCAACATTTAGAATAAGTGTTGTAAAATCCTTTAGCAAGGTAGATCTAAAGATCTTGATACTCCTAACAGGGTAAGCTATCAGAAATAGCTAAACATGTAGCTCTAACCGAGCACTCTTTATTATTACAATAGTGAAGTTGTGGGTGTCATCCCCACCACAGTTTTTCTCTCTAACCAAGAGTTTCTGCATAACCAAAATATATGTGTTATGGAGTGAATCATGTATGATTGTTATCTATTTGTTTTAGCTTTATGTTATGTACAATAGTTTTTGGTTTATGCATAACAGTAAAGATATTGTTGATAAAAGGATTTGAAGTACTGATTCACCCCTCCCCTCTTAGTACATTAGCTTTCCATATTGGGCCTAACATGTTACTACTGATAAACACCATTCTAACCAAAAACTTGTATATCGGACCTTCCAACTCACTCAACAATAAACACCAAAGGCCATAAATCTGGAATAAGGCATATTACACATCCATAATACTTCTCCTAGATCCGCAACACCAAATATTCAACACAAATGATTCGCTAAACAAAACACTATACACTCTATCGGATGTCCTATTCTATCTCACCAGACCTCACCGGATCTCAATCTAAATTCTGGTATGAAAGAATCATGGACTGCAGATTGGGTATCTGACTCTAGTTGCCATCAATGACAACATTTGAACACCAATGCAGTGTCTCTTGCCAACAATCTCCCCCTTTGACATTGATGGCAACACTTAGTGAAAAATGACTAAGTGTTAGACCAAAACCAAAATATATACGTTGCAACCAAAAATTTGACTATCGAACTCCAAAAATCAATACTCCCCCTAAGATCAACATTTTTCACTGCTATACACTCCCCCTTTGACATCAATGGTAAAAGTAGGGTTCTAGAAACCAAAAATTTAATCCAAAAATGTTATTCACGCATGTACACATAGTCCTTACATACTCACAAAATTTTGAAGATGTTTGCATAGGAATTCTTTAATGCGTCCAAGTGATTCTCCTAGCCCTTCTTCAAGCTCTCCAAAATTGTTATCAGACCACTGAAAAGATAAGCTCGGGCTCCTACAGTCTTTAGATCTGTCGGATCACCATTTTCCATAGCATCTTGAGAATCCTTGAGAGCACTAAGCATAATATCTAACTTGGGAATGATGAGACTCCTAAGTTCCCCAACTTCATTAATTATCCTTTCTTAGTCATTACTCAAACTTCTATTTTTCTCAAGTAATGATATTACCTGATTTTCATGACTACTCAATAATATTGATAGAGCATCAACCATCTAAGATATGCATTCTATCTCATCCTCATGTACCTTAGACTTCTTCTCAATGTTCACAGTGAACTTGGACTATGATAAGCATGATTTGTATAAGTTTCCACCTTCAGACAATGCATCTTGCATACTTTTTACATAGGAATCTAAAGTGATTATGTCTTTGGCAATCATCTTTTTCAAATTTCAGAGCCTCTTTGCATTGAATTAATTTCAGACCTTCTCCTCAACAGACTTTTCAAAAGACTCAAAATGTATATTTAGATAATTAATCAAAGTTTTTAACTGCTTGGATGAAGTGTCTGAAGTATCCTTTTGAAATGAGGGCATCAACTTTTCTAAAATACTGGTTGCCAGGGTTAACAACATATAAAAGGTGATTTGAAACATCTGGAAGATGTGATTAGAATTGTCAAAGATAAGACCGAGGCTGGCAATGAAATCATCATCAATCGGGTTGCTAAAACTGAGAAGGCGTTGAAGAATTTTATGAATCATAGTCTTGAGGTCTTGAGGATCTCGTCTCAAAATATGAATGCCTTGGTGGATTACTTGGAGAGGAAATAATAGAATAAGGATTTGGTAATCATTGATGATATGCCGACCTCCAGCTCTACTCCACAAATCTCCAGGCGAAGGACCAGGCAGACAACCAGTGATTTGGAGACAAAGATGAAAGACATTCAGCTGAAGCAGGAGAACAAAAATATAAGAGAAGCCGCTAAGGCCATGATGTTGTTGGTTAAGAATGCAGAGGAGTCCATAAAAGTTTTTATTTGATATGTAATGCTGGTTTTTGGCTACTCGTATCTCTTTGGCTCTGTGCTATCCTTTTTTCCTAGTTGCTAGTTTTTCTGGTGGTTTTTTTGCAGCTTTTCTATCTAGGTCTTGTCTTCTCTAGTTTCTTTCATGCTTATCCTTCATATTGTAAGCAAGTTTCGGGTCCCTTAAAACCTGATTTTCCTTAATCAAAAACATACTATCCTCAGTATGAGACTTCAAAAGATCCTCACTGGCTTTTTCTTGTGCAAATGATGCAAGTTGAAGCTTCTGAATGGGAGATAGAGAGGCGAGGTTAATCAAACCTTGAATAAACTTTGGATCATCAATGACTTGCTTTCCCTTCACTATCTTTGCAGTGTCTTTTTCCTCAATCTTAACTTTGACCTTAAGCTCCACCTTTTTATTTTCAACATTCTTCTCAGTATTTGCTTCCTTCTCAAGAACGAGAGCATTAACTGCATCAACCAAAGGATTCTCAACCTTGTCCTTACCTTCATCTTCTTTTCATGCATCCTCTTCTCTAATTGCTTCGCTCTCATTAACCTCTACTTGAACTGATGGCATGTCTTGCTCTCCCAGATGAGATTCTTCTTGCCCTTTTACCTGATTAACTTCATATTGGTTCTCTAACAAAACTTTTATAAAAAATTTCCCAGTTTCCTTTGCAACCTCATCAATTTTCCCAAACATGATTTTATTTACTTTGTACTTACTCCTGAACTCATTCTTTTCTAACTTAAGTAATCTATCTATCTCTTCCTTAGAAATTATTGAACATAGATTAACTAATACATATTCTTTCAATCTCTCATCTTCTTTATTTTTTGTTTGTCTCCTTGAATCCAAAATTTCATACAAGCTCTTGGGTATGATTGTCATTAGTTCAATTAGAGCTTTACCATATACATTCAAGTATTCCACAATTGCTTCTTTGAAATTTCTTTTTTCGGATTCATAAAATATTTCATACCATTCTGATAATGGCTTCAAGTTACCATTCTTCACAACCTCATTAACAACCTCATTCAAAGACATAGAAGGCTTAGCTTCAAGTTTACCTTTCTTTAATGCCTCATTAATTTCAGATGGCTTAGACTTATTACCAGGTTTAACTCCACTAGATGGTTTCTCTTTTGCAACTTTTGTGGCTTTAACAGCTTTAGCCTTCACGTCCTTTATAGCTTCATCTGACTATGTTTCTTTGTCATCTATAGTCACAAATCTGACTTGTTCAACTGATCTTTCAATGATTCAATGAAGTTCTCAGCATCCTTAAGGTTTGCTTTCACTTGTCGAACCTCAGCTAGGGCTTGATCAAGATCCTCAAGTGCTACAACAAGCTAATGTCTAAGACTATCGGAATCCATTGATTCACTTTCCCGGATCCTCCTCAAGCTATTAGGCTTCTTTCGAGGAACTAGGCTCTGATACCAATTGTTGGAATCAAGGAACATTGAGAGGGGAGGGTGAATCAGTGTTCTACAAATTTTAACATTCGTAATTTGTCCTTTTAACCACTTAATACAAATGAATTAAAGTAGAGTGCAGAAACACAAAGCAAATAACAATAACACCATAACACTGGGATTTTTACATGGAAATTCGGTTCAGGGAAAAACCACAGTGGGATTGAAACCCATAATATTAATATACCTTGTTAGGAGTATAATAATATTGCATGAGGGGATTGAACATTCATTCAGGCACACTGTCTAGAGCTCACTACTCAAATTACAATAAGGGCTGCAACCCCAAAAGGCTCATTGCCTTACAAAGATTACAGATAATAATTGGAATATCTGAACTGATAAACAAAATCTACAAATGCCAAAAATAGTTCCAGTTAAGCACAAAATACTTTGTTATGCAACACTGCTCTATTATGATATTATACTGAATTTCAAAGCACAAATCCTTCACTTGCGCATGTGAAACTGCGCACAATCGCTCATACATACTTCATACATAACCACTGATATAAAAAATGGTCAAATCAATTGGTCTTATATATCCACAACATCAATTTGGGTATATTACACGTTGACCCCAAAATGCATAACATGCAAATGAAATGTGTTACCTAAGTTGGCTCAATCTGATCCAAAAACAATCATACAGACCGAAACAAATTGTCCACATGTTTCCTACATGTTGGCTTAACATCCTTGAACACACAAATAACTGCCAAAATTGATTTGCAAGATCCACACAATGAATATCCACACGTTATTGATAATGAACATTGTTCTAACCAAAAAATTATATACCGGACTTTCCAACTCACTCAACATTGGAGGCCATGAACCTGGAATAAGACATATTACATGTCCACAATGCTTCTCCTAGATCCGCAACACCAAATACTCAACACAAATGATTCGCCAACCAAAACACTATACACTCTGCTAGATGTCCTGTTCTATCTCACCAAACCTCACCGGATCTCAATCTGACTTCCAATATGAATGAATAATGGCTTATGGATTGGATATATGACTCTAGTTACCATCAATGACAACATATGAACACCAATGCGATGCATCTTGCCAACATCATGTTGCACCTCTATTGCCCCCTATAAATAATCTTGAGATGAATCATGCTTGTACCTCTCCCAGAGTATTCATTATCCATGAGGAAATAGTTAATACTTTTACCAAAAATCTCTCTACTAGAGATGAAGCATTGGAAACTAATGACGAATCATCTTCCCACAAGGTTAATTTGGTGCGAGAAGAACATGCTTTAAATATTGATAATCAAACTTTTAATACATCTATAACCTTAGACCCCCTTATTCTTCTAGAGCTCATCTTAACCATTGATGTGTTGTCAGATAAGATGATGTTATGCATTTCCTTGATGATATGTCACCTAACATTACTGTAAAGCGGAAAATCGTGGTCGAACCCTAGTTGGTCTCCCCTCTTCTAACTCCGAGGAGAGAGAAGGGAGGTTCGCTAGGATTCGATGGGTTTTCACTTAGGGGGAAGACTTTACATTCAAAAGAGGGGTTGAAACTCATAAGATGCAATCCCACACAATGTAAGATTGGATGCTAAATGAATTTCAAGGGTTAGGAAAGCAAGGCTACCCTCTTTTGTAAAGAATGTTGTTAAGGAAATTAAGCTAAGCATGCATAGAAAGTCATAAAGATTCGCTTATAAACTGAGTTTAGGTTATAGGATGAAGCTGCGGACCTGGAATTAGCAGTAGAATGTCGATACGGCGCTGTCCTGCAAATTTGAGCAAAAGTTGTCGGGACGATGGCGCCCGGCGCCACGGTCCTCCGAAAAATCCGCGAAACGAAGGGGGATCGGTTCGTCTCTGCACAAGGATTCCAGATCTTCAATCTCAGCCGCGTACCTGCAACCTACACACAGAAAAGCGAAGACGATTGGGGGGTTAGGGATTAGGGGTTTGCCTTTAGGTCAAACCCCGGTTTTGGAATTAACCAAGAAATGAGCAAGTGCTGTAAATGTAAATGACTGTAAAACAAGTACTAATACCTTGTT
Source organism: Cryptomeria japonica (assembly GCF_030272615.1). Classification (NCBI taxonomy): domain Eukaryota; kingdom Viridiplantae; phylum Streptophyta; class Pinopsida; order Cupressales; family Cupressaceae; genus Cryptomeria; species Cryptomeria japonica. The sequence continues at coordinate 15,643,442 of NC_081413.1, read as the reverse complement.
CTAAGGATGTTGGTATCCTTATGTGCGAAGGTTTAGATGTTGTATGTTGTATGTTGTAGTAATATGTTGTATGTGATCTCCTCTTCAATGGTTGAATCCTTGTCTTGAATGCAACACTTAGCCTTGAATGGAGAATTGGAATGATCAATTGCTTGAATGCTTGAATGCTTGAGTATAGTTTCCACTCTTTTCACATATGTCCTTCTCATGCCAAATGAGAGAGAAAAATGTAGTTTATATACTTGTCAATTAGGGCTGATAGACTGATTTTCCCGACCTTAGGTCGACCAGGGAAGTATATTTCCAAATTGCAATCAAAAAGACCCGATATCACTTAGGAAACCGGGCCCAAAATAGGACCCAGGGACTAGGGCGCTGGGTGCCCTGGTCCTGAGGGACCAGGGCGCTGGGCGCTCTGGTCCCACCTCCGGGACAGCGGGGTGCAAGGAGGTTCAGGCCAATGGTGCTTAAAAAATGCAATTTTCAGTGTCGTGAGCAAGTTTTGGGGTCTCCATTCAGGTTGCGTGTTGCGTCCCCATCGTGAAGACCGAAATGCAGTCGAAATTGCAAGTGTCGCAATTTTAGGACGCTACATTTAGCCCCCACTTTAGCGGGAGTATGTATGCTCATACTTCCGGTAAAGTACAAGGAAACAACATTGAAAGACTTTCACCACGTCAAGGAGGCAAGATACACCAAGCCCCCAGTGGACTAAGGATCTTACGACTTCGATTGACAAAGTAAAAGGGAAGATCACAAGGAAGAACCATGACTGTCAGTAGTAAGGTTCCCTCACTATGAGTCATGCAAAAGAAATACCAAAAATCTTCAAGACAAAGCTAAGTTTGCCAAGAAATTTTCAAGTATCTTTGAAAGGATAGACAGGGTGTATGCCTCCCTACGTTAAAGCGATCGCACACGCCTCAACGGGGGTGATTGTTTTAACGTAGTGATACACATAAGAAATGAGAAAGGAAAAGGAGCACGTTATCGCAAAGATTTAGCCCCCAAGTGTGAGATAAACCCAAGGATAATAGACAGAAAACACAAAGCACGAGGTGACTTCGCTTTCCTCGGGGTCAGTATGCTGTATGATAAGTCATGTATATATATCATATGTATGTATGCATAATTGTTCTTCATTCCCCAATCAAGGAAGGTCACCTAGAAGAAGGGAACACATGTGTCTTTTGAGTCAACATGAGAGAGACCAAAGAGATCTCAATGCTTTGCATCGTCCTCAAGTAGACAACACTAAGGACAACAAATAGAAGAATGAGAGTACACATAGAAGAAGTAACAAAAGGGAGGGGGAGAGAATCTGCTATGCTAATGTAACTAGTCTAGCACGTCATCTACCCCCCGATCTTGCTGATCAATGTTTCGGGAAGGCAGGGAACACGCTAGAGGAGGAACATCCAACACAGCAGATGGAGCTATCACAAGATCCAAACAAGGGCTATGTTCATGTTCCAAGCCACATTGTTCTTGTCTAGGAGCTAGGATAAGTGCTTTACAAAATTCGTTAGATAAATGGTTATCAACATCAACAAGTTCATATTCGCTATCAGAAGCAAGAGGAGTAACATTTTCATCATGCATAACATTTTCATCTATATCAAGATTTATAAAAATAGGATCTTTAACTCGCACAGGATCAAGACCATCATGCATCTTATGTTTAGGAAATTTAGGCTCAATATCCGGCTGAGGAGAAAATGGAATAATGCTTGTTGAAGGTGTTTTTGGAGATTGTAAAGTTTGAGAAGCAGCTGCTTGAGCCCTAAGACGACGCTTTCGTCGGCGTTCCCGTGCAGAACGATTACGTCTAGTCTTAGTAGGAAGTGTAGAAGATAGAGGAGGAGGAATGTTCTCATCCTTAGCACTTGGATGTTTAGGTTGTGGTCTCTTAGGCTGGATAATAGGAGAAGAAGAAGGTCTCTTCTCTCTATAAAAAGGAGGAGGAACTGCTCCATACAAAGGACAAATATTTGGTTTAGGAAGAAGACCGAGTCCATCATGACGAGGAGGTATAGGTCTATTTTTAGAAGATTTATTAGGCATAGACATAGTCACATCCATGGGGACGGGTTGGGAATCTTCTTGGGGAAAGACATTAGTTTTGTCTTTCAAAGGAAGAATTTCCTTCTCAAGAATGATAGGAATGTCAAGTTTAGGTGTTCTAGGTTCACTTAGAGATAGGATCATATCTGTTTTCCACTTTTGATAAGATTTAAAAAGATGATCACTTCGCGGAGGAAGAGATTGGAATTGTTTGGGCCAAAAGTAATCAATAGGAACACTAGAGGTTCTTTCGGCTGGTTTAAAGAGACTATGATTGACAGTAACAACTTCACCATTATGGGGAAATTTTAAACACTTATGAATAGGAGAAGCAATAGCTTTCATGGAAGATAGCCAAGGATAGCCAAGCTTCACACGAAATTGTTCGGAAGAAGGAATAATAGCAAAGTTCAAATCAAGAGATTTATTATGGACCTCAATAGGCAATGTAATAGAACCAATTGCAGGAGAAGAAAATGCATCAAATAGTTTCACAATCACATCTGTTTTGTCATAGATCACTTGATTCAATTGCAAAGTAAAAAGAAATTCTTCAGTAATAACATTCACCATGCACGAAGGATCAATAAGCACTCCACGGCAAGGTGTATTCTTAACTTTTGCAACTACATATAAAGGACCATCAGGTGCTCTAATGGTTTCACTAGAATCAAATGTGATGGAAGGTTCTTTAGGGTTTTCTTGCTGCTCTACAAAGTTAATCACATTCGGAGTCATAGACATAAGACCATCAGATGAGAAAGAGGAATCATTAGCCTCAATCGCATTAGAGGTATGAGAGGTATGAGAAGGTAATGGATCAGTAAAAATCTGAAGATTTTGGTTAGGAGGAGCTATAGATGTGTTGCCTTTATCATTCACTCCAGAAACAGAAATAGTATTATTATCAATCAAATCTTGAATTTTACCCTTTAAAGAAAAACATTTTTCAGTATCATGCCCAGGCTGACGATGAAAGTGACAAAAAGATTTGTGATCAAAATAAGGTGAAGTAATCTTTGTAGGATCAATTTGTCTTATAGGAGGAAGAGTAAGCACATTTTGTTCCAATAACTTATTCATAATACTATGCAATGATTCATTCAAAGGAGTATACTTTCTTTCTTTCCTGAAAAATTTAGAAATAGGAGGCACACCTGATGCTGCATTCACATTGTTGTTGATGATGTTTTCATTGAATTTGATGGAATCTCTGTTCGGTTTAAACTTCCCAAATGGTTGTTGACTGCTATCACCCTTATCACTCGGAGCCATAGGATGTGATTGTTCCATTTGACTCACAGTCAGTTGATAATTGTGAAGAGTGGCACACAACTGTTGGAAAGAAGTAAACTCAGAAAACAGAAGTTTGTCTCGAATATCTTTTTGCAAATTAGAAATAAAGATTATTTGAATATCATTATCAGGCACTGGAAAAGAAATTTGAGCATACAAATGCTTATATCTACCAATGAAATCAGTCACTTTTTCTTTAACACCTTGTTTACAATGCATTAAATCAATCAAAGTAACTTTACGACTTATATTGTTTTGAAATTGTTGAATGAAAGCATTTGCAAGTTGTTCGAAAGAAGTAATAGAATAAGAAGGCAACGAGCAATACCATTGTAGGGCTTTGTCTCTTAATGTTCTGGTGAATAGTTTTGCAAGCAACCTTTGGTCATAAGCAAAATCAGTACATATTGTTTGAAAAGTCTTAACATGTGTTAGAGGATCTCCTTTACCATTATAAAGCTCCAAATGCGGGATTTCAACATGTTTAGGAGGGATAGCTCGAACAATGTCAAGAGAAAGTGGGCTCGCAACATCAAATGTGGGCACACTAAACTTAGATTGATTCATAGAGGCAATTTGTTGCTGTAAAGAAGAGACAGTTTGTGCAAGATTATTAATGGTAGCTTCAGTCGAAGAGTTCATATTAGGTGTGTTAGATTGAGATGGAGGTGTTACGTTATTGAAAGAAGGTAAAGAGTAAGGTGGTGGGACCCTACGATAGTCAACCATAGGGGATGATTGAATAGGAGGAACACTACAAGGAGGAATGAAATGGTTAAATGAATTGCCCCCTTGCGTCATGTTCATTTGTGAAGATGTAATAGGAACACTCATTGAAGGAATGTACGAAGAAGTTGGATTGAATGAAGGAAGGGGATTAATTGAAGAAGGAGGATTGCCCCCATGACTGGTAATCACAGGAGGAATGTCTTGTATAGAGGTAGCCATGATGTTTGATGTAAAGGTAGGTAAACTAGCAATAGAAGTGGTCAAAGGAATAGAATGATTGACTTGTGTAGGAGGTTGTGTATAACCTAAAGATTCAGCACAACTCTTCATAGGCATCACATTCGAATCCACAATGTGTGCGATACCACGTAAAACATCAATTCCATTCTTATCACTTTGAAGCATACGTTTTAGACCCTCAATTAAAGGAAAAGCTTGACTATCGGGATACTCATGAGACATCCATTGGTGAAAATCGTCAAATTGGTTATCCAATTTGGAAAGTTGTTCAACAGAAACTTCATGGGGAGCTTCTTCATCATTAGGAGGATTAGAGGAATTACCCATGTCCTTGTTAAAAAGGCTACTCAAATTAGGTTCCATCTCCTCGGTAGTTAAACCTCGGAAGGGCTTAATTCTATGGCTTCGTCTAACGGGAATAGTGTAAGTAGGGCTTACTATTGTAAAACTCATGCACTAGAGAGAGAGAGAAGATTTTGATTTTAGAGGTAGCAATTTTCAGTAAAAACAGCCAATCTTCCAGATTTAAGCTGTTAAATGCAATCACAACAGTCTCCCGAAATTTCAGAAAAAATGTTCGGGACCGTGGCGCTCGGAGTGCAACACAGTCCTTGCAACTTTTTTCGAAATTTGCAGGGATGAAAGGTATGATGATTTTAGAGCTAATTTGAAAAAATTGAGGGATTTTACGATCTGTAGATAGGCCAAATTAAAGTTGCAATCTCAAAATTGAACCCTATCAAGATTGTCGAAAAATGCAAAATTTGAATTTTGAAAAAGAGAGGGAAACTGAAATTTTGAATTTTATGATTTTAGAGGGAATGTCAAAAGCAGTGCAAGTTTTGAAATTTAAAAATTGACTCAATTTCATGCTAAATTCAATTTTGAAAGCGGAAATCAAAGTTGTTGTAATTAGGCACTTAATTTCAAAAGTCACAAAATGCAAGAATTTGAATAAAGCACTGAAATTTTGAATGAATGCAAACACAATTTTCAGATTTAGGACAATAAGAACACAATTTTGACACAAAATTTCAATTTCAACAATTTTTGAATGATTAGGAGCCTTAAACCAAGCAATCACAAGACCAACTTTGACCGTAATTTTGAAAGTGTTATAATTGACAAAATCAGCCAAAATTCTAGATTTTAGCAGGAAAATACAGCAAGATCTCGCTCCCGAAATTTTGAAAAAATTGTCGGGGACGATGGCGCTCGGAGTGCAACACGGTCCTCGCAACTTTTTTCCAAATTTTCAGGGATGAAAGATATTGTGATTTTATTGCAGAATCCAAAGTTACAGCTGATTTGGAGATGTTTTGATCGGTCAAATTGTCAAACAAAGGTTGAATTAAGAGGGTTTCAAAAATTAGGGTTTTGACATTTAACCACTTAATTTTCAAAATTAAAGTACAGATATGAATTGATAATTTATAATAGAAAAGCAGATCTGAAGCAAGCATTAATAATTAAACATTTCGCAAGTTCAATGTTCAAAAAAAGAAAATTTAGGGTTTTTATGCAATCACCTCTAAAATTTTGCAAAAGATCAAACATGGAAATGTAATCAAGGAATCAATTTTCAGATCTAATCATGAATAATCAGAAAGGATGTTCACGTCGGGTTCACCAAAATGTAAGCGGAAAATCGCGGTCGAACCCTAGTTGGTCTCCCCTCTTCTAACTCCGAGGAGAGAGAAGGGAGGTTCGCTAGGATTCGATGGGTTTTCACTTAGGGGGAAGACTTTACATTCAAAAGAGGGGTTGAAACTCATAAGATGCAATCCCACACAATGTAAGATTGGATGCTAAATGAATTTCAAGGGTTAGGAAAGCAAGGCTACCCTCTTTTGTAAAGAATGTTGTTAAGGAAATTAAGCTAAGCATGCATAGAAAGTCATAAAGATTCACTTATAAACTGAGTTTAGGTTATAGGATGAAGCTGCGGACCTGGAATTAGCAGTAGAATGTCGATACGGCGTTGTCCTGCAAATTTGAGCAAAAGTTGTTGGGACGATGGCGCCCGGCGCCACGGTCCTCCGAAAAATCTGCGAAACGAAGGGGGATCGGTTCGTCTCTGCACAAGGATTCCAGATCTTCAATCTCAGCCGCGTGCCTGCAACCTACACACAGAAAAGCAAAGACGATTGGGGGGTTAGGGATTAGGGGTTTGCCTTTAGGTCAAACCCCGGTTTTGGAATTAACCAAGAAATGAGCAAGTGCTGTAAATGTAAATGACTGTAAAACAAGTACTAATACCTTGTTCTAAGGATGTTGGTATCCTTATGTGCGAAGGTTTAGATGTTGTATGTTGTATGTTGTAGTAATATGTTGTATGTGATCTCCTCTTCAATGGTTGAATCCTTGTCTTGAATGCAACACTTAGCCTTGAATGGAGACTTGGAATGATCAATTGCTTGAATGCTTGAATGCTTGAGTATAGTTTCCACGCTTTTCACATATGTCCTTCTCATGCCAAATGAGAGAGAAAAATGTAGTTTATATACTTGTCAATTAGGGCTGATAGACTGATTTTCCCGACCTTAGGCTGACCAGGGAAGTATATTTCCAAATTGCAATCAAAAAGACCCGATATCACTTAGGAAACCGGGCCCAAAATAGGACCCAGGGACCAGGGCGCTGGGCGCCATGGTCCTGGAGGACCAGGGCGCTGGGCGCCATGGTCCTGGAGGACCAGGGCGCTGGGCACCTTGGTCTTGAGGGACCAGGGCGCTGGGCGCTCTGGTCCCACCTCCGGGACAACGGGGTGCAAGGAGGTTCAGGCCAATGGTGCTTAAAAAATGCAGTTTTCAGTGTCGTGAGCAAGTTTTGGGGTCTCCATTCAGGTTGCGTGTTGCGTCGCCATCGTGAAGACTGAAATGCAGTCGAAATTGCAAGTGTCGCAATTTTAGGACGCTACAATTACATTGAGTAGAAAATAAACATTAGATGATGAAAATATTTCCTTTCAACCCGACAACTTAATGCAAAATGACTCCCTTCCCTCCCAAATGGACATGAACAATGTTGGAATAAACATGTGCATCCTCCTACGAGGATCATTCCTTGTTCCTCTATTCATTCCCTTGGTGCTTAAAGATATGCTTACACCACAAATTTCAAAGAGGTTTATGATGAAATTCCTTCCCCATCACATTTGCAAGAAAATTACAAACTTGGTTTTGACATCATTTGTAAACAAGGATATAGAGGACATGATCTTGGACGTATTAAATAAGGAATCAAGGTCCCTAGAGAACCCCCATCCCAATATAATATAGAAGGCATAGGATTCCCTACTCCTTACCATTTTCTTCATCAAAAACTAATATTCCCCTTCCACACTCGAGAAGATATTTTTTATGGCAAAAAGAATCTTTTGGAAACTAAGTAACAATAAAATGATCACTTTTCCTCTCATGAGACAAGTATAATTCTAAGCCAGACAGTGGTAATAATTTTTGTATCTATTGAATCGTGTGTATACCCAAAATCTCTCTCTCTCTCTCTCTCTCTCTCTCTCTCTCTCTCTCTCTCTCTCTCTCTCTCTCTCTCTCTCTCTCTCTCTCTCTCACTCTCTCTCTCTCTCTCTCTCTCACACACACACACACACACACACACACACACACACATTGTTTGTCATTAAAGTGATGTGTTAGAAAACTTGTTAATAATTCTTCAATTCCTTTAACAAATGAAATTCTTTTTTTCTTGGGCAATCATTTAATACCTTGGCACTCTTAGCCCTATTATGTTTCTCCTCACTATGTGACACTAGTAGCTTACCTTTTGGGGGATCATTGTCATTTATGGTGGTATAATTTCACATGCAATTATACATGGATAGCAAAATAATTGCATAATTATTCTTGTCTCTACATTGGGGGGCAAGAATAGTTTTCAAACATTTATCCTTATTTAAGATTCACTTTCCCTTTGTTGAGTTTTATCCTTTAAGATAATATCCTTTCTTGCATAGAATTGTTTGTCCTACATGAGGATATTATCCTTTCTTGGAGATGTGTATCCTTTATTAGGACCCCTTCCTTGTTTGAAAGTGTATATCTTTAATAAACGATCGCTCCTTGGTGTTGAAAGTGTGCAATCCTTCATCAAGAATCCCCTCTCCTAGTAATAAAGAAGTTGTGCATTCTTGATCTCCTTCCTCCTTTATTAGTGTTGAATATGTCATCTTTATTAAATATATCCTCTCTTTTAAAAGGTAGATATCTTTAGGCAAAGATCTCTTCCACCCTTTTGATAGCTATGTATTCTTCGTAAGGATCCCTTTATACTTGTTGCAAGATATATTTACAAGTATCTCTTCCTTTCTCAAAGTCTTATATTATTTGACATAATACATCAGCTCCATAGAGCATGGTCAAAAAAGTAGATAGGTGTCTTGAAATAATTCATCAACTCCATAGAGCATGGTAAAAAATGTTGATCGGTGTCTTGACATTATGCATCATATCCATAGAGAATGGTCAAAAATGTTCCCAAGGCCATGTATAAAAATGTCTATATCTATATATTTAACTTAATAGTCTCCCTCTAAATTACTTAGAGACATTAGAGCCCCTCTTGTCCCTAGTGGTGTTTGTGGCCCTCATGGAAGTGGTGGCCCCGTCCTGATCTAATTGATTTGGACCCACTCCTTCCCAACTAGCTACTCTTAGTGAAGTTGGGTTCCCTTTGTGTTGTTGGGATTACCTACTCCTAAAAGGTGATGTAGTATTAAGCTTCCATGGATGTTCATGTGAGGTCTAATGCCAAATTCCTTATACTTTATCCTACCACTACCCCCCTCACCACATCTCTCTTTGACTTAGTTGGGATACCTCAACATCCAACCTTTGCTTTAGAGCTACCTTTTCCTTTACTTTTTTCCCATGTAGTCAAGATCATCCTCTCTAAATCCAATGCATCTCATACAAGAATCAAATTATACGAAATCTATATCCCCTTGTAGCATCTATCTTCACACAAAGTGCATTGACCTCTCTTAGTTCCTATTTCAATGTCTCCTCTAAATATACCCTATCCCCATTACCATCATCTACCTCCCCTCATCCTTGTACCTATGGATATATGTTTGTACCTATGCTACCACCTTCACTAGTGACCCCTATTCTTTTGCATCCATCTCTATCTTATTTGATCTCTTACATCTTGAGGAATCTCTATTAATATTGCTACTATAATTGTTGATGTTGTTTCTCACTGTCACCTCCTCCACTATGAGCTCCTCCTTAACCTCCTCCTCACCTTGTGTACCACTACCCTGATACTCCCCACCATGTCTACTCTTTTTAGCGTCATCAATCACATTGGTAAATACTATCAACGTCAATATCTATAGATGCCAGGGTTATTCCTACATCACCTACACCACCTTCTACATACAAAACCACCTTCTCTAAGACCTACCATGCCTCTATTACCTCTCACTTGTTTACTTGCAACCTATAGTCTACCATCTCTTGAGCTATTCATGCAAAAATAGTTGGTCCATCTATAACATCCTTCATGATATTTAACTACCATATCCCTTTTTCCAACCCAAGTACACATAACAATTAATGAAATATCAAGGTGTAAGCATTAACCTCTCCATCTATACATAATTTTTCCAACCCTCTTCCTCCTCTTATGATCTAACTCTAATGTTTATAGTTGTTGGAATTTTTCATATAGATTGCATTAATGATATGTTGTCATTGATGTCAATTGAACTAGTGAATGGTATTTATGATATTGCTGATGTTATTGTTGTTATTGCTATTGTCTTGTAATCGGTATGATAAACCTTGAGGAAGATGTTGTAAACCGGTATATGGTAGTTTGTAAGTTGAACCAGTGTAAAGGGTTAAACCTTTCTATGTTATGTAATCGGTAAACCCTACCAGTTATTTTATGTTAAACCCTAACCAATCAAGTTTGTTGGTTTAAGATCTAATGTTGAGCGGTAATGATGGAGACATGTGTGATCATTGAATGAGGATTAGTTCAGATTGATTTGGTGTGTTTGTTATCTTGGAAAGGAGCAAAGTGGATTGCATCAAATGCATAGCACGTGATGAGTTACAAGTCTGATGAAGCGGTGATCATGGAGCAGTTGGATTTTTCTTGATTAATGTGAAGAGATTGTTATGATTTCTAATGGTCAAGATTCTACTGACTTGTTTGTCATCTCGGTGATGAGAATTAGGTTTTTTTTGGTTACCGACCTAGTTGATTTGTATTTAAGGTCGATGATATTGTTTTGTTAAGTGTTGGCAAAGTTGACAAGATTGGCAAAAACCAATTGAGTGTGTGGTTGCCTAACCCGTGGATGGATCTGTAGTTTGAGTAAAGGCATATTGAAGCTTAAGAAGGAATCTGATCAAGCAGATGTAGTGCTATTCAGACAGATCAAGAAAACATGTTGTTTTCTAACAATTATAGCAGAAATTGAAATCCCCTAACCGGGTAAGCTCTAACAAGCTTGGTTACTTTCTAAATCCTCTAACAAGGTGGTCCATTAGTTTGGATTCTTAAATCCTCTAGCGAGGTTACTCCTAACAGGGTATTGTGCTTTTCATCAAGACATATTTGTAAATCCCTTAACTGGGTGATTCCTAACAGAATCAGTTCTTAACTGGACTTATTGTAAACACTTTAATAGGCTTGGCTCCTAACAGGGTGAACTTCAAAAGAGTTCAGATAGCTATCCTTGTGAGTCTCATCTCACCATGGTTTTTACCTATTTGGGTTTTACATGTATAAATATTTGTGTCAAGTGTGAATTCTTTTGGATCTTATTTGTTGATTTGATTAACTACTTAACTATTATGATATGGCATGATAATTGGAAGCATTGAGAGATGAATATGTTGACATATGTTTAAGCATTTTTTATGTTTACAAGATTGAAGTTGTTTACTGTTAAGTTGTCCTAACAGTCAAACTGGTTGATGTTGGTTGATGTTGGTAATCTTTGAGATATTATCTTGACTGAGTTATTTGTTGATAAGTTAATTTTGAGTTTGGGAGTTTGTATCAGTTTTTCAATATATTGATTCACCCCCCCCTCTCAGTATTCTACCAGATACTTATTCTTTCATCATACCATCAATAGTCTCTAGTTCATCTAGGATTCTTCACCAATACTACATGCCCCCCACCTTTCTATTTATGAGAGCTTGATACTAGCTATATACAATATGATCCTTTAGATCCATGTCAAACTTGTCACCTTAGGGAGGACACACTACAATATTCTCTCGCACCAAAATTTACAATAGTGTAGCATGACCTATGTTGGCCTTGCATCTATTAAAGACCAAATGAAGATTCATATATAAGTGGTCAAGCATGTATGCTCACCACATATTTATCTTTATTGCTCTAGCATCTCTACAATGCATTTTACTGACTTCAGGGAGAAGAACCTCCCACTCTTGTTAGGAAGTAGTATACCCTTGACAAGAGTTATCATCACTTGTATCATGTTATTAGGAACTGATAGGTGAAGAAGTAATAAAAACAACAATTATAATGTAGATTTAAAAGTGTAGAAATACAAAGTAAGAAGAATATACACAATAGCAAAACAAAAAATTGTATGGTTCACCCAATATGGGTTGCATCCATAGAGAAACCAACCATCCAATATTATTATTATCTAGCAACAATAGTTACAAATTTGTAGCAATCTTCATTTCTATATTGCAAACCAATCACCAACACAATCTACTATTATGAGTTTCTATCAAAAGCCTCATTCATTCCTCAAGAAACCCTCATTATTTCTTGTCACCAAAAAAACCTTCAGTTTCATACATTTTATTATTTATATTTAACTTAAAAGATAACTACCGATAAGATTATAACTAATTACAACACGATTTAACTGATTCACATCCTTCCTACAATCGCTAACTACACTATGAACTTTCTATAGCATTATCAGTCGCCACACATCAACAATCTCCCACTTGGAGAGTGATCAGGCTCCACACCAAAATAATCTCCCCCTTGGACACTGATCCAAGAGCAACAACACTGCATAGGCCTAACTCTCATTGGACTTGATTGGTTCTCATTCCATCATTATTAGTCTTGAAGACCAAGTAAAAGTGATGAGGAAATCAAATTCTTCTATGTTACCACCTTTATAAACATATCAATAGGGTTGTCACTTGTATGGATTTTTTGCAAAGTTTCAATTGACCATCCTCTAACATGGACCAAATGAAGTGGTACCTAAGTTGTACATAAGTTTTATTTTTGAACAAAGTGCATAATTCTTAGTAAGATGAATGACACTTTGGTTATCAGTGTATAAAAATTATTAGACTATTGCTTGCCCAACTCTTTTAAAAAATATTGTAGCCAAATCATCTCTTTGCTAGCTTCTGTAGACACATAAATTTGTCCACTAAATTAAATAAATATCTAATATTTGTTTAATGCAGTAATATTATTCTATTAATTAAATATACATTTAATTAATTCATTTTGACCCCATTCTACTATTTCAATTAAATAAATTGAATAAATTTATTGAAATTAAAATTACTAACTATAGTCCAACTATTAAATAAATTGATTAAATTTATTTATTTCCCCCCTTCTTCACATTTAAATAAATTAAGATTTATTCAAATAAATCCAAAATTCACATGCACATTAAAATAAATAAACATTTATTTAAATCCTATTTATTCTCAGGTCCACTTGCATTCTCCTACAAAGCCTACTTGCTCACTAACCCTTCTTCTAGATTCTTCTAATCCCTTCCATTTTAGCCTAAACCCACTTCTAATTACTTGCACAATCCTAATCCCAAATTAACCCTCAACCCATCATATCATCCATTTAAGACTCTTATAAAGACTTAAATGCTTCCCTTCTTCAACACACTAACCCTCCTCATGCAATCCTAGCCCCCCATAAGCCAAATCATGAGGAGGGCTTATAAAAGGAACCCTCATCCTCAAGCAAAAGGGGAAGCATCTTGAGAATTATTATTATAGGTGCATAGGCATTTCTACTTAGCTTTCTCATAGCAATTACATTTGTGCATTTGCATGGCAATAGGAGTTCATTTTCTCCCATTCAATCCTTTGGTTGGCATCCATGGCTGCATACTAAAATTGAGGGCTACACTCAAGCAAGCTTTTGGATATTGGGAGGAGAAGAACAAGGGAGAGACATCAAGAACATCATGGGAGATTCTTAGGTAGTATTTTCTCTCTTATTTTGCTTGTTATTGCTTCTATTATATGCTTTTTAATCTCTTTTGATATATGCATTTGGAAAGTTTAAAGTTCATCTGGTTTTAGTTTTGGTTGAGACTAACTTATCAACATTTGATTTCTGCTTTTTCTTGTCCCCTTTCATGCGCACTAGCTTCAATAACAACAACATATTCAGCCTCTATGGTTGATAATACAACAAACTTTTGGAACCATGAAATATGATGCAAAGGCAAGGGGTTCACCTAAACTCTCCTTAATACATTAGTCTTTTTTTTTCTTCACTTTTCAAGGTTTAACAACTTGGAAACTTTTCAAATCCTTTGTAAAACATATGGACACACCTTAAAGTATGTGTAAATGACATGAATAAACCATTCAAGGACCCCAACTGATGAACTTATAAGGCACTGAGAGGTATAAATCTGATCACCAACTTTAAGAACTTAAAACTTATCAAGCATATGATAAATATCATCACATAAGAAAATGCCCAATAAAACAAATTCCACATAACACAAGAGATTATACATGGAAAACCCAAAAGGGAAAAACCACGGTGGGAGTTGGTACCCACAAGATTCACTATCTGCAGAATAGAAATCTTGACTGGTTAAGGTCTTACAACTATGCCTTGTTAGGAGCAGACTTGGTTAAGAGTCACCCGGTTAAGGGATTTGAATGATAAGCCCTATTAGGAGAAATGACTTGTTAGGATCAACCTCGCAAGAGGATTTGAGATTCTGATTTAGAGCTATCCTATTAGGGCCTGTTAGGGGATTTAAAAATTAAGGCCTGTTAGGACCTACCCGGTTAGGGGATTTTGTTGTTGCAAACTGTTAGGAAAACAACAGTGATAATATCTTCAAGTAACACCTTCAGTGTCTGATAAGATCCACTTCTGATCCTTAAAACTTCAACAACACTTCATTACAAAACTTCCCTAATCATCGCATGATCACATTCACAATATTCGCTCATGAATTCTCTCTTCACACACACATACATATCGACTTTATACCTCATCACACTATTTATAAATATTTACATTTAGTCGGCTACAACCTTGGAACAGTTTCCTAGGTTCAATGAATCTAGACAAACTTACATCACATGCTTTACATATGTCGGCCATCGACATAACAAATTAAAACTTGTGTCGTGTTATCGATTTAAGTGACTATATCACTACCAGTTAAGTGTTCTACCAGTTTATCTATTTTGTAAATGAAATCTATCTCATCTAATTGAATTTGCTAATGCGGTTGAGAACATAGCTCCAAATACTTGTCACAATCAGCGTTGTGAAATTGCATCATCCAACTCTCCATGAATCGCCTGTACTGGTTGTCGGAATGCTACTCTATCTCAGTTTACTGGTTGAGATCCTAATTGTCGGTTCTCTGTCAAACTATCTTTTGTACCAGTTAACCCTTACTGGTTGACTTCTAATACTTAGATGACTACACAAACATTGTTGCCATCAATGACAACACAAAACTTAGTCATCAAACACGAATCTCAATCTCTTCATCACATTTACTAACTAATCATATACTGGTTGCATAAAAATAACAATCTTTACCAGTTCAGTCAAATGCCAACACCAACAACTTTAGATTTCACATATTACAAACTTTCTTTAGGTTCTACACAAACTACTTTCATACCTTGTAGTCTTCCAACTAGGAATAGTCATTAATATCTTTTGAAGCATACCTCAACTCAAGACTGTGATTGGATACTCTTTAATGATTTCTCAAGCATATCTCAAAATTGGCATGGGTTACTTTGGACCAAACTCTTCAAACTTGACGGTTATGTTGTGCCCAAGGGCTAATTAGGCTAGGTAGCAAGAGGGTTTATTGGTTCTATATGTTCTAGGACCAAAATCACTTTATAAAACCTTAAAAAATATCATATTTGACCTTCTCATGCTTTCTAAACCATCTCCCATTCATTCCCATGATTATTTTATCCAATCATCATCCCTATGGGTCTCAAATGACTCAAACCAATATAAAATCAACCTAGGGTATCAAGGAAACCACAAAAAAATTAATCATCAAACCTTGGAATATGAAAGAATACATAAAAATGAACCATACTATAGATTCTTAGACCTTTCTACCAGAGGAATCAAGAAATATGCAATTTTATTTACTCACTGTTACCCCAAACCTCTGAATTGGGTTGTTAGGAAGATTGATGTGTTAGACCCATCAAACGACATTTTCTTAGGACCGGTAAGAATGAAAAATTTCTTTAATACAATTATATTTCCAATCATATAAGTTTAAGACCCTCATCATGTTTGTAAGGCCAAACTGAACAAAAGAGCAAAAAATTTGTAGGAAAACAAACTTAGAAAAATGGATCCGTTGTCACTAAAATGGCCATATATTTTGCGAATCACAATGAAAATTACTCAAAAATAAATAAATAAATAAACTAGATTCATGCCATTATCATCTCCAATCGGATTCAAGCCTTTATCAGTCCGTACAATAATGTACCATTAAGAGGAACAATTAGGAACACATAAAAAATACAAAAATTAAGGGTTTCATTGCTCCAAACTTCCTCTAAATCATTCAACCTCCTTTTCAATAATGAAATCAGGATTTTTGTGCCTTTAAAAACTTATTCCAACCATGAAAAACTAACTAACCAACTTCTAAACCACCTTGACTCTTCAACTTCCCATTCTTGTTTGCAACTTTGCAATATGACAACTGTTTTTGATAACATTACAAAATATGATAATATGAACTAAAATGAATCCTATTACATTATAAATATTATATTATGACCTTATTATATCCCCTAACAAGACTCAACATGAAAACTCAACTAAACCCCACTTACATCAAATTTTGACAACTTGACAACTTTGCACCATGGACCCAAAAGGGCTTCCTATTGCATTGATTGACCACAAATCATTACAAAATGGTCCATAGAACCTTATTTGACACAAAATAAAACATATATTGAAAATTTTCCTCATGGAGGCATGAAATCCTTCAAGTTCTCTTGCACCAAAATCCATCTAACAACTATCCCTCCTACAACAAACACATAACCTATAGTGCTGCACCTAGTATCAATATTACCCATTAAATCAAAGTCAACATAGCCTTGAATAATATTGTTTGATCCCCCAAAACATAAATGTTTTATATTTGTACCTCTCAAATATCTAAGAATTCATTTAACAACATTCCAACATTCTATTTCATGACATCTCATAGGTCTCATGCATGCCATGAGATACATTAAACTATGAAAAATTGAAGCATATGGAATTTTTGACATTTTTTTAGCCTCCTCACATGTCTTTGGACACATCTCCTTATTCAACATAAAATGACTAGGCAAAGGTGTACTCACAACTTTTTCATTGTGCATATTGAATCATTTCAGCACCTTATCTACATATTCACTTTGAGACAAATGCAAGTTTCTATTTTTTTCATCCTTTGTAATCCTCAAACCATGTATTCATTTTGTTGTACCCAAATTCTTCATAGAAAATAATTTTGCTAACTATTTTTTCAATCCACTAATATGTTGCATATTAGAATGGACAACAAGTATGCCACATATAAACATAGAATAATATAGCTACCATCATGCATCTACTTAAAATAAACACAAGAATTAGAATCACATATGTTATAACCTTGGGCTTGACCATAAAACTATCAATATTTTTTATACCATTGTTGGGGTGCTTGCTTTAGGCCATATAGACTCTTCTTAATTCTGCACACCAAATCCTCCATACCTTTGACCTCATATCATTTTGGTTGCTTCATATATATTTCTTCTTCCAAACCCCCATGGAGAAATGTTGTTTTGACTTTTAGCTATTCAAGATGCAGATTTTCTATAGCCACAACACTTAGAATAGTCCTAATAGAAGTCTTTTTTACAACTAGAGAAAAATATCACGAAAATCAATACCCTTTTCCTATGTAAATCCACCACAAGTCTAGCCTTATACCTTTTCTTATCTCCTTCTTCTTTTAGCCTATAAACCTATTTATTTGCTAACTTGCTATTTTTCCTGTAGGCAACTTGACTAAGTTCCAAGTCTAATTCTTGCAGTAAGGAATCCATTTATTCCTTCATTCCTTGCTCCCACTATTCTTTGCTATCCACCTTTAGCACTTCCTCATACCCTTCTGGTTCACCAACAATAGTTAATAAAATAGACTATAAAGAAGGAGAAAATAGTTCAAAGGTCTTCTTAACCTTGTAGAACATCTAAGAGTTGCAGTAATTTCTAGGACTTTTTGTTGTTGTTGAGCATTAGGTACCAATGAAGTGTTACTCTCTAGAATATCATCCAACACCACATATTCTTTATGTTGTCCTTTTTGTTGTTGTTCCTTCAGTTGATCCTTATACAAAACCTTTTCATTGAATATAACATCTCAACTTCTAGTAACTTTCTAATTTATAAAATCTCATGATACCAAAGTCATCTATTCCATATCCATTGAAAGTGCATTTTTTAGATTTTACTTCTAACTTGGTTCTAGTTGCAATATCAACATGGACAAAAACATTACAACCAATTATTTTTAGAAAAGAATAACTCACTAGTTACATGTCCATGCCTCCTTTGGAATACCATATCCCAAAGGAACTGAAGGTCCTTTGTTAATAAATATACAACAATATGAATAGCCTCTACCCAAAAATGTAAAGGTAGCCCAACATGCAACCTCATGCTTCTTGCACACTCCATTATTGTCTTGTTCCTTCTCTCAACCACACCATTTTCTTGAGGAGTTCCTAGAACTGTCTTTTTCTAATTAAATGAACAATAATCTTCAAATTATTTGTTGCAATACTCACCTCCATTATCAGACCTTAGACACTTTAATCTTTTCCTTGTTTCATTTTCAATCAATCTTTTCTATTTTTTAAAAGTTTCAAATGCATCTGATTTCTGTTTTAGGAAATACACCCATGATTCCCTTGTTGTGTCATCTATAAAAGTAACATAATAATGAGAGCCACTAAGATAAGATACCTAGGCTGATCCACATACATCTGTATGCATAAGCTCCAATTTCTCACTATCTTTTGGTGTCCATCTTTAAGAAATTCCACTCTCTTTTGCTTCCTATAAACACAACTTTGATAGAAATGCATGTTAACTTATTTTAAATCTAGTAACAAACTATTAGAATGAAGAATTTTGATACCTTTCTCACTCATATCCCCAAGTCCATGGTGCCACAACATTGTTTTTGTTTATGTTGCAACTTCTGTAGCAATTTCTACAATTTTTGTTGTCTTTGTCTCTATTCTTGCAGCCATGGTTGTAGTTGACTCTATAGTTTTTCTAGTCTTTGTGTATATTCCTATAGCCATGGCTGTATTTGTCTTCATAGTTTTTCCTGCAATAATTTTTGTTATAGCGAGGGTAGGAAAATTAATATTACCAGTGCATAAATATAATGTTATCACCTTTAAAACTTTTGATACTACTAATGTACCTTTAGTAACCTTCCAAATTTTATTTGTAAATGTAACTACACAACCTTTGTTTCCAAGCTACCCTATTGAAATTAAATTTATACTTAGTTTTGGAACATGTCTTACCTCTTGTAATAGCCATGGATTTTCATTTTTTAATTTTAACTCTGTTCTTCCCTTTCCAATAATTTGGCAGGGTTCATTGTTACCCAAATATACTTGTCTAAAATCTCCTTGGACATAATATATGAAGTAATTCATATGGGGTGTAGCATTTAATGAATCCCTTGAACCTATTACTGAAAAATAATCAGAACTATCTAGGGAAAGAAGTAAGACATCATCTTTAGATTTACTTACTGTTGGCATTATATTGTCATTGATGTCAACCGGTAAGTATAGCATGTCACCGGTATGGATGGTTATCGGTATGCAAGAAGGAGATGGATGTTCACCAATAAGTAAACATGACCACCGACAAGCAAGCAAAAGATAACAGAAAAGAGTGTAATCCATCAGTTGGCATGATTATCAGGATGTGCATGATACTGGTATGAAGGCAGGTATAATATCACCGATAAATAGATTTAGTGGATGAATTGGTGTGTTAGATGACAAGTCAGGTTGATCCACCAACACAAGGAAGGTGAAAGCATGAAGGATAACAGACAAGGTGACATGTACCGACAGGGTTAGTGAACTGGTGAGCAAGCACTGGTAGTATGTCTTGGTCGGTGAATGAATCTAAACCGACTCAGTGGACTGATCAGAGGTGGATGTCAACAAGGATGATAGGTGGATACCAAGTGGAAAGAATCCAGAGGTCGGTGAAGTGTCCATCAACGTGGTAGGTGATGAGCAGGTTGACTTTAAATAAGGAACCCATAAATCATAGGTCAATGACAAAAGAAGTGCAACTCGAGGTGGATCAAGATGCAGAAGCTTTTTGGGGATGTAAATCAAGCAGGACAATCTGATCTTCATGCTCATTAGTCGAAGGAAATAATAGAGGCATTAATGGTGAATGACAGAGCAAGGCCGAAAAACAAGTTACAAGTTGCTAAATATAGAAAGTGTGTACATATGTCTTAAGAAATGGTGGTGAAGTTTGATCTATTGCAGATCATCAATCGAGGAGATGAGATTCGATCAGATTTGATATGGATTGAGTTGGTGGAGAAAATCCCTAGCGCGCCACCGTTTGAACTCTAGTCTTGGCGGGAAATCCAATTATAAATATGTAGATCGAAAATGAAAGAAGATGATGCTTGATGTTGGTGAAGATAGAGTAACTAAGAGAGAAGAGAGTGATTAGAGAGAAGATAAAAAGCATCTGAGTGTTGAAGCTGTCTGACAAAATGGTTGAACTTATAGAATGTTTACAAAGGTTTTACTGGTAAGGTTAGAGCAACCGGCAAGCTGCCAAATAGAACAACAATTGTGTGAACCAGCAAGGGAGATTCAGGAAGAAAGTTGTTGATGGTGAAGGAGAAAAGAAAGTGTACCGGTGAAGGGTATGCAAGACAAAATCAGGGCAGAAAAGATATAAATAGAGGACAAAGAACTGACAGAGAACTGAGCAAGGGAGAACCAGTAGAGAAGAGTTAAATTAGTGAAGTATCTTGATTGCAAGAATTACAAAACTCATTTATAACAAGACTACAACTATTGTATTAATCAGATCTATTGTATATCACTGAGTTGGAGCTCGTGTAGATTTTGGTGCTCCTTGGGTTGGTGCCCTAAACTTTGTAATCAATATTTATTGTGAGGTTGGATTGGAGCAGTAGTCTCCAACAACATTTTTCACCAAGGTTTTTTCCACATTGGGTTTTCCTCATATATCCGGTGTTATGTGTTGAGTATCTTTATGTGTTTGCATTTGATCACTTTTCTTAGCTCACCAGTATATCTTCCTTGTGTTTGATTTGCTAACCAATACCGAGAGTTAGGTTTAAAAGGTTTAGATTATTGGGAACCATTGATTCACCCCCTCTCAATGGTACATTGTGTTCAACACTTACAATATTTGCTTCTTTGTTACCATCTTGTTGTTTGTCTTCTTTGCATTTCCTATACCAACACTCTTTCTTTAAGTGGATTGGTTTACCACAATACCAACAATATTTTCATCCTCTAGATTGAGACCTTCTATTCTTCAATCTCCCTCATGACTTCCCATTACTTTTAGGGTTTTCCTCTCTCTCCTTTGATCTTCCTCTATCTTCTACATTCACAACATTACACTATGTTGAAGTCTCACTTGTGATTTTCCTATGCATTTCCTTACTCAAAATCACACCAACAACATTATTAATTTTTAACGTATTTGAACTATAAGTTACATAGTTACTTACAACCATAACCAAGATCTAGATTTTTGGCAAAGAACATAAAAAATAAGAGAGCCCTTACCTCTTCATCAAAATTAACTTTTATAGAAGATAATTGATTGGTAATTGTATTAAATTAGTTATAATGGTCTTCTTTAGAACCACCTTTAGCTATAATTTCATTATTAAATATCCTTTTTTATTAATAATACCTTATTGAAAGTCGAGGGTTTTTCATACAATTTATCTAGTGTTGTTATCTACTCAATTATTATTGCTGCTTTGGATATATTAAATGTCAGAAATGGTGCCAAGCATAATCAAACCATTCCTATTGTCTTTCTACCCAAAATATATTATTCTTGATCTAACATTGTGGTGCCTTTTTTTTCTTTCCCTTGTAATGGTTGCCATAAATCTTTTTGATACAAGTAATACTCTCTCTTCATTGTCCATAATTGATAATTTTGGCCATTAAAATTTTTGACCTCAAATTTTTCTTCTTCAGACATTACTCCTACTCAAATCTGGAAACCCCTATCAACAGATTGAATTCACACGAGCTTTGATACCAATTGTTTGAAATTGATAGGTGATAAAGTAATAAAAATGACAATTATAATGCAGAAATAAAAACTAAGAAGAATATACATAACAACAACACAAAATTTGCATGGTTCGCCCAATATGGACTACGTCCATGGAGAAGCCAACCATCCAATACTTTTATTATTTAGCAACAATAGTTACAAATTTGCAGCAATCTCCATTACTATATTGCAAACCAATCACCAACATAATTTACTATTATGAGTTTCTATCAAACCCTCATTGTTTCTTGTCACTGTAAAAACCTTCAATTTCATACATTTTATTGTTATATAAATTAAAAGATAATTAACTACCTATAAAATTATTACTAATTGCTAATGTCCTTCCTGCAACACAATTTAACAGGTTCACGCCCTTCCTGCAGCTACTAACTACATTGTGATATTTTTGCAACATGATTAGTTGCCACACATCAACATATACCTGGCTCTATCTCCTTGCATTAATCCACATCTACTTGACTCCTTATACATGTCAAGTTATCCATCTCCAAAAACCACATCGAAACCCCATCTACTCCTCAGTTAATTGTATAGACTAGTTGTATCCTAGTTAAAGTTTGAAGGATCATCTAGACATCCTCCAAAGTCATTGCCATGTCTCTCATAGAGAGGTAAAGATTATTCATCTCACTCATCCATATCTTTTCTAATACATTGAACATCACTTTGTGTTATTGGATGACTAGCATACAAGCTACTTAGCAAAGCCCATGGGCTTGCAACATGTCCCAATCTGCATCTTAGAACTGATCCATCAAATTAAGCACCAACATCCTCTCTTGCATATCCACTAGCCAAAGCCTCTCCAACACATCGTAGTCAGTCATTAGTATTTTCAATCTATGATGAAGGGTAGTCCCCTTACAAACCAAAACACACAACAAAAATAGAATATAATAAATAGAAACATGAAAGAAAGGAAACACTTGCTTTCTATTATCTCAATGAAATAAAATTACAACATTCAAAAATTAACATGGTAGAGCCACATGGCCTTTCTCATTATAATAATTTGCAAGTTGGGGCCATAATATGTGTTATTAGAACTATCTTCTTGTGAACCTCATTTACCTTCTTTATATGAAATGTATAACCATCGTAGAATGTTCTAGAAAGTGGAATCCCCTATTTTTTAGCACCAAGACCCTAATTGACCAACTTTTAGCTTAAGAAAATATTTTATTAAATTTTTGGTATGTGAAGCTCTAGGGGCCATAACTTTCAAACTGACCATTGAATCTTCAATCATCATACATTGTTGGAAAGCTTGTAAGGAGACCTACAACAACCAAGTCCGATCAACTTTCAAGTCCATTTGGAGCCTCTAAGGCCCTCAAAAATACATTTGAAATTTTATTGGAGAAAATTCCTAAAAAACTCAAATATCTCTTGAATGCCCCAAGATATTAGGATAATTTCTTCACCATTGGCTTCATTTCACCATTCAAGAGGTTTATGTAAGATTTTGTGCAAAACTAAGATTTTGTGCAAAACTAATAACTTACTAAAAATAGTAATCTTACTAAAAATAACAACCCTGCCATCATTAGTCCTTATTGAAAAACTAAACAATATTTTGGGGTGATGCAAGATTACTCTTACACCTTGGAGGCTCTTGCATCAGACACCCAGGGTAATTCAAGATGTGACCTTGTCACATCTTAGGTGTTTTGAGGAAAACCAAGATGGTCAACCTCTGCCTTATATAACCATGATGAATCTTCAACAATTCTTCCTTTCCATTTAACTAGGTACTCTCCATATATCCCATTCCTTGTGCTTCTACCCACTTGACCATCCAAGATGTTTTCCATCTCCTCTTTATTTGAAGTAGGTGATGAAATATTTCATTGTGCTTCTACAATTTCACCTTCAATGCTTCCTTCATGATACTCTGTCGAATCTCAAATATTAAACACAAGTGAAATGTTAAGTTCACTTGGCAACTCTACCTCATAAGCATTTCCTAAATCATGCTTCTTTAGGATTTTGGATGGCTCATATTTCTTCATTTTTAACCTATTGCATGTTCCCATTGGAAACCTCTCTTTCCTCAAATGAACCATGACTTTTTCTCCAATATGAAATTCCTTATATCTCCCTTTTCTAATCTGCCTTAACATTGTACTGAATATTCATATTATTAATATGATTTCTCACTTCTTCATGCAAATTCTTAAGGTACTCTACAAAGTCTTTAGCTTTGACACTACTCTTTTCTACTTTCCATCTTCCTCAACTCTGAAGCATTTCTAGGACTACTTTTATATGCAATCCGAAATGGTGATTTACTAGTGCTCCTATTGATAGAATTATTGTATGCAAACTTTACATATGGTAAAATCAAATCCCATTCCTTGGGTTTATCTTGTACTAAGCATCTCAATAGGTTACCCAAAGTCCGATTCACCACTTTGATTTTCCCATCAGTCTGTGGATGGTGTGTAGAACCAAAATTCAAATCCATCTTTTACTTTTTCTACAATGTCCTCCAAAAGTACCCAACAAACTTGGTGTCTCGATCTAAAACTATACTCTTTGGTAGACAATGTATTCTCAACACCTCTCTGAAAAAACTCTACCACATGAACAACATCATCAGTCTTCTTACAAAGAATAAAATGTACCAGCTTCAAGAATCTATCCAATACCACAAAAATGGAATTGTAACGTCCTAAAATTGTGACACTTGCAATTTCGACTGCATTTGGGTCTTCACGATGGTGATGCAACACTGAACTTGAATGGAGACCCTGAAACTTGTTCATGACACCGAAAACTGCATTTTTCTGCACCTTGGCATGATCCCTCCTTGCACCCTGCTGTCCTGGGAGGTGGGACCATGGCGCCCAGCGCCCTAGTCCCCCAGGACCATGGTGCCCAGCGCCCTAGTCCCCTAGGACCATGGCGCCCAGCGCCTTGGTCCCCCAGGACCATGGCACCCAGCGCCCTGGTCCCTGGCCCTATTTTGGGTCCGGTCTCTTTTGGGCCTCGGGTCTTTATGTTTGCAATTCGGGAAATAATGTTTCCTGGTCGGCCTAAGGTCGAAAAAATCAGTCTATCAGCAAGTATAAAAACTACATTTCCTCTCCCATTTTGAAGAGGAAGGACATATGTGTGCAAGACGCGGAAGCGATATTAAAACACTCAAACATTCAAGCATTCAAGCATTCCTTCAAGCAATTGAGCATTCTAAGTCTCCATTCAAGGCTAAGTGTTGCATTCAAGACAAGGATTCAACCATTGAAGAGGAGATCACATACAACATACAACAACATTTACACCTTCGCATGTTGCAGGTACGCGGCTGTAATTGAAGATCTGGAATCCTTGTGCAGAGACGAACAGATCCCCCTTCGTTTCGCGGATTTTTCGGAGGACCGTGTGCATGCCGGGCACCATCGTCCCATCAACTTTTGCTCAAATTTGCAGGACAGCATCGTCTTGACATTTTACTGCTAATTCCAGGTCCGCAGCTTCATCCTATATTCCTATCTCTGTTTATAAGTGAATCTTTCTCACTTTACATGCATTCCTAGCTCAATCCTTCTATCTACATTCTTTACAAAAGAGAGTAGCCTTGTTGTTACAACCCTTGAAACTCATTTAGAATCCAATCTTGCATTGTGTGGGATTGGATCTTGTGGGTTTCAACCCCTCTTTTGAATGTAAAGTCTCTCCTAAGTGAAAACCATCAATCCTAGTGACCTCCTTTCTCTCTCCTTGGAGTGGTGGGGGGAACACTTAGGGTTCGATCACGATTTTCCGCTTTACATTTTGGTGAACCTGACGTGAACATCCTTTCTGATTATTCATGGTTAGATCTGAAAATTGGATGCCTTGATTACATTTCCATGTTTGATCTTTTGCAAATTTTAGAGGTTAATTACATGAAAACCCTAAATTTTCTTTTTTGAGCTTGCGAAATGTCTAAATGTTAATGCTTGTTTAAGATCTACCCTTCTATTGCAAATTATCAATTCATATTTGTGCTTTAATTCTGAAAATTAAGTGGTTAAGTGTCAAAACCCTCTTGATTCAACCTTTGACCGATGATTTCACTGATCAAAACATCTCCAAATCAGCTATAACTTTGGATTCCGCAACAAAATCATAATATCTTTCATCCCTAAAAATTTGGAAAAAAGTTGCGAGGACCATGTGCACCCCAAGCGCCATTGTCCCCGACATTTTTTCTGAAATTTCGGGAGCTAGATCTTACTGTATTTTTCTGCTAAAATCCAGAATCTTGGCTGATTTCATCAATTCTAACACTTTCAAAATTAAAGTCAAAGTTGGTCTAGTGATTGCTTGGATTAAGGCTTCTAATCATTCAAAAATTGTTGAAATTGAAATTTTGTGTCAAAATTGTGTTTCTTACTGTCCTAAATCTGAAAAGTGTGTTGGCATTCATTCGAAATTTCAGTGCTTTATTCAAATTCTTGCAATTTGTGACTTTTGAAATTAAATGTTTAATTGCAACAACTTTGATTTCCGCTTTCAAAATTGAATTTTGCGTGAAATTGAGTCAACTTTTAAATTTCAAAGCTTGCATTGCTCTTAGTATTCCCTCTAAAATCATAAAATTTAAAGTTTCAGTGTCCATCTCTTTTTCAAAATTCAAATTTTGCATTTTTCAACAATCTGGGTAGGATTCAATTTTGAGATTGCAACTTTAATTTGGCCTTTCTACAGATCGTAAAATCACTCAATTTTTTCAGATTAGCTTTAAAATCATCATAACTTTCATCCCTAAAAATTTCGAAAAAAGTTGCGAGGACCGCGTGCACTCCGTTCGCCATGGTCCCTGACTTTTTTTCCGAAAATTTGGGAGATTGTCGTGATTGCATTTAACAGCCTAAATCTAGGAGATTGGCTGATTTTATTGAAATTTGCTACCTCTAAATTCAAAATCTTCTCTCCCTCTCTAGTGCATGAGTTTTACAACAATAAGCCCTACTTACACTATTCCCGTTAGACGAAGCATTAGAATTAAGTCTTTCCAAGGTTTAATTACTGAGGAGATGGAACCTAATTTGAATAGCCTTTTTAACGAGGACACGGGTAATTCCTCTAATCCTCCTAATGATGAAGAAGCTCTCCATGAGGTTTTTGTAGAACAACTTTCAAAATTGGATAACCAATTTTATGATTTTCAGCAATGGATGTCTCAAGAGTATCCCGATAGTCAAGCTCTTTCATTAATTGAGGGTCTAAAATGTATGGTTCAAAGTGATAAGAATGGAATTGATATTTTGCGTGGTATTGCACACATTGTGGATTTGAATGTGATGCCTATGAAGAGTTGTGCCGAAACTTTAGGTTATACACAACCTCCCACTCAAGTCAATCATTCTATTCCGTTGACAACTTCTATTGCTAGCATACCTACCTTTACATCAAACATAATGACTACTTCTATACAAGACATTCCGCCTATGATCACCAGTCATGGGGGCAATCCTTCCTCTTCAATTAACCCTCTTCCTTCATTCAATCCAACTTCTTCATTCATTCCTTCAATAAGTGTTCCTATTACATCTCCACAAATGAACATGACGCAAGGGGACAATTCATTCAACCATTCCATTCCTCCTTGTAGTGCTCCTCTTTTCCAACCATCTCCTATGACTAACTATCATAGTGTCCTGCCACCTTACTCTCAATCAATACCTTCTTTCAATAACATAATACCTCCATCACAATCTAACACGTCTAATATGAACTCTTCGACTGAAGTGACCATTAACAATCTTGCACAAACTGTCTCTTCTTTACAGCAACAAATTGCCTCTATGAATCAATCTAAGTTTAGTGTGCCCACATTTGATGTTGCGAGCCCACTTTCTCTTGACATTGTTCGAGCTATCCCACCTAAACATGTTGAAATCCCACAGTTGGAGCTTTATAATGGTAAAGGTGATCCCCTAGCACATGTTAAGACCTTTCAAACAATATGTACTGATTTTACTTATGACCAAAGGTTGCTTGCAAAACTGTTTACTAGGACATTAAGAGATAAAGCCCTAAAATGGTATTTCTCGTTGCCTTCTTATTCTATTACTTCTTTCGAACAACTTGCAAATGCTTTTATTCAACAATTTCAAAACAATATAAGTCCTAAAGTTACTTTGATTGATTTAATGCATTGTAAACAAGGTGTTAAAGAAAAAGTGATTGATTTCATTGGTAGATATAAGCATTTGTATGCTCAAATCTCTTTTCCAGTGCCTGACAATGATATTCAAAGAATCTTTATTTCTAATTTACAAAAAGATATTAGAGAAAAACTTCTGTTTTCTGAGTTTACTTCTTTCCAACAGTTGTGTGCAACTCTTCACAATTATCAACTGACTATGAGTCAAATGGAACAAGCAAATCCTATGGCTCCGAGTGATAAGGGTGATAGTAGTCAACAACCATTTGGAAAGTTTAAACCGAACAGAGAGTTCGTTAAGTTCAATGAAAACATCATCAACAACAATGTGAATGCAGCATCAGGTGTGCCTCCTATTTCTAAGTTTTTCAAGAAAGAAAGAAAGTTTACTCCTTTGAATGAATCATTGCATAGTATTATGAATAAGTTATTGGAACAAAATGTGCTTACTCTCCCTCCTATAAAGCAAATAGATCCTGCAAAGATTAATTCACCCTATTTTGATAACAAATCTTTTTGTCAATTTCATCGTCAACCTGGGCATGATACTGAAAAATGTTTTGCTTTAAAGGGTAAAATTCAAGATTTGATTGATAATAATACTATCTCTATTTTTGGTATGAATGATAAAGGCAACACATCTGTAGCTCCTCCTAACCAAAATCTTAACATTTTTACTGATCCATTACCTTCTCATACCTCTAATGTGATTGAGACTAATGATTCCTCTTTCTCACCTGATGGTCTTGTGTCTATGACTCCGAATGTGATTAACTTTGTAGAGCAGCAAGAAAACCCTAAAGAACCTTCTATCACATTTGATTCTAGTGAAACTATTAGGGCACCTGATGGTCCTTTATACATAGTTGCAAAAGTCAAGAATACACCTTGCCGTGGAGTGCTTATTGATTCTTCTTGCATGGTTAATGTTATTACTGAAGAATTTCTCTTTACTTTACAATTGAATCAAGTGATCTATGACAAAATAGATGTGATTGTGAAATTATTTGATGCATTTTATTCTCCTGCAATTGGTTCTATTACATTACCTATTGAGGTCCATAACAAATCCCTTGATGTGAACTTTGCTATTATTCCTTCATCCGAAAAATTTCGTGTGAAGCTAGGCTATCCTTGTCTATCTTCCATGAAAGCTATTGCTTCTCCTATTCATAAATGTTTGAAATTTCCCCATAATGGTGAAGTTGTTACTATCAATCATAGTCTCTTTAAACCAGCTGAAAGAACTTCTAGTGTTCCTATTGATTATTTTTGGCCTAAACAATTCCAATCTCTTCCTCCGCGAAGTGATCATCTTTTCAAATCTTATCAAAAGTGGAAAATAGATATGATCCTATCTCTAAGTTAACCTAGAACACCCAAACTTGATATTCCTATCGTTCTTGAGAAGGAAGTTCTTCCTTTGAAAGATAAAACTAATGTCTTTCCTCAAGAAGATTCCCAACCCATTCCTATGGATGTGACTATGTCTATGTCTAATAAACTTTCTAAAAGTAGGCCTATACCTCCTCGTCATGATGGACTTGGTCTCCTTCCTAAACCAAATATTCCTCCTTTATATGGAGCAGTTCCTCCTCCTTCCTTTTATAAAGAGAAGAGACCTTCCTCTTCTCCTATTATCTAGCCTAAGAGACCACAACCTAAACACCCAAGTGATAAGGATGAGAACATTCCTCCTCCTCAATCTTCTCCACTTCCTACTAAGACTAGACAAAATCATTCTGCGCATGAACGCCAATGAAAGCGTCATCTTAGAGCTCAGGCAGTTGCTTCTCAAACTTTGCAATCTCCAAAAACACCTTCAGCTAGTATTCTTCCATTTTCTCCTCAGCCGAAAATTGAGCCAAAATCTCCTAAACATAAGATGCATGATTGTTTTGATCCTGTGCAAGTTTAAGATCCTATTTTTATAAATCTTGATGATGATATAGATGAAAATGTTATTCATGATGAAAATGTTACTTCTCTTGCTTTTGATAGTGAATATGAATTTGTTGATATTGATAACCATTTATCTAACAAATTTTCTAAAGCACTTATCCTAGCTCCTAGACAAGAACAACGTGGCTTGGAACATGAACATAGCCCTTGTTTGGATCTTGTGATAGCTCCATCTGCTGTGTTGAATGTTCCTCCTCTAGCGTGTTTCCTGCCTTCCCAAAATATTGATTAGCAAGATCGGGGGGTGGATGACGTGCTAGACTAGTTTCATTAGCATAGCAGACTCTCTCCTCCTCTCTTTTGTTACTTCTTCTATGTGTTATTCTCATTCTTCTATTTGTTGTCCTCAGTGTTTTCTACTTGAGGACGATGCAAAGCATTGAGATCTCTTTTGGTCTCTCTCATGTTGACTCAAAAGACACATGTGTTCCCTTCTTCCAGGTGACCTTCCTTGATTGGGGAATGAAGAACAATTATGCATACATACATATGATATACATGAATTATCATACAACATACTGACCCCGAGGAAAGTGAAGTCACCTCGTGCTTTGTGTTTTGTGTCTATTATCCTTGGGTTTATCTCACACTTGGGGGCTAAATCTTTGTGATAACGTGCTCCTTTCCCTTCTCATTTCTTATGTGTATCACTACCTTAAAGCAATCACCCCCGTTGAGGCGTGTGCGATCACTTTAACATAGGGGGGCATACACCTCATCTATCCCTTCAGGATACTTGAAAATTTCTTGGCGAACTTAGCTTTGCCTTGAAAATTTTTGGTATTTCTCTTGCATGACTCATAGTGAGGGAACCTTACTACTGACAGTCATGTTTCTCCCTCATGATCTTCCCTTTTACTTTGTCAATCAAAGTCGTAAGATCCTTAGTCCACTGGGGGCTTGGTGTGTCTTGCCTCCTTGACGTGGTGAAAGTCTTTCAATGTTGTTTCCTTGTACTTTACCGGAAGTATGGGCGTACGCTTATACTCTCGCTAAAGTGGGGGCTAAATGTAACGTCCTAAAATTGCAACACTTGCAATTTCGACTGCATTTGGGTCTTCACGATGGCGACGCAACACTGAACCTAAATGGAGACCCCGAAACTTGTTCATGACACTGAAAACTGCATTTTTCTGCACCTTGGCATGATCCCTCCTTGCACCCTGCTGTCCTGGGAGGTGGGACCATGGTGCCCAGTGCCCTGGTCGTTCAGGAGTAGGGCACCCAGCGCCCTGGTCCCCCAGGACCATGGCACCTAGTGCCCTGGTCCCTGGCCCTATTTTGGGCCTGGTCTCTTTTGGGCCTCGGGTCTTTATGTTTGCAATTCGGGAAATAATGTTTCCTGGTCGGCCTAAGGTCAAAAAAATCAGTCTATCAACAAGTATATAAACTACATTTCCTCTCCCATTTTGAAGAGGAAGGACATATGTGTGCAAGACGCGGAAGCGATATTAAAACACTCAAACATTCAAGCATTCAAGCATTCAAGCATTCCTTCAAGCAATTGAGCATTCTAAGTCTCCATTCAAGGCCAAGTGTTGCATTCAAGACAAGGATTCAACCATTGAAGAGGAGATCACATGCAACATACAACATACAATAACATTTACACCTTCGCATGTTGCAGGTACGCGGCTGTAATTGAAGATCTGGAATCCTTGTGCAGAGATGAACAGATCCCCCTTCGTTTCGCGGATTTTTCGGAGGACCGTGTGCACGCCGGGCGCCATCGTCCCATCAACTTTTGCTCAAATTTGCAGGACAGTATTGTCTCGACATTTTACTGCTAATTCCAGGTCCGCAGCTTCATCCTATATTCCTATCTCTGTTTATAAGCGAATCTTTCACTTTACATGCATTCCTAGCTCAATACTTCTATCTACATTCTTTACAAAAGAGGGTAGCCTTGCTGTCACAACCCTTGAAACTCATTTAGAATCCAATCTTGCATTGTGTGGGATTGGATCTTGTGGGTTTCAACCCCTCTTTTGAATGTAAAGTCTCTCCTAAGTGAAAACCGTCAATCCTAGTGACCTCCTTTCTCTCTCCTTGGAGTGGTGGGGGGAACACTTAAGGTTCGATCGCGATTTTCCGCTTTACAGGAATCATGTCCTCTCTAAGTCCCCAATAAACCAATAATAAAATCCATATTAATATCCTCCCATGACCTCTCGAGCACATGTAATGGCTGATATAGATTTGTATTTTGCTTGGTTCCTTTTTCCATCTGTCATACTCTACAACTTTGCACAAACTTCTTAACATATTGCTACAAGTGTGGCCAATAATAATGCTCACTAATAACAAAAATGGTCTTATCTCAACCAAAGTGTCTAGCCAATCCACCACTATACTTCTCCTTAATTAGGTTCTCCCTCATAGAACTCTTTGGAATGCACAACTAGCTTCCTTTAAATAACATCCCATCTTGGATTATAAAATCCAACCACTTGGTCCTATCTAAAGTGACAGGATCCATGCAAGCCATCCAAGCCTCTCCAAAATCAAGATCCTCCAGATACAAAATCTTGACTTTATGGAACCCAACAACTTTGATTTGCATCTTTGTCAACAAATTTTGCATTCTACTCGAGGCATCTACAACTCTGTTAGACTTTCCACTCCCATGCTTCAAAAAAAAGGTGCAACTCTAGAAAAACTCAACCCATTTAAATGCTTTTGATTCAACTTTCCTTGACTATTCAAATACTGTAAAGATAGATGACCAATAAATAAAATATAATATTTTGGCAAAAGATAGTGTCTCCACTTTTTTAATGCTTGAACTATAGCATGAAACCTCTAATCATAAACACAATATTTTCTCTTGACATCATTCAACTTTACATTGAAAGAAGAAATTTGTTTACCTTACTGACTCAAAATAGCTCCAATGGCATTGCCACTAGCATTACAATATATGTAAAATACCTTGTTAAAATATGGAAGTGCCAAAATGGGTTGCTCTGTGACTTTCCTTTTCAAAAAATCAAAACCCTTTTCTACTCCTATATTCCACTTAAACAATTTTATATCCCCTCTTAATGTTTCATTTAGGGGTCCACAAATACTACTAAAATAACAGATAAACCTTATGTAAAAACTAGCCAAACCATGAAAAGATCTCACCTCAAGAGCATTCCTTGGGGTAGGCCATTCAAGGATAGCCTTTACTTTCTCTAGGTCCATTTTAAGACCAACTACTTAGACAACAAATCCCAAGTACACTAACTCCTTCTAAAAGTACACTTCTTTAGGTTAATCAATAATCTTTTTTCTCTTAACTTCTCAAAGACCCTACGAATATGCATTATATTCTCATTCACTGTTTTATTGAAAAGCAGAATATCATCAAAGTAAACAATAGAAAACTTACCCAAAAAATCTTTTAATACCTTGTTCATGAGCCCATGAAAATGCTCGGTGCATTTGTTATCCCAAAAGGTATGACTAACCACTCACACAAGCCCTTGTTTAGTTTGAATATTGTTTTCCATTCATCTCCTTCTATAATCCGGATTTGGTGGTATGCACTCTTCAAATCTATCATTGTGAAGTACTCAGATCCACTCAAAGAATCCATAATGTCATCCATTATTGGCAAGGGAAATCCATACTTGATAGTAATCTTATTGATAGCCTGGGAGTCTATACACATCCTCCATTCTTCATTTTTCTTTGGTGCTAGTATTGCAGGTACCGCTCATGGAATCAAACTCTGTTGATTCAACCCTTTTTGCAACAATTCCTACACTTGTATATTCAACTCTTTACTCTCTACTGGAGTCATTCTATGGTATGCCTTAATCGACAAATTATCTCTAGGGATTAGGTCCATTCGATGACTAATCTTTCCCACTAGTGGTAAGACATTAGGTACATTATCAAATACAATATCCTAAAACTCATCCAATAGATCTGCAACTTCCACATGTATATCTTCTACTTCTTGTTTGTAGACTTAGGAATTAAAGTAAAACACAAATGCTCATGCTTCATGCCATCTAGAAATTTTCTTCCATCAACTAAACATATTCTTACATTATTGCATACATTTTCCTCTATCTCTT
The DNA here is from genome assembly GCF_030272615.1 of Cryptomeria japonica. Lineage (NCBI taxonomy): Eukaryota > Viridiplantae > Streptophyta > Pinopsida > Cupressales > Cupressaceae > Cryptomeria > Cryptomeria japonica. Next base: position 15,609,239 of record NC_081413.1, on the reverse strand, counting down.
TCATTGGCTTAAGCTTGTGTTGAACTTCATCCTTTGACAAAGAATAAGCATTTGCATATCCATCATGTACTACGTGATGATCAAATTGTCATGGTCTTTATAACAACATACGTCAGGCATCCATAGGCATAATATCACATAATACCTCATCATGATAGTTTCCAATCTTGAAGTTTACTAGACATTGTTCATTAACAAAGCCTTGGTCCTTCTACAACCAAGCAATTTGATAGGAATTTAGGTGCCTTATTCTTTCTAACTTCAACTTACTAACAATTTCTTTTGAAACAAGGTTATCGATACTACCATCATACATTATAACATTTCAAACTTTACTTCCTTTGGATTAGATCAATCTTATCATTTAATAAGGCTATTCCAGTAACAAGAACCTCTCCTCTCTTTGCATCTTTAGAATGTGAATACCCAACATCTTCATCTACATAGGCAAATCGTGCATTACCCTTGGGTTTTCTATTTTTCCTCCCTTTATGTTTGGGACACTCATAGGCTTTGTCTCCTCCACACTAGAAACATGTTCCTTGAAAGCTTCATCTTCCTCTTTGATCTCCATTATTTTGATTGCGGGGATGGTAGGAATTATTTCCCTTTTGATTTTGACTATTGTCGTGAGTGTGAAGTAGGGTACCTGCAACTGCAACACAAACACTCAATAGATCATTACAAGCATGGTTACCAAATTGAAATCAAATGAAAGATAAACCATGGCAAAGTGACCTATCACCTCCTATGAGATGCAAGTGTGACTTTGCTCTCACATCTAGATGAGCAATCCCAGTGACTTGACTACACCAAGACAAAGGATTAAAAATGATATGATGTGCAAGCTAGATAAATGCATGATTGAGCTAGATTGATCCAAGAAGCTAATTAAGCTATTGATATGTAGGATTATGCTAAATGATGATGCAATTATGCTAGAAGATGATCAAATTAAGCTAGATCTAAGATGCAATAAATAATAACAATGCTAAACTAGAATGATGGAAATGATATGCCTATAATAACAATTCTTGAGATGGGATCTACCTATAATAACAATGTTTGAGATGATCTCTTTTGTGCTCCAAGATGGGGGATATTTATAGGATTTCCAAGGCCAGGAGTGAGGTGGCAGGAATCAACAGTCAAGATTGACTCTGAAGATATCAGGGGTCAAATTGGAGGAGCTCGGAGAAGAGGTTGGAGGGAGGAACACTTGTCATCTCTGTGGTGACAAGTGTCAAGGAATATTTCTCATAAGAGACCATTTAATTAATTATTTCCCTTTTGATTTTGACTTCTACTAGATTTTTCATTCTTCTTTTGGTATTCATTTCAACCTCCATAAGATCGTCCACCAATATTTCCACCACAACCTCTTCCATTTTGCTTTCTCTCAAATCTTCTATTTATCTTCTCCTCTACCTTCAAATAAAATTGATATGCATCTTCAATGGTAGACATTCTTACCAAAGTCAACTCTTCTTGAATACTCGACTTCAACCCATTTATGAAACCGTAGAGGAGGGGATTCACTACCCTCGAGATAACACGATCTCAAGGAACAAATCTACCTTCACTACCTCACTAAATTGGCACTCTGGTGAGCTAGGGGACTAATGAAAGAATATAAATAATAGTATACTAATACACAAATTACCAAATAATAGAAGCATACAAAATGATAAAAGATAGTTTAACAACACAAAATTAATATTAGCAAAGTGCAAATGATACCATCAATCTATCTATGTTTTAGGTTTAGGATGCTAATGTATTACGAGTATGTTTGTGCATTGTATTGTCATCTCATATAGCCAAAAAACAAAGAATCACCAAAATTTGTCCTTGAACTTAGCTTCGCACCCAAAACCTATCTGTTACCTACACACACTTAGATAGGGGAAAATGTTGGGGCTATATAAGGGTTTGCCTTAGTCAAACCCCCATTTCAATATTTCCACCTCCAAAGATAGCAAAATAGATAGATAGATTGGATAAAAGTTAAATTGATAACATACAATAGAAACAAGCCTTTCTAAATGGAGGAAAATTCTTATGACAAAAGATACTAAAGTATATTTGATAAAAATGCAACTAGATAATAGACGAATTAAAAGAGAATTTATAACTATGATAATGCAATATTGCAAGAATAGGGATAAATGAGTTAAGAGAGAAGAAGAACTGTTATAGCCAAACCCCTCTCTTGAGATAGTGTGATAGTTATTTAAGTGTAAATTCTAGTAGAGCTTCACTATAGTACAATGAGAGCCATAATGATCTAAAAGCTAAAGTCTCCAAAAGAATGAGGAGCCAAAGAGGGTGAATGATAAAATACTAGGGTTTCGATACTCAAAATAGATGCGAGTGACTGTTTTGGATGCACCCAAGTGAAGGGTCACACGTCGGTAGAAACTTGTTGTGGAATATGTTATTTTGAATTCGAGAATCTTTCAAGATGTTTTTGCACCATGCAGATGTCTGCTTGTTGTACTACCATCCATACGCAAAGGATCCAAAATGGGGTTTAGGAGAGATTGACATCACTTCATCTTTGGAGTTCGTGATATCATAATGAAGATATTCTGATCATGAGCTCTGTCATAAATACTTAATGAATTGATTGACTGAAGAGATCAGGTGTACTAAAGAAACTTAGAAGGATAAATTCATTAAACTCGTGCAATGCATTAGATGCATTAATTACCTTATGAAAAAAGGATTTTGTAGAGGTCGTAAAGGTCAACTAGGCGAACACGAACAATCCCCCTAGCACTCAATGAAGACTACAGTGTCCAATGTGAAAGTTCAAGTACTGCAAGGATCGAAACTCATTAATATAAAAAGGAAAGAAACTACTTCAGCGAGAAGAATGCTCAAGAGGCATTGGTACAAGTTAGAAATAAAATAAAACTAATAGAGGAAAAGTATATGCCCCACCATATTTTTCCCATAGTGAGATGGAGAAAAATAGGAAATAGGGTGAATCAGAACCACCACAAAAATTTTGAACATATTTTTGGGCGAAAATTCAGCTATATACTCAAGAGGTGGATCCCTATAAGGGTCATTGCTACTATTGAGCACGAGGATTTTTGCTAAGATGAGCCTCAACAAAAATGCCTCACAGAAGAGATTTTTAGGTGGCCAAGATTGAAGAGTTGTGCATCACTATGGAGCAGGGTAACCAATCAGATGAGGTAAGCCTAGTTTCATGCCTATTCATCAATTTTTATGCATTTTATAGCCATTTTAGGGATTGGGGAAGCACATGTATCCTCATTTTGCACTAGCATCCCAAATCCATGTGTTTGTCCTAGATGAATGCCACACTATTGTCCAAGACACACTCATCCAGGAAATGTGTAAGCATCCAAGGACATAGATGAGCTAATGTCTTCTAGACGTGCTAGTGTCTCAGAGAGTTAGCAAAGATGACAGAGTAGAATATTTTGCACTTGATTAATTTTGAATAAGAAAAGGATATAAGTACCATTGATGCATTCTCTCTTGGAGGTTTGTGAGCACACTAGTGGACACTTATTGAGCTTGTTGCACGATCATGTGAACAAGCTGGCAATGATGGACCGTAGGCAATTATGGCATGTTGGATTATGGTGGGTATAATTGATGTTTAATTTCAAGTTCCACATGCCCATGCTATGAGCTTTGATGGAGAGGTTGGACGTAGACACCATGTCTTTTCATCTCCCAATAGGGGAGATGACCATCACATTGTTAGATGTATATAAGATCCTTCACTTGGCCATCTGAGGCTAATGGGTAGCGTTATTTATGTGATCGATGTGCGAGCTTCGAGAGGGACAAGAGTGGTGCTCAGGTTGAGTCATTGATGTGATCGATCATATATATCTGCATGCACTTGATCAAGGTCAATAGTTGATTCTGCTAATCCGACGAATTGTGATTGTAGTGGTGGTGCTCAAAGCATCCATAGATGGACGGGGATCCGACGTCCCAGTGGGCCTCAACCCATGCATTAGAGAGATGGAGGAGGATGACGTAGTATTCATGTGGGGGCATAGTATGCTTGCACACCTCTACCATGACTTGAGAAAATACGTGTATCATGAGTACCACAATGTCACAACATGCACACTACTCTAGGTCTGGATATTTGACCATATCACTTGGACTAGACTAGTTGGCTTCCCCTATCCGATCCTAGTATACATGTCGCGGGATTATGCACATCCACTATGACAAGGCAAGTGGAGGACATGAGACTTGATGTTTTAGAGGGTTGCCATCACTCGCATCGAGATCGGAGATGTTATCTAGAAGCCATATCGAGACATGGCAGTGTGGGTAGCGGAGCAGGCACAATTTTCTAGTATGCAACATGACAGGTTCCTTGTTCATTGATAGGACCACATCCTTGTTGCCTACTGTAGACACATAAATATGTCCACTTAATTAAATGAATATTTAGTATTTATTTGATTATTTAACCATCAATCAATAATTAATTAAATTAATATTTAATTAATTCATCTTAACCCCCTTCTCCTGTTAATTAAATAAATTATTCAATTTATTTGATTTAATTCACTTAACCAAATTCAGACCATTAATTAAATAAATAAATCATATTTGTTTAATTAAATCTTCTCTCACATTTAAATCCCCCAAAATCCCATCTCTCACATTTAAATAAATTAACATTTATTTAAATCAGCTTTATCCTCCACCCACTTGCATTTTCCTACAAATGCAAGTTGCACAACTATTTTAAATAAATAAATAATTTATTTAAAATCCTATTTATCCTCACCCACTTGAAACCTTTAATGGCTTCCCTTAAAGTCTTCAAACTTAATGGCTTCCTTCTAGAGTCTTCTCAAGCCTTTAATGGTTTCCCTTAAAGTCTTCAAACTTAATGGCTTCTTTCTAGAGTCTTCTTAAGCCTTTAATGGTTTCCCTCAAAGTCTTCAAACATTTAATGCTTTATCTTCCTTTTTCTCATGTAAATAAATTAAGATTTATTTAAATAAAATCCAAAATTCAAATTCACATTTAAATAAATTAATATTTATTTAAATATCTATCCAAATGCAAATTACACCATTTAATTGAAATAAATGATTTTATTTTAATTGAAAATCCCAAAATTCCTCCCACTTGCATTCTCTTACAAAGTCCACTTGCATGCCTAAATCCCTTTTAGATTCTTCTAACTCCTTCTAATTAGCCTAATCCTATCCCAATCATTGTCACATTCCTAAATAAAAGGAAGTCACTTCTCAAAAACCTCCAAAGTTTTCAATAACCATTAAAGGCTTTATGTCTTCAAATGGTTAACCTCTAAAGTCTTCCAAACCATTAAAGGCTCTTACATAACCATTTATGGTTAACTCACCTTTTACCTTTGGTTAGAGACTTTCTTCTAACTTAACCATCCTTTTGACTCATGGGTCTCTTAAAATCATTTATTTCTTTGACTAAGGTAACCATTTAACCCTTGCACATTCATTTATCCCTTGGATAAAAGGAATATCCATTAACCTAACCCTAACCCAACCCCCCAAGGTAACCATCATGTCCCCTCAAGCATTTAATGCTCCTTATCTCTCCTCTCAAGCCTCCTCATGGTGACACTTGTCAACATGGGATTGGGTTGAAAGTCTCACATGGATTTAATATCTTTCAATCCTTACCCTTGTTAAGATTGCTCAATCTTAACCTTTCATTTCCCCAATTCTTCTATAAATAGAACCCTTCTCCTCAAGCAAAGAAGGAAGAATTAGAGTATTGTTGCTATGTTGGTATTAGCATAGAGATTTTTCATAGCATCACTATCTACACTCGCATAGCATTTAGTTAATCATTTTCAATCTTGAATCTCCATAAGGCATCCATAGTGCAAAAAGCTACTAAGAGCTACACTAATTTGGAACTTGGAGAGGAGAGGAACAAGGGAGGAGGAGCTACAAGCATGGTAGAAGGCATTTTCATTTTTAAATACTTTATTATATTTTTAGTGTCTTTTTTTGGTATGTCTGCTTAGAAAACATGCAGATTTTTCTAACTAATTATCTTTTGTGCAGGTTCTGACTAACCCCTACAATAGGATTTTTTAGCAATTTTAGCTTAGGAAATAAATTTGTTCATATTGCTAACTTTGTCTTTCAAGTTAGGATAAAATAAATTCATTTTCCTTTTGGGTTAAAATCAACTACACTTTCATTTGGAGTTTTAAAAATAACCACATCTTTCGTTTGGAGCTCTAAAAAAGAATCACACTTGTTCAAAGTTAAAAAGAATCACAAAAACAAACACACAAAATTCTTTTTTGCAAAGTTAGGAACAAATTCTTTTGGTGCTTAAAATCAACAAGGCAAATTTTATTTCTTGCATGAAACTAAAATTCACAATCAACACTTCATTTTGTGCAAGTTAAAAAGAATCCCCAATTTGTCAAAGTTGTTCTCAAAACGGTTTACTTCAAACAAAACGTGCTCTTAATTCAGTTGACTAGGATTTCCAATTCCTAGATTACAAAACATTTTGCCAATGAAGTTAAAAAGAATACTATGATTGTTGGAGCAACATGTCCAAATAGTTAGATCACATTGCAATGAAAATCAGTTAAAAAGAACAAGTGTTTTTGGTGATTGGCACACTTGTGCAAAGTTTGTCGAGTGGTCCTACTTCTAACACACACTATCCTCTCCCTTGACTTTCGTGGTCCTAGATGCAAGAGAAAAGTGTTAGTAACACTCAAAGTTTATCTTTTTAAGAGAGGCCTGCCAAGAGACACATCACTCTTGGGAACGACCTCACGCGATAAATCCTTTGAGCTGCTATAAAAATCAAGTGTGAGCGAAAGCTGTAGCCTTGGGTATAGCTGTTCCTACAGTGTAACTTGCCGAAAGGACAAATGGGCCCCACCACAAGTTACAAGGCTCTTAAGTGAGTCACTGTAGAATTAACTTATGTCCAAAGACATCGAAAATTACTAAACACCTTTATGTAGTAGCCCACCCATTCTATTGATTGAGGATATTTGTGAGAAGTTCAGTGCAAGAGCATAGATGGTTTTGCTCCCAAGATACTCACCATACATATTTCCTTGAGTAGAAACATAGATTTTTGAAAGGTTACTTGTAGCTTGATAAAAGTGGTGACTCCCCCATCATAGGGATCATCTATTTGTTATGCTCATGAAAGACTTAGTATATCACATCCTTACCTGCCACAACGAGATTCATAAGGTAAGTAGCACCAAAGTTGAAGAAATATCAAGATGTGGGTTGAAATTATCGCAACTGGCCATTTGAACTTAGGGATAAAGTGTGTTTGAAGTGTCTTCATTTTGTGTCAAGGCCAGTGATAAACTGAGCCAACTTCAGGCTTTTTGGAAAAACATACTCAAAAACATTTGGAAAGAAAGGGTCATAAAAAGTTCAAAGATTGGGTTGATCTAGACCCACACTTATTTGTGCCTTTTGAGGTAACATTCTTGTGTTTGTGTGCTTGCTTTATTTTCTTGTCAAAGGAAAAATCAAAAATCAATTTCAAAACAAGTATTCATCCAACACAAAAAATTTCAAATACCAACAAATATAAAAAACAAAGTGCAACAACAAAGTATCAAAACTTAATGACCATTCTTCACATTTAAGAAGAAGAATTTTCATCAACATATCAACTTGAAGAAAAGACCATTGAGCTCAAAGGATTTCATCAAAGAAGGAAATTCTTCTATCTAAATAGACAAATCTTTGTCTCACATAGAACCTTCTTACATCACATATATCTATACCTTCAAGAAAAATCTATCGAGTTTGATCAAGAGTCTTTAAACCGCAGATCTTTTACCCAATATAGAGCTTTGAGTTATAATAAAAACAAGGGAGGCAAAATCAATCCTTCCTTCTTTCCAGACATTTGCATCACATATAACATAGCTCAGGAAGAACCACCAACCCTCGAAAGGGAGGAGGAAGAATTTGTCCCATTTGTAACACAATTTTTATTGAAGTTAACATTTCATCCATTCTCACATTCACACATCATCAATCCATTCCAACTGTCGAAACATAAAGAGGTCTTGTCCTAAGTTCTTTTTAAGATATTGCTTGAATCAAACACAAACACATCACTTTTTAGAGTGTCTCTACATCTAGGATAAATTCATCCTAAGAGACATTTCTACACAAGTTAAAACTAGTCTATGAGTACATCATCTCATTACTAGGTAGTTGGGTTTGTAACAAATCTCAAGCCTCTCTAAACCTTATCATATCAAACATTGTCAACCAAACACAACAAACAATTCATAGAAGGACTTTGGTAACATCTACCTGTATGATAGGAAATCAGAAATCATCATAAACAAGTATCAAATAGTAGTCTAGCTCAATCACAAAAGCTCAAATGTAATGATCAATCCTAAACACACTCAATAAAGACATGAAAAACAAAACATTCAAAACTAAAAACTAAGCAAACCAAATGTAGATCTGAAGGCTTCCTTCATGCAGCTCCATTGTCCTTCTTTTTTCTTCAAATAGCCTTTGTTTGTGGATCTCACCTTCAAGTGCATACACATGAGATGAAAGCAAGTAGACAAGATAGTGGCGCAAGAGTATTCGAAGTGTGATTGATTTGACAAAGTGATTTGAAAAAGTGATTGGAAAAAGTGATTTGAAAAAGTGATTCGAAAAAGTGATTAGAAAAAGTGATTCGAAAAAGTGATTAGAAAAAGTGATTAGATTGGGATTGAAGAAATTCATCCAATTTATAGACAAATTGGAGAAAAGATCAAATTAGCATGAAGAGATTCTAATGGAAATTGCAAATCAAAAATGTCAATTATGACAAATTATGACAAATTTTGCACTTGCTATGCAAAATTGATTGATTGATAATTCATTACAATTTATGACAAATTTCTATGTCAAAATTGATTGATTGTCAATTATGACAAATTATGACAAATTGAAATGTCATTCCCATGAAATTAGGAGAAAAATAGGAGAGAAAAGAAATTAGGAAATTAGAAAAAGAGGAAAATTAGGAAATAGGAGAAATTAGGTAAATTAATTAATAATTTGTCATTTATTAATTAATTCACAAAAAGAGGAATAATTAGCCAATTAAATGAACATTTAATTGTGACACAAAGACTTAGGATAAATAAATAATTTATTAATCCTAGAGGGAGAAATGACAAACAAGGTTAAATGATTAAATCATGAAACCCTAGAAGATGAATTAGCAAGACAATTAGGTCTTGACAAAGGATAATTGATTTGATGTTGATTTGATCATGATTTTGACTTGTCAAAGGACCAATGTGATAAATGATTGAGATTGATAAATGCGCCAATTGACGAGGAACAATGATTATTTGATCCAAATTGACATGATTGAGAAAGACAACGATCGATGACAAATCGACCGCAAAATGACAAAATTGACAAGAGGACAAGGATCAATGACAAAATAGATTGCAAACGACAAGATTGAAAATGATCATGATTGATGACAAATCGATCGCAAGTCGACAAGATTGAAAATGACAATGATCGATGACAAATTGATCGCAAGATGACAAGATTGAAAAGAGGACAACGATCGATGACAAATCAATCACATGATGATAAGATTGAAAAGAGGACAAAACCCTAATTAGGATTGACGATGTCCAAAATGATGACAAATGAACATGCACATTGATGCGACAGGATAAGATTGACCAAAATCATGACTAAAGATTGTTGTCGACAAGACCAAATTTGAAAGTGAGACAAATGAAGAATGTAGAAGAATGACTCGATGCTCACAAATGATAAAAACCAAGTGCATGACATAGGAGAAATGTTAATGCGACGCAAAAACCTAAAATGAGGCAATGCGCCAATGTTAAAGTATGACTCCGCAAGTGTTGACCATTTTTAGACATCTACACTACCTTTAGTGATAGAGATCCATATGCAAAACACTTCACTAAACATTTATTTCTCATTCCATCACCACATAATCATCTTCACCAAACTTCAACAAAAACTCTCAAACAAAATGGCTCAAACTAGATCAAGGTCTAGACAACTAGAAATTGAAGAGGAAGAGGAGGAAAATCTCAATGAATTCCAAGAAGCTCTTGGAGGAAACACAAATGATGAAAATCTAAGTACTCCTATTCCTGCAACAATAGAAAGGGCACAACACAACCCTCTCTTCAATCGACTTTTTGATGAAATGCTCAGGAGCAATGTTGATGCTCACTTTTTAAGACTTGCCCAAGAGGGAGCCAAACTACCCTCTGATTTTGATACTGCGTAACTAAGACAAGCATCAGAACACCAGAGTCGTAATGAGGATGGAAGAGGTCGAGATCACATTAGATACAATCTTAATCAAGGAAATCCCCCACCTCCTCCTCCTCCAAATGACATCGACATGTTGTGGCAACAAATTGAGAATTTAGCCCAACAACTCCACAGTGGTGTAAAAACAAACCAGTTTTCACTTAATGATATTTGTCCCTATCCCTTTGATAGGAATCTACATATGCCACCTTTTCCACGAGGGTTTGAAACACCTAAGTTAGAAAAGTATTGAGGAAAAAGAGACCCTCACAATCATGTTAGAGAATTTCATTAAGCTTGCTTAGAAGTGGCATATGAGGACACATACCTAATGTGACTTTTTCCTCAAAGTTTGGGAGGAACAACCACATCATGGTTTTCTCGACTAGCAGGTGGCATTAGGACATTCGAAGAACTGGTCCAGAAATTCATTGCACATTACTCACATAACATTGAACGTGATATCACCATGGTCGATCTGTGTAACACCAAGCAGAAACCAGGGGAGTTATTTTCAGCTTTCTTGCAACGATGGCGACAAATATCTAGCAGACGTTCTCTTCAGTTACCTGAACAAGAACTAGTGGAAATATTTATTTCCAACTTGAACGAAGAAATGGAATTCTACCTAGACATGAAAGGCACAGAGTCCTTTAATGACATGACCACCAAAGGTTTAAAATGTGAACAAGCCCTCATAAAAAAGGGGCTTATCAAGATATACAATGAACCAAAGGATGGCCCTCGCCTACGCTTCAACAGTGATAAACCTAACTTTTGGAATAAAAACAAAAACATCGTCAATGATAGGGTTGTAGATGCAAGGACTATCAAAAGTGCACAACCTGTAGTCTGATTTGTGGGACAAAACCCCCCACCCAAGAATAACATAGTTGTTCCCACAAATCAAGGACGCAATGTACCACAAGAAGAACCAAGACAATCTGGTAACTTTACCAAAAACATCCAATTACGAACCTCAGGTCAAACCTTCATGGTGGAGGGATAATAAACATTGCGAATGCCATCAAGGGAAAGGGCATAAAATAAGCAATTGTCATAGATTGAAAGATCTTGTTCAAGGCCTTATTGATCGAGGTGAGATTGAAATTGAAGGAGATGACCCAAAAACTAAAAATAATGATCATCTCATGTTTAAGAATCCACTTCCATCACAAGATCAAAGGGGTCCTTCCACTTCCGGGTGAAACACAGATATGACCAATCCATGATTGGAAAGTTGCAATATGTTGTTCACAACAAGCCAGATATAGCACATGCAGTAGGTATAGTTGCAAGATTCTCTGCAGATCCTAAGGAAACACACATGACAACAATCAAGAGAATTTTTAGATACTTGAAAGGCACTGAGGATTATGGCTTAGTATATCAGAAAAGAAATGATTTTGATTTAAAAGTTTATACTGATGTTGATTGGGCAGGCAACATTGATGACAGGAAAAGCACAAGTGGAGGAGCTTTCTTTTTAGGAGAAAGACTAGTGAGTTGGCTTAGCAAGAAACAAGGATGTGTTTCACAATCAACAGCAGAAGCTGAATACGTTGCTACAACAATGAATTGTACCAACATAGCATGGATCAAACAACTATTGGAAGGTATAAATGAGAAAGTTACCGAGCCAGTAACTATATTGTTGTTCCCACAAATCAAGGATGCAATGTACCACAAGAAGAACCAAGACAATTTGGTAACTTTACCAAAAACATCCAATTATGAACCTCAGGTCAAACCTTCATGGTGGAGGGATAATGAACATTGTGAATTCCATCAAGGGAAAGGGCATAAAATAAAGCAATTGTCATAGATTGAAAGATCTTGTTCAGGGCCTTATTGATCGAGGTGAGATTGAAATTGAAGGAGATGACCCAAAAACTAAAAATCATGATCATCTCATGTTTAAGAATCCACTTCCATCACAAGATCAAAGGGGTCCTTCCACTTCCGGGTGAAACACAGATATGACCGATTATACGCGAGCTGCCTATAATTACACTATGAATCACCTATATTATCCCAATGAACAAATTGCAACCATTACCATCAAAGATCCAATCTCAACCTACAATGGTGTTACATGTCATGGCAAGATCACCATTAAAGCAGCTCTACAAGGCACAACTTTCATCCCAAAGCTGTATAACCTTGTGGAACAGTTAGATAAGATGCCCGCACTTATATCCATCTTAGAGATTTTGTGCCTATCCCCATCTCATAAAACATTCTTGGATAAAGCTCTCCAAAATGTGTCAGTCCTTGCCAATCTAAATACAGATCAATTCCAAGCTATGGTTGGAAATCTGAGGTCATCACCATGTCTCACTTTCTCTGAAAGTGATAATACATCCTTCCAACAACCTCATAATGCCTCACTCCATATTGAAGGATTTATCAACCAACACAGAATCAAGCGAGTCTTGATCGACAATGGAGTAGGCCTAAATATCTGTACATTACTATTGGTCACAACATTGGGATATGAAATTGAATCAGTGGATCCCCACAAAAAGATAACTATAAAAGCCTATGAGGATGCAGAGCGTTCATCCAAAGGAGTCATTGTGTTACCAATCCGAGTGGGCCCAGTAGTGAAGCACATCATATTTCAATTTTTGGACCTTCCTCTATCGTATAATTTGTTGTTAGGAAGACCTTGGATACATGCCATGCAAGCCGTTCCATCCACCTACCACCAATGTCTCAAGTTCCCTCATAACGGTGTAGAAATTATGATCTTGGGTGGTGCAAATCCCTTTGCATATTATCATAATATCAATCATCAACCAGAGATTACTGTTCCCAACAACAAAGAAGCTATCTCATCCACATCATATGTTAGTCCAACCTCTCTTTCCAGTTCAAACACCACCATACCCAAGTGAGAGAAGCTAAAAATGAAAATGATAGAGGAAGGTCCTAGGGAGTACAATCTAAGCCAACTCTTTTGTGTTGGACAAATGCCCACTTCTCCTAGAACTCATGGTAAACCTCAACAGTTACTTTCAACACCACTAGTTAAGCCAGCATGCACTTTGACACCTTTCATCCTTGGAAAGAGTCAAGAAGAAGAGACCAGAGATGAGGACTTAGTAGAATGGATCTATAAAGATCCTATCACCACAAACATTCCACAAGTTAAGCTTCCCATAGATCAATATGGAAAAGGCCTTCTCATTATGCAAAGAATGGGTTATGATGGTCAAAGTGCCTTGGGACCTTGCAAGCAAGGACGACTTGAGCTGTTGCATTCAGAATTAAAGCCCAAAGATAACATGGGATTAGGATTTCAAAAGGAAATCCTTCCTAAGCTCAGATTCAAAGGGAAACCTAACAAACCTCTATATCACCCTACTACAAACATAAAGAGGTCACCCTTGATTATATCAGCAGCACCACACACCATACCAACTATCCCACTGAGGCTAAGAATCCCAACAATACCATCCACAACACCAATCATCCCACCAATCAAACCAGCAACCCCATCAGCAACAACAACTGCATCAATAGCACCATTAGAAGTATCAAAACCTTGAGCAGTATTGACAACATTGATAATTCCATCAGAAGAAACAGATTAACAACGCCGATACTCTTAGTATCAGATTCACTGATCCCCATAATCCTTCATGCAGCACCAATCATTTCCTCTACAATGGTACATCAACCGATCATACCTACAGTGTTTAACTCAAAGGATATCCCGGTATGGTATAGTAATCAGATACTGGAAAGCAATTCATAGGCTGACTCACATGAGTGGGAATTTGATTCAGTACATCTCAATACTTCAGATGAGGAAGACACATCACCCCCTCCACCTCACAAAGAAATCCCTATTTATGGAGAAGTGTAGATTAAAACCTCTTGGGTTCCTAAACTGGAAACACCTTCCATAGACCCTACGTCACATCCTACGCCTGATTTTGACAAGGAGAGTACCATCAATGACCTTCACCACAACGTCTTAACCCTCACTAACACATCTTATGAACTTAACCTGATCGATGAGGTAATGCCTATTATCCATCCTAAACTCATTGAATGGAACCAATTTAATCCCCCATGCCTTGACAAACTCCAAAATGATGAGGCGATCATTGACTTTTTGGAATTACGAGACAACATACCAAGTGGGGATCACAAAGCTAGATTCACCATTGAACTTAATAGCGCAACATACATTGGGGTGGATGCCAAACCTTTTAGCTACAAAAATATAACAGTAAAACATGGATCTTCCAGTGAAAACCACATTGTGGCATTGTTTGATCCTGCAAAAGTAAAAAGAAAGAGCATATCCAACGGTGAAAACCTCTCTAAGGAACCCGAGGATGAAAGATTTGACATCCTCCCCTCCAGTACAAATCAGGAATGATCAACTATTCTCATCGAGGAAACAAAAGAATTCAACGTGGGGACTCCTGAAACTCCTCACCACATACATCTGGCATCTCTTTTAACTCTAGAGGAATAGCCTAGGTTTGTCAAATTTTTCTAGAAGCGTCAAATCAACTTTGCATGGTCATATGCAGACATGCCTAGTCTTGATCGTGATTTGGTCATGCATCACCTCACCATAGCAGAAGGAGCTAAGCCTGTCAAGAAGGAGCTTTGCAAGATGCACCCCCAGATTGCGGTACTAGTGAAAGCAGAACTTAAGAAACTCTTGGATGCTGGTTTCATTAGACCAATTGATTATGAAGATTGGATCTACAACATTGTACCTATCGGCAAACCAAATGGGGGCATCCGTATTTGTACTAACTTCAGAGATCTGAACAAGGCATGTCCTAAAGATGACTTCCCCCTACCAAACATTGACATGATCATAGACCTAACAACAGGACATGCCATGATTTCTCTCATGGATGGCTTTTCAGGTTATAACCAGATAAAGATCGCACTAGAGGATCAGCATAAGATGACCTTCACATGTCTATGGGGAACATACTATTGGAATGTAATGCCTTTTGGTCTAAAGAATGCATGGATGACCTATCAAAGAGCAATGACCACCATCTTTCATGATATGATGCATACCATAATGGAGGATTATGATGATGACTTATTGGCAAAATCATTAGCAAGAGAAGGTCATTTAGAAATATTAGAGAAAATATTTGACAGATTGGAACAATATCATGTTCGACTCAACCCAAAGAAATGTGTCTTTGGAGTAACCTCGGGGAAGCTTCTAGGATACATTGTCTCAAGCAAAGGTATTGAGGTCAATCTTGCAAAGGTCAAAGCAATCATGGACATGCCACCTCCAAGGAACATTAGTCAGCTAAGGACATTACAAGGGCGACTACAATCCATTCGAAGATTCATTGCACAACTAGCAAATAAGTGTCACCCCTTTACACACCTGTTACACAAAAACATCCGCTTTCAATGGGATGCCAGATGCCAGCAAGCATTCCAGATGCTTAATGACTATCTCATGAATACACCGTTGCTGACCCCACCAGATCCAAGTAGACCTCTATTGCTCTATATTTCAACAACTAATATAGCATTAGGAGTACTGCTGGCACAACACAATGTAGAAGGGAAGAGTGTGTTGTATACTATATCTCTCACACACTGGTTGGCTATGAACTCAATTACACACCTATTAAGCGATCTTGCCTAGTAGTAATCTTGGCAGCCACTAAACTGAGGCACTACCTATTAACACATAAAATACAACTCATTGCTAAGATCGATCCACTAAAGTACTTACTCAGCAAAGCATCATTAATGGGCTACTTGGCCAAATGGGTGATGATTCTAAGTGACTTTGACATTGAGTATGTGGACCGTAAGGCTATCAAGGGTCAAGCTATTGTAGATTAGTTGGCTGATGCTCCCCTCATAGGCGATCATCCTCTTATTTCCAATTTTCCAGATGAAGAGATATTCATGATCACAACAACACAACCATGGAAACTATACTTTGACGGTTCCTATACTAGGCATGGCTCGGGGGTAGACATTCTGTTCATCACACCTCAAGGTGACAACATCCCAAAGTCTTACCGTCTCACATTTCCATTCATGAACAACATAGCAGAATATGAGGCCTTGATCACAGGACTCAGACTAGCCATACAATGGAAACTGAAAGAGCTACAGATATATGGCGACTCTCAACTAGTCACCCGACAAGTAACCAGTGAATATCAGACCAAGGATGACAAACTCATGTTGTACAAGCAAATGGTGGATAAGTTAAAGACATCATTTACTACTATCATCTTTGAGCAGATACCCAGAGATCAGAATCAAGCTGCTGATGCTATGGCTACCATTGCATCTCTCCTAGATCTTCCACAGAATTCAACACACTATGAGTTCTTGGTGGAACAACTTTGGATTCCCGCTTATGATATCCCTAAATCCAAGATGATATGTAGCCTTATCGGTTCTAAATCCCCATGGTATGGTGAGTTCTACACCTACCTCTGTGATCACACACTTCCTCCTAACCAATCGAATAACCAACGTAAAACCTTCATTTGACAAACCGCTCGATATACCATTATTGCTGAAACCCTATACCGATGCAGTATTGATGGTACTCTCCTTCGATGTTTGGAATATGATGAGATAACAAAGGCCTTGGAAGAGGTACACGAAGGAATTTGTGGAACTCATGCAAGCGGCCTGTCCCTAGCAAAGAAGATCGTACACGCTGGATACTATTAGCCGTCCATGGAAAAAGACTCTTATTATTTTGTCAAAAAATACAAGAAATGTCAAGTTCATGGAGACCTAATACATGCACCAGCACAATAATTGCAACCAATCACAACACCATGGCCCTTTTGTCAATGGGTACTTGACCTTGTGGGTAAAATTCATCCATCTTCATCCAACGACCACAAATTCATTATTACCGCCACCAAATACTTTACAAAATGGATCGAAGTTGTTCCACTTACCCAAGTCACCGATAAGCAAATCGCCTCATTCATCCTTAATTACATAATCTGTCGGTATGGTATACCCATGTCCATCATCATAGATAACAGGCTTCCTTTCAAAAATCAGGATGTCTGTGAGCTCTATGAGAAGTTTCACATCCAACACCGCTTTTCCACTCTCTATTACCCACAAGGAAATGGTTAGGTCGAAGCATCAAATAAGAACATATTAAGAATCCTCAAGAATATAGTCAATGATGCCGGTCGTGATTGGCATTTTCAATTGAATCCAACACTATGGGCATATCGAACTAGCATTCGAACCCCTATAGGCACAACTCCCTATTCACTGGTCTATGGAAAAGAGGCTATTTTACCTATTAAAGTTGAGATACCATCTCTACGGATTTCCTTGCATAATCTCATAGATGATGAAGCATACAGAGTATCATGTCTTCAAGACTTGGAACTACTTGATGAGAAATGACAAGCTGCATACAATCACCTCAAATCCTATCAACAACTCATGAGAAGAATCTATAATCATCAAGTTAGACCTCATACATTTGAGGTAGGTGATCTTGTTCTTCAAGAGAATCCTCGTAATCAACCCAACAAAGAATATCAGGGAAAGTTTGAATCAAACTGGTTGGGTCCATATGTTATCACTATTGTATTTGGGTTCGAGGCATATCAGTTGGCTACTTCAGAAGGAGAATTGCTAGCAGATCCAATCAACAACATGCACCTCAAACGGTTTTATACATAAGCTGTACAGAGCATCAGGCTCCCATACATACTAGAAAAACACCAAAAACATTCAGATAAATGTCCTGAAGAAAATACAAAAAAATCAAAATAGTAAAGAAAAATCATGCATCCAAATGGTGAACAACCACTCCGGTGGCACCTTGGGTAAGTACGATGGTGAAAACCTGGCAAACAGGCACCACTCGTAAAGGCTATGGCTCCATTTTCTTTCAGGTTTGTTGCGATCACATTCATTGCACCCACTCATCCATTAGTCAAACCATGGTTTGTTATTGATCTACAATCAAGGATAGTACTTCATGCATCTTACATCCCATTTTTTCATAGTCATGTCTAAACTGGGGGCAATGCCCTTAACCTATTGATGGAAGTGGATTTTACATTACTAGTGATTCATTGAGTTCTCCATTCAAAATTGTCTCACAAAATACCAAAAACATTTGAAAACAATCACAAAATACCAAAAACATTCAAAACTACCTCACAAAATACCAAAAACATTCAAAACTATCTCACAAAATACCAAAAACATTCAAAAAAACTCACAAAATCCAAAAAACATCATAAAACATAAAAAATCAATCAAAAACATGGCAACGCCTTGTACATACACATCCTAGAAGATACCAAACACACATTTTGAAATAGTCAAATGATGACCACTTATCACACCGACCAAACAATCAACATCGACCCGCAAACTGTCTTAACAAGGATGCATCCTTCCTTACCAAAACAAAGACAAGATAACATTTTCTTTGACAAGTAAATTTTGTTTAAAGCTATCAAATGCTTGGTTGGTTTATAAGTTATTTATTCATTTATATCAGGTTCCTACGCTACTCTGGGATATCCACAAGTGATTAGAGTAGTTGTGATGGTTCCTAAGTATCGTTTTGTTTGTTTATCTTTTGCGAATTATTCCAATGAAGTTCTGGGGCATGTACTAATGGTGTCTACATGGGAAGTTCACTAAGCTACGTGATCTTATGCAAAATACAGTCATGGATCACTATGGCTTGCTGACTACAGCGTATACCTCGACCATATGAGAAGGAACCATTATGGAGGGTCCATATTCTTTATTCTTTATTTATGTTGCTTGTTTGCAGGTACAATAATCCATCCTTGGTTCCTATTGCCTCATCCAAGATTGATACTACCATGCTCAATGATGAAAAATAAAATCACTATGGATCGTCATTCCATCTCATCTGTATATATTTCATTCTGTTGCATTCCATCTATCCATACATTAATAATAGATGCATATCATGCATACATAGTAATGACAATGGATACTCTATTTTCCTCTTCTTCCATAGGAATGAGTCATATGTCCTCCATTTCTTCTATCTAACATCGAACCCCCCCTCACCCTCCCCATATCAATAATCAACATCACATACCCTACATCATTTCTCATCAACCCAATCAAGCAAGTTACTCTATCTGCACAGGAACATCAACTCATGCATACCTAGACTATCAACAGATACTCTGATCAAGTATCTTTGGGTCTCAATAGGTAATCAATCGTGGTAATCCTAGACTACATCAGGCATTTATTATAATGACCTAGTCTCAACGAGACTACTATGATTCACCACAACCATCCATCACACACACACTATCAATTGATCAACCAATCAAACACAATCACAATAGACAATTACATTAATTGTCTCATGTCTCAATGAGTATTTTGCTTCCTATACCTTGACTTCATTAGACAATTACATCAATTGTCTAAGTCACAATAGGTCACTTTGACTCACTTACTCAAACTTTATCTTGTCCAAGCGAACAATTGACATCAACTGTCACACTTTGACTCGACCAGGGCAATTTAACCAATTGCACCAGATTGTCCAACCATTTTGATCAATTATATAGCATCAATCAAAAGCACAACACCACATTTGCACTGTATCTTCTACATAACCTACGGGTACTCACTAGCTTGCCATTTCTTTGTATTCACTCTGTTTTCTTCTATTCTTTCACCATTATTACTAATTTCTTCTATTCTACCTCCCCTCCACTTCTTGTTCTTTTTCGAGAGATCACCCGATTTTTCAAAAAAATTCAGCCCATCTCTCAAGGGGGCATATCACCCACTAAATTAACATTTATGGGGCATATTTCTTCACACCTATTTTTCTTTCTTTGAAATGATGCGATAAAACCGCACCGTCTCAAAGAGGGGCAAATGTAGACACATAAATCTGTCCACTTAATTAAATGAATATTTAGTATTTATTTGCTTATTTAACCATCAATCAATAATTAATTAAATTAAAATTTAATTAATTCATCTTAACCCTCTTTTCCTATTAATTAAATAAATTATTCAATTTATTTGATTTAATTCACTTAACCAAATTCAGACCATTAATTAAATAAATAAATCATATTTGTTTAATTAAATCTTCTTTCACATTTAAGTCCGCCAAAATCCCATCTCTCACATTTAAATAAATTAACATTTATTTAAATCATCTTTATCCTCCACCCACTTGCATTTTCCTACAAATGCAAGTTGCACAACTATTTTAAATAAATAAATTATTTATTTAAAATCTTATTTATCCTCACCCACTTGAAACCTTTAATGGCTTCTCATAAAGTCTTCAAACTTAATGGCTTCCTTCTAGAGTCTTCTCAAGCCTTTAATGGTTTCCCTTAAAGTCTTCAAACTCAATGACTTCCTTCTAGAGTCTTCTTAAGCCTTTAATGGTTTCCCTTAAAGTCTTCAAACTTAATGGCTTCTTTCTAGAGTCTTCTTAAGTCTTTAATGGTTTCCCTCAAAGTATTCAAACATTTAATGCTTTACCTTCCTTTTTCTCATGTAAATAAATTAAGATTTATTTAAATAAAATCCAAAATTCACATTCACATTTAAATAAATTAATATTTATTTAAATATCTATCCAAATGCAAATTACACCATTTAATTGAAATAAATGATTTTATTTTAATTGAAAATCCCAAAATTCCTCCCACTTGCATTCTCTTACAAAATCCACTTGCATGCCTAAATCCCTTCTAGATTCTTCTAACTCCTTCTAATTAGCCTAATCCTATCCCAATCATTGTCACATTCCTAAATAAAAGGAAGTCACTTCTCAAAAACCTCCAAAGTCTTCAATAACCATTAAAGGCTTTATGTCTTCAAATGGTTAACCTCTAAAGTCTTCCAAACCATTAAAGGCTCTTACATAACCATTTATGGTTAACTCACCTTTTACCTTTGGTTAGAGACTTTCTTCTAACTTAACCATCCTTTTGACTCATGGGTCTCTTAAAAGCATTTATTTCTTTGACTAAGGTAACCATTTAATCCTTGCACATTCATTTATCTCTTGGATAAAAGGAATATCCATTAACCTAGCCCTAACCCAACCCCCCAGGGTAACCATCATGTCCCCTCAAGCATTTAATGCTCCTTATCTCTCCTCGCAAGCCTCCTCATGGTGACACTTGTCAACATGGGATTGGATTGAAAGTCTCACATGGATTGAATATCTTTCAATCCTAGCCCTTGTTAAGATTGCTCAATCTTAACCCCTCATTTCCCCATTTCTTCTATAAATAGAACCCTTCTCCTCAAGCAGAGAAGGAAGCATTAGAGTATTGTTGCTATACTGTTATTATCATAGATCTTTTTCATAGCATCACTATCTACACTTGCATAGCATTTAGTTAATCATTTTCAATCTTGAATCTCCATAAGACATCCATAGTGCAAAAAGTTGCTGAGAGCTACACTAATTTGGAACTTGGAGAGGAGAGGAACAAGGGAGGAGGAGCTACAAGCATTGTAGAAGGCATTTGGAGATGCCTTATTGTATTTACTTTCATTTTTAAATAATTTATTATGTTTTTAGTGTCTCTCTTGGTATACCTGCTTAGACTAGTCTTTGGTTGATTAACACTAATAGTTCTTTGTCTCTTGTTGTTTCTTATGTGTTATAACACCATAGGTTTTGTCTAATAACCATCCATTTGCAGAGCATCACCTACTACTGGTGATGATTCATGTGGTAGCTTGGGGAGGTGCAGACTATCCCTCAACTTGTTCCATCATATATCTGGTCAATGAGTGTAATATCAAAATATTACCCCCTTGTGATTAATGTGACAAATGGCACCTTCCTCCATGTCATTGGAGTTTGGGCTTCACCACCTTTTCCTTTTGTCCACTTGGATTATCCTTGTTAGCTTTGAGTAGAAGAATTACCAACTCCACCAGCTTGTCACCTTCGGGGACTAAGGCGCAACGTGGAGATGTCCACGCGATGTGATAGCATCCTGCAAACTTGATAGTCTGCAAGTGGCCATTTGAGAATTACGCCTATTCCTATGAAGAATCGTAATGCCTCTACATGCGCCCATCGATGTTTGAATTCCTTCCTAGGCTGTTATCTTCCACTTTGAAGGCATTTGGTGGGGATTCTTTGGCAAGTTTGTGATCTTTCTACAGGTTGAGCTCTTGGAGACCATTTTAGATAGCATTCCACAAACACCACTATTGTTGCAATAATTCAAACATTCCACACCAGCACTCCAACAAGTATTGTAGAAGGGGAGTTTTCCTAACCTTTCTCTTTCATTACATTCCTTCTTGATCTTTCTTTTATTCTCATGGCTATCTTGGGTTGTCTATGGAGGTGGAAACACCAAAACATGGGTCTAACTTAGGCAAGCTCCAAAACACAACCCCAACATTTTCCCTTCTTGCCTGTATGTAGGTTCATGGAGGTGAGAGAATCATCACTTAGCGAGAGGCTTCAATCGTGAACTGATTGTAAGTGTTTTCATCCTTCTCTCTTCCCTCTTATTTATTTTAGTCATTTTGCATTCTGTATCTTTCAGTTTACTTCGCCCATTTTTTGTATTTAATCACATTATCCTTGCATTCGACACTTTTCGTACACACTTTGTACTCCGTCCATACAAGATGACAACGCGTCACACTGGTGTCCCAGCTCTACACACTCATCCTCAGGACAGAGGCTAGTTTGTTATCTTCATCCCTTGGCTCATCTTAGCATCTGTTCAAGGAGGTATTAGAGGGATAGTTTGTCCTCAAGGATCCATCATCCTTGAGGTGGCAAATTTCCTCCGTTACATTTTGGTGAACCTTGTTTTTATATGGAGCCTAATTAGATGCGGAGGTTAAATTTTCCCTACTTCTATCGTTGTGGTTTCCCCCCATATTTTTGATGGGGGTTTGGGGGCAACAACCCCAATATGGGGTCAAGGGGCAGTGCCCCTTGCGGGGTCTAGGAGCAGCACCTCGCGAGGCCAAAAAGACTTATTCTTTTACAAAGGCGTTGGGTGTTATTTTTTCTATTGGCTGACATGTTGTAACTCTAATTTTGTAATCAACATGTCTTGATAAAAAGGCTTAGGGTTAGGGTTTTCTGTAGAGAATTTTGTAGCAGTATTGAGTTGTAAGGGATTGCTGGTTGTAATTGATTTGATTTACTAGATAATAATATTGGACTCTTTGTTTGGTGGACGTAGCCCTATTTTGGGTGAACCACATTAAAATTGTCTCTTCTATGTTATTTCTATGTTTTTCATTCCCGTGTTTAATATTTATCTACACATAATTGATATTTTCTGTACGTAATTCGTAACAAACCCGACATGAAACAAATTTTCTTTGCATCTTTACTTTCTGTTTGGTCTATTGCATGAGCTTTTAAATTTCTAAAAAAAAAAAAGAAAAGAAGAAAACAAAAACAAACATTTGCATTTAGTTTAAATTCCTGCATTTCCTTTTAGCATTTTTATTTAAATTAAACCAACTCTATCATTCAAAAAAATTTCATGTCCCTGTAGTGTGGTCATAAATGTCATGTAGCTTGTCTATGAGCTTTATGACTCAGACTACAACAAGAGCTATGGTTAGGAGGTCTTCCAGGAGGAGTTTTCCCCCTAATCATTACAATCCTCCTCTACCCGACATGATGAACAAGGAACCTCTTGCTGACTCAACCGAGTTTTTCCCTTCCCATACTCTTAGGATCCCTTTCATGGGCGGTTCTTCAGCTGCTAGTTCTGAGAACAATTCCCCAACAAACTCTCTGCTGCCTTCTCCTCTTGCTGTTGACCATGATTCTGCTGTCACTATCGATTTTGATCTAATCCAATCTTTACAGAAGAACTCGAGAGATTTCAAAGGGTTTCTTAATCAAGAGAATGTTCTCCCCCAAGCAGGGAATGTAATTAATACTTTGAGGGATATGCTCATCTTGGATAAGAGAGGTCTAGAGATGCTAAGAGTGTTGCCCATGATTGTGAAGAGTCATATACCCCTAGCAGATGCTTCTCCTTAGGATGGTCAGTCAGATGTTTGTGGTTCCCAGCCAAGTTTCGACATACCTGGTTTGATAGTGCATATGGTCGACCTTAGAACCACCATCATGGCATCAATGCCTCTACTAGTCCACTGGGTTATATGGGTGTGTCTAGTGGCTCAATCTTTGCTTCAACTTTAGCTTAGATATCTATGGTTATCACTAGAACTACATCTACTGATGGTGTAGGTCTTCCTAGAGGTTGTGGTGGAGGTGGTGGTGGATCTGGTCCACCTCCACCTCCTCCGCCTTCTAACCCTGTCCAGATTACACTTTTGCAGAGCATGGGGCAATTGCAGTTGCAACTAACGAACCTAGCCTCTACTTCTGGTCAATCATTTGTCCATGGGTACTAAGGGAAGAGTCCCTTGATATTACCATTCTAAACACTATCCTTCCCACCACAACTGAATCACTGAAGTTTGATAGGTTCAATGGTGATGGGGACCTGGATGTGCATACAAATTCCTTCATGACTATGTGTAGTGATTACCACAGTCTGGATTTTATTCTGCTCAAGTTGTTCTCGCATTCCCTCAAGGGGACAACATTATAATGGTATATCTCTCTGCCAGATCATTCCATTCGTACCTTCGATCAACTTATGGATTTGTTCCTCAAGTAGTTTCAGGTGAACATTGGTAGTAGGTGTTAGGCCCAATATGGAAAGCTAATGTACTGAG
The DNA here is from genome assembly GCF_030272615.1 of Cryptomeria japonica. Lineage (NCBI taxonomy): Eukaryota > Viridiplantae > Streptophyta > Pinopsida > Cupressales > Cupressaceae > Cryptomeria > Cryptomeria japonica. The sequence goes on along the minus strand of NC_081413.1, from coordinate 15,584,142 downwards.
AGGGGAGGGGTGAATCAATACTCCAAAACTTTTCTTTTGTAATAACCTTACTATTTTACATAAATAGAATAGTGCACTAACATAAAACAAAACTATAATGAACAAATAACATTCATACATGATTCACTCCATAACACATATATTTTGGTCACACAGAAACTCTTGGTTAGAGAGAAAAACTGCGGTGGGGATGACACCCACAACTTCACTACTACAATAACAAAGAGTACTCGGTTAGAGATACATTTAGCTATTTCTAATAGCTTACCCTGTTAGGAGTATTAAGATCAGTTAGATCTACCTTGCTAAAGGATTTTACAACACTATATAAGTGTAGCACCTGGTTAAAGGATTTACAATTTATAGACTTGGTTAGAGTCTTTTACCCTGTTAAAGGTTTCTCTTACAACTTCAAAATATTACAATAGAATCATTACAAATATCTGCAACTTTACATCTGAAATACTATAGTAGATTCTATGTGCTCAAAATAAGATTACCTTGCCTATAGCATACCTCGATAACTCATAAAGTAACTTGGTAAACCCTTTTGTTTACTCTGTTCCTCGACTGTTCTCTGATAACCTTCTCGGTGACCTCTGTGTCTCTGTAACAGTCATAATACTCTGTGATTTCTCATGTATCACATAAGTCTTGCTTCATATACGCATGCACACACATTTCTCACATTCACACCTTCTTCTAACCCTAGATTCATGCTGTATAAATAGACTTCTTATGTTGGTGATCCGATTCATTACTTCGATCTTACAAACATGATTTCTAGAATAAATAACCATGTAAAATATTTCATTGGTTAGATGACCTCAAAATTATACAAAATCTGTATGTGCAATTTCCAATGTGATAACGATTCTGTGTGCCTCGATCTTGTAACACATTTTCATATGTGTGTCCAGGTTCAATGAATCTGGTAACACGTTTCACTCGGGGTATATCAACTCGGTGTTTTATCTTTACCACTTAGTAGCCATGAAATAACACTTGGTAGACAGCTCAGTGTATACTAGGCTTTGTGATTGTTTTCCTTCTGTAACCGAATAGACTGTTCAAACCGACTTCTCTATGTGTATTGACTGCATGATTCGGTAATATTAACCGACTAGAATATATAATGACTTTGTATATAAAACTAATGGCAATATGATAAGTAGTAACAATCTCCCCTTTTGACATTAGTTGAGATGTTTGACAAAACTACTTTCAAAGTCATTACTAAAAAAAAATCTGTATACATTACAAAATTGACTAAACATGCAGTATATACATTAGTCATTGAAATAGTATAATCAAATATACTCCCCTTATCAATATGCTGTACAAAACTCTATAATCACTGTTCTTTCATCTATTCATGCTCGGTTTACTACTCTTGGATACTCTACATATTCTACTCATTCTCTGCTCGGTATACTCCCCCTGTATACTACACTCTGGTTGTTTGATACTTTGAATACTATACACTCGTGATGATATACTCTGATATACTCCCCCTTTTTGACAAACATCAAAATTTAGTTACCATTGGGAGGTGGCAACTGATCAAAAATGGATTTGTACTTTGTCTGGGCATCAGTGAGGGCGATAGAAAGTGCATCCTTAACACTATCCATTAAAGAATTCTGTGCATTAATATCAGCCAATAATGAAATTAGGCCATCTAGAGTGCTTCCTTCTTTTGTAGTAGAGAGAGAAGTGGCTCAGTTTAGCTGTTCTTGAACAGATGAAAGATGAGGAAGGAATAATGTTTGAAGTGTCATTATGTCCATCCTGATCTTGTGTTCTTCATTCCTCAGTTCTAATTGTTGAGCCATGAGCTGTTGAAGCTTAGTATAAAAGTTCTGAACTGAATTTGACTTGGGGGTCAACTTATTTGAAAGATCGGTGATCTCTTTCTCAATTGCTTCTATTTTATTCTTAATGTCCTTAAGAAATAAAGAAAATGTGCAGAGTTTCTAAAATAATGAAAGAATGTGCTTGAGTTGAGGGGACAACTCAGCAATAAATTTGACAAGTTTTACCTTGCCAATAGCAATTGATTTTTGTACTTCCTCTATCATTTTAGCATTTATCTCCTTATCTTTTAGTTTGCTCAAGTATTCAGATGCATCTACTCCAGATGTCTCAATCTGATTGAGGAGTTCATCCAATTGAATATGGATGGCTGCATCGGTTGATACTGTAGCTGAAGGTAGCATATCTGATAGTAAGGTCTTTACCTTCTGAAGTACTTTAGTCTTCCTCTGAATGGCCAGTTGCTTCTCTTGTTCGACGGCCTTTGCTTTGCACAGTTCACTGAATTCATTGAGTGCTTGCCCTTTCAGTTTGGAGATGTCTACATTAGGCAACACTATCGGTTTTGATAAATCAATTTTAAAACTATGCTTTTTCAACTTCTTTTCTTTACCTTTCACCGGGTGAACCACTACTATAGCTTGAAAGGCTTGAGGACCCTCGGTAGGTTTCTCAGTAGAGACAACACTTTTGTTAGTTTCTTTAGCCTCGATAGTGTCCTTCGGTGTCTCGGTGCTTGGTGTCTCAACTGTAACATTTTCCGTGCTAGAAGGTGCTTGAGAGGTTGGTTCTTGTGAAGTACCTTCTACTGTAGACTTTTGACCTTCGGTGTCTTCACCTGTAGCCTGAGGAGCTTCTATTGTAGCAGGTTGATTGATCGGTGGGTAAGGCTGAACTTGTTCCAAAATAGATTCACTGGAGACAAGTTTTGCATAAGCATTGCCTTTTATCATTTCTTGTTTAGGTGCCTCTACATCCATGATATCTTCATCTATTTGAATGGTGTTTGCAAGGTCTTGCTCAGTGACATCAGGCTCTTGGTCAGTGACATCGACTATTTCCACTGTAGATTGTTCACCAGCATTCTTTCTTTGAAAGATGGTCTTCCATTGCTCTTTTGTTTCCTTCTCTACCTCTATATACAGGCCATTCATCAATTTCAAGGCCTTTTGTTTTACTATAAATTGAGTTTGGCTATTTGTCAAATGTTCTTTTATTTCATCAACCGACATATCAGGAAAGAGATGCACCAAACTTCTTTCTCTGATTTGTTTCTCTGAGTCTAGGGCATATTGCCATCTGGTTTCAATATGTGCATACAATTCCTTAGGAATAGAATTACATACTTCTAATGGTACCACTTAGAATTTGAGAAGTGTACAAATGACAGCTTCTTCAATTTGCCTCTTTTCATCAGCAGATCTGGATTCATATTTAACAAATTTGAATCCACCAAATCCACCATATTCCTTTAGATTATTACAAAAAATTTCTACACTATGTACATCTACCTTCTTGCTTTTCATAATCTAAAATTTATTTGCATCTTCAGATTCGGTATCACTCGACTCTTTTGGCAAAATGAGTCTCTGAGTAGATTTCTTGTAAGTTCTAGTTACCTTAGGAATGACAACAGTCTTTTGTTTCTTACTCGGTGATGCAGTAGATGCCCTTGTGTTAGGTCTCTTTGTTGGAGGGGTCGGTAGGACCATTTAAGTGCCCTGTTTCTTTCTCTTCAACACTTTTCCCTGAGGCAATTCGGTGCTAAAAGTTATGGTTGCTTCTTGGGCTTCTGTCTCCTCTTCAGTGATGGCTAGAACTCCTTTGACAGGTGTGGAGGAAGACTCTTCTCCAAATTTCTCAGTTAATACCTTAATCATCTTTGTATCTTTTCTTGTAGCCTTAGGTACTACAATGCTCATTTTTACTTTTTCTTTCCTTTCTTCATAGGTTCCATACCTCAGCTCGGTAGTATGCCTTGGTAATGATAGATAGGCATCAATTTGCTGTTGTGTGATATAAAAATCAATCTCGTAACCCATAGGTGACAAAGATTGAGTCCTCAGTTCCACAACATTCACATAATAGTAATCGGTGTCTACCTCAAAACATATTTCATCTTTGTATTTTTCTACCAGCTGTGGTGGAATTCGGTACCTGTTATGCATTTTTTCTTGGAACTTGCTGAAGTAATCATCCATTATATCATTAAAGTTATCACCTAACTTCTTGATGAAGTCATTGATCCGATGGGTGATTGGTCGGTGTAGTTCCCAAACAACTTTACCGACTATTGGAAAAAAATTCTCATAGTAGAAAAACATACACACAAGTAGTGATCCAAGTTTTAGAGTGTTTGCCGAGTTGTTCTTCTTCGGCTTCCTGATTGTGTTCAAATTTTCAAACAAGTTCTTCAGCAATACTTCACACAAGTCAACTTTCATGCCTTTCTTAACAATTTTGTATGCTAAGTCCACTACTGCACAGGGTACACTGTTTTCCCTTGCCGATTGGAAGAAACAGTAAGCAATTACTCTGATGGCGAATTTGAGTTCAGGATCAGTAACATTGTTCAACTTTAGACCTCTGTAATCTGATTCAACTCCAATCAAACTGATCAATTCCTTCTGTGATATCATTTTTTGTGTTGGGGCATGATCATAAATAGGGTAACCAGTGATCAGATGAATGATTTCTCTAGTGATCTTAAATGGTTGCTCTTGTAGCCACATGAAATCGTCATGCACTTGGCTTAGTACAAACTTGACCCACTGGGGTTTGAACACACGGGGATAGGTTAGGGCTTCAGTCAATCCCTTGATTTTGATATGCTCATACTTGTTATCCATTTTACCATCTGTGCACAATTCATCGTATGCATCCTTGATCTCAACATGACCGAGTTCTTCAACACGACATTTTGTGAAGAATCTCACATCCTCGACTAATAAGACTTGATCCGGGATGAGTGAAAAAGCAGTCTTGTCATCCGGTTCAGATGCAATTTTGGGAGTCATAGAGTATTTTAGTGAGGGCTTTTCTACATTAGTGACAACAATGGGGTCTTGGATCTTAGATGCCATTTTGATTTTAGATAAAAATTGATACAGGAACCTTAGGGTTTGAGAACTTAACAAATGGCAGACACTTCACACTCAGTAGATAACAACTTAATGAGTTCGGTAAACCAGCTTAGCAATGCGATGAGATTCGATGTAAATACCTTGGATTTTGCTTTGAAGATGGTTTGATCGCCTTGATTCGCTCTGCTCTACTTCTCGAAAACTTGGTGAATGAAAATGACCGCAAAAAACCTTTTAAGTACTCAAAAATACCTTATCGGGCTTTGTGCAAGTTAGGTCAAAGACATTAAATGCACTCGGTTCACTTAACTTTCTTTCCCTTTTTGTGCTTTAACTGAGTAACCAGATTTCCTTCATATACTGACTTGATAGGCTTGCTGAATTCACCGACTTAATAGTTTTCTTGTAAAGTGCTCCAAAAACTTTGATAGAATTTCAAACTTACTCCTACATCTTACTATGCATATTTTGAATTCAGTACATACTTAAATAGGAACTGTTTAAGATTTAACCTTGTGAGAATGTAGTCCCTTCATACCTTTACCGATTAATTTGGAGTGGGAGCACCTAACTCAGTAGGTAAGGTTCTTCCTTCATTTGAAACAATTTCCTTCTTTCTCCAAATCATCTTTAATTTCTCTTTTATTTCCTCAGTGTGTTCTCTAGGTTGATCTCTGCAATCTCTAGCTAAATGTCCAACTTTGTGACAATGAAAACATGCCATACCAGGATTTCTCCATGATCTTCGGTTATTCATTCCAAACCTTATAAAGCAGTTGGCACTTATATGTCCACATCTTCCACAACATTCACACCATATCCTTGTATTGTAATCCCATGGTACTACATAATATTGTTGGTAAGGATCTGTGTGAGTTTGGTAACCTCTAGTATTTGCTCGGTGTGCAGACCATATGTGGTTCTTTTGCTTAAACCAACACTTCTTGGTACTATGTCCATAACTATTGCAGTTTTTGCAAAACCCTTTGAATTTTGCCTTCTGATAATTGTTAATAGACTTTGTCCTACATTGATTAGATGTGTGACCATATTTATTGCAATTGTAACAATAACCATTGGTCTTAGTGGTATTTGGTTGCTTACCTTTTCTGATTTGACACATATTGGCAGTATGACCTTGATTTCCATAGTAGTAGCAAGTAGGCTTCTTCCTTTTGATGTTATTCCTTCTTTCAGCTTGTTTTGATGATTCTCCTCTCTCGGTAGTGCAGATTCCCTTCTCGGTAGAGTCTTTTCCTTTGTAACCGAGTCCTCCTTCTTTGTAGGGTCATCTTGTGTTCAGTTGCTCATCCATCATCTTTGATGCTTCATAACTCTTCTTCAGTGTTTCCTTGGATTTCTTTTCTGTTTCAAGTTCATTGCTCAACCTTGATACTTCAAGTTTCAATGTTTGATTCTCATCATCTTTCAGATTTGCTTCATGATGTGTATAACCTAGTTGATATGTCAGATTTTGTTGAATACCAGTTAGCCTTATGATTTCATCATTCTTACCAGATACTAAGAATTCAAGTTGTTTTTTCTCTCTTTGTAGATCTCTTGCTTTATCCTCGGCTATCCTTAATGCATCTAAATTTTCAGTCATCTATGTATTGAAATGTTCATGTTCTCTTTTCATTGCTTTTAGTTGATCAACCAATGCTTTGTTCTTTTCTTTCAACATTCTGATCATTTCTTCAATCTCTTCAGATATACTGTTGTCAGATGATGTCTCGATTTGTTCCACTAACTCTTGAGAATCCTGCAAGTCATCAGATAATCTTCTCCTTACTTTCAGAGATTTTTGCATTTGCCTTTGCATGTCTGCAATCACTTGATTTGCATTATCTAGCTCTTCTTGTAGATACACAATCCTCTGAGATTGTTTATAGCCTTCCATTGATAAGATCTTTCTCTTTAGGTAGTTAAACCCTTTTCCAAGATTCAAGCTCTGATACCAATTGTTAGGCCCAATATGGAAAGCTAATGTACTGAGAGGGGAGGGGTGAATCAATACTCCAAAACTTTTCTTTTGTAATAACCTTACTGTTTTACATAAACATAATAGTGCAGTAACATAAAACAAAACTATAATCAACAGATAACATTCATACATGATTCACTCCATAGCACATATATTTTGGTCATGCAGAAACTCTTGGTTAGAGAGAAAAACTGCGGTGGGGATGGCACCCACAACTTCACTACTGCAATAATAAAGAGTGCTCGGTTAGAGCTACATTTAGCTATTTCTGATAGCTTACCCTTTTAGGAGTATTAAGATCAGTTAGATCTACCTTGCTAAAGGATTTTACAACGCTATATAAGTGTAGCACCTGGTTAAAGGATTTACAATTTATAGACTTGGTTAGAGTCTTTTACCCTGTTAAAGGTTTCTCTTACAACTTCAAAATATTACAATAGAATCATTACAAATATCTGCAACTTTACATCTGAAATGCTGTAGTAGATTCTATGTGCTCAAAATAAGATTACCTTGCCTATAATATATCTTGGTAACTCATAAAGTAACTCGGTAAACCCTTCTGTTTACTCTGTTCCTCGACTATTCTCTGATAACCTTCTCGGTGACCTCTGTGTCTCTGTAATAGTCATAATACTCTGTGATTTCTCATGTATCACATAAGTCTTGCTTCATATACGCATGCACACACATTTCTCACATTCACACCTTCTTCTAACCCTAGATTCATGCTGTATAAATAGACTTCTTATGTCGGTGATCCGATTCATTGCTTCGATCTCACAAACACGATTTCTTGAATAAATAACCATGCAAAACATTTCATTGGTTAGATGACCTCAAAATTATACAAAATATGTATGTGCAATTTCCAATGTGATAACGGTTTTGTGTGCCTCGATCTTGTAACACATTTTCATATGTGTGTCCAAGTTCAATGAATCTGGTAACACATTTCACTCGGTGTATATCAACTCGGTGTTTTATCTTTACCACTCGGTAGCCATGAAATAACACTCGGTGGATAGCTCGGTGTATATTGGGCTTTGTGACTGTTTTCCTTCTGTAACCGACTAGACTGTTCATATGGACTTCTCTGTGTGTACAGACTACATGATTTGGTAATATTAACCGACTAGAATATAGAATGTCTTTGTATATAAAACTAATGGCAATTTGATAAGTAGTAACAGTAGGGTCATTGTTGCTAACCTTTTTCATTGTAAACATAAGCCTAATGAGAAGGTCACATATTTCATCTCAAGGTACCAGATAATCTCCACTAGGATCCCCTTTTCCCTACGAGATAGTGACCTACGGAGAATGCTCATCAACAATTTGTAGTCGACATTGAGGAAGAAACTATCCCTTAACTGATATGAGAACTTTGCAAACATGTGCTCTGCTCTTATGAATTATCAACACACCATGTCATAGTTCGGAGATGCCACTTCAAACTCTCATGGTGGGTCCTTTGCATGTACATCAATGAAAGGGTCTAGAAAGAATAAAGCGGGGCTAATGTCGTGGCTGCTCCTCCAACATCTACCAGACAAAGCTCATAGTAGAATAGAGTTTTCACTAAGTTGAATGAATCTTACCTAAGTATAATGCAACAATTGTTGAAAGACAACCTTATCACCCTTCTAGAGATTAAACCATTGTCTAATAGTCGACCCTACCCCCGTTGGTATGATGGATTAAGTTTCTATTGTTATCATTGTGTTCTTGGTCATGACACCGAGTGATGTTAGCATCTTCGATATGTTGTTCAAGACCACATTGACAGTGGTGCAATCTAGGTGGATGAGCAAAAGCACAAATCAAACAATTCTGTCGATAAAACCAACCACGAGTTGCAGATTTTTATTGATCCTTTCCCTCCACACTAGACAAACTTTATCTTTGCATTAGATCCTTCTTCAGATGATGGTCCATATGTGACCATGGTCACTATCACTCCCAATAGCTCACCCCCAGCCCAGAAGGGGGAGGTATCTGATTTATCTTTGTCATTTTCCCCTTTAGATGCGTCGTATTATGAAGACCCTGCTCTTTATATCCCTTCCAAGTTGAATGGTCAAACTGCCACTAGTGTGATGCTTGACCCATCGAGCAGGGTCGATGTTATCATAGAGGAGACTCTCTTTGTGAATGGTTGGCATAGGCTGACGTATGATGAGTGCCACACAACTTTGAGGAAGCGTGATGGAACCTCTATCTGCCCCTTGGGTAGCATCACCTTGATGGTCCTCGTAGGGCCTAGGACAGTGTCTTCCATGTTCATAATCATTCCAAAATTAGAGCTCTTCCAGGTTAAACTCAACATTCCTTGGATGATTACTATGGAGGCAATCCCTTTGGTTGTCCATAACTGTCTTTAGTTCCCCCATGAGGGAATGATGCATGTCATCTAGGATACCGGATATTGACCCCTGATTCCCCGTGGGGATTTTTCATTGGACCACTTTTGGTCTGCTTCGGTGGGGACCATGGTTCCCTGTGGTGATTTGATGTATCATATGTACTATCAATATAAGATGGGGCAGTCATCTCCTAAGTCAACACAACCTAGTTTTTCATTGCATTTCCCTACATCGAGTCACTCCATCTATCCCGGTGATGGAGTGGGTGGTGCCTCATTTCCCCTCATTGTTAGGGGTTGGGGCTAAGCCTGATCCTTTAGATAGACCCCCACATCCACTTAGGATCGCACAATCTCTAGCAGTGTCTACTATTCCTACGATTTCGCTTAGCGTAGCCAAAGGAAAGGCACCCATGTTGTCAAAGTTTGCAACCCGCGCTCCCTTTTAACTACCGACCATGACTGACATTCCTTGATCCTCTCATTAGGAAAAAGGGAGGTTCTCTTCTCATGTTAATTTGTCACCACTTGCTCCTGCTTCATAGCCCGTGTTGGCACCCTCTGTTCTCTCAATCGCTCCTCAAGCAAAGCGAGGTAGGGCACTCATTGTTGTGGATGTGTCACCTCTCCAGGATGCACCTCCTATTCCATTCGTTGGACCTTTTTTCCTTGATACAGTTGTGGAGGCCTCTCCCATGGAGCATGATGCTCCTGAATCCTCTCAAGCTTTGGTTAGTGCTCCCCACCTTTATCAAAATCAGCGTGCGTGTGAGAGTAAATGCTTTCAATGAGCTAGAGCTTGAGAGCATAGTGCTACTTTGTAGTCCATTGGGGTGTCCTTTGCACCCAACGCCATTGTCTCAGAGCCCATCTTTGCGGTCACTTCTGTCTCTGCGTCTACTTCGGTTTTGCTTCCTGCTACTTCAAGACCTGTTGATGAACCTCCCCCTAAATGGGTGCAGGTTTTTATTGCTCCCTCTTTGGAGCCACCTCTTATCACTTCTTTGCTGGACATGCCTCCCTTGTCCCAGCCTCTTAATATGTTGCACACGCTGGTGATGCCTAGTGCAACTTTGTCTACCTTGCTTGTTTCACCGCCACTTCAGCATCCGAGTTTTCCTAAGGTCCTCCAGCCTACTATGGTCAATAGGAGGTCTGACACTCTTGTCCCATCTAAGCACAAGTTCAATTAGGGCCCCATCCCAAAGTTTTGATGATGCAAATCCTTATAGGTATGCTCCTCATCCCCTCCTCTACTTGCTTCAGTGCCTGTTGGTCTTCTTGTTTCTATATACGTGATCGAGAAGGCCCCACCTTCTCTCAAATTTGTCACTGCACCTCTTCCAGAGGCTGGCAGTCCTATTATTGTTTCATCTTCTCTAAGTGAGTCACCTACTTCCTCCATGAAGGCCTACACGTTTGACTCCTTGGAGGCCATCCCGACCTTGTCCACAATCTTCACGTGATCGTTGACCCTTACCTCCTCCGAGATTGTGGATGCGGCTATCACCATTGCTTCATCCCTTGCTCTCATTGTTGGTGAGGCACCTGGTGAATGCCTTGCGGTGGTTCCTCTATGAGCTTGTCCCCCTTCTCTCTATGATCTAGATTGGAAGGATGATGATCTCCTAAGGGATGATCTTTAGGATTTTTATCTTTTCTCTACACTTGCTTGTGTATGCGTGTGATTGTGTTCCCCTGTACTTTCTTTATCTATTTGTTCCCTCTCGAAGGACCCAGGTTACTTCGTAGGTACTTCGATACAGGAGGTTGACTATCTTTATATGTTGTGCTCTCCTAAAGGACCCATGTTACCTCGTAGGTGCTCAAATACAAGGGATTTTTTGTCATACACTTTCCTCTATTTATCTCTCTACTTCTTCTATCTATTGTATCTTTCTTTTTGACATTCAGGAATGATGCAAAGCGATGGGGGAATCCTTTGCCTTCTTCCATGTTGACCTGAATTTTTATTTTATCTTTGTCTTCATGTGCTCTTCTTCAGATCCGAAAACTCTGGTGCTATGGTGATATACCATCTTGTAGTTGCATTGTGTATCTTTTGTCATTGCTATGGGTTATGATGCCAGACTATCAGATCCCCCTATCCTCTTGCATTTCATCGCTGATGTTGTGGATATTTTTGTGTCATCCTCTCATGGTAGCATTCCATGGAAACATCTTTCTATGTTGACATGCCACAACTTCTCTTCTCCTTAAAATGAAATTCCTTCCATGCATATCATTCTAAGGGTGGGGGGGGGGGGGCATCATATCTACATTTATCTTTTTATCCTTTTCATTAGTATCTTTTATTGGCTACTTTTCCATGTTTTCCTAGGTGGGGGCCAAACCACTCAATCTCTTTCTTTCCCAAGATTGCCTAGGTGGGGGCCAAACCGCTTGATATTTTTCTTTTCCAAGATTGCCCACATGGGGACCAAACCATTTTTGATCTATCATTTTTGTTTGCCTTTGTAGGGGCCAATTTACTACTTACCAAATTTATCTTCCCTATCGCATGGCTATCTAGCATGTTGCTACCCATGCCGACAAATCTATTTTTATCTCTCATATCACATGGCTATCTAGCGTATTGCTACCCATGCTA